>NC_091742.1:22249900-22859900 GCF_043380555.1 Nothobranchius furzeri
GAAATATTCAATAGCTGCAGTCCTAGTTGACATAATGAAAATGTATTAGCATGAGATTATTACCCTCTAAAGATGTTTCTGGTGGTTCATCTACACCACAGGTAGGATATTATGTTTTCCTTTTTCACAAAAGAACAGAAAACGTAAACGATGCAGCTTATTTTTCACTTTTTTACATGTGAATTTTCCTAAAGGGACAAAGCAGAAATGCAGAACGTTCACTATTCTGTCAGCAGAACCACGAAGCACAACCTCAGAACTAACAAACACTGTCATAATCCCTCAGGAAAATTAAATTTAGTCATCATAATCTAATTGCCTTCAATTACTTTTGGAATGCTTTGTCTCCAGACTCGGTAAAATAATATGTTGAACAGACGATTTATTCCATTCCAATTTGTAGACTAATTTGAATAAAGATATTATTCTCCTCTTCAAACATTATCAGCCGTTATTTCCCCAAAGTATCTAATCTGATTATGACTGCAATAAAGTTGACAGTGCCGTTATTGGAGCTGTAAAACCCGGGAAAACAATCTGTGTGCCCTTTGGTGATCCATGGTTGTTGCATTTAGTGGCAACAAAAGTTTTTAACAGTATGTTAGAGATTAGGAGAGAAGTAGAATAAAAAAAAACTGATTATGCTTTTTCTGTCACGATTGTGAAGTGTTGAGTAAATAATATCATGAAAAAAAGGAAGAAATTAATCACACAATCAAACAAAGACCTGGAAAATTTTGTCAGATCTGAAAGGAAATCTGATTTACATCATGTGACTTTGCACATAGAAATACACATAAAAATTGATGCATTGATCAATACATTTTGATTGGTTTATAGTATAAATGAGTGCCTTATCAGCTGTTTTGTGAAAAAATAGCTCTGGCTCCGTTTTTCAGGAAGTAGAAGTTAGGCGGAGAAGTGTCGGACAGAACACACCAGGATTTGGAGTCTCACTCATTAATAATGACAAATCGAACATCTAGTCTCTGATTGGCTATATGTGGCCCTTCAACTGACTCCATTCACTCTGTAATGTTGGTGTTTCACCTTCACAAATAACAAAAGCCTGAAGGAGTTCTGCTGTGTGGTGGAGCTGCTAATGCTAACGGTTAATTTCTGCTAGCCGAGACGCACTCTGCTCTCTGGACACTAAACCAACAAACACCTTCTCCCATCAGGAGCTAAGATGAGTCAGTCCATGAATGCAAAGTATGACGTAGATCTATGTATATATAGACATGTCCCCCCCACTTTTTCCAAAGTCAAGTTTTGACCCCTGCACTTTTTACCATCCATAAACAATATTACGCTATATTAAATCGACACTGGTTGAGCTCTAGGACCAAGCGGAAAACAACTGTTTGTGTTGAAGCATTAGAACATACTGTAACGAACCCCCCCCCACACACACACACTTCTAAAGTGAAACGTCCATGCCCACACCTGTTTGTATTTTACCATTTATGTTTCTCACAGAAGTTTGTTTTATGACCAAAACTTTAGAATGGAAGACATTCAGCTGCTCTGGACATCAAGGTGTGTTGACAGCCATCTGTGTTTACTTTAATTATCTGTGTGTCATGAGCAATTAGGCAGAAAACATGCAAATGAGGACAGAGAACATCAACAAAAGCCACAATGTTCTGATAAGATGCTCTTGATGATGGATGTTGTATGACGTAATGATACCTTTTATCTGAAGTGTTGCTGTCACCTGGAAATAAAAACCAAAACGAGCAAAAGAAGAGAAAAAATAAATAAAAGCTCTTAAGATTCAGCTGAAACATCTGCACGGTGTCTCCTTAGTTTTGGTTTAGGCAGAGGGCAACTTGACAGTGTGATGATGCAGAGGACCTAATGAAAAACACTGAGCTTCCAGTAATTTCTCCGCTGGTGCTAAGGTCAAACTGCAAATGCTGCATGATTGAGTCACCCCCCCAAACTCTCTTTAGAATTAGCATTTAAAATATATCTATTATTTATGTGTGTAGTATTAAAATGACTGGGTTTAGCTCCCCTGAGCATGCAGCAGAAGGAAGGACCACAGCAACTGGACCACAACACCAGGGGCTGACAATTGATTAATAATGGACTGCGAGAAATGGAAGAATAATGAGAGTCAGATAATAAGTCCAAGACACCCCAGTAAGATTTTTTTAAATCAATGGGACTTAGGCATGCATTCCACGTACGCAAAAATGTGATGTTAATTTATGCAGAGTTTATGCTATACGGGTGTTTTCCCAATGTTAGAAAAATAATCCTGTATTTTTGTCAAAATAAAATAAAGAATAAACACCAAATACATACTTTTATTGATGCTCTCATGAGAAATGGGTGCCTCTTTAGCAAGAAGGCTGTTTATGAAACAAATTCATGAAAGGCTACTTTAACGGAGTGATGAATGTTGCTCTTCTGGCAGAAAAGCCATGCCTGATTTTGTTAATTGCTAAAAAATATAAACAAAATAGAACTGAATAAACTTTATTGATTCCACAGTGGGTAGATTCACTTGCTACAGCAGCACATACCCCTAGAGAAAAGGACGAAGAAAAATAATGACAAGCTTCATAAGGACAGCTTATGCTGTGTCTTTATAAACACACACACACACACACACACACACACACACACACACACACACACACACACATAGAAAATAGCGACAACAACAAAAAATACCAACTATATTTTGGTAAAAGTATCTAATTTCTTGAATATATGACGTACTCTTTATAAGTAATCAAGTGAACTGACCACCATTGAATTGTGGCAGAAAGCTAAAAAAGTCATCTTGTCTTCAAAAAACAACAAAAAACAACTGGAAACAAAAGCGCTTTGGATAATATTTGCTACGACCCGTTGGGAAGCTGCAATGGATGAAGGCTGACCATGTGGTTGGCTGCCTTCTTACTCTGTTCAGTCCCTATTCCTGACCACAACAATGAAGGCTTTCAGAAATAAGAAAGGCCAAGAGGAGGACAAAAGAGAAAACGTAAAGGTTGAAAACATGAGTAGTATCTAAAAAGCCATCTCTTCACAAAACATGAAGACAAATTCTTTGGGATGCTCGATTTTGGCTTTTTTTAAAAACTGATATCTGATAAAGCAACATTGTTTACATTTAATTTCAGATACCAATATATGAGGGGGTTATGAAAAAAGAAATACCAAAACATTTTAGGTTTCTAACATCACATACATTTTATCACACATGCTTAAATTTGAAACTTTTTCTGTGTCTTTTGTTAGCTGTCTAGCTAGCATAGCTACGAGCTGTGATAGGCAGTGTTCACTACACAGCGGAAAATTCTCCTTCACAATACCCTTTTGTACATTTGTTCTGTGTGTAACTTCAAAAACCATTACTTGGTTCTTTTTTTTTTTACACAGCACAATTAAAATGTTGTTTTATCTTGAAAGTGACATGTTTCAGCTAGCGACTCAAGCCATCATCAGAGCTTGCCGGTGTTGGTGGCGTCACTTCCATCTACTTCAGAAGATGTGCCAAATTAACTAAAATATCTTGAAAACTTTGCCTCAGATCGTCATATTTTGACAATTTTAGAGGGAAGGTCAGTAGCTGAAGAGTTATATAATATGTGTACGTTATGTAAAAGTTGTGTTCATAAAAAACAGAAAACTGTTATTAATCATTTCCAAACTTTTATTAAACTTTAAAGGGAAACTTTGCAACAATTTCATTATTTTTAATCATTGTCTTGAGCCAGTATGTGCTAAAATAACTCTTTAAGGTTTAGGGTTGATGAAAGGCCACCCAGCATCTACAGGGAGCCTAAGGGTATGTCAGAATCCGTGGGAAGGATGCTTGTAAGAGCGCATTTTGAGGTTGATGACGACTGTGAAATCCATGTCACAAAACAAACGGAACAAGAAAATAGCGTTTTTAGCTCCATTGACTTGCATTCATTTTTTTCGTTATTCTGGGGACCCATAGTCTGGAAGTAAGATGGATGTGACTTAGGCTCCCTATCACCCTCTGTTGCCAGAATATTCCACTTGTAACTTCAGAGTATCTGGTCCACTTTGTTGGACTTAAAAACGATTGAGCTGACATGTGGTGCTGCAGTCTGTTTCCAGCACATTCCTGCATGTTTTGAACCATGAACACAGCTGATTTAATTTAGTGATAAATCACTCCTGTAGACACTAATGAAGGCTGGGGAGACAATTCTGTTGTTAGATTAAGGTGTTAAAAAGACAAAGGCACCGCGAGGAGAGAGGTTTTGCTTTCAGGTCTACAAACGGACACTAGGGGGTGCTTAAAGCTAGCCAAAACTGCCTAGTCTCCCATTAATGCCAATACTGGCCGATCTTGATGAAAGACCAATAATATCAAACTTCCCAAAACATTCTGCAGTGAGCTGTTCATTTGCATTTTGTGCACTTTTTCTTTCTGTGAAATTAGCTGGAAAAATCTCAAGACGTTTTGTTTTTTCTGTTGCCTTTTGGTACCTGCTTCCTGTCTTCCCCACCTGGTGACCATTTAGGTCTGCTAAAGTTATACTTGTGTTTGTTTAGGGGCTTTTTACCAATTAACTCCGTTGTTCCAGACAAAACCAGATTATTAAAATTAAAATGCAAAATGTGTCTTTATAATTACGCTAGTGTAAAAATGAAAACACTTTTAGTGTTTGATGCATAATATGTAGGGTTACCCTTAGTTTTTATTACAGCTTTGTGCCAAAAAAGGGGCAAGAAAGAAAGGTCGTCTTTTGTTGAGTGAATTTTTGTTTATTTCATTTGCAGGAGGATAAAAATAAGCATCAGCTCATCAAAAGAGAAAGCTAAGGATCCAGCCATCTTGGATTCATGCCTGCAGTTTTTAAATAAACTCGGAGTTTGGGGCGCTTTTCACTTTTAAATGCAAAATATGAGCTTTGTCAGTGAATAAGAAATTATTAAATGTGACATTTCAAAAAATGGCTTTATTCTGGTTTGATAAAAACTGAAAAAGAGGGGCAGGGGTGTAGCAAATTACCAGCTTGAGATATGCACAGCCACGTATATTTAGCCAATCGGCATTCCCCATTCAAATGCAAAAAAAGGCAATTATTTTAAAGCCCCAAGCCAAATCAATCAGTAGCACGGTACTGATGTTTGTTTTTATTGACAGCAATGATTATAGGGACCTGAAGAAACATTCAAAGTACAAGTGACTGGCTCACAGCAACAGGACTTCCTAGGAGGCTAAAACACAAGAAGGACACAGCTGACTCCTAAACCATGAGAACACATGAAACAGGCATTCTTTTTTTTGTTTCTGACATAATTATAGAGATGATTGAGCCGTTTTAAATCAGGATAATAATAATAAAAAAAGTATGATTATTACAATTAAACCTAATTACGTATAAAATGGAAGTTAAATAAAGTAATCGGAGAAGCTTGGAATACAAAGAATAGCACAGAAAAGCTCTGGAGCTTCAACTTAAAAGAAGTCAAGACTTTTAAAAGTTATTTGGGGCCATTACACCAGAGGTTTGTGCATGAATTAATTTGACTTGATGATGCTGCAGAATAAAAGATCAGCTGGGATTAACATGGTCATGAAGATGTACTGAAGCACAAAGAATATTAGTGCAGCTGTTTGACCGTGCAGCTCAGAATTTGCACAAACTTTCATGGCAATCTATCAGGCTCCTGTTGAGTTGGATAGATGTTTGCAGCTTTAAAGGCAGTGTTGGGCAAGTTACTTCAAAACTGTAATGCATTATTTATTACTTGTTACCTTCATTTTAAAGTAATTCATTACATTACAATATTACTGATTTTAAAATGTAAGGCATTACACTACTTTTGCATTACTCTAAGTTACTTTCATCAAAACAATGTCAGTATGAGTTTGGTAATCTAATGCCTGGTGAACTCATGACACATCCGGTGGAAGGTGATGTGGTGTCTGAGCTAGGACTGCTGTTAAAAACAGTTCTTTAAAATGATTGTTTATGTAATAAATGCAACAACAAACTGTACTCTCAGCATGCTGCCATCTTAGATTAACTGAGCAGCGAGTGGGGTGGTGGGGGCTCCAAGCCTATTTGCCTTGGTCCCCAAATGCCTTGATACGGCCCTGGATGTGGGACTGACTTCTGGGTTGATCTGATTCTATCACATGTATAAATATTAAATGTTTATATATCATTGCTTTTCACTGGTAAACATGAGTATTGGGGATAACTCTACCTACATTTTTTCTTTTCAAGCACTTTGTTTTGTTTTCTTGATTTTATTTGAATACTTTCCTGCCCTTTCTCTCTCTAACCTTCCTGCATGCTGCAGGTTTTCTCCGTCTTCCAGAAAACCCGTTTCCTAGATTTCCTACTTTCTAACTAATCAGCCAACGGGATCTTCACATGTGCGGCACTCCAGCAGCAATGAGTTGAAATCACCGGAGCCCAGATTAACTCAGATGAGGCAAAGCACGTCAGAAAAGTACAGAATACCAGAGAATATGCGCTGATATGAACGATCACAAGCGAAATATTTTGTTTTAGTGGAGGGATTTTGTGAATGTTACAGCGGCCGCGTGCAGAATGCAGCTGGAGTATTTGAGCCGTTACCGCTGCGTCCTGTCTGCCCGCAAAGCTGCGTCCATAAATGACGTAATATATGCAGATACTGGAACTTTTTTCGGGTTTCCCGCAATTTGAATTTTTAAGAAACGCTGCTTGATTCTGGGTTCAAAAATGCATTGTAATTACTGCGTTACGGACACTTGTACCGAGTAAATATTACCATTTTCTTTCCCTGTAATGCCTTACATTACCACATTACAGCAAAAAGCAATGCATTACAGTAATTAATTACTTTTGTACCGCGTTACTCCCAACACTGTTTAAAGGTGTGGGTGACTGATAAAACATTTTTTAAATGATTATTTCTGATTATAATCGGTCACTCTGAGTTTTTCATACAGGCTGAACATGAAAATAGTCTCCTACCTTAGCTTCTGATAGAAAATAGATGGCGAAACTCTAGGACAGGGGTGCCCAATCCTGCTCCTCGCAAGGACGGATAATGGCGTTGCATGTCTCTGCACCGACGCAGGAGCATAAACCAGGCTTAAGCCAATCGAAAGCAATTTGTGTGCATATCATTAATAATGAGGAGTAATCCTGCTGCTTTCAGCCTACCTTTGTACCTGCAAGCCTCTGCATCTCAGAACAAGAGCATCATAGTTTTTTTAATAACTCATTGATTTACATTAGAGAACACTGAAATGCACAGAATAAATGAGTAAACCACACCTTTGAAGTAGTAATGCACTGATATGAAATTTTTGGGCCGATACCGATATCAGATTTCAATATCGCCGTTATGGCCGATAACCGATATTTGTTGATACCGATATACTGACATTAATGCAGATTTTGTATAGAATGAAAATTATTAAAGCTGAATTTACGTTATTATGTACACACACCACACTCAATCACTGTCACATGAATAAACAAACACACATCACCCCCCACCCCCACCCTCTAAAACAGATAAACAAATGGACACAAGATGGAAAAAATATTGTTTGTTAATATCGGCCCAGGTTTATTTATCGGACCGACACCGACGTGTCAAAAAATGACTAACATCTGCCGATATTGATGCAGATATATTGTGTATTCATACTTTAAAGCCACACAGAGTAAAAACTGGGCTGTTCAATTTAAAAATCCTTCACAGGAAGAAAGGAGGAGTACAACGTCAAATGGCTGGAGATTTTGTTTCACAGTCTTCTCAAGAAGCCTCTTTTAAGCTTCACTTCCTGTCTCTTTTGCAGTGTTGGGAGTAATGCAGTACAAAGTAACTACTGTAATGCATTGCTTTTTGCTGTAATGTGGTAATGAAAGGCATTACAGGGAAAGAAAACGGTAATATTTACTCGGTACAATTGTCAGTAACGCGGTAATTACAACGCATTTTTAAACCCAGAATCAAGATGTGGGTTTCCAAAAAATTCAAATTGCAGGAAGCCTGAAAAAAGATCCAGTATCCACATATATGACGTCATTCATGGACTCAGCTTTGCGGGCATTCTATGAGCAGAGAGGACGCAGCGGTAATAGCTCAAATACTCCAGCCGTGTCCTGCACGCGGCCACTGTTATATTCACAAAATCGTTCCACCAAAACAAAGTAATTCGTTTGCGACCGTTTAAATCAGCCCGTATTCTCTGGTACTTCATGTACTTTTCAGCTGAGTTCATAATCTGTGCCCCAGTGATTTCAACTCATTGCTGCTGGTTTGGTAGATCCCTTTGGCTGATTAGTTAGAAAGTAGAAAATCTAGGAAATTGTTTTTCTGGAAGACGGAGAAAACATGCAGCATGCAGGAAGGTCAGAGAGAGAAAGGGCCGGAAATTATTCAAATAAAATCAAGAAAACAAAACAAAGTGCTTGAAAAGAAAAAAAGTAGGTAGATTTATCCCCAATACACATTTTTACCAGTGAAAAGCAATAATATATAAGCATTTAATATTTATACATGTGATAGAATCAGATCACCCCAGAAGTCAGTCCCACATCCAGGGCCGTATCAAGGCATTTGGGGACCAAGGCAAATATAGGCTTGGAGCTGAGCCCCCCACCCCCCCACCCCCCTCACTCCCTGCTCAGTTAATATAAGATGGCAGCGCACTGAGAGTACAGATTGTTGTTGCTTTTATTTAATAAACAATAATTTTAAAGCACTGTTATTATATCTGACTGTTTTTAACAGCAGCCCTAGCTCAGACACCACATCACCTTCCACATATATGTCATGAGCTCACTGAGCGTCATATTACCAGATTCATGTTGAAGTTGTTTTGGTGAAAGTAACTTAAAGTAATGCAAAAGTAGTGTAATGCCTTACATTTTAAAATCAGTAATATTGTAATGTAATGAGCTACTTTAAAATGAGGGTAACAAGTAATAAATAATGCATTACAGTTTTGAAGTAACTTGCCCAACACTGCTCTTTTGTGCACCCAGGTGAAAAAAACAAACCAAATTGAGGAAATTTCAAAGCCAAGACTTGTCAAAGTCTATTTGCAATCCAACACAGTCCACCTTTTTAAAAAACAAACAAACAAAAAAACAACAAAAAAACTGATTTCTATCTAGAGTCAAGCACGAGCCTCAGGCAGCATCTGAGGGTAAGTCCAAAACTCCCCTTTTTATAACCACACTCATTAATTAGCACTAATAAAATATCTGCAGCACAAATTTGACTAAATAACCTTGTTGTCTCTTGCAGCGAGTAATTGATACAGAGCGTGCCCCCTAGACTTTAATAGCACAGGTGTGAGACAAAGCTGAGTCAAGTGCCAGACGCGCTGAAGAGAGATATATTATTTACTTGTGCATCTGCAACGCTGCTCGCTCTGCCTGCCCCCTCCCTGATACTTGATATTCCACTGATGCTTTAAAATCCAGCATTCTCCACTATCTTTTGTGCAGGGGTTAACCTTAAGGTGGCAGCACTCTGAATGTCAGCATCACCACATGTGCACCTTTTTAAATGCCACTTCTCTTTATTTTTCAACTGCACAACAGGACAGACAAAGGGATAGAGCAGGGGAAGGGAGGAAAGAGACTGGCAGATGAAGAGGTGGGGGTTCCTGGGCTGCACAAAAACAGCAAATGACATACAATCAGCCAAGCTCAGCAGGGGGTTTATTTAACACTTGAAGGAAATATGGGGACTAAGTGTGGGTCTTTGCAGGGTTAGAGAGCTGATCCAGTCATTGGATAATGTGCTCAATTACACAGGCAGATGAATGGCAGCGTTGAACTCCAGCGAGCACTAGGTTCACCACCGTTTGCTTGCTTAAAACACAGATTTAGACTCTACAGCCAATGTTAGCCAAACATCACAGCTGCAAGACATCTATACATAAATAATCCCATTCTCAACTACGTCGGCTGGTGTAAATTAGCAGAGGTGTGACCAAGTCACTGCTTTGAGAGTCACAAGTAAGTCAAGAGTCTTTCCAGTCAAGTCCAAGTCAAAGACAACCAAGTCCAAGTTGAGTCCAAAGTCAATAATGTGGAAGTCCAAGTCAAGTCCAAGTCCTTAACTTTGAATTTTCAAGTCATCATAAAGTCATCTGTCCAACATCAATTTAATGACAATGATAATAAATACATTCCAGAAATAAAGCTTCTTAAAGCTTCATTTATTTGCTCAAACAAGCAGAAACTGAAACTGATTATAAACAAAGTGCTGCTGCATTTAGCAAAACAAGATCAAACCCAGAACTAAGAATGATTTATGATTTTTGTCCATGTCATGCCACTTTTGTGCTAAAATGTCAAATACGCTCAAGTCATCATCAAGTCAACAGATGCAAGTCGATTCAAGTCGCAAGTCATTGGCATTCAAGCCCGAGTTAAGTCATAAGTCTTTATAGATTGTATCAAGTCAAGTCAGAAGTCATTAAAATAAGGACTCAAGTCTGACTCCAGTCCAAGTCATGTGACTCGAGTCCACACCTCTGTAAATCAGACACAAAATGGCAAATTTAAAACATATTCACTGTGCTAAGATGCATGAATGAGGTGTGGCTTTAGAATGATGAGGCGTAAACTATATAGAAACGTCAAATACCTTTCTCTGTGCAAAGCTGCAAACTAATCTTCCTCTCCTCAAAGAAAAGCAGACTTGTCTTAATGCTGTCTCAGAACTGCCGTCATGTCTGCTTGAGGAACAGCCTTGGAACGGTAAATTATGCAGATCAGGTGAATAACAGTGTTGGTTTGGAGCGATAATATATTTCAGGTATGAGAGCACCAAGGCCCAATCCATAGAAGCTTTTGTTCTACAGCTGTCTCTGCACAGCCTCTGAAGTAAAAATCAGCTTAAAAAAAAAGCAAATGTGGACAAGAACAGAGTGTTCTGGAGTCCTAACAGATGAAACAAGTTTTCTCACCACTTATTTTTCAGATCTCTGTTAAAAACATTTATATCTGCTTCATGTGTGAACATAGAAAGGGGGAAAAATGTGAACATTTCTATCGAAAACATGCAAGGCTTCAGTCTGACAACCAAACTTTGAATAGTTGCTATTAAAATAACCCATTTAAATGAAAACAAAAAAAAATTCTAATTATTTTATCTTGTTCATTTGGATAATTTAGGATCTGGGGTAAGCAGCAGATGAGAATGAAGGTAACACCTTTAGTCACATTTTGAAACTTAAATGAAGTTTGAAGCAAGCCGAGTAAATGGGGTGGGAAGAGGTTTTATGTTTCTAATTAAAGCTTTTTTGTTTGAGCAGGTTTTTAACACAATTCCTGGAAGAAAAGTTGTGGGATGCAGCAAATCAATGCAGGGATTCAAACTGGGGCAGTTTGCCACTAAGAGTGAAGTAGCAGCACCTCCGAAACAGAGACGGTCGTTCTTGACCAGAAAAATGTAGAACGCCTCTCCTAGGTTGGGACTGAGTCTTACGCCTGGGACACACTGGAGACAGACGCACAGCGTCACACTCACGCCACATCACACCTGCACTGCGTCGCGCTGTCATTTTAAATTAGAGCCATTATAGTTAATGAGAGGGGCTACACAGGGAGCGCCTCACCAAGGCGCTGGAGATAGGCGCCAGCTCTGTCACAAGGCTGTTTACAACATTGTGGAGTACTTTACAACAGACAGTACGACGAGGAACGACTTTACAGCACAAACCCAGCCACTGTTGTTTCAAGCATCTGACTGTGATGTCCCATGGTCGCCTTGCTTTCGAAGTCTCCCAAGGAAATTCCCCCTATGAGGGGAGAATGGGTGAATGGATTGATGGTAAATGGTCTGCTTTTGTATAGCACCTTCTTAGGGTTCCACAGCCCCCAAGGCACTTCACAACACAACCAGTCATTCACCCATGCACACACACATTCACACGCTGGTGGCGATGAGCTACAATGTAGACACAGCTGTCCTGGGGTGCACTGACAGAGGCGAGGCCTACCAAGCACAGGCGCCTCCGGTCACTCCGACCACCACCAGCAGGCAAGGTGGGTTAAGTGTCTTGCCCAAAATCACAACAGCAGCATTCTCTGGCCGGAGCCGAGATTGAACCTGCAAGCTTCCGATTATTGGATAACCCACTCTACCTCCTGAGCCACCGCTGTCCCGGATGGATGGATGGATGGATGGACGGATGGATACTACTTATACCGCACACTGAATAACTCTTTTACATCCACCTTCAAGGCCACTACAGTGTGAAAATGTGTTAATTAAAAGCTAAATTTGTGTGAAATACGACTTTAACCTTTGACACTGACATTTTACCCTCTGCTGATGAAAAAAAGAAGTGACAAGCACTGGTGGCAACAGTAACAAATGATAATAGCAAATCTAAGACGACAGCCACGGCAAATTGCCCAGGGACCGACCATGACCTCTTGACCCTTGAGCGAATCGTAAAGCCTTCAGAGCTCAGCGTGCCTCGCCAGCACCGTTCTGCTTCCGTCTTCCTTCATGTTGTCACCAGATTCACTGAGATTTCCAGTCTTGAGGAGAAAGGGGACTGGAAGTCAAGCATCATCTCTGATCCCTGTGTGTCCTGTAACAGCTGTCTCCGCCACTGGAGCATGCGGTTGCCGCCATCCCGTATTACATCTCTGCCACTCGGCGCCAACGGATCAACAATCCAATTTCACACAAGCGCTCACAGAGGGAGGTAATGCTGACGTAGGAATGAGGATCTACATCTCGAAAAAGGCTAGAAGTTATTTGAAAAGGCTAGAGGGGTAGAGCGAAAGATGGAAATAGCTGAGGTGAAATATGATAAAGGAGTTTAAAGGTGTGGTTCATTAAAAAGCCAATTTTAATTATTATTACTAATTATAATTAGTCACTCTGAGTTTTTCATGCAGGCTAAACATGAAAATAGTCTCCTTCACATATATCCTGCTTCTAATTGAAAACAGACAGTGAAACTGGAGGATTTGAAAAGCCTGACAGATCTAAGTCACACTGTCAACATTCATGGACTCACCCATCTTGACTTGTGGCAGGGAAGGCTGTTGTTGGTTTAGCATCCAGGAAACAGCAAATAACTTCTTGTCTAGTAGAAGGTAGCTGCTAGCAACTCCACCACACAGCAAAACTCCTTCAGGCTTTAGTTATGTGTGGAGATAAAACATCAGTATTGCAAGTCAGGGGTAGAGTTGTGTTGCTGTTGGCCAATTAGAGAGATGTCCAAATGTCAGAAAATAAGACTCAAAATCGGTGGGTCACTTCTAGTTCCTGAAAGGCGCACTGAGGATTATTTTACCCAGAGTTCGACTTACAAGGCATTCATTCCTAGAGGCCACTGCAAATGTATTGATTAAATAAGTGAAACAAACTTTTAACCCTCCCACTGTCCTATTGAGTGTGACCCCGCAAGGAAAGCTGACCATTGAGCAGGGTTGATGGTTTATCCCTTGAGGTCTACGTGGCAGGGGTGAGGTGGTGCTCACTCCTCACCCCTGCCATGTGGACCTCAAGGGATAAACCATCAACCCTGTTCAATGTTCAACTTTCCTCGCGGGGTCACCCATTAGGACAGTGGGAGGGTTAAAAGACTAAAGATGTTTCTATGGCTTTATTACCTACTTTGCATACATTCACTATGGCAATCTTAAAACTTCTAATTTTCTGCCATATTTCGAGGCACAAGAAGCACAAAGTTGTGGCAGTACGCAAAAACCCTTTAATATCTATGGTTTGGCGGATCACAGTCTCCTGATTTCATGGTTACAAGAGTCTGTTGGAATTAAAGGAGTTGCTTTGGACTGGTTTAAGTCCTATTTGGCTGAGAGGTAATTTTGTGTATCATTAGGTGGCTTCACGTCATCTCGCTCGCCTCTCGTATGCGGGGTTCCTCAAGGATCGGTGCTGGGCCCATAATTGTTCTCTCTGTATTTGCTCCCTCTGGGCACTATTTTTATGAAACATGGATGTTCTTTTCATCTATATGCAGACGACACCCAGGTTTATATTCCCATTAAACGTGGCCTACCCAATTCTTTAGATCCTCTTCTAAACTGCATCGATAAGGTTAAAACCTGGATGTCTGCAAATGTTTTACATTTTAATAATGACAAGATTGAGGTCATGCTTTTTAGTCCTAGTGTGTCCAGTGGGCCATGTTCTGCTGACCTTGGTCCACTAGCCCTATTTTTGAAACCCGTAGCGACCAGTCTGGGAGTCCAGCTTGACAGTGATCTGCTTCTGGAAAAGCAAATCAGTGCCGTCACCAAAGCCAGTTTTTATCAGTTAAGGAGGATCGCCAAGGTTAAGCGTCTGCTCTCAAGTCATGACTTTGAGACGGTGATTCACGCGTTTATTACATCACGCCTTGAGTATTGCAACGCACTGTACCTTGGTCTTCCTCAGTCTCACCTCTCCTGTCTTCAAATGGTGCAAAATGCAGCAGCACGCCTATTGACGGGTTCGAGAAAGAGGTAGCACATTACCCCAATTTTAGCTTCGCTGCACTGGCTGCCTGTCGATTTTAGGGTCCAGTACAAGGTTCTTTTATTGGCTTTTAAAGCTGTACATGGCCTTGCTCCGCAGTATCTTTGTGAACTTTTAGTTACTCACTCCCCGTCTCGATCACTGAGGTCAGCCGACCAGTTTCTCCTGGAGGTGCCGAGAACCAAGAGAAAGCTCAGGGGTGACAGAGCTTTCTCAGTAGCAGCTCCAAGGTTGTGGAATGCACTCCCAATTGAGATTAGGATGGTTTTGTCACTGTCGGGTTTTAAATCACTTTTAAAGACTCCTCTGTTCTCAGTTGCCTTTAATTCAGTTTGAGAATGCATCTATTTTCAGTAGCTTTTATGTCAGTTTTATATGTTTGTTTTTATAATGTTTTTACTTTGTGATGAACTTTTTATCTTATTTTTAGAATTTTTAGGGAACTTTTGTTCTTTTTGGCTTGTTAAGCACTTTGGTCTGCTTTTATGTGGTTGTAAAGTGCTTTATAAATAAAGTTGACTTGACTTGACTTGGTGTTTCAGGACATGACAAAAACAAGATAAAACATATTTTAAAACCTCCATGTTGTCGTTCTTTTTTAAAACACAGGAACGGTTTTGTTACCTGTTATTGACGCTACAGTTTAAGATTTTTTAAAACCTCTTTTAAAGGCAATGCATATAAGTAGTCACCTGTTGTTTAAATATTTAGATTTATTGCATTTTAATGCAGACATTTTTGCTTACTTTTCTTTATGGAGATGCTTTACTTTACTGAAGCTCATCACAGTTTTTCAATCAAGTCCAGCCTCAACCTTTGCAGCACCCAAATATTTTTCTTTTCCAATCTTTCTGTTTTTGATTTGTTGTGTTGCTTTGGATTTCTCACCAGTTTTAACACCTAGTCTTAGTCAGACTTTAGCTGTCAAACATTCGGTCCTTACACTTGACTCTGTATTATTCTGGCTCACATAGTAGAGGTAGATCGATAGATGGTACATCTGTGGGCAGAACAATGTGGTTACACTTGACACCGCACCGTGTTCTGCAAAATGAAGACGCCTTTCATTACAGGGGAACCTCTTTTCAGTATAACACTGGAAGGCTCCAAAGGTATTTCACTTGAATATTATGCAAAACTTTAAATGAAGAGCAACATTCATCAGGGAAAAGTGTTAGACATTATATGACAGATGTTATTTTTGAGGCGTGCTTCTACTTCAGGAATGTTTTCCTGAAACCAAGGTTGTTTTACAGGGCTCTTATTCCCCTTCATGTGTTTACAATACAGGAATTAAGGCCTAAAAAGATTAAGACATTGTTGTTGGTGATTTGTTAACGCATTTAAGACGATAAACTCCTGTAAGATCTGTCAGAAAGCACAAAGATGCAAGCAGAAAATGTTAGTGTTTATGAAGGCTAAAGTAAATGTGAGCACAGTGTAAAGAAGGAAAAGATCCAGTCTGAGTTTTACTCTGCAAACACACCTAAGTTCGTGCTGTCACATCCAAGGTGCCGGTTTCTGCTCTGTCAAAGATCAGAGAGACAATGATCTCTGCATGCTGGTGGGAAAGCAGATGCACACTCCTCAGCCCTTTGAATAGAAAACTCTCCTATTGCACAGTCATGGTGACATAAATAGAGAAAGGGACTTGCATCTCATCTTTCACACAGCACAAAGAGATTTGAATCCGATATCCAATGACTGCTTATTAGATTGAGCCATCGGACCGCCAGTCTGGAGCCAGACTCATAAGACAGCCAGAGTGTTTGAGAGGGTTTTGCCATCTATTCTCACCCATGTGTAGAGAGGAAACACTGCAGAGGAAAGGAGGAAAGTGGGGCCTAACTGGACTGCCATCTCCCCTGAACCCATAGCAGTGCAAGCAGAATTCTGACACCAGCTCAGACACAAAAACAGCCAGCGCTCTGAGGTTCACTGCGTTAGAATATTCACAGTCTGCAAAAAAGTCACTCCTCTTGATTTTATTTTCCCTTTGATGGTCACTTCACACTGGATGAAGAACTTGTTGTGACATGAAAAAGGTCAGCCATGGTCTTAGACACAGTCTTAAAGGGACATTGAAGTTTGACAGCCAAAACATGTATAGAAATAATAAATGTCTTCTTCATACATTCTCCTGCAATGCCCTGGTCCTGTAGAATGAGCCCTGGCATTTTTACTGTGATTGCCTGTTTTTCTGTAAAATCACAGAAAAAGAGAGATGCTCGGGTCGAGCAGGCTGCTTCATGCGCGTTCACGCTCAGGCATAGCCCGTAGCATTTGCTATCCGTAGCTTTAGCAGCAGAGAGAGAGGCAGTGCCACTTTGTCGCTGTTCCTAACGCCTAGTGACAAAGCTAGCTACATTTCTGAGGACCCTTAGCTACTTTCTGTAGAACTTTCTTCTAGATATTTCCTGCAAATTAGCAACAAAATAGCCATTTTCGCTCCGAACCGTTCTTTGGTTTGATGTTGTTTCAGCTGTCATCAAGGATATAAAAGTTACAGATACTGTGAATGTTACTAGAGTGTAGCTCACCTTGTAAGATGTCTGACTCCCATGCAGAAGACCTGGGTTTGATTCTGGATGTGAACATAGTTCATTTAGAGTTTCGTTTTTACATTAATGATAATTTTTTACAGTAAGTTGCCCAAATTTTTATTTGAGACTCGCCGAACGGCATTGAATTCACAGATAAAAAAGATGTGGGTTAAACTTTCATTTTGGAACAATTTTTCAAGCAAGGGAAGGGAATGATCTGAGCATGCAGGAGGACTGACCCATCATAAACCTTTGTCGGCTGTGCTGAAGAGAAAGGTACAGAACCAAATTATTTAATTAATTAGCTGCGCGTTCTCCTGTCCTCTGTCCTCCGGGCCACACACACACACACACATGGGACTGTCTCAGCTGTTATTTTCATTAAGGAGTGTGCACGTACAGCATGCACGCCTCGTGCACGAGCCTACTATTGAAGCTGCTGTTATGCTTTTGGCCTGAGGGGGCAATCGCGAGCATAAAAATTCAAAAGTCCGTAAAGTTCCTTTCAGGCACTCGTTAGGAATGCAGTAGGATGTGCTTCTCATGTGATAAAGCATCATATGTCCATGATTGTTTTGATGATGCACAAAATTTCCATAGTGACATTGTAGTGGTTTACTTTCAAGATGAGACACATCGAGGTCCCCAATGGAGTATGGCGTCTTGAAGAAGCTTGCTTACAGAAGCATAGCTTAGTCATGTCCAAGCAACAACGCTATCACTCAGTCAATGTTTTAATAGCATGGTGTGATATTCTAGCTGGAAGCTGCATCCTTAGAGTTCAACAGTTACGCCAGGACATTACTGCAGTTATGGCCGTCTGTAGTAGGTATGCATGACATGGTAATTAGTTTAGTGGTTACCATGGTTACACTTTCTATTATTGTTGGTATTAAATACATTTGCTAGTAAAGCCTTAATTTGTGTATGTGCAATTAAAAGGAACAGTAAGCTTTTGGTTGTCCAAGAGATGTAAAATCCCAAAAGAAAGGAGAAGCCAGTGAGAGATAATTGGAGGCTTTTAAGTCTAGAGAGAGCAAATCTGTGGCGTGGATGTATTTTAGGTTCTATCAGAATGTTGAGGGAAAGTTTTTTCATGTCCCATTGTCTGCGGGGGGAAAAGTCGGTTAAGGAGGCACAAATTTAATATTCCTCTCCATTCACTTGCTGCTTTACAGCTCATGCAACGTTTGCTAATGCTTTAGCCTGCTGTGGTCAGTTTAACTTTACTTTTAAATTCCTTTTGCTACTGTAACTGGAGGTTATGAGCGTGTGTATGTGCATTTACGTAATAAAACAGCTCAAATGTGAGGCTATTTGGCCAGCAAGCATCAGATGCTTGAACATCCTTGAAATCCTTTCACAATAAGAGTCCTGGGCTAAAGCACATGCATTACTTAAAAGAAAATAAGTCATCAGATTTGGGTTGACGGTGGCGGAGGAGGTAAATGCCTTAACCCCAAATAAGGAGTTAAATATTTTTTCTAAGTAAATTGAGATTAAAGGGACTTTACAGACTTTTGAATTTTTATGCTCGCGATTGCCCCCTCAGGCCAAAAGGGTAACAGCAGCTTCAATAGTAGGCTCGTGCACAAGGCGCGCATGCTGTACGTGCACACTCCTTAACGAAAATAACAGCTGAGACAGTCCCGTGTGTGTGTGTGTGTGTGTGTGTGTGTGTGTGTGTGTGTGTGTGTGTGTGTGTGTGTGTGTGTGTGTCTGTGTGTGTGTGTGTGTGTGTGTGTGTGTGTGTGTGTGTGTGTGTGTGTGTGTGGCCTGGAGGACAGAGGATAGGAGAACACGCAGCTAATTAATTAAATAATTTGGTTCTGTACCTGTCTCTTCAGCACAGCCGACAAAGGTTTAGCTAGAGTAGCTAAGGGTCCTCAGAAATGTAGCTAGCTTTGTCACTAGGCATTAGGAACAGCGACAAAGTGGCACTGCCTCTCTCTCTGCTGCTAAAGCTACGGATAGCAAATGCTACGGGCTATGCCTGAGCGTGAACGAGCATGAAGCAGCCTGCTCGACCCGAGCATCTCTCTTTTTCTGTGATTTTACAGAAAAACAGGCAATCACAGTAAAAATGCCAGGGCTCATTCTACAGGACCAGGGCATTGCGGGAGAATGTATGAAGAAGACATTTATTATTTCTATACATGTTTTGGCTGTCAAACTTCAATAATGCCCCTTTAAATATGTGACTGAGCAAAAACAATGATCGATTACTATTATTCCTATGGCTACAACCTTTACTACTATCATAATTCTCAGGACACCTAATTTCCACACCATTTAATCCCTGGTGGTAGAGCTGTCATGGTAAGGTGATGCTGACATGATGAGGGTGAGAGCATCTCAAGGACTTGGATGATAGCTGGGAAAATGTCAAAAATGCCTTTACAAGATAAGAGGTTTTCAAAGTTTGCTGCAATCCCACCCCGTTCTAATTGCTTGTGTAGGTCATCGTAGCGATGTGATAATCCAGAGTGGAGAGGCATTAAGTCTCAACACCCAGCGTGTGTATCAGCAGCAAAGCCAGACAAAGGAAGACCTTACCAGGTGGGCAAGCTCTAATAGAAAGGTACTCGGATGGATAAATGTGAATTTCCATTGTTGATAGAAAAGGTCAGGTGAGATCCCACCTCTGCAGACAGGAAGCAGACACAGGACCCATGATCGGATGTGAATTGGATGAATGCTTTGGAACATCTTGTCACGCTGAGACTGACAAGCCAGACGAAGATTACACTTGCCTTTATCCTTTCTTCTATTCTGACCTGTTGTTTCGTTTCTGTGCCTGATCTGCCAACCAGTCAGCCAATTTGCGGGCTTCGTTCTCTTAAATCAGAAAGATCACTATCAACATTTTCTTTTGAGAGTAAAAGATGACAACGCTCTGACTGTGTGAGGAAGCTGTGCAGTTCCTGATAAATCTGTCAAACTCATGACTCTCGTTCTCCATCGCACCGATTTCAAATGCAGCTAACAAAAGAGACAGAAAAAGGTTTGGCAGTTCATTTTTTCTTTCTTTCCTTTCTTTTTTTACAATGCCATTCCTCTGACGGTTTGACAGTACACACTCCTCGGAACAGAAGGTGTCCGTCTGTCATTCTGCTTCCGTCTGCACGGCTTCGCATCTCTGTCCTTGATTAGCAATCACTGCAGCATAGCCTGTTCCTATTCAAAGTGGGAAGTATTAATTCTCCCCTCATGGTGCCGACACATCCAGACCTTGGTGTCGTCGCTCCAGGTAAATACATAATCACTCCTACTTGATATTACTCCAAAATTTACATACGTAACAATCTGCTTGTCTTGCTAGCACAGTTGTCATGTCGTTCAAAAAAAGAAAAGAAAAAATAGGGAAAAGAGAATAAATGGGATGGAAAGATTGAGACAAAAGCAGGAACAGAAAAAGACACCTTTTTTTTGTAAATATCCAACTATGAAAGCGATGACGGTTTCTGTTATAAAAAAGTAGCAATACCGTATGTGGAGGGAATAAAAGTCTATTTTAGTTCATCAGCAGTGGCTAAAAAAGGAAGTGGGGGATTAATTTAATCATTTAACTTAACAGCACTGTGTCTGATACTTCAGCGCAGCTTTCTGTGCGCCCATTAATGGCTATCATCATAAAAAAACTGGCATTTAAACTAGATGTGTGAGGCAGAAAGAGCTGACAGGTTCATCACGGCTGACTTTCAGCATTAAAATATATTCTGACACATGCATCACCTAACCACTTCTGGAGAGAGAGAGATGGAAAAATGCAGCAGACCTTTGGTTTTTGCATATTTTAAACACAATAACTGTTCAAACAGTCGAATAATGGAACTCTTAACTCACCTACATGAAAGCCTTCGGGTTTTACGTGATGCATTATGGATAATAAATGAATGCTCAAATAAAAGATTTCACATCAATCAGATGAGTCTACTTCTTAAGATTGTTTTCCTCGCTGCCCCACCCCCATCCCATCCAGACACACGTTCGCTATTGGTGACACAAACAGGGAATCTGCCAATCACATGGCAGGAACTCAGGGTATTTATGCATCTAGACATGGTGAAGATGAATTGGTGAAGACCAAACCAGGGGTGTTTCTTAATGCCAAGGCGTCTGGCCTCACAAAGCGATATCTTGCGAGGCCAGGCGCCTTGCTTACGAGGACACAGTCCTTCCTTGATCAACGAAAACGGTTAAATGGAACAGACTTGCATCACGTGGCTACAGCTTTCGCGGCTGCCACGTAACGTGACACGGGAGCTAACGTTATATTTTATACATATTAATTCCAATATAAATATATAATGAGCCTTTTACTTTTAAATTGTGTATGTATTTGTTAAATTAAATATATAAGTGAGTTACTACCTGCTAGCCACCAAAGCTGCAACTATTAAGCAACTAACCAACCATGGATAACTTCTTTGAATATTAAAAAAATACATTTCAGTTATCAGCCCAATAGAGCTCCGGGAGTTGACGTCACTTCTCCCGGCATGCAACAGTTCAAATCGAAACGGCGCCATATTGGCATGCAGAAGCCGGCAGCTGGACTATTTGTTATTGTCAGAAAACTCAATCAAACGGGAAATATGGTAGATTCCTGTTGTGCCCCAGGATGCAGAACAGACGCGGACGACATAAGGAATGAGCCATCTACAGGATTCCCCAAGATCCGGAGCGCCGCAAACGTTGGATCATTGTAATAAAACGCACTAGTGACCGGGCTGAAATGAAACTGTGGGATCCCGAGAGTAAAGGTTTTCGCTTATGCAGCGACCGCTTCATATCAGGTACTTAAACCAACATTTCCTCAACTGTGTATGGTATTTATTTTAAATGCTTTTATTACGATTCTTAGTGGGCTTCCTAAACTTATTTTGGCGTGGCTTTTTCTGTCTTATTACTCATAGCAGCAAGTAAACATCACGTAAAACGTTGCCTCGTGAGTTCTGCGTGCTGCCGTTTACGTGTTTTATGATGACAGCAATTAACCGGCTAAGCTGTGTTTAATTTTTAAGCAATGGTTGATCAATTGTCAGATCACACATAAAAAGCACTTTGGATTGCTATTATCTGTCTCACCGAGACTACTTACGTGTAAATCTGTTATTTGTCCGTCCATCCATCCATTTTCATCTGCGTATCCGGAGTCAGGTTGCGGGGGCAGTAGCGTGACTTCCCTCTCCCCAGCCGCCGGAGCCAGCTCCTCCAGGTAAATCCCAAGGGGTTCCCCGGTCAGGTCCGGTGTTGTACCGGTAAGAAGCCCGCTCCGACGCCAGAAGCTGTCGGAGCGGGCAGTAGAGTCGAGAGTCCCAGACCTTCTCCCCAGCTCCTCCGGCCGGGGGGAATCCCAAGGGGTTTCCCCGGCCAGGTCCGGTGTTGTGCCGGTAAGAAGTCCGCTACGACAGCTTCTGGCGTTTTTAAAAAGTATCCCAGGGGCACGGTAAGGGTCGGAGATGTTTAGTCTATTTAATTTCTGACTATATAAAACGATTTCTTCTGTTTTAAAGTGTGAAGTAAACTCCGACGAAGTAAAATCCAAGCGGATCCCGTTCATGTTCATGGTTACATCCGTGTTTGTTTACCTTTTTTGCATGCCAAAATGGCGTCCACTAACTGAGAGTCACGTGGGGTCCGGAGCTCTATAGCTGCAACTAGTTGATTTACATTCAAACTTGAAATTAGCCCCTGAAGTAGCTGCCGACTTCATCCGCCATCCTTTTGAAAATACCGTGGTGTATTCTGGGAAATTTTTGACCAAGGCTAGGCTACAAGACAACTCCCGTGTATCCTTGCTCAGCTAGCTAAACGGCTAACAAACGGAGAACACACACATTGGTAGAAGATGAACACCGGAACACGCCTTGGTGGTTCCTGGTGAGGTATCTCCTAAGCAACAGACCAAGACATCAAGGCAAGGTTCCTTGACACTGAGAAACACCCAAGGTGTCTTCCCTGTCAGCTAAGAACAACAAACTGAGGCTAGAATTCTCACAGGACCACCAGAACTGGACCAGAAGAGACATTTCCTGGTCGGGATCTCAGCTGCAACATTCAGATGGTTGGGTCAGCATTTGGTGTCACCAATAATAAAGCATAGATCCATCCTGCCTTGTATAAAAGGTTCCACGCTGCTGCCGGTATAATGGCCCACTCTGGACCACTTAGGACAAACCAAGCCTGGTTTAAACACCTCAGCCTAATAAAGTGGCCTGCGAATTTATGTAAATAGATGTTTCAATGGGAGACCATGACTGCTGCTAACAGAGCCTTCCTTCAGACCCCTCACCGTGACTGTACTTCATATGGTTACGTTTCATCTTAACTCAGTGGAGGAGTTCTACTGTCTCCCATATGAAGCTAATTCAAAAACAACTCTCACCTGCCACACTACATCACCCCCCCCCCCCCCCCCCAAACCTCAATTTTCTCCGTTCTTTCTCCCTCATCAAGCTTTCCCAGCATGCACCTTCTCAAACTTTAATCTTTTCACATTCAATCCATTTCACAGCAACTCATCACAAGGTTATCCCACTTTTCAAAAGACGTTTCCCCTTTTAGCCTCGACCCCCGATGGAGATTTGATCATAATATCTGCTAGTCAGTTCATTACCGACCCCTCTCTGCCCTCCCCTCAAATCAGGCACACAAGAGCTTTTATACATGCTCAACAAAATGAAAAGTGCATAAAGCGATGTTGTAAATAACTGTAATAGCAAAGCAACAATGACACAGATCGTTTAACCCAACCCTAACCCCAACCAGGACTGGAATTCAAATGGTCAGGTTAAAAACACAAAAACAATTAAACCAATGCTTTGTGTGATGATTCCTCTTGCTTTTCTTTCTCTATCATGTCAGAGCAGCTCTGTCGCCTGCTGCTCCAGCATCGCCTCGGCCACAGCATGAGGTCTTCTTCAATCCACTGACCTGTCTGAAATCAATGACCAACAGGACACAATGTGTAATTTCACCCTACTGACAGGCTATATTGATTGTGGCAGATTTCTTTGGGATGCACATCTGAGAAAGAAAGGTAACATTTAGCAAAAATATTAAACCAACGCTCCAAAAAGACAGACATCTAGCTCTCAAGGGGCTGATTATGAGCCTTTCTAGCAGGTGAGAGTTCTGTTCAGGGCTGATCCCTACATAAAGAGGGTGTGTGTAAAGGAAGGGATATTAAGCTGTTTGTGCCGAGACGTGCTCTGAAGAACAGAACATTTGGACTTGCTTGGGTAAACCGCTTTAATGGACATCCAGCAGCAGGTGATCCACTGAATCTCTATCCCCTGGAGATCAAACAGGCAGAAGGTTTCACACTGAAGCAGAAATAACAACATTTGAAGAGGAATGCTGATAACTAAAAACACATTCCACTTTCATTCCTACTTTGTACCATCCAAAATGTTTCATTATTAGATTAGATCGTTTTTAAATGCACTGTGCAATGACTAAAGGAACTCAATTACATATGTATAGAGCTCGCATTGAATGTCTGTTTAATAGGAAGTACTGTCAAAATAAAAGCATGGCATGATTAGCGGTGGGACTAGCAACCACTCACGTTGACTTTTTGCCTTTGTCACAGCTAGAATGTATCTTACACCATCTGCACGTTGGATGATGACCCCTCTACTGTATCCATGGACTATTAGATAATGATACCATGTATTCCCAAGTCACGTCCTAGTACAACTCTATTAAAAAGCAGCTATGTGCAAGCAGAAAACTCTGGAGCAACCACTGACTCCTAGACTATCAGTGGCCAGAATCACGATGCTGTACGATCTTACTGCCACCATAAACATGGACGATTTAAAAAAACACAATCCCACTCTAATAAAATGTTGGTTTAGGCTCTGACGATCTGTCTCGTTAACCTAACGCCGCGTCTCCGCTTGCTGCAATAATGAGATCACTTCATCTGAAGTCAATTTAATTTATTTACACTTAGGAAATATTAGAGCAGCTCGGAGTATCACTGGGAGGAACACCGAGCATACAAAGCGCGCCTGGCTCACACAGGTCTGGTTCATCAGCAGGCGATACAAACTCTCATTGTTAACAATCGCATGACTTTGGTGAAATGTGTGCAGTGTCTCAACAATGACAGCAGTAGAAAAAACAAAAATAATCAAGTTAATATCAAATAAATTAATAGTCTGGAAGCAAAGTGTAGTTAGCTGAGCTAACTGTAGTTCACGGTTCCACTTGGTCAGCTTTACATCCCCACGGACGACGTGGCCAGATGGCACTTTCTGACTGTCAGCATTTGTCCCACACATAGATGCACCGACACACACACACACACACTGTTATCCCAACCAGTTAGTTGTTCTCATTAAAGCGAATACAGATGACAGCAGGCTTTAAAAGATCACAAACTAAGACGCCTGGACGCTCACGTTACCCATTTCAGGCTCGCAGCACTTCTGCGCGTGTCTGGCTATTGGACATCATCTCCACTTGGGCTGGTGTGTTGATGAAGAGAGTCCCCAAACAGCAGAAATCAATACCGTCTGTCAGCTTTTTAGCGCGGCCATGGACAGAGCAGAGACACGGGGACCGTGGAGATAGAGCTGCACCCGTCCGTCAGGCTCCCTGTGACCACCAACGGCTTCGATCACACTTGACACAAAGAGAGCACGAGAGGACAGCACCAATCTCAGAAGATAGAGACGCACACCTACTGTATGTCGTAGGCTCACTCTAGTGGAAAGTGTTCTTCGTTTTATCTGTCATCGATACAAACTAAAGACCAAACAGAGCAGTAAGTTCCTGCCTGAAGGTAAAATAGTGGCACCCTGGGAGCAATCCTTACATATCTGATGCATGTGGTCCCATATATACTGCAGCTTTAAATAATCGTGCATTTGCGGCCAAAGCAGAGCACCTAATTGCTCTGGCAGCCATTGAATGAAGACAACCGCCACGGTGGGATGCGGCGGGACTTTGTCTGAATGCATGCAATTACTCAGCACAAAAGGAGTGGCCGCATGCTGCCAGAGCAAATTTAGCTTCTGTGGTCCGTGTTCAGCCGGGAATCTAATGATGAGCATTTAAGGGCCAAATAACTACTGCATTGTTTACTTTTACCTGTGGAAAAAGCAGCGTGCACAAGGGGCAGGGGAGCTAGGAAGTGGGAGAAAATTTGCTGGGATTCAAAATAAAGCGAATGATCTAATCTGGTGTGGGGCGGCCCTGAAAGAAGATGAATGGTCTCCATGGAAGCAAAGGCAGGGGAGAGGCTGAAACGTCCAACTCCCTTTTGGTGAAGGTCCCATCTCCTAACTCGCTGCTGACAGCTAGCTTGCAAACAAATTCCAGGATGAGAGGAAGGAGAGTCCGATCTATACTTGCTCTAAGAAAGTCACACAATTCCAAACAGCACTGAACTAAAATTCAACAAATACCTAAATAATAAGCGCATGCATTCTTATTAAACTTGCTTTTGAATCAATCTGAGTGATCGCAGGCTGTTTGGATGCAGCATGCGTTTTTAAAATCTATCAATTGAGGACTTACTCGGTGATTTAGTCCCCCTCTAACCATCACTCGTGACAATAACATCCATCCGAGCCATTGTCAGAGGTCATTTACATAATGAAAGAGGAGAATGACTTCGGAGGCTGAGGCAGGATGAGCATGCCATTTGGCAGGCAGAGAAAATGAAGATGGAGGGAAAACGGTTTGGCAGGAAGGGAGCATGGGACAGTAAAAGTGCAGCGAGAGCAGCAAAAACGGGGAGGCAGACGAACCAGAGTGTAGGATTTTATAGAGAAGGAAGGGCTCAGAATCTGTTAGATAAAAGTTTGCTGCTGTGTGTGTGTGTGTGTGTGTGTGTGTGTGTGTGTGTGTGTGTGTGTGTGGGGGGGGGGGGGGGGGTAAAGTTCTGAAGCATCTTTAGGACACACTAGAGTGAGAGACTGAGGTGTCTCCAAAGACGTCACACCATCTTACCTTGGCCGACGCCTGAGCCACCGAACCTGCTCCCGTGATGGCTTGCTTGACCGCGAGGTCGCAGCTCGATGTTGTCACGGCAACCGTAACTGGGGTCGGGAGGAGGGAAGGGATGACCGGGAGGGGAAGGAGCCCCGGGCGGTTGTTGCCATTGACGACGGCAGAGGCACAGCTGTGGTTGGCTCCTCCGTTGTGGAGGCCGGTCAGACGAATGTCTCGCCGATCCCAGGGTCCCCGGTAGTCCCTCTCAAAGCGGTGGTGGTGGCGTGACATCACTTCCTCTCAGTGGGAACAACAGGGGCAGGCCTGCGTAAATAGAATAAAGGAAGATGAGGAGGAGGAGGTCAGACTGACATTCCCTCTGAAGTGGTGGAAACAGGAATAGAAACACGAGAGACATGGAGTGAATTAAGGGGGGAACACACTGACATGAAGGTGTAAATGTGCTCAGCATCTGCTCCTGTGCTGCCAGCCTGACATCAACACACCGCGCTTCATTTATTTCCTCTAATTCCTTTTCTCCCGGTCATTAATGAAGGCTGCAACAACAAGGAGGGAGACAGGCGCCGCTGAGCCATATTTGCTGTGTGGCGTTACATGAAGTGTGTGTTCTCGACAACGGGAGGTTAAAACAACATGGCTGAGCGATTTGCAAACAGGTAGGCATGGGTTTTTTCTCTCCCCTAGGGCAGCACAGCAGTAACATGACCCAGTGGTCAAAACTCTTTCATCTAAATAGATAAATTCCCCCGCAATTACAGCTCATCTCATACATCTAATGGCTGGTTAATTCAATCACACTGCCCTTGAAGTGCATTTGAGGGTTCTCCCCTTTTCAGGCACAGCAGGCTGACAGGCTAAGAAGGCGACAGCGAGCTGGAATTACATCAGCGTGGAGTACAGTGCCATTGTGCAGCACGAGCGGCGTATCGCTCTTATATCATAAATCAAAGACGTACAGGATGTAAGGAGAGGAATCCATCACCGAGGGGGGCTCTGAAGTGCATTGTGCTCAAACTCACCAAAGGTGCATTCTGCTTACAGAGCCACTGATAACAGATGAAATAAATAAATAACCTCAAACCAGTTTTGGCAAACCCACCACCCCCTCTCCATGCAAAATCCCCTCGTCTGTGAGGGGAGAATGACATTGGATAAGTCTTTCTTCTGCACGCCGGGGTCTGTCACGCTGCTTCTTTGCCTCACAGTGGAGAGAACTCCTTGAAATGCCACATTTGTCTGTGTGTGTGTGTGTGTGTGTGTGTGTGTGTGTGTGTGTGTGTGTGTGTGTGTGTTCAGAAGCAGTATACACTACAACTGCAAGACTGTGCATGTGTTTGTGGAGCATAAGTTGAAAACTCCGCGGTAGTATGAGATCATCTCTGCTGGAAGTAAAGGCTTTAATGCTCGCGGCGGGATCACCGACACGACTGTGTCCTCACCTGCTGTGACCATCGTTTGGATTCAGTTGCATTTCTGCAACGAGTAAGCTCTTTCAGGCCTCTCTTACACTCTGTTTAATCACCTCCTCTCCCTCTCAATCCTCATTTCTTTCTCTGTAATACAAGGTCTGGCTCTTTGCAAACATTGCGAGCTGATCCGTGGCAACGGAGCTAAAATTCGGGGCGACTGAAAGCTGTTGGAAACTCTCTCACGCTCTCCACAATAACCTTTCTCCCTCTCCATAGTAACCTTTTTTTATTAATCTCACATTTTCCAACAGACTAACCTCGCATTATCTCTGAAAATATGTACATGCAGAGTAACAAGGTGCTAGGTCAGTTGAACAATGGTGGAGTTAGTGCCAGGTAATGTGCTGTTATCTCATGAGCACCAGCAGAAATAAAAGGGCAGGCGGGGAAATTCCAACATATAAATTAAGGGCAGAAGAATAAAAAAAGGTGCATTTTCTCCAAAATAGAGGGAACTGACAGAAATGGGTGTTTGTTTTGACAATTCTGCACAATTCGTCTTTTAATATATTAATCAATAGCTTTTTTTTTTACCAATCTGTGCAAACATGTCGTGGATTTGTTGTGCTTTCTGTGGTGCAGACTGTGATTTACTGAAAATCCAAGTAGTGTTGTCTTCCTGCAAAACTCCAGAGCACACGGGAGTACAAATCAATACATCTGATTATGCAGAGAAGGAATTGATCCAAGTTTGCATGTTCGCACTCTGGGGAGCTTTGGCAGGAAGGCAGCAGCAAGCAGAATGGGCAAAAGAAAGAAACATACGTGTGCAGAAGAAAACCTCCTCCATTTGTTTCCCATCAGCCAGCCAGCTCTACACAGAGCACCTGGTTCTGGGAGGACTCAAGGAAATTAAATCCCTCAGGAAATCCCATTTAAGTAAAGGTCATCCTGGTTTATTTGATAGTATTTTCTGATTTGGAAACTGCAGTGACCATTTTTCTCCATGTTTATTGATTACCATTTATGAGCTGATGGATGAAAAATAAACACATATTTGGACTCATTAGCAATATCAGTGTAGGAGTGGCCAAACCCACTGGCTCTTGTATCAAGAGGGGCAATGGTTTTGAAATATTTGAGGAATTGGTAAATTATACAAATCTGCATAAAAAATAAGTCTACTTTTGTTAAATTAGTCACTGTTTTTCCCCACCAGCACCTGATCATAACACTCTAGCTGCTTTTCACGGGTGCATTTTCCAGCCCAATCTAAGTTTTTTTATCATGTGTTACTAAATGTTTAAACGAAACATCTAAATTTGTACTCATTATTGTTTCACATCATCATTTATATAATATGTCAAAATGCTGAAGCTTTTTTTTTTATTAAATGGACATTTTACTGCTCCCACAGGAAATAATCAAATGCACTTCCTTAAAGTGACAATGTGTAGTTTTTACCATTAATCTCTAGAAATATCCATTGAAATGTTGTTGTAAATGAATCAAAAGATGCTAAGTTGATGAAAAAATATTGGCGGTTTCATAACATATAAACATAAAAATCAGATCTAAAATACATAGAGCAGGTCTAAGTCTCTGGGCGACGCCATATTGGATGCCATATTTTCTTCTACGGAAGCCCGTGATGACCAAATGCATTTACTAATTTGTAACAAATGGTTACAAAACTTTAACCATTAATAAATGTTATTTTACACATTTTGCTCGTTGCCAGAGATGAAAGAGAATCTGATGTTCTTGTTATTTTGCCGGAGGTTGTGCTCCCAGGGATTTTCAACCCTAATGGCCATCCGTTGGTAAGGTCTTATTTGAGCACAAAAGTAATGCTTGCTTGCAATCATTTAGGTATCTACTGCCCCTTATCACCAAGGAAACTATGCACTGTCACTTTAAGGGATCATCCGTAACCATGAGCACCTCCTTGGCTTTTCTGGAGCATACAGGTGTGTGTTAACAGAATAGTAAAGATAAATTATGTTAACAATGATCTACTGAAGCTAATGTGTTATTATGCATGATGTCAAATCAGTAAATGTGTTTTGTCCTAAAAAGGCTCCCATAGAAGAAAACGGGAGTCACCCAGAGTCTTTGACCCGCTCCTATTTATTTTAGACCCAATTTTAATGGTTTTATGTTACAAAGCCGCCAGTATGTTTCAACAACTGGGCATGGTTTAATGAATTTTCAACATTTCGATGGATATTTCCAGAGATTAACAGTAAAAATTACACAATAGCTACATTTACATGTGCCACATTTCCCCTATCTAATTCAAATTTGGTTAATCGTAAATCCCAAACCTCTGTTTACATGGACACTAACTGAAATAATCCGATCATGCTGTGAGTATAAATAAATACATCAAGAATTCAGTCAGATAGGGTGAGCATGCACAGAGTTGTCTTTCCCAGAAAAACTTGTAAACAAAGACCATCTTGTCCGCGTGTCTTTCCCCTCACATTTTATTTTCTTTGTTTCCCCCGTTTTGGATCTTCTTTGCATTTTTACCCGAATGCATTTTTACCTGTACGCTTTTCTTTTTACTGATCGCTTTAACTAAGCTACAGGCTCAGCAGTACATAACGCTACTGCTCCTCCACCACAGGAGAGGAACGCAGCCTAATCTACTAATGATCACCTGCTCATACCATCCTCCAGCCCCTCAAACTTGTCCTGAGCGGCTGCGAAGACAAAAAGATGTCACGCTGAAGTTGCACACATGCACAGTGGGCATTATTTTACTCCAACAATTCGAATGGATGTGTACATCCCTCCCCAGTCAAGTCAGGCGTGCCCCAGGGCTCTGTCCTGGGGCCCCTCCTCTTCATAGACTATATCCTCCTTTTCAGCAATATCTTCCGCAAATTGAATATCCAGTTTCACTGCTTCGCGGATGACACCCAGCTCTACATTTCCAGTAAACCCAACTCAACTCTCCATCCTCCCTTACCCTCTGCCTCTCAGAAATCAAATCCTGGTTCACCTCTAATGGGCCATTCCCATCTGTACCGGGTCGGCCCGGGCCGGGTAGCCCCAGTCGGCCCCAGCCTGGCCCGGTTGATTCCACACATCCTTGCCTTAAGCCCATTTGGGCTGATTCTACCCACCAATCAGAGGCTTGCTCTAATGGAAGGTGTGAATTTGCTGTCAGCAGTGGGTGTGTTGGCCCTGGTCAGCCTGAAGCAGACCCCCTCGAGAAGAGGGCTGAGAATGAGCCTTGGTTGGCCCGGAAAAATACCAGGCCACCCAGATATGTAAACAACCTACGCTACCCGGCCCGGGCCGACCCGGTACAGATGGGAATGGCCCATTTTTTCCTCAAACTCAACGGCAATAAAACTGAACTTTTTCTTGTTGGTACCAAATCCACCATCTCCAAATCTGACAGCTTTTCCTTAACTATTGACAGCGCCACAGTCTCCCCCTCCCCTCAGGTCAAGAGTCTGGGTGTCATCCTCGACAGCTCACTTTCTTTTCAAGCTCACATTAATAACATAATTCAGTCAGTATATTTCCATCTTCAATCCATAAACCGTCTCCGCCCCTCCCTTACCCCTCACACTGCTGCCATTCTCATCCACAGCCTCGTCACCTCCCATCTCGATTATTGCAATTCACTTCTTTATGGTCTCCCCAACTTACTCCTTCAAAAACTGCAACTGGTCCAGAATTCAGCAGTCCGTATTATCACCAGAACCCCTTCCTTTCAACACATCACCCCGGTTTTTCAGTAGCTTCACTGGCTCCCAGTTAAATTAAGGTCCATCTTCAAAATTCTCCACCATTCCTTCAAGGCCATCCACAACCTCTCTCCTCCATATATCTCAGACCTTATAAGTATTAACACCCCCTCCCGTTCTCTCAGATCTTCTTCCTCCATCCATCTTGCTGTTCCCTCTGCCCGTCTCACTACCATGGGGAGCAGAGCTTTCAGCCGCTCTGGAACTCACTCCCCCGAGACATCAGGAACATTGACAGTTTCACCCTTTTCAAAACCAGACTCAAAACACACACGTTTAAATCTGTCTATGACCTCTGATTTTATTGAACCGTTTCTCTCTTTGTTTTTTCTGCTTTGCGTTTTATTGTTTTATTGCTGTTTTAATGTATTTTCTGAATGTACTTTCTGTCAAGTGACCTTGGGTGTTCTGAAAGGCGCTTTTAAATAAAATGTATTATTATTATTATTATTATTATTATTATTATTATTATTATTACATGGACGTCGATCGGAATGATGATTGGCCAGAACCACCCCTCTCAATCGGAATGGAATTTCATTCCGATCGGGGCGTATCAGATCAGAATATTCCGATTGACATGTTTACATGAAGAAGTTTGGATCTGATAGGGCATTGATTCCAATTATTTGTGCACATGTAAACAAAGCTAGTGTCTCTTTAAGGACGCACGGGTCCTTATGATTGCCCAACATATACTACTAGGATGTGACTTATCTCCTTCCAATAGCAATGAGAAAGATTGTTGATGAGTGGAAAACATGAGAGAGAGCCGCCGTTAAACCCAGGAGAAAACAGACGTGTAAGTTTCACCCTTTTAGTTTGTGAACGTATCACGTAATAATCTAGACTAAAACCCTGAGTGAAGAAGTCATAACGTAAAACCTGACTGTGCCTGTCGGACCAGTTCAGTTCACCATGAAAGCCAACGCATTTCTAAGATATGTAAAACTGATCGCTACGTCATTTTATATCTCCCATACGGAGGAGGATCGGGGCTACTGAAAAGAGAAAAATTAAATCTCAGAATTATGACTTTTTGACTTCTTAGAAAAAAACGTCTAAATTCTTTTTATTTTCTTAATTTCTTTTCAGCGGCCCTGATCCTCTTCCCTACTCCCAACTAGATGTCACAGATCTCGACCGACACTGAACTCAAGTAGCTCCAAATGCCTTACGTATACAATAAATGCTGCTGTTTTGTGTTCAGGAGGCTCTCGCTTTGCCGTGTTCCACATTCTACTACTCACTTACCCAGATGGCGTTTGCAGAATCTCAGCTCTACATTTCAATATGCGCACAATCCTCTAAGTGAATTCCTGTCATCTTAGCACTATGCATGCAAGTATGTTCTGGGGTAACCGAAGGTTGGCAACTGATCCCTGCAGAGCGAGTGTCACCGAAACAAATCCCATCGCATTTATGGTGAACAGAAGGCTTTAAGCTACTAATTACAACGTCCTTTCGCAGCTTGCTTTCTGCAGCTCCTCTAAAAGCTGCGTGCATGCTCACCTCGAGGCTAAGATGTGTGTGCGTGTGTTTGTGAGGTTAAGCATGAGAGGGGCGATAAGAAGGAACCACACTCTCGGTGTTGCCCGTGGAAACCAACAACCAACACACCTGTGGACTCTGCCAGACTAGATAAACTCTTAGATGCTTCACATCTCTAGTGACACTTTGCTTTGAGCCACACAGCCCCAGGGGAGGCACTGCCAACGACGATTTACCCATTTTCTTTCACGTTCAATGAAGTCAGAGGTGGACAAGGCAGCATCTTTCCGAGGATGGACATCAACCTCTGTCAAGTCAGTCTAGAAGCCGTTTAATTTAGGTAAAATAATAAAATAATAAAGATGTTTCAGTCGTAGCCTGCAGCAGTTAATGAGTTTTGTCAGACCATGCAATCCTGCCAGCATGTTAATATTCTTACCTGGGGGTGTTTGCCATGCCAAATGTTAAGCTCTTACCCAAAATAAAAACTGATCACTGGAGAATTCCTCCTGAGAGATGAAGAACTAAACAAACGGTTGTAATTACTAATCCTCCGATGGCCCAAAAAAGGAAGATAAATGCTTCGGTTTCCAACTTGAGTGATGGTGTTGAGATAAAAAGTTCTGTGTCAGCAGTCAGACCTAATGAGCTGGCTGACTGGCACCTCCACAGTAGAGGTGGAGGCAGAATTCATGCTAAATAAAACTGTCTGTACACCTGCGTTTGCGCTGCTGATGCATCCCAATCCCAATGACAACCAGCTCAACCAAACTCACATGAAAAGTGAGAGCCTGTGAGTGTTTTGTGTGGGCAGAAGCCAGCGCCTGCGTGAGGTCCATCGTGCCTGACATCACCCTGCCCTCTGTGGCATCGCCATGGAGATGCCCGGCATGCATCTGAGAGAGCTGCACCTCCACACGTCAGGCGCCCGTCTTCCTTGACTTTTGCTCAGGAGCGACTACTGAGGAGATAAGCTGAAATAAAATAATAAATAAATAAAGTTGTCTGGCAGGTGGAAACGTGAGACACACACCCTTTAGAACAGCATCTGTCACTCCGAGGGGGCATGCAGCATGTTGGGTGTGTGTGACGGTGCAGCGTTAACAAAGCCATGTGGGAATACGCGGGGGAGCTGTGGATAGACGTGAGGAAAGATGGAAAGTAACAGATGGACAGAACGCAAACGGCGGCGGCGATGACGGCGAGACAGCCGGGCCGTGTGAGATTGAGTGCAAATGAGAAATAACAGCGGTGGAGTGAATGTGAAACGCGGAAATAGAGAGCAGGGTGTTAAAGACGGGCTTTAAGAGGGGTGGGGTGTGTCACTCCTCTGTTCCAAAGCGTGATATTTGCTTTGCTGGCACATTCGACTTGATGTTTAATATCTCACTAAGTCCCCTCGCTGCAGATACTCCCCAAGAGAAAGGGCTCCTTTACCAATCTGTGGTACTGTTTACTTCTATTGAGCCAGAGCAGCTTTTAGCATGCTAACACACCAGCCTGTTACATGTCCAAGTCCGCGCTAATGATCGATTCATCCAACAGCCAGTCTGAGTGTTCCAAATGAGGGCCAGGACGCTGGTAAAACTTTATGAGGACAAGATATTGCAAAGGAGGGGCTCCCATGGGAGAAACATGACCACACACACACACACACACACACACATAGCAACTAGTGCAAGCTAGCACTTGAAGCCTCAATGGAACCAGACACTGAGTGCTGGCAATTCCTCCTCCACAACAGAGGTGTTCACACTGTTAGCCAAATAAAGTGAGACACTGTGGGTGCAGGAATAGCCCTAGAAAGTCCAAGGCTTTGGAAAAGTTCAGCGCTACATCAGGAGGGACAGCAGATATATGATATTAATTAGATTAATCCTACAATATAGCCATAGTATGCAACTTTTTCATAGTTTTAAATCATTTTCTTGAGCCATTGTGAGCTAAAATGACCCTTTACAACACATATGTCAGAGTCAAGGCCCGCGGGCCAGATGCGGCCCGCGGAGCATTTTTATGTGGCCCGCGAGATAAATATCAAAAATATATTAAAACTGGCCCGCTGGCCGATTTTACCGCAAAGACTTCAACTCCCATGATGCTTTGCGGCGTCAGCGCGGAGCCGACGAAGCCCCCTCCTTTGTGTTTTTTCAGCGCCTGCTGCTGGTGTCTGCAGCTCCGCTGTCTCGGACAAACTACACTCCTCTCACTCAGCGCCGAGTTCACTCCGCTGTTTTCTGACGTTGAAGCCCAGAAACGGAGATTCTAGCCGCTCAGTAATGTGTTCACGACTGAAAGAGAAAGTGTTCCAACTAACTTCCAGACAGAGCTGATATAACTCCAGCGAGCAGCGACACGCTCAAACCAGCACGACTCTGTGGTTGTGTTTCCTCCCCGACACACAACAACGTGGTCAAGCTGCTCAGACATGTTCATCAGCACAAACCTATGTGAGCACCTGTTGTCATCTAATGTCTTCATTATGATGAAGATGAACAAAACAACAGGAGTCTCCTCCTCATCTCAGATCAACCCCATGATGCAGGTATCTGGCTGGAACAGGTGAGCATCACAGTAAACCAGTGGAGCAAACTGAGCTTTAAATATGTTGGTTTTATGCTCTTTTTCTGCTCCAAAACATGAAAGTTAACAGGTGAGATGTTGCATTTTCATTTAAGATAAAATTATATTTTTATTTTGTTGTTGGCCCGTGAGAAAAGATTTAACCTACAGTAAACAGGAAGTGGAAAGGCTGCAGATAGATGAATAGAATAGAAAATCCCTTTATTGTTCCTCAGTGGGGAAAGCTAGAGGTCACAACAGCGATGACACGTATTACAGGAGAAAAAAAGGAGAATAAAAAATAAGAAAAATGAATAATCAAGAAAACAAAAATCCTGAATAGATTTTAAAAATGCGAATATACCACAAGTAATGAATACCACTGATGCCTTTTATTTAAAACTGACTTGCTCGTGTGTAATTTGGTTATTCCACATTCAGTGTTAATGCAGAAATAAGTTTGTTTCCAAATTTAAAGGTTCAAAATTGCATATATGTTGATAAAGAAAACGTGCAAATTTGCCGTCACTTTTTCAAAAATATTAAGTTTGGCCCTCGACTCCGTCCCAGAGTTTCATTTCGGCCCCTTGTGAGTTTGAGTTTGACACCCCTGCTTTACAGAGTTAATGAAATGTCACTCAGACCCCCACCACCTTCTGTGGCCAGAATACCGCATTTGCAACTTCAGACTGGCGATCCAGCCTGTTGGGGCAATTGAGCTGACATACCAGGTCTGGTTCCAGCACGTTTCCTGCATGTTTTAAATCATGAACATAGCTGATTTGTTTAATTTAGTGACGATTCACTCCTGTAGACACTAAGGAAGGCTGAAGAGACATTTCAGCTGTTAGATTAAGGAGTTAAAAAGAGAATGCTCAGAGAATTAATAATGAACACTAGGGGGTGCTAAAAGCAAGCAAAACTGCCAAGTGTGCCTTTAACTGTTGTTTGCCAAAGGATGCAGGTGTAAATCTGAGGAGGACCATAAAGGTGTAGAATGCTAGTTTAATCAATACAATTGCAATGGTCTCTAGTAGGAATGAATGCCTTGTAAGTTGTACTCAGGGGAAAAAATCACAGGTGCACCATTTTCTGCAACCAGAAGGGAGCCACATCACAGCTGAGCTTCAGATGACAGGATTTTGAGTCTTTTTTCTGATATTTGGGGACCTTGCCTCTGATTGGATAACAACAATGTGACTTTACTACTGACTTCCATCGTTGGTGTTTTATCTCCACAATAACAGAAGCCTGGAGGAGTTCTGCCAGGTGGTGGAGTTGCTAATGCTAATGGTTAGCTTCTACTAGCTGAGAAATTCTCTGCTGTTTCCTGAATGCTAAACCAACAACAGCCTCCCCCTTGTGAGTCAAGATGGGTGAGTCCATGAATGTTCAGTGACAGTGTGATGTAGATCTGTCAGGATTTTCTTATCCTAGAGTTTCACCATCAATTTTCTATCAGAATCTAAAGCAGGAGGTAGGTGTAGGAGACTGTTTTTATGTTCAGCCTGCAAAAAAACTCAGTAACTGATTATAATCAGAAATAATCATTAAAAATGTTTTTTTCAGTGATCCATATCTTTAATAAATTAACCTTATTGCATAATACAGAGCAAATATGTGAAGATTAGTCTTTTCTAGGATTTTTAGGATTCTTTTCCCACTTTGTTGAAGCGTTGACTGATACATCAAGCTGAGCTGCCACAACATCTGGATATTTTAGCTTAAGGCATAAGAACAAAAAGAGAAGAAGTTAGAGAAAAAACAAACAGAAAATTATAAAAAAGGGGAAAAAGCTCAGAAAGGGACATTTTCAGTCTGTGAGAAAGCAAAGCTAGATGCAGCTACCTGCTGGTGTGGAAACCCAAAAGCCTTTTGTTGGGATTGATTCTCCACTTTAGCAGGTTGAATTAATCCCGCCGGTTTGAGGGGAATTAGTTCTTTGCTACTATTTGCACACCTAATTAGTGGTCTGAGTGGAATCTGAAGACACTGCGGATTCGGCAGCGGGTCGTACAAATGTAGGGCCTCTCGAAACAGATCTCAGCAGCTTAAGAGCCACTAAAGCCAAAAATAGCTTCCATTTTAGAGCAGATTATAGACATACAGGCTGGTGTTACTTTAAAGAGCCAGAGCTACAAGTACAGCTGGGATACGCAAATAAACCTGAACGGTGGTGGGTAATCATGGAGGATGATTACTAGATTCCAGCATCTCACGCTTCCTTATCTCATCTGCCTGTTAGGACTTCTCCACAGGTCCTGAGATCATAGTGAGAGATAGCACTTTGTACATTGATCTGACACCTCGATGGATGAAACACTGCAGGGTAAAACACAGACAGCTCCAAACAGCCACTTCCTGTTTATCTCTATAAAGTGTGCATGCTCAAACCAAATCTTTTAAAATAGATTATAAATAAATAATAATAATAAATAAAAATAAATAGTGTGAAACAGGGGTGCAGATAGGATTTTAAAACTGGGGGGACAAAGTTCCAATGTACCCTCCCCCAAACACATACACACACACACGCAAGCACGTACACACACACACACACACACACGCAAGCACGTACACACACACACACACACACAAACTATTGCAAGAGCCTTAACTAGAACTCAGTTTGTTAAATTTCATCCAATGGTTTACGTAAAAACTAACACATATATATACATGTATGAAGCCATTATGCAATGGAACGCTGGCAACAAAACTCTGCCTGATCAATACCATCCAAGTTAGTCATTTGTTACTCTCCCAATCAATTACTAACCAAAACCTCATACTTTATGCAAAACATTAAATGATTTTCAGCATACCAATCTTTACAGAAAACATAAAAAGCCCTAAAAATTTGCACATAAAATATATTTTAAACCAATATTTAAAGGGTTGGCCATCGTTTGACTTTGAACGATTCCGATTATAATTCCTTGTTTCAATTCCGGTTCCTATCGATTTCCGATTCCGATTCTTTCAAGACATGACATGTTTTACATGAGCCAGCTGACCACAGGTCCTACTTGATGAAATAATCTTAACTTCAACATGAATTTTAATTCTATGAACAACAACATCACCTTCATTTAGACAAAAACATGTTCTGGAGACAAAAAGAAAAAGACTCGCAGCACCACCAGTGTGTTTGTTTCTGACCACAACCAAAGTGTGGAACAAGCCTCTGGGATGAGAGGCTAAATGCCTCCAACATATCCAGAAAGGTCCAGCTGTTTTCAGCTAAAACTCTCAGGATGATCATGTCCAGGATGACTGAGAACTACACCTCCATGCTGCAGCAGCATTCAGTCACAACAGGAAGTGAAACTTAAATGTAGCTGCTGTCAGTAACAATCTAACAGATTTAAACATTAAAACTCTCAACAGAAATAGTTCAGAAAGGAAATTAAAATGTTCACAGCTTTGTGTGTGATTTATTATTATTATTATTATTATTTAATGTGGCAGAAGCTGGTGTGGTCCACCACAGAGAAAGCTTCTCTAGCATGATGACTTTAATTATTCTATAGGTTATTGTTCAGCCTTCTGGCGCTCACACACACACACACACACACACACACACACACACACACACACACACACACACGAGTGTTGGTGAGCGGCTGCGTCTGACTGCTGATGCTCCGTGTGTGTTTTTATTTCTGCAGTGAGACAAACTCACCTCACACCGTCCAGAGTTTGTTCTTTAAAGCTTCTATTAAATCCACCGTGTTGACGTATTTAACAAGTTTCCTCTATGCTGCAGGTGTTAAAGTTTACATTACGGAGTAAAAGTTCAGCAGACGCGTTTGTTTATATCTGGGTGGGGGAGGGGGGACTGGTGCTGCACACAGACAGCTGGTTTATCAGCTCAGAAAAGCGTTGATCACAATTTGCAGATAACGTTTATTTTTCACAGAGATCAGCCGCGGATTCCTCTTCCGGTCGGTATTCGAAACTAGGAATTGAAACTAGGAATCGAAATAAAAAACTTTGAACGATTCCGGGAAAAACAAACTGTTGGAACCGGTTCCAATCGATGCTCGATGCCAAACTTTTCAGCCTGACCAACAGATGTTCCTTCGTATTACGCTATTTAGAAATTTTCACTATATTTGGAAAGTTTTAATTCATATATAAATATATAAAGCTCTGTCTCAATTTTATATTTTACCTTTGTTATGATTATGTGGCACACTTTGACTTCCATACATAACGCATCGGCATCTACCTCTTTTTTACAGCTTTTTTTTACATTGTTGCTACGTCTGTCACGTTAGCGGTGTTTTTACCATCATTTCTACATCCATCATGTCCTAAAGAAGGTTAAACAAACATCAAACCCAACATTTGGAGCTTGTAAACTCCACACACCTCTCGTGCAGCACCAGCTGTCTGATGCTGCAGCAGCGTCAATCTTCCCGGCTGGATGAGTGAAGTTCTTCATCAGAGTCAATATTCTGCTTCATAATCAGTCAGTCATGACCAGACAAAGTGATCAGTCAACAAAGACCAGACCTGCCGGCAATTATACGTTTTTTCTAATATTTGCGCTCTTCATGCTGCGCACGTCTCCTCCTCTCCCCGACTGGGAGCCTCTCAGCGGGAGACGTTTTTCAAACTCTAAAAACTCCCAAACTTTGCTCAGCCTGAAGGTTCCACATCTCCACTATCTTCTGATGTAAAGTAGTAACTTCATGAGGTATCATATTTGTAGATGAGACTTGTTAAAGTCAGCAATGAGGCTTTGGCGTTTATAACGAGTAAGTCCCAACACTGACAACAACGTACTGAAACTAGAACCAACATGCGTAAACAAACAGATTGGCCCGCCTACTTACACTGTTGGTCTTTTTTAAATACGCAGTAATCGTTGCTTGTCTTTTTCGCTTCATCCTGCATCCTAGCAGCAACCACTTTGGCGCCTCTGGAGTTGGTGTTTGTTTACGTCATGCTGCATTTAATGTAATTGGAAAAAGGAGCTTCAAGCGCTTAACCTCCGGTTTTGTTTTCTTTCTGGCATTAGTGCGGGGGACGGATCGGGGTCGATCTGAATCTGGGGGGACAGATCCCCCCTTGTCCCCCACCCTAACTGCGCACCTGGCGTGAATTAACACAAGTAAGGCCAAGGGTGAGTTTTTTTCTTTATATTAAGAAATATTGCCTTTACCCACAAACCTGACAGGAAATTTCCTTCCCAGTGTGTGCATCAGCACAATTCTTTTAGCAGAGTGTTAATGGGTAAAACTTTGTGGAAGAGAAGCAGGAAGTTAGGTGTGTGTGTGTGTGTGTATGTGCTTTGTGTAGGAAACACAATATGACGCAGGGGTTTCCAAAAAGGTGTTTACTGTAGTTTAAAACCTGTGATCCATTTCTGTCGCTATGTGACCAACTGTCATTTTTCTGTCCTAAAATGTCCTTTTTCACCAGCGGCACCCATGCAGACAGGAAGGACCACCATGCTGCAGCAAAAGAGAGTTAGAAACACCCTTTGAGTGTTTGTCATGTCATTAGCCCAGGGACCAGAGGGGAACTGCAGCCGCCACCGCTGAACGCTGCTGCTCGGTTAATTAAAACACAGACTTTCAGCAAAACACTGCATCACGACAGTGAGACACAAAGCGAGAGAGAAACCCCTGAGGCGAGTGTACTTGCTCGCCCATCCAGTTTTTCGGCAAGCTTCTTTTCGGCGGGCAGTGTAGCACGTTCCCAGACGCCAATCACGCAGCGTTTCCTGTGCCTTGTGTTCATGTAAGTGTGTGTTTGTGCGTACTCTCTGTGGCCCGTGTCAGCTGTCGCCTTTTCTCTCACCGCTGCATCCTCTCACAAGTTTCTCTGTTCCCCGAAAAAAACCCAACAAGAGCGTCAAAACAAACAGTTCTCGCTGCTGATGCCACACGTCGCTAGACACACACACGGGGAATTAATTAAATATGACACACACTGGAAGCTAATGGAACCACATGTGCATGTGGTCCCCGTACATGCTTTGGCAAAGTGACACGACACAAGCAAAGAATAGTGAATTAATTATCTAAGTGGCTGCTGCAGAGATGACAGTGGGCGGCGAGCATTCGTCTCTTTCAACAATCCCCAGCTTGGAGTTCACGGCCAAGGAGGGCAGATCAAGAGGTCTAGGCGTCAAAAAGACACGCAAACCATAAGAGGGTGAAAAAAAATGAGACAAAGGGCATTAAAAGAGAGAAAATTATTAGAGGTGATGCTGACGAGAGCAGGAGAAGTGGCTACAAGTGACAGCTTTATAAAAAGTTTTGGAGCTGACAGGATCTGGTCAGCTGCTAGAACTTTGCCGGCAGCAAAAATCTGCAGGGTAGAAAACTTCCATCTGAAAAGCACAAACTGTCCATGGAGGGAGAAAACCACAACTGCTGCCAACAAATCACAAGTTAAACTCTACACACTCGTGTAAAACTGGGTCCATTAATGATGTGTCCTCACCCAAATTCACCCACGTCCAGAGCCACGTCGTGATTGGCTGATGTACGTAACTGAAGCTGCCATGGTCCGTGGTGAGCTGCCTGCCAGTAATCATGTTTGTCCTCTGAGTCTCGTCTGCAGGTGGGCGTGTCTGAGAGCAACCAGCTGCAGCTGATCCTGTCATCAAGGTCCAGGGGAGCAGTGTGACACAACTCCATGCCGGATGATTACTCTGTTTGGGTAGCTCTAGCCACTTGACCTGTCTCATGTTTGTTCATCTTGTTAGAAAACCTGTCGCCTGAAAGTTCAGATAATTCTCCCCTGTTCTCCTCCAGGTTTCCCACTCCATCTCCACTCGTCTACACAACCAGATTGGATTCCTGCCCTACAGCTCACACTGCTGTTCCCCTGGCCGTCCGCTCCAGTGGCAGCGCCTTGGATTAGTCATTGCACCCCCAAGTAAATATTAGATTATTATTTCATTTTTACAATTTAATTTTATTTTAACATGTGGATGTGATAATATTTAACATACAAAACTAAAATAATCAGTAAATTATCATGTAGATGATATGTATATATACAAACACACACACACACACACACACACATATACATATATATATATATATATATATATATATATATATATATATATATATATATATATATATTCACATTTAGCCTGCATGTGAAACTCAGAGTGACTTTGTCTTTATTAGAAAACAACCGTTGTGATATATTTATTTGACAAAACAACTTGTATTACACTTTTTGTTTATCTTGAAATGTATCGAAACTGAATTATCATAGAATCTAATGCTTGTATGAATGTCAAAAATATTTCTGAAAACCCCAAAAAAGAGTAACAAAATAGCTTTCATCAACGATTGACATTTATTAGATATATTCTCCTTGGTTCTTGACCCTGACTTCACTAGCCATTAGCGTATCCATCTGCTTCCCCAAATGGAGGTTGTTCTAAAAGCTTTCTATAACTTTTAGGTTTTATTTGTCCACACCAATCTGAACAGATCTGAGAATGAGCAGATTTCAGTCAACACTGATTAAGTTTTAATCTAGAAAGTCACATAAAGAAGCAAACTCTCAGTTTAAACGACGGCCCAAATCCACCACAGCAAGAAATGCTTTATATATCAAACATTTACGCAGAAAATCATTAGATTTCAAAGTTTCGGATTGGTGATATATTTCTTCTTTTTCTTCAGGATGATCATAAAATAGAAGCTAAAGATCTTTGAACATCTTAGGTGTGTTCTTGCTGTGTCTTTCTAATTCCATTCTTTCGTTCTTTTTTAAACACAGAAGCAGTTTTGTTTACCTGTTTGTAGCGTAAAAAAGAACGAAAGAATGGAATAGAAGCTAAAGGATGTGGACGACTGCCATGTAATCTTAACGAGGCCTTTAATAAATGTCATTAAATGTCTGATATTTTCTATGTGGCAGATAAATTAGATGGCTCTTCTTTCCAACAGAGTCCAAACATGCAGGAATTAACATTTTACTTACTTAATAAACATTAAATTCACTTTACATGAAGTATTGCATGTAGTCTTTATAATATTTTACTCATAGGCAGGCTTGAGTTCCTCTCCACCCCTGATGGCTGCTGCCTGTCCAGCAGGCTCCAGGTGAGCCAGATCCCCCCCCCCGTGTGATCTAACAGCATATTAATCTCCTCAAACCTCAACCTTTTTCAGAAGGGCAGACACCGTAGTATCCCTCCTGCTTGCTGCAGCCGTTCAGGGTAACATCATCTCACATTCATGATTTCTTCACTTTTGTTTCAGGTGACATGAAAAGTGAGGAAGGAGCGACAGTACTTTCATTTCTCTCAATGCGTCTCTCTGTCTCCACCTAATTCATCTCTCTGTGCTTCCTCTAAAAGCCATTCTCTGTCACTGTCTATCGTTTCATATCTGTATGAGCACGGTGGTCTTTCAGAGTGCACGGTGAGTAGCGCCACGGCACAGTCTGGCCCCGAGGAGCGGTTGGAGCGGTGCAGATTAATGGCCTGGGAGACAGCCTAGGGCAGGTGGAATGAGCAAATACACAGACTACTGAAATGGCCATGTAGGAGGGAAAAAGTAGTGAAAAGCAAGAGAAAATAAAGAAGATGATGTAAACTATACCAACTTTGGGAATGTGTTCCCTCACACAACTAGGCTGAAACTAAATATACTGGGATGTGGATGGCTGCCATGTAATCTTAACCCTAACCCGTCTGCCAGAAGTGTCCACGGGTTTCTATGACCTTCCATTCCTGAGATATAAGCACTTTTACCAAAATAGTGGGCGTATCTCAGTACCTGAAACTCTTTTGACAATAAAAAAAAAAAGCCAGACCCTTATTCATGGGGGGTAGAGCTCGGTCCCAAAAGGCAAGCCAAGCCAAGCCAACTTTATTTATAAAGCACTTTAAAAACAGCCCTCTCTGACCGAAGTGCTGAACATAAAAACATAAAAGCATAAATCAGAATAACATAGAATGCAGTATAAAATTAAAAGCACGCTAAGACAAAAAAAACACTAAAATCAAATAGAAATCCAAACTTTATACGGTGTTAAAAGCCAAGCTAAAAAGGTGGGTCTTTAAAGATGATTTAAAAGTTTCCAGTGAAGAAGAATTTCTAACATGTGCCGGCAAAGAGTTCCATAGTCTGGGAGCAGCAACAGCAAAGGCCCTATCCCCTCTGAGCTTACGCTGTGTCCTTGGAACGACCAGGAGCAACTGATCAGATGACCTGAGCAACCGAGAGGAGGAGTGAACGTGCAATAGCTCAGAGAGGTAGGGCGGGGCAAGACCATTTAAAGACTTAAAAACAAATAAAAAAGAAGTTTAAAATAAACCCTAAAATGGACAGGAAGCCAGTGCATTGACGATAAAACAGGAGTGATGTGTTCACTCCTTCCTGTACCAGTTAAAATTCGAGCAGCAGCATTTTGCACACGCTGGAGTCGAGACAGTGAGGACTGACTCATACCAAAATACAAAGAGTTACAGTAATCCAGGCGAGTTGTAATAATAGCATGAATTACAGTTTTAAAATCCTAGTTAGTCAAAATATGCCTTACCTCTTCCAACTGTCTCAAATGGAAGAAGCTGGATTTGACAACTGCACTGATCTGACTGTCCAACCTAAAATCACTGTCCCTTTTAAAATCCAAGTTGGTCACTGTTGGCTTTCTGTGCAGAGCCAGGGGGGCTAAGTCCATAGGAGTGGACCTGCTGGAGATACCAGTACCAAAGACAATTATCTCTGTCTTTTTCTCATTAAAATTTAAAAAGTTAAAAGCCATCCAAGATTTTACCTCATCCAAACTAACCACTAGAGATTTTATACTGCAGCCATCTTTTTGTTTTAGCGGGAAATACATCTGTGTATCGTCTGCATAGCAATGGAAGGCAATTTTGGGCTTTCTAAAAATAGATCCTACAGGCAGCAGATACAAACTAAAAAGTAGAGGACCAAGTATTGAGCCCTAAGGAACCCCACATGACAATGGAGCAGAGGATGAGTGGAAACTGCTTAAGCTGACACAGAAACTTCTCTGTGCCAGATATGATCTGAACCACTCCAGGGCAGGGCCACGAATCCCGACACATTGCCCCAAGCGTGACATTAAAATATTATGGTCCACTGTGTCAAAAGCAGCAGTCAAATCTAAGAGAACGAAAATCACAGAATCTCCCAAATCTGTTGCAAGGAGGATGTCATTAGAAACTCTCAACAGAGCAGATTCCGTATTGTGAAGAGACTTAGGCCTAGTCCACACGTAGCCGGGGGTTTTTGAAAACGAATATCCGCCCCTCCAAAAACTTGCATCCACTCCACCGCGTTTTAAAAACAAACTCTGTGCACACGTACCCGGATAAATACGTTGTTAAGGACATGCCAGACCTGCAGGCGGCAGTACTTCCCCTGTTCTTAACCTCGTCCTTCGTCTGTGGTCTTCCGCAAGGAGCAGTAATTCCGCTTGCAAAAACAAACAAGCAGAAAGCGCTTGGACAATTGATGGATCGGGTAGTGACAGAGCGCAGCTCTGAGGGCATCCATGCTGTCGGCTAGTGTAAACACAGGTCGCACACGTGATGTCAGCATTTTTTTGTCGCGGAAAGTGACGTTGCGGACCTTAAAACTCCGGTTTTGTCTGTCCACACGCAGACACCCAAAACGGAGAAAACGCAGATCTTCACTTTGGCCGGAGTTTTTAAAAAGATCCGTTTTCGTGTGGATGACAGGCCAAAACGTAGAAAAATATCTACGTTTTGGCAGATCCCCGGCTACGTGTGGACAGGGCCTTAAAACCTGACAGAAAATTCTCCAAAACATTGTTATCATCTAAAAAAGATTTTAACTGGCTGTAAACAAATTTCTCAAGGATTTTTGATAAAAAATGGAAGCTTGGAAATGGGCCTAAAATTTGAGAGCACAGTGGGATCCAAACCAGGCCTTTTCATCAGAGGCTGCACTATTGCATGTTTAAGAGTGAGGCAAGGTGACAATTGTATAAACCCTTATACCCTAACCCTAATCACAACCCTAACCCTATCTGGATCACCTATAATGAAAATTTACTTTCTACTCACGTAGAATGATAGAAGAAGGAAAAGGGGAGACCAGGAAGGTCTGCTGAGTGAACAGGTGAATGATAGGCTCCATTTTATCAACAGCAATGTGAAAAGAGTTCGAACTATTAAAGTGATTTGTCAATGAGTAGGCAATGAATTGGCAGAGCTGTTAATCATTAAAGCCATTAGGCAAAGGTACTAATGGTCTCCAAGAAAGCACCGTTCAATAAGTCACACGCTGGAGCAGGTGTCAGGCAGTATCATATGAACCACATCACTGGATTTAGAGGTATAGATCCCAATCTGCAGCAACAGCAGTTCAAAGAGGCTAAACTTACACACACCACTTCCTCGAGCCAAATGCAGTCTCGTGCAGCAGCTCCACGAATGGCCACGTTCTGCAGAGTCCAGAAAGAGAGATGAGTGCGCAACAGCTGATAGAAGTCCATGCAAACGAGGAACGTGAGTCGAGCCCTCTACTAGCATGTGAAACCCAACACGTCCAAACAAGCATTCGTGGAGAGTCAACGAGACTTCCACAACAAGTACCGGTCCAGGAAGCAGGGAGAAAAACACATGATGGGCAAAACTGCAACAATTCAGTTTTTAAAAATATTGTAAAAATATTGCAGCTACAGAGCCCCTAAAGGGGAACGGGAGGCAAATATTTAAAATTGGTTGCTTGTGCACACAAGAAAGTATTTGACGCACACAAGAAACTGGATTTATTAACTTTTTGTCCCCCAGATTGCCCTGTAAGCACCATCAAGTGTGCATGAGAAAACTAGGTTAATTTCTCCCCTTCGTGCCCCCTTAGGGACTCACTATGGAGCTGGTTCTGTTTTATGTTTCAATGTATAACATGGAAATTGATGTAAGATATCAGTGTAGTTTTGAATAAATGAAAATAAATGGAAACAATTGTTGTGTTAGCTAATGCATTTTTCAAAAGTATTGATACTTTACTGTTGGAACTCTTGAACCTAAGATATATGTTAACTTATAATTAAGAACATCAATTCAAACTCTATTAATAGGAAACAGCTAAGGCTGTTGGTGTATAAAATGCAGTTTTTTATTAATGAATTATATAGAAAATAGTGATGTGCCGGTGGCGAACGAACCGGCTCTAAGAGCCGGCTCTTTGAAGTGAACGACGGGAGCCGGCTCGTCATTGGGAGCTGTCCCCTCCCCCCTCCCCTCTTGCTTTGGTGAAAGCTACAGGCGATTGGTCAACGTGTGTAACTGCGTGTCCAGACTGTCCACACACAGAGCAGTAGGGGCGGGGACGAGGGAGGATCAGACTCAGACACTCAGCAGAGCACATGCGGGCGGCGGGAGATGAGAGTGAATGAGGAGGAGGAAAAAGGCGAGCGAGAGAGGAGAGTGCGACGAAGACGGTGAAAAAATGGGCGCCAGCAGTCGGAAAGTGGAGATTTCTTAAAGTGTTCAGTTATTAAATCCATAGAAATGATAAATATTTGATATATTGCATTTGTTGACATTAGTATATCATTTTACATATAGTTTGTGAATAAATATACTTTACACAACAGAAAATCTGAGGAGCCACTTGGGAGCCAAAAGAACCGGCTCTCTAAAAAGAGCCGCAGTTCCCATCACTAATAGAAAATGTAGTCCAGATGGAGGTGTCTTGTTAAACTTAAACTAATCCACTGAGATGTTCAATATTACACATTTTACACAAATGTTCCAGAGAAAAAGCGGTTTTGGAGAATGTGTGTGTAGCTTTATTTTTCAGTTCTCCTTGAGAGTCTGAGAGAAAAAAATCAGCACACTGAGAGTGCTAAAGAATATGAGATGTGTGATAAACATGCAGTCTTTGCTTGTGATTATTTGAATGAATGGTGTCTGTCACTTCCACAGTAGATACAAGAGCGGTGCGTTTTTCTTTCTCACCCTCTTTCACTTCTCCTTTACTTCCCTCTCTCTCCCTCTCTAGCTCCATAACGTCCCTTCCTGCCCATGCCTCAGCTGTACTCTCACACACAATCAGCCACATGAGTCCAGGGCCGACATAGATGAGAGGGACACACACACACACACACACACACACACACACACACACACACACACACACACACACACACACACACACCAAGAGGAGGTTTTTAGACACGATCAGAGATAGGGGAACTGAAGTGAGAGATAAAAGGAGGAGAGAAAGAGAAGAAGGGGAAGAGCAGCCAACAACAGGGGAGGAAAAGGAGAAAGCCCAGTGAGATGGGAGAAAAGGTGAAACACACACACACACACACACTTATTCTTTAATCAATATGGTGGGAATGTGGCCCCATGGTAAATCACTTTCCTGGCAATAACAGAGCAGCCACTATCCCTCTTTTTAATATGTTGCCAAAGTGTCAGCGGGTGATACACAGTGATGTACAACTTGGAATAAGGGAAAGGCAAGACGGACAGTGTGTGTGTGTGTGTGTGTGTGTGTGTGTGTGTGTGTGTGTGTGTGTGTGTGTGTGTGTGTGTGTGTGTGTGTGTGTGTGTGTGTGTGTGGTGCTGATGTGATGTATTGGTCTGGGCAGTTGGTCAGCACTCGGATAAAAGAAGCAGATCATGATTAGGTTTGGTAAAAGCGCCCATGCCAAACTCTTTCTCTCTCTCTCACTCTCATCACACACACACACACACACACACACACACACACACACACACACACACACACACACACACACACACACACACACACACACACTGAGGAATTTGCCCTCTCGCCCGCATCCGCCTCTTATCATATGTCCTTTCACATGAACTCTCAATGCATCAAAACTTGCCATCCCTAAAGAAAGGATCCACTATAATAAGAAAGAGCCAAACAATTTCATTAGAGAGGAAAAGCCATCCCTCTCCTTTTCTGGTTACATCAGTTTGAAGGCGAGCATCTTCTCCGTCTTGGCCTTACAAATCAGTCCGGCTGTCACCGCTCAGACCACCACCACATTATACAACACCCTGGCAGGTTGACCTTCACTTAACTATGTGACTGCAGGGCACATTACCCAACACGCCCCCCTCCCCCACACCTTTTACTTGATTCAATCTCATCTTTGCCCACTTTGTAAGAGGCCGCTTGGCGAATGTTATCGTAAAAGAGAGTGGCTTCTCAATTGACTCAAGTCACCTCTAAAGTGCTGCTAAATAAGTAATGGGCCATCTCGTCTTGTCTGACGAGCCTGTAACTGGATGGGTTACAGTAACCTACTGGGTGGGTTTTTTTGGGTTGAAAGGTCGTCCAAAAGACATCGAAACAGCCCACTGACGTGTATGCTACAAATAAACTGAACTTGGTCAACAAATCAGTCTTCTGTACTCATCAAAGTGTGGTAGAAGACGTTAATAAGACTCAAGTTCCAGTCAAACTCTGAGCATTTCTTATTGATGATTTGTTGAGTAAATATGGCTGATAAATGAACAGAAAACATTCTTCGGAGGCATCTGATGCAAGCTTGATTCTAGAAGAAATCATTAAAAAAATATATAAACAGCATCACGCCTCAGTTGCGTTATCAGCAACGTACCAGTGTTAGTCTTGGATGATGAAAGAACTAATTAAAATGAAGTCCATTTTTTACACTTTTTTTTACCAGCACTGTTTGTGTATTTCCCACATTGGCTCCGACAATGCATCCGAGCGAACTGACTGAAAATCTAAATACTCAAGACAACAAACCCACATGGTTCTCCTGGGATTAGAAAGATTAAAAATGATTAAACTGCTTTACTCATTTGCAGTCTTAAAAATATGCTCTTTATAGCCTCCCCGAACAACCATTACTGGAATGTAGACATCATTACCCAAGTAACAAAAGTCAAAACTGGGACAATAATTACTTGGATCACAAAGCGTACAAAACCAAGGACTTTTCATACTGAACCGAACACCGGGAAGTCGTCGATTTGGGACAAGCTGTTACACAGTTAATTAATACACATGTGGCACACGGGTTGGAAGATTCAACTCTCCAGGCAGGACCGGAGCAGCTTGCGGCAGATGCCCGTTACAACCCAGTGGCTGAAACGATGTCTTAAAAAAATCGTCAAACCATTGGAGTTGTGACAGGTAAAGAGGAAGATATTCCCTAGAGATGAACCTAATAGCTGGCTGAATAAATTAAACTGTAGTTTTAAATGAAAACAGAGTTTAATAGCTTTATCATAATTAATGTTGAAAATGTGTTGTTTTAAATTCTGTCCTTTGTTGTGAATGTAGCACCTCTGGGTGCCATTTGCTTTGAGACTGTAAACTGAGCATAAAGACATGCTGGAGTAAAGGAAGACAATGGGTTGGTGGTAATTTTTGATTACCCGATCAAAAGAAAGTGTGACTACCTCTACAACAGAAGAAATTTGGAATATATAATAGGGTCTTTGCTAGCGATGGGTACAGAATTCGGTACTTTTTAAGGTACTGACCGAATTCCATAGTACCGACTGAGCACCGATTCACGTAATATGAAACGGTGCCTTGTTTCGGTACTCGTCCTTCATAACGAGAACTTGCCTAGACAGGTGCGCAAGAGCGTTATGTCGTCGGTCGCTGCGAGCCACTTGTAAACAGCAGCATGGTAGAAAGAACGCACGTTAAAGCTTGGGTCCACTTCACTAAATGTGATGGGTAACTGGGTGATGATGAAACCAGCGACAACGATCTAAGTGAGACATCCTCATCTTAATCTGCTCCGGTAGGTAAATAAAATGTTCAAGATAACGTTAACTTGATATGTTAGCTTCCGTTCCGCTAATGGTGCGTTCGCTTTCTCCTCGGAACTCCGAATTTCCGACTAGAAGAACATGAACGCGCTCTAAAGTTTGGCTTCACTTTACCAAATGCGATGGGTGATTGGGTGAAGATGAAACCAGTGACAACGATCTAAGTGTGAGGCATCATCGTTTTAATCTGCTCCAGCAGTTAAATAAACTGTTTAAGAAAACGTTAGCTTGATATGTTAGCTTCAATTGCCACTATTGTTATCAGCTAATGGTGCGTTCGCTTTCTCCTCGGAAATTCTACCTTCCCAGTAGGAAAAATCAAATGAAAAAAGACGGCAAAAGGAATGAAGATACACAGTAAATTTAGTCCACACTAAAGATGTTTGCTTCAGTTTAATTATCAGCTTATAAAACTACAAGGACAATGTTAAAATACAAACAGCTGAATGTTATTTATCGTGATTTTTATCAAATATGGTTATATATTGAGAAAAATATGTATTTAATTATAAAAGAGAACAAAAATATTAAACACTCAAAAGTATCTAAAATTGGTACCGTTAAGTACCGGTATCAATTCCTAAGTACCGGGAATTAGTACCGAATCGATTCAAATGTCAAAGGTACCCATCCCTAGTCTTTGCTCAAATGACGTATTCTGGTCTATAGTCACAGAACACATAGAACAAAATTCATCAGACATGGGTTTTAATGAGCCACAGTTCATTTTCATGGCCAGGGGATTTCATGATCCACATATGGAGGATTTGCAAGAGGTTTGGTAATGTTCCCAGTAGTGGCCATACCAGCAAGTCCATTCCAAAGTCAGAAAATACAATCCTCAAAAAATCACAATACATTTAAGAGTTTCGTCTCAAACTCTACAGGCCAGCTAAAGGTTAAAGGTTACAACTGAGAAAATCAGATAAATACTGAACATAAATGGGTTGGATGAGCAGCCAGGGAAAGGACCTTTATTCTCAAAAGAATTATGTGAAAAGAAACTTGATTGATAAGTTTCATCTAACTGAAGCTTAATGTCTCTGGAGCTTTATTGTTGGAACAAATGTGACCTAAATGAAAACATGTATCTGTGTTTGGTGAGAGCAAAAAATTTAAATAAAAAGTGTGGGTAAAAGTGTGAGCAGATCAGCACAAGCACTATTTACCAAGCAGGGTGGTGGAGTGTTAATAATTAGGGCTTGTTTTTAATGGACAGCATTTAGGCATATCTGAGTTAGGGCTGGGCGATACGGTCTAAAATCAATATCACGATATACTGAGGATTTCATCTCGATAACGATAAAAGGACGATACTACAGGTATGCGCAGAAACAAAAGTTGCCCACTAGATGGGGCAGTCAAGTGTATCACGTTGTCACATTTTTACGTGACTCAGGTGGTACAGCTTCTTAAAGGGACATGAATGTTGCCAACCTACACACATGTTTTCATTATTTTATTATCAAATGAAAAAAACATATATATAAATAAATAAATAAAAAAATAAAAAATATATATATATAAGTTCTTATCCCACCACAAGGTGTGCACCAGCACCAAAGACCAGACATGAAAAAGATGATGAATATTAAACTACTCTAGGGGAGTCCGGGGACATGGTAGAGGGAAGTCTGGGACTCTATGCTTAGGCTGCTGCCCCTCTGACCTGATCCCAGGTAAGTGAACAAAAACAGATGGATGGATGAATGGGTAAAGAAAATAAACCGTGGTATTGAAGTCAAATTTCAGACCTTAACCAGGCAAACAACAGGAAGCTGTGCAATAATTATTGCCTTTTAACATTAAATAGCAAAGGAAATTTGATGAGCTTGAGTGTTTATGTAGATTCTCACAGAGATGGGAACTGTGGCATCAACAAGTCATCTGCATGCCATGTTTTTCTTCAGCTCAGCAATTAAACCAGGTGATTTTAATCAGCACAGTGAATGAACCTGCTTCAGTTGCTGAGTGGAACAAAAACACGGCATGGAGAAGACTTGTTGGTGCCACAGTCCCCATCTCTGGATTCTCAGATGTCCAGGGTGTGATTATCTTGAAGGTTTAGTTGGAAACTGTTTTCTTTAGTGTCCAACTAAATGTTCAAGACATAGAGGTAGAGCTGAAGAAGTTTCATTAATACAATTCCTTCCAACAAGCAGTAAATCAAATAAAAATGTTTTAAATGAACCCTGATTCCTTATTTATAACTATGATGACATACTTTAAAATAAACCTGCATTGGTCAGATGAGTTTCATCTGAATGCTGCATTAGTAAAAGTACGAAGCTGGGAACTAACTATTTTTGATGGGTTGTCACCTCGTTCACACACAGAGAGTAGAGCTTCTGTCATCTCTTTGTTCCCACATTGTTAATGCTCCTTTGACAACTCTACCAACAGGCCAAATCACACGCTGCAGAACTCCTGCAAAAATCAGTACACTTAATTTAATCTTAATTAGCACATTAGCATTGACACAGATGAGGTTGATTGCTATTCTATCCGATTCTCTCTTCAAAAGCCATTTTTAGATTGCTCAAATTTCACACTGCACATCTAAATGACATGTGGGCCTAATGATCTCTGTTACGGTTCTGCTCGTGAAACCTATGACATACTGCCAAGCTAGCTACTCTGCTTGTGTTCTACCAGCCTTGAATGAGAAACGGTGATTCATCTGATTGGCACCAAAGCAATGGCCAAAGATGGCACAGGATCCATCAAAGCCTCATCATGAGCCTCGTCTATCAAGTTGTTTCTCTCTGTCACTGCCATTGATGCCATTTGAATCATGCTTTTGAATTCTCCATGGTGAAATATGAGCTGTGGTGCATACCCCAGAGCTCCTTTGTAAAGAAACGTACTTAAATCCAATGGGAGCATCATAAAAAAAAGTGAATCCTGTGTAAATGCCCCTCGCACCAACACTGGGCCTTTGTAACCAATAAAGGTAATGGATGTCTCCTTGGACGCTTGTTCATAAATAAAACAAGCCAGGATTCTGGACTGATATTAGCTGCACTCTTCTTGTAGAACGAAGGATCGATGCTAATGGAACACATGCAAAGCAAACAGGGACGCTTCCCGTGGCCTTTTGACCTCGGGTGGCAACAAACACAGCTTTGAATGTAGAAATTCAGAGAGAAACTTGTGCCCAGAGAGATATAAATATGCGGATAATATTCTCTGCACTCAGTAGAGTCAGTAAAAAAAAGGAAAAAAAAAGCTGTGAAAAGTAGAATTTGATATGCTGCAAGGGTCAGCCCCAGGCTCTTGGAGTAGTAAAAAAAAAAAAAGCAGATGAGCCAGAAATGGGAGATGGAGAACGTTTGTGTACAACACACAGACACACACACACATAAACATCACTAGGTATTCATTGATGGACTGTGACCAGCGCTATGACAGCCGCAGCATGGAGAAAGATATTAATGCGTGAAAGATACACCCGCTGACCTGCAGCTTGTGTGGTTGGATCCCGAAGAGCTAAATGTTAAGGCTGCTGGCAGGCTGATTTGTGTGGGAGCCATTAAATGAAGGAAAGTAAGGGAAGCGATGAGGGATGAGACAGAGAGGAAAAAGAGGGGAAAAAGTGGCAGGGGGAGGTTTCAGAGCAGAGCAAATAATTTACAGGTATTGTAAAAGCAGAGCTGGCGAGGACGTCACTAAAACTAAAATGCCAAAGCGCTCTCCAGAGGGGGGAGTGCTTTTCTACATTCCTACTGACATTTTTCATCAAAGGACAATGGAAGGCTTTCTCAAGGGGTCTCCATAGGACATCAGGAATTCTAACTTTATGTTTACTGGTTATATATATTTTTAGTTTGCAGTCATCTACTGATGACTTAAACTTTATTCTCATCCTTGTGTAGAGAAAATCCTACAGGAACATGTAATGAAAATAATCTGCAGATTTATAGGCTTGATTGGGGAATTACTTTATCCAAGCTGAACAGAGGCGAACCAGAAGGTTGTCCAACAACCTTTTGCACCTGATAAACCCTAGCTACATAAGGATGATTCTGGTCATCAAGCCACTTGTCACATTGTTGCTCCCCTGTGCCTTGAGTTTTTCCTTAATTGTGTCCACCTGCCTCTTGTTACCTGATTACCCATCCCAGTGTGTATATAAGCCTTGTGTGTTGCTTGTGGTTTTGTCGGTTCATACTCGTTACATGTCAGTTTATGTTCACATCTGTCTACCCTGTCGTGTCTGCACTCCTGACCATTAAAAGGAACCAAATGTCTGCTGCTGTCTGGCCTGGGTTGATTTACCTGCCTGAAGGATCCGCTCTTCCTCCCTCATCTTCCCTCCACATCGTGACACCACTATTATCTAGCTGGCTCCATCTTTGTTTTTTACTCAGTCACATTAACATCCCATGTCAGAACCCAAGCCCCCGGACCGGCCTCCCCCAGCTAACCAGCCTCCATCTTGGACCACATTTCCCAGCATGCTCCTCGTGGGAACACCCGGCATTCTCCCAGTCACACCCAAGCCTATATATGGAAGACGCCGCACCGGCTCTTCACTCAGTCATCGTTTCATTGAAACCCATGATCAGAGTTCTCTACCAAATAATCCAGACATCAAACATCCTTACCAAGCTCAACTCCCGTACCCAGTCGGCCAACGTGACATCCCACCTATACCAAACCAAAAGAGTGCCATGATTGGCATTCTTGCCCTCAGTTAAGAAGAGTAAAAGTGAAACCAACTCAAAGATTTGAAACATGGTGCTCAGAACATTTTCACAGGTTGTTTGTTTTCTTGAGCCTGCCTGCTGATCCTGATGAAAGTGATTATTTTCTCTAGACCAGCAAAGAGCTGGTGCTGATGTAAGAAAAGAAAGATGCGCTAGGCAATCACTGGAACCTCGTAAGGGACAGAGCTGACTGCCATCTCACATGCAACCCCTCAGGACCCTTCAGGTTGGTGAAAGTTTCATTAGAACCTGCAGGCATTTAGAGAACATGTCCTGCCTAATCCTGACAGCCCCACCTTCTAACCCCGTCCCCTCCCAGCGCACTTCACAACCATGACACAGCACGCCAACTGGATAACCCAAGCATCACTATTTAGAAAAAGGGAGTCCGCTAAGATGCCAAGCCCCAATACGGACCCCTCCTCATCCTATTCTTCCACCGCTACTGTCTTTCTCGAAAACGGCACCTTGTACTGCACCTCTTTATTAAACCCTGGAGCCAGGAGGGTAGAAGGGGAAACATAACTGCTCAATACCCCCACACAGCCACTTATCTTTGGTGAAAAGCATGACTAGACACAGTGGGTACCCTCTGACAGCGGGGCCAAAAGAGAAAATCAGGAGCTTGGTGTGTTGAAAACTAATCATGCCACATAATGAAGCTACCTAGAGATGCTCTCTGCCTGCAAGGTTCACGGAACACCTGCATGCACACTGTCAGAGAAACAACCAAGCAAAGAGCAGCAACGTGCAAGCGTGGGAGTCCGTGCAAGGGCTGTCTTTTTTGCACAATCATGCGGCTGGTGCATGTGACTGTGCGTGTGTGCATTATTCACCAAAAGCGCTGCAGCTCAAAAGAAAATGGTGAAAAGAGAAGCCACTACTCATTTCTGTCAGCATCTAACACGAGAACACGCTTTAGAGGGAAAGTGTGACTACTGTAAGCCCTGAAGGTGAGCCAAATCAAAGCGAGGGGGAAAATATGAAAAGAATTAGGTTAACTTGTCACCAGACAAAATAAAACATTTAACTTTCTGCATCAAGGATCTGCGGAGTTCCTTTGACATCGATGGCAATTTGGTGGCATATTTCTGTAATTCCCACCCTTATCTCTAAACAAATACTCAAATCTGATCAAACAAGCCATTATGTTGACAACTTTCAAATCTATTCAATGTCAGAAGCGTCTGCCGACAACCTTTGAGGAGGAGAAGGCGGGCGGCTAAATTATGCAAATGCCTGTCAGTTTAACGAATCAGAGGCAGAGAATTAGCAGGCTGTTAGTCTCTCTTTAGACCCGCAAATGCTGCTAATACAGATGAAGGGCTGCAGCCTGATTTCATTATCGCCACTCTGAAAAAGAGAGGAAGCGGGACGAGAAAAGGAACGGCGAGGAAAAATGAAGGGAACGGGAGATGGAGACAAATGTGTGTGAAAACACGGGCCTCTATTCAGAGCTCTATCAACTCCAAATATCAAATTAGCCAAATGAATGGTACAAGATAAAGGGCGGCACGAGGAGGGGAGCGAGCGTGGCAGACGGGCAAATGAAAGGAGCCGGGGGGAGGAAGGGAGGGCTGCTCGGGTGAGTTGAGAATGGGAGGGATCGGAGAGTATTTCAATAATCGATAGAGCGTGACGTGAAGAGAGTGAGACATGGAGGAGGAGAGAGAAAAAAGCAGGATATCACAGTTCATTAGTCATAGCTGGTGACAACTAGAGACTGTAGCAAGAAGATTGTCACTGGGTCTTAATCAGATGAGAAACGATAGGATGCCAGTCATTAATTCCAACAGCATTATACCATCTATTGTCTGCCTCTGAAGGGGCTTATCGCAATCTCTCTACCTCCAACGGCTGCTCCTCCCGCAGCAAACAAGCTGCCACAGAACTCGCCAGGGAAACTCTAAAGAGCTGAGGAGAAACTAAACTATGTTTCTTGCAAAGTCTCATCCTCTTGGCCTTTTAATCCCCTAAAATTGTCTCTTAACTGCTGCTCTCTCCACACAAACAGACACACAGAAGCTAAGGCCGTGTAATGCCACGCTAGCTCCTGGTGCCACGCACAAGCAACTCTGGGGCGTAAACCAGGAAATAAAACCATCCCTGTTTAAGCCACCCATCAAAAAAGAGCGGAGGACACCCCTACTTTATATTATACTACAGATTCAGTCACAAGATAAACCCTAATGACCACTCGTTTATGAGAAGCTAGATGTCTGCACTCTCATTCAGCTGAAAAGCAAACAGAAACATAATCAGGTGTCTTTGTTTATCCTCCTGTTTTACTCTTGTGGTTTCATGCAGACAAATAAATACTGCAGCGTCCTCCTTAAAACGCACATCTCCACCATGTTTTCCTCTCCCGGGGTCTGTTTCTGTCAGAGCCGTGGCCCAAAACCCTCCGTCAGCCCGCTCAGCTGGGAGCGGCCTCTCCGAGTCGAGACAACATTCCTGCAAAGCTGGAAATGTGTTTGCTATACTTTCTATACAGCACCGACTCAGTCGCCAAACTTTTACGTGTAGCCATATTTGCACGGCGTGCTGCCGCACGGACTTCTGATTACAGGTAAAGACAAGTGAATTTACAATCGTTCAACTCCAAACAGGAAGTGGCTTTAAAAAGCAGAAACAATGTCTGACGTGTTCAAAATGTCTCATGCTTAGTAATAATCCTGATTAAAACACATTGCATGTTAAAAAAAATAAAACTATGTTGCCTAATAGCGCCACCTGTCTTCTACAAAAGCAAACTGACTGAAAAGTGAAAGTAAGGTAGGTAGAGGCAGCAGGGGCATTCATTGCAACTTGCAGCTTTAATTGTTTCTATAACTTTAGTAACACATTTATAGGTGATTTTATACATCATTTTAATAATCACTTTTTAATAAACAAATAATCGTATTTATCAAAGGCCAGGAAATAGAGGCTTGAAGTTATTATGAGTTAGAACAAATCATAAAACCAATATTTTAAACGTTAAACATTGACTTTCCAATTTAATTCAAAAAGTCATAAAAACATAATTAGCGGAGAAAACAAACAAGAAATTGATGAATACTTGACTTTTTGTTATTTGTGTTTGGCTTTTGATACTGGTAATGACTTTTGAGTGTGCTGTTGATCCGTGAAGTCCCATTTTCAGACTCGTTTTATTAGGCCCGAGCAGCGAAGCTGCGAAGGCCTATTATTTCTGCTCTATTTGTTTTTTCTTCCACGTCTTTGAATGGCTTTTGGGGGGTCTTAGCATATCCAAAAACTCACCAAATTCTGGCCCAATATAGAAAGTACGTGAAATTTACCATTTTCAAAGGCGATGTGAAGGTTGCTAAAAAAGTGGCTCGACAGCCCCAGAATTATAAATACCCCTCCGCTTTGACCTTTTTTTTATAGTAGAGTGATGAAATTTGGTACATTTCTAGAACTCAACAGTACGCACAGAAAAGCCTCTTGCACCCATGGTCAACATCAAACAGGAAGTCGGCCATTTTGGACTAAAGTAGCGATTTTGACCCCGTTTTGGTAATTTGTAGGGTCTATATTTGGTTGAACAGTTTGGTCGTTTTTTGCAGGATCGTCTCAAAAATAGTGTGCGATCGATCAGAAGGGATGGACAATTGAAATGAGAAAATAAAATTGACTTTTCGTAAATACTGAGGGGGCGGGGCCAGGCCTCAAATTTTGAGCACTCGCCCAAAAAATTTAAATGGCTATGATTTCACAAATGAAAGAATTACAGTTAAAAAAAATTCTATGGACATTCGTCATCGCCCCCCGAAGGAAAATGAATAGTTGATTGATGATGTCACACAAGCCCCGCCCCCTCAGGAATGAAAAGATCAAGTTTTACTGTGAAATCTCCCAAAAATGCCATTTCATATAATCGCCACAAACTTGTAGCAGATAACTGAAGACAAGTTGAGGTTGCTGGGCCTCACTTTACGGGAGCTTTCAAAAGACAGCGTGGCTGTGATGGCGCGGGGAAGTCAGGCATAACAAACAAAAAAAGAATCTGCACACTTCAATCTGCGATGTAGGAGTTTTTTGGTCAAGCTTTCGGTCAGGAATTCCTGAGATTGCTTTTGGTTCTACAAATAGACACTAGGGGGTGCTAACAACAAGCCAAACTGCCTGGCCTCTCTTTCTTTCTTTTTACCATGTCCTTTCTGGCTTTAAAGCAATCCGAATTGATGTATGAGTTCCAGAGGCCCAGGAGATAATAATGACAAGCCCCTAGACCTGCCTGCAGTCACCCACTCCAGGGCAGGCTGAGCCCGGAACTCAGCGGTCCAGGACCAAAGAGCACCCAACCCCAGCAGAGACCCGACAGAGTCCAAGGATCCGGACCCCATCAGACAGCCACTGGGCATGACCTGGCAGATGCCAAAAACTCCCATCCCCAGATACGGGAGCTGCAAATTCGCAGGCAGACTGAGGCACTACCCACCAGTAGGAAATGTGGCGGGGGAGGAGGGTAGGCGAAGATGTTGTAGCACCACATGAGAGGGGAGGAGTCCAAGACCCCACCTGACTGATACAGTCACACTCAAACACACTCCCACCCTCATGCTCACACATAAACACATTCAACCTAAAGACACACAAGAATGTACGCCATACACCCACTCACATTCCCCATACACTCCCCATACACACCCTACATACTCTGGTCCCGGTTCTGCTGTGCAGAGGGCACAATCATTCCCGGACACCAGAGCTGGTTCCGTTCTTACTGGGGTAATGATGAGGAGGCATCCCCGCGTGATCTCCCTTTATATTTGTCACAGTTTAAATACAAAAACAATCAACATAACGAGTTACAGTTGCATAATGAAAATGATATGAAAAATGACCAGATTTCATTTGGAGGATTTAATACAAAAACTACCTTTATACTGTTGATTTAGTCGAGCTGCCTGAACATTTTTCTCACCAAAACATCCCTTAAATGTTTCTCTAAACACCGCTGCTGCCAAAAGAATAAAAAAATCTAGAATAACCGAATAAATGCACTTACAGTTTGTGGCTGATGTTCCACTGGGTCAGCTCAAACATGAGGCTTCCATTTCCCCCACCCACCATCTATCTGGTATTTTCACAGACCCCCCCCTATAACCCCAAATATGCTGGAGAAGACCCAAAACAGGCAGCAACAGGACCATCCTACTGTAGCAAAGCTGTAGAGGCGTTGGATTCACTGCCTGTGAGGTCCTGACAAAGCATTGGAAGTATATTTAATTTAAGTCTTAAAGGAGGGCTTTTTGTGGAGCTCTAATTCCTAAACAACTCTAGCAATACAAAGGCAGCTTAACAACAATCGGCAGTGTTTGCAGTAGTGATTACACTCATCTGTTGACAACATGTGTTAGCATTAGCTCATGTCCCCTCTGGACATGTAGCTTCTTTTTGCTCAGTAGAAAACAGTAATATTGGTGATTTCTGTCTACGTGTGTGTTACTGTCTGATTGTGTGAGGTGGTGAGAGACGGTCTTAAGACGGTGTGAATTTATGTGCCAAAACAATTCTGTGCCTGACTGCACGACTTCTTCAAAAGCCAGCAGAACGGTGGCTTCGGGTTTGGTGAGGATGAAAATTTGTTCATCTCACTGCGTGCCATGTGCGAAATGCTGAGAGATAGTGTGGCTGCTCGCGACAAAGCGGCTGTGTGTGTGTGTGCAGAGGGCAGTTTGTCAATGAGAAACGGACAGAAAGCTTCTGCATCACTTATTTGCCCATGCTGCTGGTGTTTCACTTGGCTGAAAATACCACGGGAGGGACCAGAGTACCTGGTGACATACTTCTTTCACTGCACTCTGGCTGACCTCCCTTCACAACACACACAAGAAAAGCACATATGTACATGCACGAATGCAAATGCCATTAGATAAACACCTACAGCTGTCAATGCTTAAACAGTGGCACGCGTTGCGTTTATGCACATAGGCGAGCACAAGGATGCAGAACAAAAGCACAGATTTATAATCATCAACTGTTTGTGCTTATCTGAAGCTAAAGCAGCTACTGTGTCCGTGTGACTGGAGGAGTTTTGATCTGGTCGAATTCACAGTTCAACAATCCATGATAAATCACCACAGCTGTTGACCCCTGCCTGCATGTACTGGAGTGTGCACTTTTGTGTGTTGATGCACCTTTGTGTGGTCTTCCATAGGCACGTATTTGTTCAGCCTTCATCCATGTGTAAAACTAAGCCGGGCAATTGTACCAAACGTCTGACTTTGTGTTCTTCTCCTAAGCTCCACGTTTCTTTGTTTTTCCCTCATTCTTTCTGACCTATTACACAACTGTCGACAGTAGCTATTGAGCACAGTGACTTTTAAAAGGCAAAGTCGGCCTGTTTAATGCAGATAAATAGTAAGTTTCCCTGTACTCAAAATTAATTTTAAATACCAACTTCAATTGTTTTTCAACACAGTGGTCTCCAGTGTAAATGAACGCCTTTGGAGTTGATCCCTGTGGGATTAAAAGCTTCGGCGATCCCGTTTCTGGAAGTAGATGTTAGCCAGAGGAGAGGGGAGCAGAAGACGGCAGGATTTGAAGTCTTATTTCCAGATTTCAGTAACAGCAATACCACTCTACCACTGTCTGACTCCATTTCCTTTGCAACGCTAATGTTTCATCTCCACAAATAACACGAGCCTGAAGGTTTCTGCCATGGTGTTGAGTTGCTAATGCTAATGTTCTTTGGTGTGTTCTTGCTGTGTTGAAATTCTAATTCCATCTTTTAGTTCTTTTTAAAACACAGAAAGGTTTTATTTACCTGCAACGTTTCGTTTGCGGCTGCAAACATGTTTTTGGTTTAAATGATCTAGTTTACACCCATGACAACTCTGAGAGGGGTGAATTTTTTTCTCACTCTTCTGTTTAAGTGTATTAAAAGCCTAAAATTCTGTATAATTAATGAGGATCAGACCCACGTGACCACAGAGCTAGCTCCGGGGAAGGGCCTCAGTAGAGCCTCGGCCTCGCCTGAAACCTGTTCGGTCATTTTCAGCCTTTCAACTTAGACCATTAGTTGTAGCGTTTGTGCGTTTTTTTTTTAGATATTGTTTGTGCAATTGTTGGACAAAATCACTTGCTGTGGTATTAATTGCACTAATAGAGCTTCCAAGGAGTCTCCACTTCATTTTTTTCGGTAAGTAAAATTATATTTATGTATTTTAGGTCACTGCTGAGCTGAGCTTAGATTTTAACATGTACTGTTTAACCATGAAATTTAAATGTGATAGGGTAAAACCCAGTGCATTAAACATAATGCTGCACTTTAGAAAATGGGTTGAAATATAACATGTTGGTGGGGCTGAGTTCCGACTATCGGCTTGTGGAGCTCTCGGGAGATCGATGTTTTCCACCTGTTTCTCCCCTCCCCGCAGCTTGGCGCATCTCAGTCTGATCGAGGCTTCTGTCTGCTGCGCAGGCTGCCGGCTTTTGGAGCTCTGGGATGGAAACCTCTCCACCCGGTTCTCCCTAACGGCAGCTCTGCACATCTCTGATCGCAGCGGCGCTTGTCTGCTGTGCGGCTGCCGGCTTGTGGAGGTCTCGGAGACCTCTGTGTTCCACCTGGTTTTACCCAGCGGTCAGCCCGGCGTATCTCTGACTCAGAAGCTCTGGTGTTGTGCACAGTTAACTCTGGTTGTAGCTAGGTTGCTACCCCCGTTAGCTTAGCTCCCACCTCCGCATTAGCTTTGGGTTAGCTTCAGGTTAGCTTGTAGCTAGTTCGACCGGGTGTAGTCAGTTGATCCCAGCCTTACAGCCCCACCCTCAGCTCCACCTCTCTTCCCTTTTGTGGAATTGTCTGGGCTTGACGGAACCTGTGACATGGTCAAAATGGTGGTGGTGGCCACCTCCCATCTGTCTTCAAAAATGTGTTATTGGAGCTGTGGAAACCCATTGTCCAATATTTATATGTCGATGGAATCAACGTAATACACGCGACAACCCCATCTAGTGGGCAACTTTTGTTTCTGCACATACCTGTAGTTATCGGCCATTTATCGTTATTGAGGTGAAATCCTCAATATATCGTGATACTGATTTTAGGCCATATCGCCCAGCCTTACAAGAAAGTACCATTAGGATAAACAGGGGTTACCTGTGGTGGGATTGAACCAGCAACTCTCCGGTAAACCGTTAACCACTCCTGCTTTTAGCAAAATGCCCGATATCCCAGTATTCACTTGCTACAGCAGCACATACACTTACGAGAAAAGGAAGAAGAAAAATAATAACAAGATTACAGGTAAACACAAAAGGGCAATAAGCTATTATTGTAACCTTCAACCACTAAAAGCAACAAATAAAAAGGAAACTTGGGTCTCGAGAACTATGCAGCATAAGGGACACAGACATGCTAATGTACATCCAGTATGGCACAAGTTTAGAACACATATTGAGTATTGCATTGGTGTTACTGTGTACCAGGATGATGCCAGTACCAGTTAAACTGAGGAGTTATACACTTACTCTTACTGCAGAGGGGATCAATGACCTATGGCAGCACTCTGTTTTATATCATGGATGTCTCAGTCTACCACTGAAGGAGCTGTCCATGGTCTCTACAGTCTTGTGGGAAAGTGTCAGATATATTAGAGGCTGATTTTCTCCCAAAGAGTTATTGGTTTTTTCAGGTATAGGAATGCTGATTGTGTTTCCCTCTCTGCATTAAGACTGAAAGTTATCAGTCGGTGGAGGCCCAGAAAGAAATATAAACCGAATAATTCAACAGCTCTTTAAATAGGGGGACCATCTGTAAAATATCTGAAAATGCAACTCTTTGAACAAAAACAATGATTTGATAAGACAATAAATGACCTGATGCCCATGGCCAGTGCTAGTGTAGTGCGACTTCCTAGAATGTAAAGGTTTAAGAAAGTAGTGCAATAGAGGGTGTATGTGGTAGGATCGCCATGAGGGCGCTTTGGGAGATTTAGATCATGGTGGGAGTGCAGGAGAGCATCACAGAGATAGAGAAAACATCAGAGAAAAAGTGATTTGGCAAAGTGCTAAGTGCATAGAAGCATTACAATTAGTCTCAAACTGACGGAGGTGTTCTAAATGTATCATGGTTCACCTACATAAGGTCACGGCGAGAGTAGCTAGATTTTAATCTTGTGTGAAGGAGACCAAAGTGGATAATAGTTAACCTCATTTACACCTGCTATATTCTGTTTTTATTTTTCCTTTCTTGCAGCAGCTTACTGCTGAGAAAGATACAAACCAAACTGAGGAAAGTTTCCAGAGATCGGAAGCGATGGCGACAAGTTTGAGTCAGGAGGCATTCACTTAACATTTTCTCGATAGGTGATTTAGACGTGAGTAAAATGCTGACAAGATAACAACAGCAATCATATTCAAGCACAACACAAAAAGAGAAAAGTAGATCTAGCACTTTGAACAGTGGGAGGAAATGATTGGAGTAAACAAACTTGTCTGTTCAACAAATCCATCTGCAACAGCAGCTTCCAAATTGGTTTTATCTCCAAAATTACTAATGTGCATTTGAATGAGAGGACTCGCACATTCAGGAATGTGTGTTCAAATTATTAATATATGCGTCAAACAAACTGCCATCAAAAGCACGGGGGGAGATTGAATTTGCAGAGTTTTCCCCAAGAGCAAAATGCAATTATCAAAGCTTGTTTTGACAACAGAAATAAACGGGGAAAGCGTAGAGCGAGCGTGGGGGTTGAAGAGATGAATAATTTCCTGCCTGGTTTGAGGTATCAACTTCACTGGACTTCACTTAATACCTCCATTTCCACAGAGGGCTCCATTCTGTCAAGATCCGACTCACGGGCACAACCGTAAAGGTCATCGGCGGTGCCACGGAGGAGTCTAATTACCATGTATTAAAGGGCTTGACCCCTCTTCATTTGCATCTACCTCTGCTCCTGCTGTCCCATTCTTTCCCCACAGATGATTTGAGCAAAGATTACTCTCTGTAACGTGCAAGCGGGTCTTCTCTGGACGTTTTTCCTGGGCTCAAGAGAAAATTCTAAAGGTAGCCATCACTAAATCAATGAACTGATTTTTTTCTATAAGGTCAAGGTAGCTGTATCCCCAAGAGACTGTATATTAATCGCTGTGTTTTCCTTCTGTTTTTATCCATATCATCAACTGTGTACATCTCAGTTCATGGTTGCTATAGCAACTGTAATGGATGGGTAGTTTACATCTTACTTATGAACCATAAAATGTGAGATTGCATAGAAATATGAAATATCAATCTGATGGATCTTTGAATATTTTAACGAGAAGATCAGAACTTTTTATTGCAGGGATTAAGCGACACTTCGCATTAACTCCAAGGAAAGAGAGAGAGTCGGGTTTAAAATAGTTAAGAACTTTATTTCTACACAATTTAAACAAGGCTAACTTAAACACTCTGTGTACTGATGGAACTAAGGTGGAGTGAGATGTGATGAATGATGGTGTGTGTGTGGAATGTGGTTATCAGAACCAGCGGATCCGGAGAAGCAGTTAGTTCTGACTGGGAGTGAATGTTTTGCTCTAAACTACAGTTGGAGATTTATAACACACATGACACGCCATCTGTTGGTCTACGCATTCAGGAGAAACCTCAGTTTAGATCCAGAATTTCGAGGTCCTCTTGGACCCTCCTTGGAACCGAAGCCGGTAGAAAAGCAGCGGTGCCGACCAAACTAGTCTTGGAATGCTTCCAGGTCATTGGGGTCAGCGAGACCCTGAAGGGGTCGTGAGGTTCAGCTTTTATTCTGAAGGAACCGTTGTGGTCAGGTGTCACTTGCAACAGATTTTATCCAGCTTGTCGAGGTTCTTTATGGCTGAAAAGGAAGTCCAGATGGCCGGTCCGAGACTTCTCTAGAACACTTTGAACTAAAGAAAAGGTGGCGTGGGATAGTTTTTATAATTGTCATATTTTGGTTTACTGGCGAATCAGAATTTGACATGCAAAAAGAGGGTTTATACAAACACCACAGAAAACCACGCCTCACGTCAGAAACGAAGGTTCTGATTGGATCAGACAAAAGGAAATGTGTCGTGTGACTTTAGCATTACTCTGTATCATCAGTGTCTAGTGCAAATGTCCAAGATTATAATAAATTGTAAAATACTACTGATCACAGGATTATAATATCAAGTAATAACATTGTCATTTCACAGATTGATTGAACATTGGGCTCACATTATTATTGGTAATTAACAAAGTTGTTGATTATGTATTTATCAAAATAGTAACAGAGGTGAAGCAGTTCAGATGAGCAGAGTGCATGAAAGACCTTGGCCACTATCTCATGTAGATTAGGCTGTCAGAGACTTTATGTCTCTGCTCGAGCAGACGCAGCAGATCATGACCTCAAGGTCAAAAACAGGGCATTCATGACGCTACACAACACACCCTCACTAACTTTAGTAGGAGTTCTTGTTTAATTGTTTTTGAACAGAAACAACTAGTCAACATGAACATGGCATGGTTGTTGGCAGTAGGCATGCTGATCTGAGTGTTTCCCAAGCTGCTGATCTACTGGGATTTTCACCAACCATCTCTAGGGTTCACAGAAGATAATTCTAAAAGGTGAACTTATTCAGAGAGCAGCAATTGTGTGGGTGGAAATGTTTTCGTGTCAGAGGTCAGAGGAGAGCGGGAAGACTGGTTCTAGCTAAAGGAAGACAACAGCAGCAGCTCACATTCACACTGGTTCCTACCAGGGTCTTCATCTCTAAGCCAGAACATGATGAACCTTGAAGAAAGTGGAGTACAGCAGCAGAAGACCACGCTAGGTTTCTCTCCTGTCAGCTAAGAACAGGAAACAGAGGCTAAGGAGACTTGAAACACCATTCCTGGTCTGATGAGTCTGGATTTCACCTGCAACTTTCAGAATTTGGTGTCACGAAAGCTTGGATCCATCCTGCCTTGTATCAATGCTTCAGGATGTCCCAATTTGGAACCTGTAGTAAATGTGAGCTTACCTGAGTATTGTTGCTGACTATGTTCACCCATTTATGACCACATGGACCCATCTTACGATGCCTTCTTCCAGCAGGATAATGCACATCTTATCATGGATGGAGCTGATGATGTCATGCCAACATGAACCAGAACCAGGTGCAGGAAGGTGTACCCAATACAATGACTGGTTAGTGTAAATATACAGAATCAGTAATTTTAGGCTATAAAAGAAAAGTGAGGATTTCTCAGAAAATAACTGAACACTTCAGCTAAAGTTTCCATTACTTGTCAAACTCGCCACGCATTTCATTAGCGCTGCTTCAGCATCCTTGTTGCATTGTGGCTCCGTAATGCTCCCATCATCATAAGCAAGGCTATTTTTTGGTCTAAGCGTTAGCTGACATGATGGATGGGCATCTCACACTCAAACGTCTCCATAGTTTTACAAGACCTGATTGAATATCATTATTTAAGAATGGTGATTATTCCAGGAATGAGTCGAAGACCAGTCTTGGAAGAACATGTCGCTAAATTCAACATCGCTTTCCTCGGCGTCTGAGTCAGCACTGTGCCAACCAAAAGTTGTCAGTCAAAATAATGAACATGCTCATAACAGCTTTGCTAACTTGTCAGCGAGCTGTAATGGATACCTTATGTTTATTATGCAGTAAATAAGTCCCCGGTTCCCTGCAATCCAAGCAGACGTAATAATGAGGCGAAGGCTATTGACAGGCCGTTGTTTATTAGATCTCTTTGGAGTCTTAAGAGCTTATAAATCAATCCTTCATGTGGCTGGTTTGTTCTTTTATGGTACACGGTTCACCAAATGAAGACTGTGGTCAAAGGAAAACTGAAACAGTTTATTAAAATATTAAAACTGCTGAGACAAGCAGAAACATGGAGAAGGGTGGAGCCGCAAGGGGGTGGATGAGGCAGAGCTGGAGGAGGGGGTTAGCTAGTCAAATAAAGTGCACATCTAACCAGGACTTCGCATAGCCGAGAGCCATCTTCAGGCAATAACGCAATAATGAGGAAATTCAATCAGCAGCGCCGGTCGTGAGCTGACTACATGACTGCTCAACTCGTCTGATATGATGGAGGAGCTTTTTAGTGGCACTCTTTCCCTATTATTATAAATAAAAACAATCGCTCACTGGGTTCTGCAAGGAAATAAGAAAAGCAAAACCAGAGCTGGAGTAAATATGAAAGGGAAAGTATCGATTAGTGCACAAACAGAGAACTCTTTGGAGGCCACTTGAGCCACTCGTGGGCTTATATTTCTGGGTGAGATGACGCCAAAGCAGCCGAGTTCTATTTAAAAGAACTCAATATTCTCGGCTATTGTTTGTCACAGGGAGTAAGTAAGTAATATCTGCTAATATGCCCAACTTTTATTGGAACGTGCAGCCTTTAGAAATGACCGCAGCGTGCGATTGGGTTGAGCGTTCTGAACTTGAACCGCCACAGAGCAGAGGTCTGGGTGAAACGCTATCAAAGGTGCATTTGAGCTTAAGTAAGAGAGACGAACGAGTCTGAAGCTTGAGCATCCCGGCGTTGCATTTGATTTGACGTCGTCTTTCTCAGATAGGAAACCCTGATCAAAGAGGGCTTTTTCTCTTTAAATCAAAGAACATAATTCTGAGGTAGAGGAAGCCTAATTGGAAAAATACACAGTGGGTGTTGGGCTACACTCGCAGCTTGGATGCCCTCAGGCTGCTGAACTTCCTTTTTCCGTTTCTTTTTTGATAACCTAGCTTTTCACTGTCGGTTTTCTAAATGACATGGACATATTATCACGGGAGCTGAGACTGACAGAAGCTACTACGCGCTAATCATCTTTTTATGTTTTAAAGTTATAGCCCACTTCTCTGCTTTATTCTGAGGAAATCATGATTTTTCCTTGCAGAGCTGCATCCACGCTGGCATTTACAACAAAATCTCAGCCTTGCTTTACCGCCTCGTTATTTTTCTCGAGTTTACATGCGTAAGCAAAAAAATATAAAAAATCAGAAAATACTAGAAAATGCTGCCATTTCTCTTCCTTGGCGGTTGAGGTGCTGTGGGATTCTTGTGTTAATTAGTGAGGTTACGGTGGCTGCTCCGAGACCGGACAGCAACCTACTGCGGCCACGGAGATGGCAAATGAAAAAGTGGAAGCCTACTGAAAAGTGGTTTGGTTTATGTATCTCAGGAGATAAAAGAAATAGGGATTGAGGAATAAATGGATGAGCAAAAAGGTGAAGTACAAACACAACTAGTCACACATTCACACTACAAAGTGCACAAACCGTGCACAGGCGCAGATACATGCGGGATATTTCATCTGCAATCAGACCCAGAGCTGTGAACTTTCCATTTTCACTCACTCTTCCTTGTGTTTGGCATCAAAGCTTTGCCTGCCATAAAAGCCGCATTTTCCATGGCATGTCAAAGATTGCTCTGTCAAATACGCAATCAGCCGAAGCCAACTCAAGTGCTGGTGAATTACTGTGGCTTAGGCCAAGACAATGACTTGTCAGTTTCGCACTGATTGGTCCTATTGAGGGACGTTCAAAGGAGACCCGGGAAAAGTCACAACACAGCCGCGTGAAATGTTGAAAACATTCCCGGATGTTTAATCTGTTCATCAATGGAAAACCACGATTCCAAAAGAGTTTTGTCATAATGGATACAAAAAGAGGTTTGCTTGTGGAAAAGTTAGAAGTACTCATGTCTTCAAGAAAAAACTATTTATTGCTATTTCTTGACATTTATACAGTATGACACCTCTTCTAATCATTCAGAACTTTTATATTAAATTAAGATGTACCATTACTTTAAAATAACATTTCAAAGGTTTGCTTTTAGCACCTCCTGGTGTCCGTTTAGTAGAACCAAAACCAAAGCTTATCTCCTCGCTTTGCGTTTGTCTTTTTAACACCTTAATCTAACAGCTGAAATGTCTCCCCAGCCTTCATTAGTGTCTACAGGAGTGATTCATCACTAAATCAAACTAATCAGCTGTGTTCATCTAAATTGTGCAGGAAACATGCTGGAAACAGACTGCAGCGCCTGGTATGTCAGCTCCACTAATTTCTAAGTCCAACAGATCGGCAACTCTGAAGTTGCAAAAGTGGTATTGTGACCACAGAAGGCGGTGGGGGTCTGAGTTACATTTCATTAACCTTGTAAAGGGTCATTTTAGCACATGCTGGCTAAAGAAATTATTTAAAAATATGAAAAAGTTGCATATGGCTTTAAACTTACATGCATGCCAACACAATTTTGAAGATTAAATTATTAAAATTGAATTATGTGAGTAGGAATTAAAATTTCAAACTTTACCTTCATTAAATAAATAACAAAAAAATCCGAAAATTAAAACTTTTTAGTCACCGTCTTCCAGTGACGCTGAACAATCAGGTAAGGAAAACCATGATCATAATACCAAAATGCCTTTCAAGAAGATGGGATTTAAGTAATAAAAAAATAAAAAATTCACAAGGGCATAAACATCAAAATTAGATAAATACATTAAAAATCTTTCATACGGTGCAAAGTTTTCTGATTAAATTTGAATGTAGCTCAAACTGACCGAGTTCTTTTGGCAGCGAGTTACGTTAAATAGTGTCTCGGTTTTCACAAAACCAACTGGGAATAGGTAAAAGGATAGCAACTGGGGTGCTGTTTGTGTTTTGGTTCTGATGACGACGCTAGCAGCACCTTGAAGCAGCTTGGGACTGTGGAGCGAGCTTGGGTTTGTGAGCAGTGCAGCAACACCAGTAGCCAGAATGATGCAAGTGTTGGTTTTCACAAAGTTTGTCCTTTGGTGCTTTTAGATCTTTATGTCAGACGTTTCTATGGTTTACTGATATATAACTACAAACATTTCAAGTTTAAAAGCCTTTTATTGACAACTGCATTAAGTTTATGCAAAGAGTCGGCGGCTGCTGCCCTCCCCACCCCATCATTCTGTCCTCTAAAGGTTTTCCCTCACTGTGTGTGCACAGATGCACTTCCTTCTCCGTTCATCCGCGGGCAGCGGAGAAGGAAGTGACGCCACCATCAGCGTCAGCCTGAGGAAGTTTGCAGCCGCAAACTAAACGTAGCGGGAAAACAGGTAACAAAACTGTTCTGTGTTTTAAAAAAGAACTACAGCATGGAATTAGAAATACGACACAGAAAGAACACACCTAAGATGTTCTAAACAACAATATTGTATTCATTTGCTGTGTGTGTCCTCGTCATGAAACTCCTGTTCACTGCTGGGGGCCACCCACCCACCCACACAGAGCTCTCTCTCTCTGTCTCTTTTCCCTTTCCCACTGGGCAGCAGCTCCGTGCTACAGACTGAGAAGTTTACTCAACAGCATCCAGCATGAAAATGAATCGCGCATGCAAGAACCCCCCGCTGGCTCATTCTAATTGCCAATCAGAGGCGGTGGGCAGGAATTTCATCCGTCCAGTCAGTCCGTAGTGTCACTTCAGTCCCAGTTGGACCTCTGGGCTGGAAGAATGAAAAAAAGAGTCGCCTCAGAAGGGAAAACCCATATGTGAACCAAGTGTGAAACCAAATTCCAGTCTCGCACCTGACCGTACCAACACTAATGTGTAAGCGCCACAAGTGGCTAACAAAAACCACAACTCTAAGCTGTGTGTGGGGGTGCTGTGTGTGTGTGTGGGGGGGGGGGGGGGGGGGGGGGGGGGATGCTGTGATTGATTACAGAAAAATCTGCATTCTTCTGGATCTAAGAGCCAAAAGTCAAGCAGTGTCATTCATTAGTCAGACATCAATCACCTTAATGTGTTATGGCTGCGTTTTTGTGAAAGCCGATAGAACACTTATCTATTCGTATAAATGACATTCTACTAACGTTTTCTATTAGCGTTAAAAACCTGTCTATAGATTCAAACAAGTTGTGCATTTTGTAAGAACTAAACCAGCTGCTAGAAAACAATAACTGTAATTATTATGTTAACAGGGTTTAATATATCCACTCAAATTATGTAGCAGTATAAAGTTCAACACCAGAAGGGAAGTCTGACATATATATACTAAAGTTAGTTGGTCTTCCATCATTTCTTATAAACGACCTGTTAATTTCTAAGGATACTGCGTGCTATTTCAGTCTTCTTTGCCCTGAACTAAAAATTGCTCTTCGAAGATGAAATTCTTGATTTTAATGTGTGGTTTACCCATCTCACTCATAGTCATACACTTGTTTGAGGCTTTATTAACATTTATGAATGTTATAAATGTTCGTTTTATCACCTAAACTAAATGATAATCCATCAATTACTTTACCAGCTGATGAAGTAAAATAATTTATGGCAGAAGTGCTATTAAAGTACTTTGCAAGTACACCTTTTGAAAGGTAACCTAATATATCAGAGCTGGACTTAAAGCCCACTTTTTAAATAATACATAATGGAAATGCCACCACACCCATTTCCATGAAAATGCTGAATTCATGACAGCCATCTTGTCAGTGGATACGGGGGTAATTACGAAGGGTTTTGCCTATTGTTTGGTTTCTGTGAATACAACAGACAGCACAGTCTGATGATCACTCCTTCGTAAATAGAAATGCTGCTAGCAATGGGCATGTCTTTTTAAAAATAGATCTTTTGCTGTTACATCCCATTAAAACTGGATGAAGCTTAGGGTCACTGGGAGTTGGTTTTGTTTCCAAGCGCCCGTCAATGTCAAATGAAAAGTGAAAATACTCACAAGTCTACACGGAGCATTAGAAGGGGCCTAAGTGTTAGGTGACCTCCATTTCCTCAAAGTTCGGCGGGGAACAATCGCATATCAAAGCGCGGCAGTAAAGTGCTGGCTCGCTTATGCCGTCTCTGTCAGCCAGCATCCATGTTCATTCACAAGGGGATGGGCTCTCTCCTCTCTTAGAACAGAGAAAACACACCAGTGGTGGGAGGAGGCATTTTTCCAGGCCCGTGCCCTGGAAATGATCATTAAATAGTCATGGGTCCCCATGCTGAGCTGCGTCGTGCTTGGCTAGACTGGGTTGGGCTTCCTCTGCCTTAGTGCTTGAGTTCTGTTCACCGCCACAGGGGTCAGGTAGAGTGCAGGCTGCTACTCAGTTACAGCACCAATTCATCGTGACTGCATGCAGACCAGTGTGCACACACACACACACACAAGAAAAGTCGCACACAGGGACACACACGCACATTCACCCTGCTACAACCCCGTCGGCTTGTCTGTGTTTCCATAAGGTTGAATCACGGTCACTGGTTTGACACATCACAAAGACATAGGCTGTGAGAGCTCCGTACACTTTTGGAAACACCACCTGCCTTCCGTGTCACTTCTGCTTTTTTGTTGTTTAAACATATTTTTTATGAATGGGAATGGACGGTTATGTGGAGGTCACAAAAAACTACCTTCGAGCTTTTATCGAGTCATAAGACCTCAGAGTGGCCAAAGTCAGACTGACTTTTTCATTTCACTCAAATATTTAACTTATCAATCACGTAGGCTACCTAAGGGTGGTATAAATGTTAAAGGTGTGGAACACTCATTTAACTCATTCACTGCCATTGACGACTAAAGTCGTCATTTTGAATCCAACCGTTCATTTTTTTTACTGTGCGGGTGTCGGAACGAGCCCCGCACCATGAGAACAAACATCACAGCTCTAAAGCCGACCTTCGTCCGCGTACGTCACACTTCACGTGACCAGGAAGCAGAAAATCCATGTGTTAGGAGATCGTTTTGGGCCGCTGTTGTAAAATAAGTGAGGCGCGAACCGGAAAAGCTTCTGCCGATCACAATTCAACAACGGACTACGAAAGAACAGACAACGCTCGAAACTGTCATGTTCTGTGTCCCTTTGTTCCCCAGCCCCTCCAGTTCCCACTCCAGGTTTTTCTCTTGTGTCCCATTATTATCCCCAGCCCTCTGTAGACTTCCCTCAGGTTTCTTTCTAATCATTCCCCATTCCTAATCAATCTTTATTTAGTCCTCCTTATCCTTCTAGTTATTAGTTGTTTGTTTTTGGCCCTCAGTCTTTAGGTTTAGTTTTGTGTTTTATAGTTTTAGGTTTATCTGCCCTCCTCTGGTTCTGTTCCCCATTTAGATAAGTGTATTCACCTGCTTTCCCTCCAGCCCTCACACCACACACCTGCTGCCTGTTTCCCTAATTGTTCCTCTCTGTTTGTAAAAACCTTGTCTTGTCACTCTGTCTTGTCGGTTCATTGTCTATGTCAGCGTTGTTTTGTCCCTCCGTACTAGTCTCTGATCTTCTGCTCAGTGAGAGAGCTTTTTTGTTAGTCTTGGTTTAGTGGTTAGGTTTTTTGCCTCCCTTCCTTCGGATTTTGATTATTTTCTAAAATAAAGGATTTTATGTTTTTTCAACCGCTCCTGCCTGTGTGCTCTGGATTTCTGCACTTTGGGTCCAAACCCCGCCGCCTGCATCGTGACAGAAACATGCTGATTCTTCCTGATGTAAGAGGTGAGTCTCCTCTTTGTTTTGGTGTCGATATCATCCTAGCGCGCAATGTTCTGTGACTCTTAAAAAAAACTGTAAAAACGCTGAGAAACACTGGCAGTGAAGGGCTTTACTGATCAGGAAACGGCCGGCAGTGAATGAGTTAATCAGTACATTTGCAGTGGTCTTTAGTAGGAATGTATGCCTCGCAAGTCGTACTCGGGGGGTAAATAACCCCAGAAACGCTTGTGTCAGCACAGAGAATTTGGCTGGAGGAGAAAGTAGTTTCAGATAATGGGATTTGGTGTGTTATTTCCTGATATTTGGACATATCACCTCTGATTGGCCAACAGCAACACAACTCTACCGCTAAATCTGTTTGCTCTGTAACATAAATGTTTTATCTCCACAAACAACACAAGTGTGAAGGAGATCAGCCGTATGGTGGAGTTACTAATGCCAATAGTTAGCTTCTACTAGCCAAGACGTCCTCTGCTGTTTCCTGGATGCTAAAACGACAGCCTTCAAGTTGGGTGAGTCCATGAATGTTTAGCGGCAGTGTGACGTAGATCTGTCCGGATTTCTAATCCTAGCTTTTCACCGTCTATTTTCTATCAGAAGCTAATGCAGGACATAGGTGTAGGAGACTATTATCATGTTATACCTGCATGAAAAACTCAGAGTGACTGATTATAATCATAAATAATCATTAATAAATGTTTCTTTTCTGAAAATATAGCTAACTATTCTGTTTTACTTCACGGTTGCTCTATTATAAAAACAAAAAATAAATAAATGAATAAATAAAAAAATCCCAATTCTTTTGGTAAATATTGACATCAAGATTTCCCCATTGAAATGTAAAAAACTATCTAGAGTTCACATTTTAAGGAAACAGCAGGTACCAGTTTGAGTCGGTAGGGGGCAGAGTTGAGCAGTTTTGTGGTGTTTGCATTTGATGTATGTGAAAGTGACACATGAAGGCTGGAATTATGAAAATAGCATTACTTTTAGCATACTCCAATACATAAGACCGACCATAAAGGTGCATAGAAGCCAAAGGAAATCCAATAATTACTAATATGTTTTCAAATAGTGTCTTTATGAGAAGTTATCCTTGTAAATGGATGCATACGTTTCAGTGTTTTACTGGTGTTCTGCCATCTTGTGCAGGACTTTATCAAAGGTCTCCAATGAATATTTTCAATTTTAACGCTTGAACATGCTGGAGGAAGTGTTCACAATGCGTGTGAGAATAAAAGTATACTGGCAGAGGTGAATGTGACAGCAATGTAAAATTACACACAAGTCTACATATATGTAAAATCCGGTGTTTCTGAATAGAGTCAACTGCTCTGCCTTCACCAGTCATAAAGGTGCCCATGCTCTTAAATAGCTGAATGCCTATCTGATGGACAGCTGAGGATCACCATTTGAGTCAGTTTTTCTCCTGGTAGTTTTACAAAAGCATCCACAAAGATACTTGGGATAAACACATAGCCACTGATACTGCTGATCCCCGCAGAACGGATTCTCTGCCCTCATGAGCTTTTGTACTCCCAGCGCGCTTACATGTGATGCCGGATCAGCAGAATGTTCTACTGGTGAGCGTTAAGTTTCCTTGTGTGCTGAGTTTAATGTAAACCAAGTGGTCAGAGCTGTCAATTAGTGCAGTTACCAATGCGCCCCAGTGGACATGCCGCCATCCTCAAAGAGCAAAAAATAAATAAATCACTGATAAAGTCCACCTGATGGTGTGCCCTGTCTTAATATCACAATGTTTATTCATTATTTAAACTTCAATATGTGGGTCACACATTATTCTGTGATGTCATAAACTGAAATAATATTACTGCATTGTGCTAACTTGAAATAACAACGATCATCCATTTTTATTAGCAACATGGTTGTTTCCTTCTAACACTTCCTTGGAAAGAAGGTTAAACTGCCCGTTTCTGCACCTCCACCAGCTCTTTGTGAAGGTACCACATATCAGACATTAAATGAGTCTGGTGTACTTCTGGAATCATCCATTTCTTTTTAAAGTGGTAGTGTGTAGTTTCCCACTACTAGGGAGCAGTACATACATTTCAGGGTAGTTTTACGCTATATCGTTGTGACTGTCGCTACTTTATGCTAAATGTTGTTACCTGTGGAGCAGAAAGCACGCGACCTCAGCACGACTCCTCAGACTTTGATGGTCCTTCAGTTATTCCATGAGCGAATGCAATGCTGATTGTAGTTTCCGGATCTGCTCGGGGCCCTGCACCTGTAGATGGTGTCATCATACTACAGCAATAGCCAAAGTATATTGCACCGCTTTTTCGATTCTGTTCTTTCACATATATTTTGGAAATAGTTCAGAAGTTTTGTTACTAAATTTGTGTTTCTTACTGCCGAAATGGTTTTGAACATCGTAACAAAACCTCCGTAAGTCGTACATCCAGCCAATCATCAAGTGTGACATCACTGACAGATGCAGGACCCTGGACATGCGCCTTATGTATTTTAGACCTGATTTTTATGGTTATATGGTACGAAACCAGCAATATTTTTACAAAACTGGACATCATTTTATTTATCTTCGACAACATTTTGATGGATATTTCCAGAGTTTAACAGTAAAAACTACACAGTGTCTCTTTAATTCAACCAAAAACAACTTTCTATTAGCATTAGCGTAAAAATAAGGCCTTTAAATCCTGCTTTTCCTCATCGAGGTTCTTTTTCACACCACTTTCAAATGTAATAAATACATAAATATTTTTAAATGAGACAAATAAAAATGTTTGGGTTCGGTAACTGGAATTGCATCTCTCCTAAAGTTGCTGGTCAATAAACGACCAGTAATTAAATAAACAAACATGTCTTAAAGGTGATTAGAATTAAAGGCACCGTGTAATACTAGATTTATGTGGCTTTTAAATCAAGATAATAATAAAGTTCCTTCAATTATCCCGAAGTCTTTCTTTGCACTAAACGCACCTACCCCGACTCATCCTCAGGCCTAAAGGCATGCATCTTGCATAATCAACATGCTCAACTAGCAAGAGCCGAATCAGTGGGGTGAAGAATGACTTTCAGCACACTGTGGACTCAGCAAATGTTAAATATTCTCATTAGCTGGTTGAGAGCTCACACACACTCCAGCAGCCCTGCCACTGCCTGTAACAGCTTGAGCCCCAGGCAGTCCAAACAACACCACCCCATCTTCCTTCATCACCTTTCCTCTTTTTCTCCAGGCTTCATGAATCGGAACGACTGGAGATGTCAGCATCAGAGCTTGTCATTCATGTCTCTGTCAAAGCAGATGCAGCAGAGGCGCTCCGGTGCCAACAGACTCCTGATCTGTTGTAGCAGCTACGGCCCTTTGGGAAGCCTGATCCTGGTTGTTAGCTCGTGAATTAAAGCAGGTGTTCTGACTAAATGCTGACTTGAATTCTTTATTTCTCTCTATGTGGAGCATTTCTGAGCAGTCACTATTCTGCCAGCATTAAACAGTGGTCCGAAAGATCTTGTTTGGAGAAATCTTAATGGGAATTACGCCAACAGCTACTCAGATAGCAAATTTTCGCCATTCTACACAACCAAATATTTACTGTTTCTTTAAGAAAAAAATGTGTATCTTTACCATTCTCTGAAAATATCAATCAAAATGTTGTTGTAAATGAATAAAATGATGTCCAGCTGTTGAAAATTATTGGCAGCTTCATAACATCTAACCATGAACATTGGGTCTAAAAAACATAGGGCGCAGGTCTCCCATCTTTGGGGTACACCGTATTACCCCAAAACTCCACTATCTCAGCTCCGCTCCGCCCCCTCTTTACGCTGCCGCTCGCTTCTGAACTGGAATTATACTGTACCCGTTCTACAACGGCTCCGCTCCGGTGCGGAGACCTGAGGTGCGCAAACAGGCATGCGTGGGATTTTCGAGATCTTGCGATACAGTCCGAGCAATAAATGCGGAAGTTAGATCCAAACACCCGTTGTGTGGGAGAAGCATCGAAATGAACTGTTCCATCTGCCTATCATTTGTGTTGAGAGATCAGCAGTGTTTGGATCAATAAAGAGGGAGTACTTTGATAGTAGAAACTGTATTTATGGCTTATTTTTGTGCATTTAAAGTTCAACCGCCATTGATAGTTGTTAAAATTTGTTAAACCTGTGCATATGATACAAAAAACGCTTTTTGTTTATCGATTTATTGTGAAATCGCGGAAGTTGTGTTTGCTCCCTTTCTTGTTGGGTGGTTGTGATTTCTGTCCATTGACTGCGGAGGTGCTCTGGCATCCGGCAAAAATAGAATCGATCCTATTTTTGCCGGATGGCGGCGCACGGCCGCAGTAGTGGAACAGTTCTGATTGACTACAACAGGACCGTTTTTGCTGCGGAGTTCTTGCCGGAGCAGAATTTGGGGTTAGAGGCTTGGGGTCCTGCGCCTGTTGATGATGTCACACTAGATAATTGGCTGAATGTACGACTTAAGCCTGGTTTATATTTCTCCATGAGCTCTGCAGTGGAGACACGCACACGGAGTGTCGGAAAGGTTTTCACATTCCTCCACCTCACTTCCCACTCATTCTCCTCCACCTCTTCATGCGGTCGCCTCCTCTAAACCCACATGTCCTGTCGTTTCCGTCCACGTTTACTCCGTATTTTGTACTCGTTCACTCACGGCTGGATAAATGTTAATATTTTCTGACTTTTTTCGCAACGCGTTCTTCAGTCTGTTTTGTGTCCGCCGCTAAATATCTGTTTACTTTTTAACGGAGCTGAAACGGTGCTGGTGACGAATAAAAGGGAAGCAGCGTCCTCACCAATCACAAGCTTGTGTTCTCCGTCACTTCTGACGGATGTTAAAATTTTGGGCATGTCTCCGTCACCCTCTGTGAGCCCGTCGGAGAGCCCTTGTGCCGACGCATAATGGCGTTGCGTGTCTCCACACCGATGCAGACAGAGAAGTATGAATCAGGCTTTTCGGAAAATATGTTAACAAGTTCAAAAACATTTAGGCGGTAAGAAACACAAATTTAATAACAAAACTTCTAAACTTTCCAAAAACTATGTGAAAGAGTAAATTTATAAAAAGATGCAATATAGTTTGGCCGATCGGTATAGCCGTGGAATGATGGCATTATCGGCAGGCACAGGGCCCCGAGCATATCCGGAAACTACAGCGCCAGAAAACTACAATCGGCATTGCATTCTCTCAATGGAATTAACTGGAGGACCATCAAAGCCTGAGGAGTCACACCAAGGTTGCTTTCTGCTCCACATGTATCAACATCAACCCTAATGTTTTATAAACTAGCGAAAGTCATAAGGCGATGTGGTGTAAAAATATCCTGAAAAGTATGTACTGCCCACTAGTGGCTGGAAACTTCACACTACCACAGTTTGTCTCAACCAAACCAAACTGTTCGTTTTGAGAAATGGAAGATCTCTTGGAAGATCATTCAGCAATGAAGATGTTTGGTTCAGAAAAAAAAAAGATAAACTAATAACTCAAAAATAAAATGTGGCAGGGTGGGAAAACACCTAATTTGGTGTTTGCTTTAACTGATGTTTCTTAAAAAAAACTAAAATAGCTCAGAAATGTTGAGCCATACACTTTTTGCAACTGATTCACAAAACTGGACAATTAGATAAACGTGTGGAAATTATTTAACAACTCTGGATCATTTCAGTGAGCCGTGGAGAAGAGGTCCACACAGGTATCCAGACAATTTACCAATAAAATACATACAAAATCAATCTGCTGAGTGTCTTTAAGTTTGAAAAACTTTTCAATAAAGTTCCTCAGCACAAAAAATTAATAAATAAATAAATAAACGATGGCCAAAATAATAATTTAATATCATTAATAAGTAAACATTAGAAGAGTAAGCTCCTTCGTCAACACATTAGCAGGAGGAAGATGTGAGTTTATTAAAGACACTGAAGCTTGATGCTTTACATACTAAATATATTACATACTAAACATATAAAAATGAATGAAAAATTTTAAAAAACGGGAAACTGGTGCATCCTAAACAATAACATTATTCTCCGTGTCAAATTGAGCAGAAATATAATATAAAACAACTGACAGCATTATTCTATGAAAATACATTTATAATATATTTGGAATTATGTCTCACATGCTTTACTTTCACCATCATACATTGGTGATCTTCTTAGTCCCTACACCCCCAGCAGGTCCCTGAGGTCCAGTGACCAAAGCCTACTGGTTGATCATCTGCTGCTGTGGCCCCCAGACTCTGGAGCTCTCTCCCCCTGAGCCTGAGATCAGTGGACTCAGTGGTCTCCTTTAAAAAGCAGCTGAAGACTCACTTGTTCAAGCTGCTTTTTGTATGACCTTCTTCACCACCCTTTCCTTATTCTGGTCTTATTCTGAAATCTTTTTAAACTTTAATTATTTTATGTTTTTGAGAAGCGCCTCGTGATTTTTGTCTTGAGATGTGCTATATAAATGATTGTTTTCTTTCTTTCATTCTTTACCTTCATTATTTCTTATATTATACATTTCTTTGTAATATAGGAAACAAGAAAATGCAGTATTTTTATCTTTTAAACTGCTGTAATGTTATTCATTTGCCATATAATAAGATGCTCCTTGGTTGTACAGACATTGTTAAATAGTAAAACAAAAAATTTAGATGAATAAACAATTAATTTATAAATCTGAGGGGAAAATTAGAGCAGATTTTTTTGGGGGTCTCTAGATTATAGTTCACTCACTGTCCCTGCAGGTAAAATCCTGAGTTAATTGCTCAATGAAAACCAGCTTAAAAAAATACCAGTATAAATTCCTCTCACCAGACAGACATTAACCATTATGAGTCGTATTTTAAATCACATTAAGATGTCAGGAAAACGCCTCTTTTAAGACAAAAGATCTAAGATAAAGAGAAAAAAGAAAAAAGGAGAGAAACAAGACGGAGAGAGATTTCAGCCATCCATCTCTGGTTTCACAATTCAGAGATTGCTGACAGGTCTGGCTCCCCCAGCGCAGGCCTCTGGGCTGTAACCACGGATACTCAGACAAACCTAGAGCTGTCAATCAAGCAGCTAGACAGAGTCACAGGAGGTGAGAAAACAAGATAGCAAGGCACCAGCTGAGAGTGTATGTACTTATATGTGTGGATGTGCATCAAAGACCACATGAAAGCATTTGCAGATGCAGAACCAGCCACTGGTCTGAGCTAATACCAGCAGGCAGAGAGCACACAGACACAGAACAAAATAAAACATAAAAAAATTATTATTATTTTTAGTTCATGGAGGATCACACTCCTGAGCCTTCCTGGTAAGGTCTATTCAGGAGATCTGGAGAGGAGGGTCTGTCGGATTGTTGAACCTCAGATTCAGGAGGAGCAATGTGGTTTTCGTCCTGGCCGTGGAACACTGGACCAGCTCTATGCCCTTAGGGGGATCCTGGAGGGTGTGTGGGAATTTACCCAACCAGTCTACATGTGTTTTGCGGATTTGGTGAAGGCGTTTGACCGCGTCCCTTGGGGGTCCCTGTGGGGGGTACTCCAGGAGTATGGGGTACCAAGCCCTCTGACATGGCCTGTAAGGTCCCTGTATGACCGGTGTCAGAGATTGGTCCGCATTGCTGGCAGTAAGTCGGGCTCGTCCCCAGTGAGAGTTGGACTCCGCCAAGGCTGCCCTTTGTCGCCAATTCTGTTCATAACCTGTATGGACTGGATTTCTAGGTGTAGCCAAGGTGTGGAGGGCATCCGTTTTGGTGGCCTGAGGATCAGGTCTCTGCTTTTTGCAGATGATGTGGTCCTGTTGGCTTCATCAGAACGTGATCTTCAGCTTTCGCTGGAGCGGTTTGCAGCCGAGTGTGAAGCAGCTGGGATGAGAATCAGCTCCTCTAAATCTGAGACCATGGTCTTGATTTGGAAAAGGTAAAATGCCTTCTCTGGGTCAGGGATGAGGTCCTGCTCCAAGTGGAGGAGTTTAAGTATCTCGGGGTCTTGTTCACGAATGAGGGAAAGCTGGAGCGTGAGGTCGATAGGTGGATTGGTGCTGTATCTGCAGTGATGCAGGCGTTGTACCGGTCTGTCGTGGTGAAGAGAGAGCTGAGTCAGAAGGCGAAGCTCTCGATTTACCGGTCGATCTACGTTCCTACACTCACCTATGGTCATGAACTTTGGGTAGTGACCGAAAGAACGAGATTGCAGATACAAGCGGCCAAAATGAGTTTCCTCCGAAGAGTGGCTGGGCTCTCCCTTAGAGATAGGGTGAGAAGCTCGGTCATCCGGGAGGGGCTCGGAGTAGACCCGCTGCTCCTCCACATCGAGAGCAGCCAGTTGAGGTGGCTCGGGCATCTGGTCAGGATGCCTCCTGGATGCCTCCCTGGTGAGGTTTTCCGGGCACGCCCAACCGGGAGGAGGCCTAAAGGAAGACCCAGGACACGGTGGAGGGACTATTTCTCTCACCTGGCCAGGGAACACCTTGGGATTCCCCCGGAGGAGCTGGCCCAAGTGGCTGGGGAGAGGGAAGTCTGGGCCTCTCGCCTTAGGCTACTGCCCCTGCGCCCCGACTCCGGATAAGAGGATGAAAATGGATGGATGGAGACTCCAGGCTTAAAACCCACAGACATGCTGATTACACATGACTCCTACCTCATGAATTTTGCAGCTGTCTAAATCTCCTTGATATTTTTACACGTGTGCTCCTCTTGCAGCGAGCACCACTACGCGTCTTTTGAGACAGATGAGACTTGTTTAAAAAGGGGGCTGGTTCAATGTGAAGGCTGGAAATATTCACCAGTGGACGCAGGAGCAGGAAGTGAGAGCTTCGACCTGCGTGCATGCATTTTTGTCTGAGAAACATAAAATCATGTTTCATGTGGGCATTTTTTTAGGATTTATAGATCTGCAAGCCTTTCAGGAACGCTGTCAAGGTCGTTTACCCGTTACAGGGCTCACATGGAAACAAATACAGAGAAATAAACAAAAGATTTCAATACAAACAGTAAAGAAAGAACAGAGTATGTTGCAAAGCCTGCTCGTCGAATCGTCTACAGCAGAATAACAAATAAATTATTCAAATCTCTACCTTGGTGAATTAAGAGTGGGGGATTCTCTTTGTTTCACACCCTGGCATTGATTTCTCCTAGTGGCAGAACGCGGGATGCCTGAAGGTTGGACACACAGCCGGTATGCAGATGAATGACTCCTGGGCTCTGAAGTTTGATCCAAATGAAGCAATGATGTAGCTCACTGGCCCGAGCCCACGCCGATGCTAGTGTGTGTGTAGGTTAAATGTGCTCTATTTGAATTATGTGGGTGTGCATGAGATTGGGGAAAGAAAGAAATCCAAGAAAGGGGGCTCTGTAGTATTGCACACATGGAGAAAGAGAAATCAAAATGTAGGACTCAACACATGAGCTTTCTTCTGGCACTCGCAGAGAACAGACACTTCTGTTTTTGCTCCCTTATCTTTTTTCCCAAGGCTCTTTTGTCCTGTCTGCCCACAGAGTGCTTCTCTGCATTTCTTCTGGAAAACCCTATTTTTTTAATAATGGATTTAATTAATTGGTCATTCAACGCGATTGATAAGAGTTTTTCAACAATGAGGACGGAGATGGGGCTCCCACATGCCCACAAGGGACACACCCGGCGGGGTATATGCTCGATTCCTGGAAGGTGTGGAGGATCGTATGCCTCTCCCAGCTGTCCATTGAGGATGTCGAAGACGTGTGGATGTTTGGCCTGATGATCACTGGATTTCTTCTGATTGGAGTGGGAGGATATCTGGTCTTCTGGAAATTTGGGAAGACGGGAGCAATTGGAGGGCGACCCGCACCCACGAAAAGCATCGTCCGTGTTGAGACCTCACAGACTGGGACGTTACTCGAGATGAATCGTAAGCTGGACAACGTTCTAGCGGCGATACCGGTATCAGTGCGCAAAATGGAAGTCATCTCGGAGAGGGTCACCGGATGGTGTGGAGATGTGTAAAAACTAAATTTGCTTCACTGGAGGACTGGAATGATCAGTTAAGGACTGAAGGCAGAGAGGAAAATTATCTCAGCTTGACCCAAACAAAGCCTTGTTATCCGAATCTGACGCCATAGCAGCCTTCGAGATGCAAACAACAAACCCCCACGAAGGAATGCAGAGAGATGCTGTGAAAACCCGACCCCCCCCCCCCACACACACACACACACACACACACACACAGACACCCGACCCCCCCCCCCACCTTCGGATTGGTGGACTTCAGCCTGGCGAGGTCATCAACCTGCAGGAGTCACTGTGCTCTGTGCTTCTCCCAAGATCTCCCTCCCACCTGTGGCTACAGTGGCTGAGCGCCCTGAGATGGCTTCTCTCGCTGGTTCCAAACAGGATCCCAGCCCCCCCTCCTTCCTCTTGGGCTCTCATGTTGTGAACTGTTGATGTTCGTGCTTACATGTTTGAGGTGTTTTTTTGTATTGCAAAGCTATGCCCTGTCGGGAGTAACTGGAATGCCTTTTTTCCCCTCCCCTAATTTATCCACATGTAATTCCCTTTTCATCTAAATGAAATGCTGGCGGCGCGTGCATACGCAGTGGCTTCTCTCTCTCTCCCGTACTTTAGCCAGAGGTTGAGAGTAACGTAATTTCATTTCTCTGTATATCCTGTACATGTGGCAGAATTGACAATAAAACTGACTTTGACTTTGACATGAGCTCTGGTCTCCAGGATAGGTTCATAAAACATGTCTCAGAGGTGGAGTTGAAACGTATTCTCAGTTAGGTTGTGTGATCATGTTAAAGGCAGAGTGTGAACCATTAGGACGTGCCTCTGAAGGTACCTCTGCTCACCTGCACACAATCAAGGTGTGGTGAATTATTAAATAGTTAACTACCACTGAAGGCATTGGAAAAATTTATTTTTGATCATAAAGCAGCAAAGGTAAGAACTACATCAATAAACTAAAGTCAACACCGTCTAAATGCACCGAGCAGACAGCGGTGCAGATGGAGACAGAAAAGGGAGAAAACACACAAACACACACATAATGAGCCTTTTAACCAAATCAGTCACTTCAAACATTCACATCCAAACGTTTCTGCCTGCAAGTCTTGGAGATACCAATTAAAATTGATCAATGAGACCTTTTCCTGAATTGTTCACGTCACTTTGAATGTCTTTTTACTGACTCTATATGAACCTTTAACAGCAAGAAAACATCCTGGGCCTGAATAGCAAATCCACCTGAACTTTTTAAAGGTGTGGTTCACTGAAAAACAACCAATTAATGATTATTTCTGATTAATCATTCACTCTGAGTTGTTCATGAACATGAAAACAGTCTCCTACATTAGCTTCTGAAGGTGAAACGCTAGGATTTGAAAGTCCTGACACATCTATGTCACACTGTGAATTTGCATTTATGACCACGCCCATCTCGGAAGGCTTTTAAAAACATGTTTGCAGCGAGGGGAGAGTGGAGAGTGTCTTGGTGATATTGACTCTGCAACATGGCCGAACACGTTCTGTTAGCCAATCAGAAGCGAGGTGTGTGCATCTCATTAATAATAATGAGTAATCCTGCTATTTTCAGCCCACCTCTGCACCAGCAAACTTCTGCATCTCAGAACAGGAGCATCACACTGTAAAAAGAAAAAGTTGATCCAACTTAAAAAATTGCTTCAATTGGTAACAAGCAATTTAATTAAGTTAATCCAACTTAAATTATTAGTACAATTTTAATAATTTAGGTTGGATAAACTTAATTAAATGGCTTGTTACCAACTGAAGCAATCCATACAGGTAGATTAAACTATTCTCTTTTTTCAGTGCATAGCTTTTTTAATGACTCACAAGGCATTGATTTACACTAGAGAACACTGCAAATGTATTGAATAAATGACTAAAACACCACCTTTAAATGAATGTGGGTCTGAAGCTAAGAAGGCAGCTATAGCCCAAAACAGCCTTATAGATGAAAACATACCACCTCAGCTTGAGAAAAGACAAGTCAGTAAAGTAGAGTAGCTTATACTCAACCTTATGAATAAATATGACCAGGAAATTCTGTAGAGGGTCAAATAAGTTATTAGGCACCAATGCCAGTATCGGTATCGGTAAAAGTTAACCAATACCAGGAACCGATACCAATGCAGTTACTTGAAAATGGCTTCACTGTAACTTGTCACTTCTGTTCACCTAATATTTTAGTTTTGTGATGATTTCCATTCATATATTTTACTTTTTATCTACCTCACAGTTGTTTCCTGTTGAAAGCAGGGAAGAAAATACAATCTGTATTCCAAATCATTGCCTTTTTTTGTGTGGTAGAAGTATCGGTATTGGTAATCGGCTTCGGCGAGTACTCAGATCCAAGTATCGGTATCGTATCGGTTTGGAAAAAAGTGGTATCGTTGCATCCCTATAAGTTATGGTATAAATTCAGTTAAAACAGAATTAAACTAATTTGAATTCTAATGAATTGTTTTTCACATTAGAGGGTTTAAAAAAATCTTATTAATCAATTATTAAGGACTGCTGTTTGCATGTGTTTCTGGATGAAGAGAGTATCACGAAAAAAAGTTCAAGAAACTTGGTAAACACTACCTTTACTGATCTGTCTGCAATCCATAAAGCCAAAGTCTAACTTGAGTACTGGGGAACATTGTTGGGCTATTATTATTATTATTATTATTATTATTATTATTATTATTATTATTATTATTATTGTAATTATTGTTATTATTATTATTATTATTATTATTATCCGACAGTTGCATCCAACATCTCCACCTTTATAAAAGAACGCATCTCCGTTTTATGATGCACTTCTCTCTTCTCTGCAAAAGTGTTCTAAAATGCATGCGATTGCCTGTATTTCCCATGAACTTATGGCTTCTAACACACACACACACACACACGCACACACGCACACACACACACACACACACACACACACACACACACACACCCTTCCTCCACATCCCCACCCAGCCCAATGCCCAGCGGTCCTCCTGACTGTGCAGCACAGCAAAATTGGCCTGAGAGGTTTGGGAACATTTCCACCCTCTTACAAACGGAGGTAAATCAATAGCGTCTTGGTTGAGGGAGCCGCTCTCCATATGAAGGTGAGCTGACTCAGCATTCCCAGATGCAGAGAGTGTAAGGGTGGGTGGGGGGGTAGAGCGAGATGGAAATGATTGCTTTACAAGCGATAAAATGCACGGCGGTGTTGAGAAACCTCTGCGGACACTATGCTACACGCATTTTCAATCCTCCAGCAGAGAAGCCGACGATGGAGAGGCTGAGGGGAGTGCATTCACACTTGGCTTGTAATTACAATAGCCTGCTATTTCCTGAGCTGTGAATCAAATTGACTTCATTTGGTTTTCCTTTAGCTTATTCATACTACCTCTAGTACACTGGCTAGGGAAGCCCTCAGACTTTTGTGTGGACTGATGGAAACAGGCACAAGCGGTGGTTAAAAGATGTCGGTTGTACATTATTTCGAGCCTATTTGGCTTTCAGCGGCCGTTGCTGTGTTGATTAAACATGGGAGTTCACTAATTGGAGGGTGTTCGGGGGGTTAGTGTGTGTGAGAAAAGGTGGATGATGCAGGGTGCAGTGACGTCCTTCAGGCACAGCAGGGACTCTCCTCCAGCAGCAGCAGTTGTTGTTGGCGTTGGAGAGCAGAGGCTTTCTGTATCTTCAGTCAGCAAGCTCCAGGCATCCATCTCTTTCCCTTACTTTGTCTCTTGTGTTCTTATTCTGTCCTCCTTTTGCATTCTAAAATAATATAACACAACAAGGCTGGAGGGTGCAGAGGAGCTTTAGTTTTCAAAATGTGTGCAGCAATCGTCTGCATTTTCCCTACATTATTGGTTAAAACTCCACAAAAGTAATAACTGGATGGAAATCTACACCACAACTGATTAACTTCAGGAGTCAACTGGGATGAAACAGCTAATCAACACTGCTAAACATGAAAATGGCTTAGTCAGTTTTACAGATAATGAGCAAATATCTGGTGTGGCAGTCGCGGAGTTTCAGCCCCGACACAAACTTCTAACTCATCACTAAACATTGTCCTTTAAAGGTTTGTCATTAACTGTTGGACTCGACTCTTGTTTAGTAGAATATAGAGCTCCAGAGGCCACGTGACTCTCAGTGAGTAGACGCCATATTGGCAGGCAGCAAAGGTAAACAAACGAACGGGATCAGCTTGGATTTTACTTCGTCGGAGTTTACTTCACACTTTAAAACCGAAGAAATCGTTTTATATAGTCAGAAATTAAATAGACTAAACATCTCCGACCCTTACCGTGACCCTGGGATACTTTTTAAAAACGCCAGAAGCTGTCGGAGCAGACTTCTTACCGGACCTGGCCAGGGAACGCCTTGGGATTCCCCCGGTGGAGCTGGCCTAAGTGGCTGGGGAGAGGGAAGTCTGGGCCTCTCGACGCTACTGCCCCCGCGACCCGACTCCGGATAAGCGGATGAAAATGGATGGATGGATGGACAAATAACATAGATTTACATGTAAGAAGTTTAAATAGAGTGCTGTGCTGTTTGAATGTATAAACTGAACGCCTAGAGAAATCACTAGTCTGATTTTTTCCATGAATAAAATAAATATGTCAGGCAGGAGTGTCTCAGGATCTGTCTGAGATCTGTCTCGGTGAGACAGATAATAGCAATCCAAAGTGCTTTTTATGTGTGTGATCTGACAATTGATCAACCATTGCTTAAAATTAAATACAGCTTAGCCGGTTAATTGCTGTCATCATAAAACACGTAAACGGCAGCACGCAGAACTCACGAGGCAATGTTTTACTTGATGTTAACTTGTTGCTATGAGTAATAAGACAGAAAAAGCCACGCCAAAATAAGTTTAGGAAGCCCACTAAGAATCATAATAAAAACATTTAAAATAAATACCTTAAACAGTTGAGGAAACGTTGGTTTAAGTAGCTGATATGAAGCGGTCGCTGCATAAGCGAAAACCTTTACTCTCGGGATCCCACAGTTTCATTTCAGTCCGGTCACTAGTGCATTTTATTACAATGATCCAACGTTTGCGGCGTTCCGGATCTTGGGGAATCCTGTAGATGGCTCAATGCTTATGCCGTCCGTGTCTGTTCTGCATCCTGGGGCCCAACAGGAATCTACCATATTTCCTGTTTGAGTTTTCTGACAATAATAAATAGTCCAGTTGCGGGCTTCTGCCTGCCAATATGGCGCAGTTTCGATTTGAACTGTTGCATGCCGGGAGAAGTGACGTCAACTCCCGGAGCTCTATACCTCATGGGGACGGATTTTTATGAAGCATTAAGATGGTCTTCAATGGATGGACATCCAACCGTTGGAACCCAATTCAAGATGGCTGCCACAGCTAATCTCAGATGTTGCTTGAGGTAAATCGCAGACTAGAGGTTCTAGCTGCGATTCCAGCGATTCATCTTGGAGAAAGTTACTGCACGGTATGGAAAATTTAAACCAAATTATTGGATTTACTGAGAGACAGAAGACCAACTAAGAACTGCAGGGAAGAGAGGATATTATCTCCACCTGCCCCCAAACAACTTTTCTTATCTTATTCTGGTACCCACCGTCTACAGGTGGTTCAGAATGCCTGTACTCGGATTCTGACCAAGTCCTCCAAGCACACCCACATCACCCCGCTTCTCCTCCAGCCTCACTGGCTGCCAGTCAACTTCAGGGTTCATTTCAAGATCCTGGTTCTGGTCTATAGGGCCTTACATGGACAAGCACCATCTTACATTGGTGATCTTAGTCCCTACACCCCCAGCAGGTCCCGAGGTCCAGTGACCAAAGCCTACTGGTTGTGCAGCACTACGCTAAAGACCAAAGGTGACAGATCATCTGCTGCTGTGGCCCCCAGACTCTGGAACTCTCTCCCCCCGAGCCTGAGACCAGTGGACTCAGTGGTCTCCTTTAAAAAGCAGCTGAAGACTCACTTGTTCAAGCTGGCTTTTGTATGACCTTCTTCACCACTCTCTCTTTATTCTGCTCTCCCCACCTATTCCACCTTCCTCAGGATCCACTGATTTCCCTCTTTCCTATTCACTCTCTCTCTTTCTTAGCATTTTTTAAATCACAATTGTCTATTTTTTGCTAATTTTAAATATAATTTTTACCATTTTCTAAATTCCTTTTTATATTTTTACATTTTTTGTTTTAGTGAAGCACCTTGTGATTTTTATCTTGAGAGGCGCTATAGAAATGATATTTTCTTCTTCTTCTTCTTCCCGAGCAGCCTTGAGGCTGCGGAGAAGAAAATTCCCCACAAAAGCAATGCGGACAGATGCTGCACAACCCGTCCTACACACCCCACCTCTTATGGAATCTTTTTCCTGATATTTGGACTTCTCGCTCTCAAATTGGATAACAGCAGCATGATTCTACCACTGACTATGTTTGCTCTGCAACGTTGATGTTTATCTCCACAACTAACACAAGCCTGAAGGAGTTCTGGTGTGTGGTGGAGTTGCTATGCTAACCGTCAGCTTCTACTAGCCGAAACCTTCTCTGTTGTTTCCTGGATGCTAAACCAACAACAGCCTTCACCATTGCGAGATTGGAGGGTTAGAGTCCATCCATCCATTTTCGGAACCCACTTGTCCATGTAGGGTCGCGGGGGGGGTCTGGTGCCTATCTCCAGCGGTCAACGGGCAGTCAGGTGGGGTACACCCTGGACAGAGAGCCAGTCCATCGCAGGGCAACACAGAGACACACAGGACAAACAAACAAAAACACACACACACACACACCTAAGGACAATTTAGACAGACCAACCAACCCAACAGTCATGTTTTTGGACTGTGGGAGGAAGCCAGAGTACCCGGAGAGAACCCACGCATGCACAGGGAGAACATGCAAACTCCATGCAGAAAGATCCCAGGCTGGGAAGCGAACCCAGGACCTTCTCGCTGCAAGGCAACAGCTCTAACCACTGCACCACTGCGCAGCCCGGGTTAGAGTCCATGAATGTTAATTAACAGTGTGACGTAGATCTGTCAGACTTTTCAAATCCTACATTTTCATCGTCTATTTTCTATCAGAGGCTAATGCAGGAGATAGGTTTAGGAGACCATTTTCAGGTTCAGCCTGCATGAAAAACTCAGAGTGGCTGATAACAATCAGAAATAATAATTACAAAAGTTTTTTAAGTAAGCCACAATTTTGTTCAACGTAAGCTAATTTCTCAAATAAAACTCTTGAATGAAAGACTACAGGCAACGCCAAGGAATGCTAGGCCTTAAACGTTCCAACAGGTTCTTTCTGCCCATTATTGTGTCATTTTCCATTAAGGCTGCACTGATGCCTGATAATTCATGGAGCATCAGCTCATCTTTATTTAACTTCAACACAAAGACTTTCTTGCAGAGAACTGGCTATTGAGTGAGATCTGCAATCTATCACAGTAATAAAATGTTTGCCTCATGCCAAAGCTGTTGTGTGATAATTCCACTGACTGTGAGGCGTGTTTAGAAATGCCTCATTGTTCCGGTGCGGTCAAGGACACCCAGCATTGGCCATTTAAAAACACAATTTGAGCAGCTGTGCTGTTGAGGGGGGGCTAAATGGAGAAATGCATGCTGGGTGTTATGTAAAAAGTTTAAATCGTCTGTTCAACACCGACGACTGAAATGTCACACATTAGAGGGGTCACTGAGCAGGGGCGGCTGAAGCCCCGGATGTTTTATGAAAAGCCCCGCATCTAAATCGTGGAAGTAACATGCAGTACCAAAGTCCAACAGAGAGGGAGCAGCTGGCAGTAGTTTGTATACAGCCTGCCTGAGCCTCCACCACTGAAGAAGAAGCCCTTCAGCAGCCAGCTTCTTCTACGGTCTCTGCCTGAAACGCATGAGTGAAGATGGACATAAGGACGTTTTTTAGACCAAAAGTACAACGACAGAACCCCAGCTTTGATGAGACTGGTGTTGACTCAGGTTTGTGAGTCTTATTTGAAAATAGTTGTTGTGCTGCTGGTTTGCCTAAAGTTAGCTTACTATCAGGTAAAGTTGTTGGAGAAAGAAAGGGAATATTTACTATCATCTCACACTAAACACTAACAGGAACAATATGTAGCTTCAGATTAAAAATTATGTGGTACAAGACAAATATATATGATGTTGACTAGTGCATGGCACGTGTGTGTGTGTGTTAAGCCCCGGATCTTCTTCAGTTTTAAATCCGCCCCTGTCACTGAGCACAGCACAACATTCAGCATAACCCATTACTGCTGACGGTGGAAGAGACGGTGGTGTTTGGAGGGTTGTCAGCACCAGCAGCAGGATGCAGTCAAAAAATAAAAATGAGGTAATTAAGTAAAGAAACTCAGCAATGTGTAGCACCTGGCTCTAGCACAAGCAAGCGAGAATTTGCTGCTTTAATCATGCACAAAAACAAAGAAAACCTACGCAGAAGTCGGCTCTCAGGTTTTAGACTAATAGAATAATAATGTAAAGCAGAGGAAAATGAATGAGTGGATAAAAGACCGAAGCCAGAGGGATGTTGAGGGTCTGACCTCATGAGGAAATTACTGTCCAGTAATTTTCTTCCTCCAAAAGACTGCTAAATTGCTTTTAAAAGCAGATATTAAACATCAGCGCCAAAAGACACTTCATTTCCCATGATGCTTTGCACACGGAAGCAATGTGAAGACGTCACCGCCTAATACCAGAAAAACGTTCTGCACATGTGCAGGAGCTCATGGAGCTTTCCCGCGAGTTCGGACAGCTATAAATCATTAACAAAGACAAAGAACTCCGTTCTTTTGCCCAGGATCACTGGCTGTGAAGGACACGCTGTTGCTGCTCCTCTGATCAACGTGAGCCAGCGGGAGGCTGACTGCTGGAGCAGATCGGACACAGAACCGCTGAAAGCAGGACTTGGAAACCCAAAAAGCAACTCCAGCTCCATCAAGCACGCTGTAAGTTATAACTCAGCACAGAAAGAAACTTTGCTGTCTCTGTCCAGCCCGTGGAGAAACACTCGTGGAGGGAAACAACGGAGAAAGCATCAAACTAACGGACGACGCCGAAAACTGCGGAGAAACACGGAGAACCATCAAATCAAACAGCGGGGGACGCCTTGCTGTTGTGGTGATCAGAAATTCATCTATTTCTCTCTCTCCTTCTTTCCTTCTCCTGTTTCCTCTATAGTCCAGAATAAGCAATAAAACCGCGCTATTGCTTAAAAGTAGCTTCGTGTTTTCCTCTTTCGTTCCCAAATACGTCCGTCGGGTCATTTTGAAAGAATAAACTGCTTATTGATCATTGTTTGGTATCTTAAAATGGTTTCTGCTGTGGCCAAGCGGTCAAACTAAAAAGATATTAATTCGTGATTAATCTTTGGTGAAGCTTCATGATCATTTTGAAGTGTTTTGAGTGATTTTAAGGTTAAGTTACTTCTGATTCTAAGTGCTTTGGAAGTTGAAGTGCAAGTTGCCACCCACACTTTAGCCAGACAAAGGGGTCAGCCATCTTGTATTCAAGACCCCATTTTGAATCCATACACACGCACACACACACACCATCTTCAATTATATCACATGGTTATTATTCATTTATTTCATTGTTTATTAATTTGACAAATTGTTTAATTAAATGTTATAAAATTCAGATTTTTGTCTCCAGTAGCTTTGTTGTGTCGAAGCGAAGTCTCTGCTCCCTGGATTCTACGAACTTCAAGAAAGACTGATAAGAGTTTTGGATTAAATTTTTCCCCGGTAGAACGGGGTGGTGCCCCGGAGATATCTAAGAATATCTTAATTAATTAATAAATCAGTAAATATTCTCATATTTACAGAATTTATTGAAGAATCCAAAAGTAAGTTAAAGCTTACTAATTGTTCGCTACCCAGATAACCCCAACAGGGAGTAATAATTGAAGATGTAGGGCAGAATGAGTGAAAGTGTAACTTTGACAAATACCGACGTCAACGAAACATTCGACCTGATGGATCACTTCACAGGAGTGGGTTTTCAGATCTAATTCAGATGGGCTCCAACAGGAAATCAGCTCAAAAGTCCGTGATAAGCGAATGTGCATCTATACACATGCAGGTGGTGTATCTAATGAAGTGCATGTTCTGTGCTCGAGCTGCAGAAAAACAATCATCATCCGGGGCTGGAGGTGAGAAGCCCAGCTCCTCTCCCACAGGTGTAGGAGGTAGTTGGGCGGCATCCCTTTCACTCAGCCGGGATGATAAATAAAAATCCTAACATCTGGCTTTCATCCGAGTGCTTCAGGAAAGGCAGCCACTGCCATTTTGTTATCTAATAGAGCGTAAGGAACAAAAAGGAAAATGTTAAAGGGATGTGCTTTGTGAGAGCTTGAACGCAGTCCCGCCTCTATGTGACCATCATTGGAATTAAATGCTATGTGACACAGGCGCAGCAAAAGGATGTAATAGCCTTCTGTCACATCTTAAAGCCACTCCGCTGTGTGCTGGTGCACATTAACATGTAAGACACACAAAAACAAAGCACACCTCATATAGCTGCAGCCCTGAAAGAAAGTATTGTGTATCACTGGCTGTTCACTCCGTTCTGGGGTGATAAAATCAGGCAGCTACAGAAAGCTGTTGACGGTGTGAGAATCCTGTGTGCACACGGGCTTTATAGCAGCTGTCTGTTCTGGTGAGGGCTAGATGAACCAGCCCAGGTGAATACATTACTCTCACTCACTGAATGTCATAAATGCCATTTCAGACTGCTGAATGTCACACAGACTGTTGGGGTGACTGCTAACGCAGCGGAGCCTCCTGATGTCTATATTCCACGCTGTTGACATTCTGCACGACAGTTTTTTGAATAACAAACAAAACAGATTTAAAAAATCATTGTTGCTACAAGACAAACAAATGCCAATAAGGCAGAAACCCTAAAGGCAAGTGGTTGGTGTGAGGATGCTGCTAGACCTCTCCTTTTGTTATTATCTTCTTCCTGAGCAGCCTTGAGGCTGCGGAGAAGAAAATTCCCCACAAATAAAATAAATGTAGAAAATATAATTCCTTTACATAATATGTTCTATTTGTTAACTCATTCTCTGCCATTGACGACTAAAGTCGTCATTTTAGATCCAACCGTTCACTGCCAATGACGACTAAAGTCCGCGCTGAGAGAACAAACATCTCAGCCCTGAAGCCGATCTTCATCCGCATACGTCACAGATCACATGATCAGGAAGCAACACATCCATGTGTTTGGAGATCGTTTTGGGTCGTTCCTGTAAAAAAAAAGTGAGGCGCGAACCAGAAAAGCTTCTGCCAATCACAATTCGACAACGGATCATGAAAGAACGGATAACGCTCAAAACACGCGGCTTCTTCCTGATGTAAGAGGTGAGTCTCCTCTTTGTTTTGGTTGTTTTGGCATCAACATCATGCTAGTGCGTAACGTTCTGTGACTCTCAAAAGAACAGTAAAAACGGTGAGAAACGCTGGCAGCGAAGGGCGTTAGTGATCAGGAAACGGCTGGCAGTGAATGAGTTAAATTTACTTTTTCAAACATAACATTTCTCAAAAACGCAAAAGCAAATACACTTCCCTCCACCTTTCTATAATGTTGGACTGTTCCACAGTCTTACTGCTCATGTGCACAGTGGTGTTTGCTGCCACAATGCCAAAAACAAAAACACAAGTGGAGCGTTTCTGGCAAAATTACATAAAAATGCTTTTGGACTTCTGCCACTAACAGCACATGTTGTGCTAAGACACTACATGCAAAAGCGCTGATATTTAACAGGTGTAGGAAAATACACCCCTAATTCTTTCAATTACAAAGATGATGGATGTATAGTAAGCCAATATATCACATAGTTAGACAGAATTACATTAACTCATTATCTGCCAATGACGACTAAAGTAGTCATTTGCTATTTTTTTTACTGTGTGGGCATCGGAACGAGCCCCCCGCACCGTGAGAACAAACATCCCAGCTCTAAAGCCTTGTATGTCACACGTCACGTGATCAGGAAGCAGAAAATCCATGTGTTAGATCGTTTTGGGCTGTTGCTGTGAAAAAAAGTGAGGCGCAAACAGGATACGCTTCTGCCGATCACAATTCAATTCAATTCAATTCAAGTTTATTTATATAGCGCCAAATCACGACAAGAGCCGTCTCAAGGCACTTCACATAATAAACATTCCAATTCAGGTCAGTTCATTAAGCCAATCAGAAATAATGTTTCCTATATAAGGAACCCAGCAAATTGCATCAAGTCACTGACTAGTGTCAGTGACTATACAGCAATCCTCATACCAAGCAAGCATAAAGCGACAGTGGAGAGGAAAACTCCCTTTTAACAGGAAGAAACCTCAAGAGAATCCTGGCTCAGTATAAGCAGCCATCCACCACGACTCACTGGGGATTGAGAAGACAAAGCAGACACACACACACACACACACACACACACACACACACACACACACACAAGTAATGTGTCTACAGTTATATTGTGATGTCTTAGTAAATATTCTATTTGGTGAAAGAAACTTTATTGCATTTATCCTAGTGGATCTATAATTAAACGGATAAACTAGTATTAGCACATCAAAAGTCAAGGAAACCAAAAAGTTATTATCAGGAGAGAGAGAATGTTTAAATGTTTAGCAGCAGTGTGCTAGTCGATGGCCCCCTCCAAATTCCACAACGGATTATGAAAGAACGGATAAAGCTCGAAACATGCAATTTCTTCATGATGCAGGAGGTGAGTTTGCTCTTTGTTTTGTTAATTTTGGCCTTGACATCATCATAGAGCACAATGTTCTGTAACTCTCAAACAAATTTGAAACCGCTGAAGCAAAGGGCTTTTCTGATCAGGAAACGGCTGGCAGTGAATGAGTTAATATACAGATATCCATAAATCAGTTGTTCCAAGTTTAAATAAAAATGTGTTCCTTATAAAAATATAATCAAGAATATTCACTATTTATAATCAAAAAACTATTTCAGACATTATAAGGGAATTGCAACAGTATAATCAGAATCACTTATTTATTATTAAATCACGCTTTTCAAATATATTCAATAAATGTCAAAATTGACTAAATCTCAAAAGACAGAATCTGCAAACAGCTCCAAATGCCGGCTGAGATCTTACAACTCTTAAAACAAATGGAGGCAACTAGAATTTGAAATGACCTGAAATAAATTAAGAAATCTGACAGATGAGACTTAATCTACATATGCTTCGTCTTCGGCCTGAAAATGATAAATCCTCCGCTATAAATAATTATTTTGGCTAAGTGGTGAAGAAGCCATTTGTTTAGCATAACGTAGCTCGTTCTGGCGGGTAGCGAAGCAAAACCAAAATAGCAAAGAAGAAAAGAACAGGAAAGAGATGAAACCGAAGCCTTTAATACACTCCCTTCATAAGTGAAGCTCATTGTTTGCAGCGCAGTCATCAGGGGCACACCGCTGCTGATTGTTTCCCACATTTTCTGATATGAATGCCAAGGTCATTCTCCTCTGGCTATTCAGACTTCTTATTCAGCTGTCACTCATCCCTCCTACACACCGTCTCTCCGCTGTTCGGCGCCGCTCAGGATGGGCGATCCAAAACCGCTGCTTCACTCTAGTTCAGATGCATATGTTTGAAAAGAAGTGAGCTCCCACTTAGACTCATTATAGTTTTGTTTGGTTTCTGAATTGATTTTGTAATTTTATTCCAAAAAGAAGGTTCTTATCAAGTCTGGAAAACCCAATAATTGGCAGAACTATTTTGGTTGCACCGTTAAAACCTTCTAACGGCAAATAAGACGATGAAAAAGCAGCAGAAAAATCAAAACTAGTATTAAAAAATCACTTTAATGGATTCTGAAGGTAGATATTCTTCATGACAGCTTTGCAAAAGTATATTTTGATGGGCAGTTTGGTTTAGGACACCCTAGCATCAGTATAAACAGTAATTACTCTCTCAGATTGGCTGAAGATTGCACATGGCACAAAAAAACAAAAACATTTCGAACAACTGTCAACACTCATCAGTGTATTCGCTCAAAAATATTTCTGCGCTTGCAAACTCAGTTCAAGCTTTGTGCAACTGTCAAGTAGAAAAACAGGACACTAGCTTCCAAGGAGAAGAAAAAAAAGGGGGCACTATGCCAACCGGCTTGTACAACAAAGGAGAAACAATCTCAAGTAATTGCCTGCCATCAAACAGACAACAGTGATTTAAAATGCAGGATGGAAGGAGGCTACGGCAGCGCTTATTGCCAACCAGTCAAGGGCATTTGAACCATCCATCTTCTGAGATCTCACAGCTAATCACACTGGAGGAAGATGGCCGGTGGAGATGGTGAGGTGTTCCCAAGCAGTCACGGCTTGACTTGAGTCAAACGTGGCTCCCGCTAAACGTTTAGGAGGAGGAAGATGAAGAAAACACACCAGGCTGCCGGCGACCTTTTCAGGGGAAAGGTTAGAAAACATGAAGCGGGAGCTGGGGGACATGTTTATTGATTTAAGTCAGTTTATCCGGATGCTGACAGCAATGGTCCTTGCAGATTATATGAGCAACATTTTCATTTGTCAGGATTTGGTGTGCGGAGCGTCACCGGAGACGAAGAGAGCATGATGTAAACACAGGCACACAGATCTGGTGTCCATCCATCAGTCCACTGTTGCAGTACAGGAGAGGAATGAAAAAGCATCACCTGTGTGTGAGAAACCCCCACCCCCCAACTGGATTCTTTGCCCTCAGCTTACGTTTGCTTGCCTTGCGACGCATGTAACCTACATTGGCAGGTATACACAGCTTACTGCGACGGGATTTCTCCTTCATGGCATGTGTACCACTTGTCCAGTCAATGTTGAAGCATGACTTTTTATATTGATTACCATGATTCCATACAAATGCATAATTCATCAGCATGTCTGCGTGGATCTACAGGAGCATGAGTGGTGGTGAGAAAATCCTTTAGTCAACGCCGACCACAGTGACCAGAGGAAGAGTGAAAAACTTAAGAGGTTGGTGACATGATGGGATTAGACTGAGGGATCAGAACGTGTTGATGGCTTGCCAAAGTTGAGAGATCATTGCACTATGTATTGGAATACTGGAAACAAGTATCTCACTGGGCTTTAGTCGCGAATGCCATGTTTACACTATGTAGTACGGTGTGGGTCAGTATGACTTAAGGTTGGTTTATGCTTGACGCGTCCGCGAGGTCCGCACGGCTCCGCGCGGAAAAGTTGCGTCATTTTAACAACCACGCCCCTCCACCGCGTCTCCGCATGGCCCAAGTTTTCCGCAACGCGCACCTCGGAAAATTTCTAACCACGCGGACGGACGGACGCGGAAAAACATGGCGGACCGGCAAGAACTAGTATGGCAGAGGTTCGTAAATACAGACATTTGTATGATTCAGCTCTCAGAGATCACCGTGATCAACATGTTGTTAATAATTCTTGGAGAGAAATAGCTCGCACTGTCGGAAAAGACGAGAACGCTGTTAAAAATGCTGAAATGCCATGTTGTAAACAGTAATTTCTACTTCTACTATGGTGTGGTGTTGGATGCATGCCGTAGAGCTCCATGCTGCCCCCTACAGTTTGGGAGAATATTGGCTCACCGCAGAGACGAGCCGCACGAACCATAAATGCTGCGAGTTGTGAAGCGCGTTCCATCCATGAGCCACATCACCGCGCGGAAAGTGAATGCGTCAAGCATAAACCAAGCTTTTGTCTGTCTCCACTGTAAAAGCGATCCATACGAACGACTCATACCATGCCAGTTATAGAGCCAGGAACATGGGAATGGTTATCTTTTTTTCATGAGGATCCCCCTTTCCTGTGACCAAGACAAGCCAGGATCCCCCAACCCCAAATCCTCCCCGCAGCAACACAATTAAAAGTAAATAATTACAAACTTTATACAAACGTAGAGGGTTATGCCTCTTACATAGAGTTTTGATTGTAATATTGGGTGTAATGTAGTTTTTACAACTATATATTGGTAGCCTCACAACCTCAGCATACACAAAACTGTGGGGACCCCCTGCAAACCACGGGGATCCCCTTGGGTTGGGCACCACTGGATTAGGGGACAAGCACAAGACATAAACACCAGAGTGCTATTGAGTTTGCCTCCTTGTACATGAGTGAAAGGCAACAAAGAAGATGCAAGCAAGCAAATACCAAATACGGCAAGCACAAGCTGCAGTCAGGGCTCATTGTCATTATGGTTTATGGCGTCATGTTTGTCGTATGACATCATGCTACGCTTTTAGGAATGACTCCGCCTGCCAGTAAGAGTCCAACTGGTGATGGAAAGGATCTCCTGAATAAGCCAAACCATGATAAATGATCAATGATCTGCTATTGTTTAGCATATTTCTGAGTCTGAGGACTCCTACGCGCTTTACACGACAGTCGTTTATGCATCCATTACCTTTTTTTGTTTGTTTAATGGTGGATCGAATAAAAAAAGTGACCTTTGAAGTCTAAAGGGATTTTGTGATCCTGCGAGTTGAGCGAGGAGCACGCAGTGAAGCCATTTCGTGGATGAGACTCTCCCAAAGCAGCGATTGTCGCGAGTAAACCAAGTTGTTCACCACCGCTGATGACTCCAGTGTGCAGTAGGGGTAAGTCTCCTCTCTTTCCGGTCAGCTCATGGGCAATCTTTACTCAACACAAAAATACCAAGAGTTGATCAGTAAACTTTAAGGTAACCTGTAAGCTTCACAGAAAACACAGCGCAGCACAAAATTGGCGGTGTTGCTCTGTTTTACAGCTTTTTGTCGGACTCTGAACCAGGAAGTGGCTGCAGGTAGTGAAGCAGAAGGCTGAGAACTCCGGAGCAACCAATGACTCCTCCCCCTAGCCAATCGTTGGCCACAGTCGCAATGCTGGCCCGACTCAGCCTAGCCAGGAACTTCAACGAAGTAGGGACTCAAAACTGAGAAAAAGTAGGGGGGGAAATACCGAACTGTGCTCTGGGAAAACATGGTTGGGCTGAGCTGCACTAATCTGGGTTATTTTGAGTAGCGCCTTTCGAAAACCAGCTTTAGGCTCTCTAAATGCTCTCTGGCCGTGGGACACCTGAGAAAACCAAGGAGAAGCTGGAGAGATTTGTTGGGGGAAAAGGGACGTGTGGGGTACTGTCCTTAAAAAATGAGATCTTCCTGATGAGATTCTTGAGATCGGAGTAGCAATCACACCTCTGCTTCTACCTTCATAAAAGGTTAAAAAAGGTCTGAGACGAGTTCATGAAAGAATTAAAAGCTCAATGTGATTAAAAGACAAGACAAGAAAAAGAGCTTTGCTCCTTGCCCTGAGCACGTTACGGTCTCCTCGATCTTTCAGTGGAAATTGGGTTTGGGGCCAAGGAGTGTGTTTTTTCCCCCACAGGCACATCACGACCTTCTTCACATATGAGGAATCAGCACACACACACACACACACACACACACACACACACACACACACACACACACACACACACACACACACACACACACACACACACACACACACAAACACACAGTCTAAACCAAAGCCAATATCAGAACAGAGGCAGCAGCCCTGGACCAGTGTTCAGGGGAAGTTTCTGTAACGTGTTGTTTAGAAAATAAAAAGTAGTAAGGAATAACAATAATCCCAAATATACAGGTAGAGCCGCTGACCAGAGCCTCGAACGCCGTGCAGCTATGCTTCATAGACATTGGTTAATCTTATCAGGGACTATCTGGACACAGCAGTAATAAACTGAAAATTGTTGAGTGAATCTCATATCAAATCCCAACTGTGGAGAAAGTAAGGCAACGCAGCTGCTATGAGCAAAAATGGACACGTATATGATCTTGTTGGGACAAGAGAGAATGTGAGAATTGTCATTTCATATCAAATAAACACGTTTTATCTGAATAGACTTAGCGGAGATTTTATATTTTCTGATAAATGCTTCATCTAGAGCAAATAAATGAAAAAGAAACACAATATCAGAGTTTAAACCTTTTATTTATCAGACAGTCGTGTTTATTATATTACATTTCTGCTCCTTGTTGTATTAAAAACTCCCACTTATAAATGGATACAGGTGGAATCTGAAATAGGAATGTTGTAATAAAAGAAGCTGCGCGTCCTTCCACGTTGCCCCACTCCTGCTTTGCCTCAAAGGAGGTAGTTAAGTTTTCAGCCACAGATATGAAAAATGTCTGGACGGGACATTTTAATTAGCCCAATCATAAAATATAACTCCAGACACATCTATCTAACATGACCTGCAGACTTGGGGGGAAAGAACTGTCCTGTTGCTCATTTATTAAATATCGCATCCGCTTCAGCTCTCTGTCTGGGTTGTAGGTAACACTGGAATTTAAAAACGAGGGGTCAGCTCGTGGGCAGAATTGTATTATTTAACAACCACATTGGCTCACATCTCACAGATTCAAGGTGAGGATGAAAGATTTAGCGAGACCTTATGAAGTTGATTAATTATTAAATTGTGCAGCTCTAATTTAGAAACGTGAGAGTGCCTAAATAGTTTTGACACCATATTTTCTGTTAGCGGCGTTAACAAGACACCAAGCCAACATGGGCTGGCAGAAAACATCAGTGAATGACTGTTTCCATCAGGTTTTTTGATGTTTAACACCGTTGGCTCTGCCAGATAACATTTTTTTTAACATAATAAATTAGTGCAAGGTCTGTCAGTATGAAAGATCACTTTGATTACTTGTTCTGCATCAAATCTGTAGAGAATTAATCTGATATCTGCTGTGATATTTATGAAAGCAAACAGGAAACAACTGTCACGTAGAAGCTAAAACCCCTGTGTCAACCGGTTAGAGGTGGGGAATGTACTCGGAATAGGTCGCCGGGGACATCACAGAGCTGCACCACTAAATTAAATCATGTATATTCACACCTAAAGTCAATTATAGGATTCGGGACTGTGGAAGAAGAGAAAATCCATGTGCTCAGAAAGTAAGTGCTAACTCCCTGCAAGTTGAGAGCAAACCAGAGCCTTTTTTTTTCCGCCAAAAGTTGCCTAGAAATCTAGACAGCCAAAGCAAAAAGATGTTGCTCTGCATGTCGGTCTAGCCACACTACAAAGGAGCCTCAGCAGGTCTACCACTGGCCTGATCAGTATTGGGTAATGCTCATCACAGTGCTCCATCTCTTTGGTGAGCACTGTGGCGGAGCTGAACAGCTAAAATGGTGTTAGCTTGTTTGAAATAGCTATGGCATTAACTTTGAACTATTTAGACTTGGAATTTCCTTTGAGTCAAGAGCAGATAGAGGTACTTCCATCCATCCATCTTCTTCCGCTTATGCAAGGTCAGGTTGGGGGAGGGGGCAGCAGCCTGAGGAGAGAGGCTCAGACTTCCCACTCCCCAGCCACCCAGGCCAGCTCCCCCGGGGGGAATCTGAAGATGTTCCCTGGCCAGCTGAAAGATATAGTTCCTCCAGCATGTCCTGGGTCTCCCCGTGGGTTTCCTTTTGGTAGGACGTGTCCGGAAAACCTCACCAGGGAGGAATCCAGGAGGCATCCTATCTAGATGCCCAAGCCACCTCAACTGGCTCTCTCAATTTTGGAGGAGCTACCTACTCCAAGTTCCTCCTGGATGACTGAGAGGTACTTAAGCTCGCTATTTAGAAAAAGGGTGTATTTGCATCTTCCTCGACAGTGTATGATGGACTGTCCTGTTGACTGACATCCGTAGTGGTGAGCATGTCACACTGTTTGTTGTCCAGTAGCACGCGGAGACAGCAGAGCATCGTAGATCAACCCCACGACTGAGATCTGTCTATGGGTTGTGGTCGTTCTGTATATTCACATATATAGAACGGCTTGCCTGGCTAACCCAATGGCTGAATGGATGAAACATTTCCATCTAGTTCCACTGTTGAAATGTGATAAATGTCCTGTTCAGATTTGTACTGCAAAGCTATGTTCTTTCATCAAACATAGATTAAATGTCCTATCTACTCTTAAAAGTCATATTTGATGTGTGTTCAAGTGGCATTTTTGGTATACACTGTGACCATGGTGAAAATGCCCTTTTCATCAAGAACTGTTTGCATCAAAATTGGGATTTAAGGGGTTATATTAGCCATTTTGAGGCGATTTGAGAACAAATTTACCATTATTACCATACTACTCATTGTAGATAGCTTCTTGAATAACTTCTGTTTTCTTCAGGAAACAGCTCCAGTCTCCAAAATGCAATCAATTTCACATGAGCCAGGTCTTTACATGGAATTATGTGTTTATTTCCTAAATAAATAAATCCAGCACCAGACAAAAATAACACTTCTGGTGCATCCAGGGGTCAAGTCTGGCAAGAGATTAATATTTAATCCAAAATGAGCACAAAATGTTAAATTGATGAGAAAGCAAGGTTTTAAAAGTTACCATTCACACTGATCCCAATGAAATTATGGGGACTTGTCCTGTTTTAAGAAATCTACGTTGGTCTTGGCTTTAGGGCGTGTCCTGGTGGAAGTAAATGTCAAAACAGAAGCTGTTCAGGAAGCCATCTACAATTGGTAACATCTTTTATTTATGACTCTTACACTCCAAAACGGCCTAAAATCCCTCACAGAAAGTGTTGAGTTCATCGCTAACTTTAGAGAATGTCAGCCAACTCATTGTTCAAATTATTGCGCATCGGCATCACTTTTCACCCCTGTAGGTCAGAGAGCGTTCAACTCGAGCTCTTACATCACAAGCAGGTTGAGTAGAAGAGCTGTATGTTCTGGTGGATGATAATTTAGAAAGCTGAAGGTGAAACTTCCACGAGGCCAAAATGAAGTTTCTCAACATTTGTGAAGCAAACGGACCTCCAGCTGCTTTTGTTTCATGCATTTCAAAGCCTCAGCGCTCTTTTGACACCAACAGTAATTTTAGCTCGCAGCACATACAGCTAAAGAGTCCCCGGTTTTCCGCTGCCTCCGAGGAATCCAAACTAATAGCTTCCAGCACCAAAGTCAGACCAATGTAAAATAACAACGGCTGTACTGTGTGAGGTAAAACAACTGGTGCTGTCACCGGAGAGAGCACGGGCACTCAGGTCAAAAACACACTTACATATTGTTTCTATAGGGGCCCTCAGACAGCTTACTGAAAAGTGAGGTTTGAGTGATTTAAATAACTGCAATAACAATATAATTGTATTCAGGGGCGTCGGACTGGGGGGGGGGGAGGGTACCGTTTACCCAGGGCCCACTGCAGGGAGGGGCCCTGAGACAGCTTTGAATAAAAATGTTTTACTGTTGTTGTTTTTTCCCCCCAACTTACTTAATGTCTTAATAAACTTCCCTTTACCTGGATAAAGAGGTTAAGAAACTGAATTTCGCCTTAAAAATAATAACTGAATAATCTCTGAGGCATCTATCACCCCTTAAAAATGTGCAAAGTGGTTTAGTCCACACCAGCGGCCAGGGGCTGCACCGCCGCATGTACAGCTATGAGACATTGCAGATGCCGACAGCCAGAGCTGGAGGCAGGAGAGTCAGTCATGTCTTTTCCCAAGAAAGGGAAATCTGGCTTCCAGAAAAGAAAAGAAAAGAAGGAGAAGGAGGAAAAGTTAATTGAACAGAAGCAAGTAGAAGGACGGTGAGCAGCAGCAGAACACAGTTTTAGCTGATATTAGCTAGCTCTCAGAAGCTGCATTCATGTTAGGTGTTCAGTGTTAAACGCCTTTAGTTTCACCATCAAGATCAAATATAAATTAATTAGTGTTATCAGTGATAACACTTATTAATATATATATATATTAATCAGAATTATTATCGCGGGCGGCCGCCGCCAATTAATTCGCGGACCTCGCAGTAAAAACAGGTTCAGTCTGTGTGGATATTTCAGCTCCTTCCCAGTCATGGACCAGGACAAACTTGGTATCGATGGATTCGTGGTAATCTCAGGAATGAGAAGCTGCCACTGTTTTTCGTATAGCATGATGACACTGGTGTTAGAGGATTGTTATTGACTTGGTTAGATATTTTAAGCCTATTTTAAATTTCTTTATATTTGATGTTGAAAACGGACAATCTTATAATTTGGCTGATAATGAAGGGATTATAAAATTTAGAGTACATTACATTCACAGAGAGAACCTGGTTTATTTCATGTCATATGTATTTAATATATCAATACATATAAGCAAAGCTTAACATCATGAACCATTACAGACATGACTGAAGAGCAGATGAAGATATCATGCCAGGCACTGATGAGAAAACATTACAAGGATCTCACAGCTGAATTTGAGAATGAGATGCTACACCTGAGAACAATATATGGTGCCACATTTCCACACATTCGGTCTCCTCTTGAGCTGCTTAATGCCATCTACAGGATGCAATTACAGAGCATTTTTGGAGAAGTTTTGTATTGGACTGAGGATATTTTGCACACTACCTGTGACTGTTGCTGGGGGTGAACGGGCTTTTAGCAAACTGAAACTGGTGAAAAATTATTTGAGATCAACAATGTCCCAGGATAGACTGAACAGCCTAGCTCTTCTTTCTATTGAAAGCCAATTAGCCAAAGGATTGGACTTTAAAGGTCTCATAAGTGATTTTGCTAACATGAAGACCCGTCAGTGGGCATTTACTGGAAAATAAATTCCAGGATTTTTGTTTGAACACATTGTTGGTAAATAAAAATAATTATATGTGAAGTCTGGGCATTTCACTTTTATTATGCTGGCATTTGTATTTGCTCAATATAGAGGTTAAACTAAGATCATATTTATTATCTTGTCTTATAGCATGACAAAAAATATGTAAGAGAGATATTAAGTAATTGAGCATGGGGGCCCACCTAGAAGACTTATACCTAGGGCCCAGAATTTGGTGCTACGCCCCTGATTGTATTCTACTGAGTCGGTATAAAGTGCTATATATAGAACATTTTCACCTCAGGCCTTTCTTCTCCCTGCTGAGGACCCTGTTCAGGCATTTGACTTGTGAAAGAAAATAAAATAGATTCTGACATCCTCCAACCAGCAGGAGATGACAGTATCTCCATGAAATGAGCCTGAGGAGAGAGATGCCGCACTCGCACTCTATTACATTAACGGTGACTAGATTTACAAGGATTAACGTTGTGATTCACATGTCAGAACCAAAGTTTGCTCTAACCTGTAGCGTAGGTGTGAAATACTGAGTGGGTTGATCGTAAAACTACATATTCAGCTGAATGAGGTCGGCATTTGTTCCAATCGTAACCTTTGAAACGCAAGAACATTTCCAACATAAATGTGCAATAATGCAAATTATGTTTCTTGATGCAAAATTTGATAGCGCTGACTCTTAACCAGGATGATGATGAGAGAGCATGTGACACAGGTATTGGCTACCCTGCTTCCAGTCCATTACTGGGCCAGCATTTTTCTGTTTATGTCATTTCAGAGCAGTGCTCCCTCCTGCATATAAGATCTGTTGCAGCAGTTTGCTCCTGCTCGCTCCCTACAGTCGGCTGAACAGGGGATGTTGATTGTCCTTTCATCAGGATAAAAGTCAAGAAGGGATCGGTCATTAGCAAATTTGGTGTCAAAATTATGCAATTCATTGCCAATGAGCCAAATGGATTTCAATGCTCCAGAGTTTTAAAGTCTGTCTGAAAACAGTTTTCATATTTCCACTTTGTGCAAAGTGTTGGTTACTCTATTAGTCCTTTTTTTAACAAATGCTGTTATTTTAAAGATGTGGGTTTGTCGTTTAATCACTACATTTGCAGTGGTTTCTTGTAGGAATGAATGCCTTGCAGGCATAACTCAGGGCACAAAAAAGCCTACAAAGCCCAAGCAGAACCAGTCTGCAACATGGACATGAATACATAGATGCCCCATTGAGTGCTGGAGAGTGTAACAGCATTGCCGCCATATTGGATGGGTCTCCTAACTTTCCAGAGTCAATGCAGAATGAGCTACTACGTCAATTTTTGTGCAGCTTACAGTTGCAGCAATCAGCGTACTATTGAAAACTGATCACGTGGGATTAACATAGACTTTTCTAGCCTACCTGATGGGATTTTATATTTTAGTTGAAAAAGCTTGATAAAATGTGTGTTTTACTTCAGAACCTTCCTCAGTGAAATTAATGGAGAACGGAGACCCATCTAAGATGGCGGCCGGCCACAACAACAGCTCCAATAGGCATTGTCAGTCCATGGGACGCCTACGTATTTATTTCTGTGATCTGCGACATCAGAGCAGTGCTTCAACTGGAAGACTTGGAGTCTTATTTCCTGATATTTAGACATCTTATCTCTTATTTGATAAAAAAAAAAAAGCAAGTTTACCACTACGTCGGTTTGCTCATGGACATGGATGTTTTATCTCCACAAATAACAAGCCTGATGGAGCGTCAGCCGTGTTTGAGTTGCTAAGGCTAGCAGTAGGGCTGGGCGATATGGCCTAAAATCTGTATCACGATATATTGAGGATTTCACCTCGATAACGATAAATGGACGATAACTACAGGTATGCGTAGAAAAAAAGTTGTCCAATTGATTGGGCTGTCACGTGTGTTACGTTGAGTCACATTTTTAACGTGACTCGAGGTGGTACAGCTTCTTAAAGGAACATGAAAGTCGCCAACCTACACCCACCTTTTCATTTTTTTATTATCAAATTTATTGACATAGGAAAAATTATCTCGATAAGAGTCAGAAATTTTGATACGTTTTCGATTTATTGCCCAGTCCTAGCTAGCGGTTAGCTTTTGTTGAAAGGGGCGTTCTCTGCTGATTCTGGACAATGAAATAAAAACAGCCTTCCCCGTCGTGAGTCAAGTTGAGTAAGTCCAATTCATAATGAGACGTAGATCTGTCAAGTTTTTCTAATCCTAGAGTTTCACTGTCTATTTTCTATCAGAAGCTAATGCAGGAGATTGGTGTAGGAGACTATTTTCATGTTCAGCCTGCATAAAAAACTAAGAGTGATCGATTATAATCAGAAATAAAAAAATTTTTTATTATTATTATTTAAAAAATTGAGTAAATCCTTGTTTTTTCAGTCAACTACGCCTTTAAAATTATTTTAACGTGTGTTTTATTTTTCAGTTTTATCTAACTTAATTAAAAGCTTTACCTTATTGATATTGGCAGGTACTCTCAGTACTGTAGTAATGCAATATTTTTGATGTACTGATACTATGTGCAGCCCTTTGGTCATCATTGGCAGGTGTGAAAAGTGATGAAGATGATTATAAAACAACTCATGAAAATGACATTATCACATGTTATGAGTGGTATAATAAAAATTAAACTCTGTGTTAATGCTTCTCTCGTTTCACTGCAAGTTGATACAGTACAACCAAAGATATCTTTTGAGTTTGGAGACATTTAATGTTGATTAAAACAGAAAACTGTCCTCACAGTCTGGTTATATTCTAAACCATGTCCTCCTGTTCCACCTCCACTTAAAGCCTGACTTCCTCCTGCCCACAAACGACCCCAAAAAATATGAAAAATACAATTAAACGTGGGTTGAACACAGTGACGTGTCATGATGACCCAGCAGCATGAGGGTTAACACTAAGTGCATCTTTTGTGCTGCAGACTGAAATTTGCTAGCTCTAAAATCTGCACATTTTCAGCACATGTGATTTCAACAGTCACCCTAAAGAAGTGGCCTCTAATGATCAGTAAATTTTAAAACCGCCTCGTCCCTACCTCACAGCTTACAACAGAAAAAATGATCAAAAGCAGATTAAAGCCCTCTCAGATTTACTTTGTGCTTCGAGTATTTCAGAGGAGATCATGGCCCTGAGCTTGATGTGAGCCAATGAACTCTAAGAACAAATTGTTCAAAAGTGCAGCTCAATTGGCGTTTTATTTTTTTTTTCTCTCATAAAGAATGTGCCTCTTTCATTGCCACATTTTTGTCGCTGAACGACTCCTGTCTGCTGCCTATTTAGAAGTCAACTGCCAATGCTAAACTCTCTAAGCGCCTGCTGCAAAGATGGGAAGAATTGTTCCTCACTAAAACTGTGAAACCTCCAAATATATAATCTAATGAGCTTATTAATGGCAGCATTTGAATAACCAATACAGCCATTTTTCTTCTAGGCATCGTTGCATGCCTCTGTGAGGCTGTGGCCTTGCATTGCGAATAAGACACCACTCAACAAGCTCATCAACAAAATCTGTTTACCAGGATGCACGGTAGCCCAAAAGGGAAAATTTGACTCACAAATTCCACCTCACAAGTGTTTGTGTCAGTGCCTTCCATTTGATTGTTTTGGCATTCACATCTAGATGGAATTGAAAGTGTGAGGCAAACAGTACGGCTGCGAGCTGCAGATGGTGCTCCAGTAAGAAAATGAGTGGTGCAAGTGTCGCCAGCAGACAGGCTGTGGCTAATCAACAGAAAAACATAGTCGGGATGAGCCTGGGCATTAGCTGGGTGCAGGGAGGACAGTGATAAAACAAGATGCTGGAAACACCTGCACAGCGTCCGCTCTCCGGAGTCCTCTGGGTGAGACATTATGTTAGCATGACAGGTTTTATTTAATACCTTTTAATTTCACAAGTTGTTTTTTCTGCTCGACAACAAAGACAAAAGCTCGAGAACTGAGTTTAAATGAGGATTAAGTTTGAATTCTTGCTTCAACAACAAGCTTGGAAGTTTAATCCATGAAAAACAAAACATTCAAAACGTGAGTTTCTTTCTTGAGACGGTTTTCAAAAGCAGCTGTGAAAAGCATCTTCTTACCTTTGAACAAACAGTTGGTGGTAACAGCTCACGTAAGTGCACAGAACATTCCTGCACCATTACCACTCAACCTTTCAAAAGTCAAACACCTAACAGCACAAAGTGGTCAAAAACAGACTCTAAAGCCGGGTCCACACTGGGGGGGCCTCAGCAGCAGTGGAACGGCACTACTTTAAAAATAATCCATTACAGTCTATAGGGCTGATCCAAACTGGCTGCAGAATGGAACTTTTCAGGCAGCGGCTCGCTGCACTGCACCCCTAAAGATAGCACTGGGTACTAATTTTGCCACAAGCAGCTTCTGGTATGCATCAATTTCTGCAGTTAATGTAGGGCTAGACAGGAAATCACACATGGTATCAAGTGTAAAATATCCTAAAACATGATTTTCAAAATAAAAGTATTCTGCAGCGTTGCAGTGTCTTATCTATGTAGATAGCATCTACATATGACCTCACGGTCTTATTTTCTACCAGTATCTTTCAAGAAGTGCAACAGTGTGTTTTTCTTCATGGACGTGACCTCCTTTTTCTTCTTTGTGCTTTAATGGCAGATAAAGACTCAAGGGATTTGATGATCTTGCAAATCCAGTGATTTTGAGTCACCAATTCTTGTCATGTGTCTGTGCCTATGTATGTAAGTCTGATCTCAGAATTGCGTGTACTGAAACTCTAGTTTCCCCCTGGGATTAATAAAATATCTCTGAATTGAATTGAATTTGAGTATAGCCGAGATGATCCGTCTCGCTGCCGTTCCGTGTCGCTGATGCCCCCAGGCGTCACCCTAACCAGCTAAAACTATATTAATCTACGCAACAAGGAAGAGCATGTTTAGTTGCAAAATTCACTGTTGCACCCATTGCCGAACATTGCAACCAAAACTATTCCCTTACAGACAAAATTTAGTCCTAAAGGAGACGAATATAACAAAGAATTTAGGGCAAAGTAACTTTTGTTTTAAAGTACCCTAAAGCTGTGCCATACACTGTCAATGACAAAATTAAATTTGTGATTTTTATTTATCACGTCAGAAACTAAATTATGTGATGGTGCATTCATGTTCTCTAGTGTGCATAAAACCTCTGAGGTGACTCAAAAAGCCAGCGAAATAGATTATAGTAAAATGACAGATGAAAAATGCTTGTTTGTGTTAATAAATGCTGCTAGGTGCAAGCCCACATATATTTTTAGGTTTTTTTTTTGTATGTTCTCAGACATATTGTTAACATATACAATAATTGATGATGATCTATATATGTATAGATGTATGTATAGCTGCTATCTACATAGATAAGACATTGCAACGCTGCATCACTTTTTTATGTATATATTGTATATCATAATTCTATTTCACCTGTTCCTTTGTCTCTCCGACTGCTTTGAGCATGTACATGACACAAGAATTTCCCTCGGGATAAATAAAGTTGTTCTTATCTTATCTTAATTTACATTTTCAAAAAATGTGGGATGACAAATAACACAAAATGAAGATAATCCACAAAGTAAGACTAATAATTAACTTTTTTAAAAAGGAACTGATTTTTTTCTAAAGATTTTTACGGGTTTTAAATAACAGTGAGTGTAATGTGCCCTGTCACAGACAACGATACGATCATCAACTTTCTGATTCTGTCATGTGTCACAAAAATAACACAAACATGTTAGCATGCATGCACAAACTAGGACACTGATAAAAAAAAAAACTAAAAATAAAATTTAATCAATCAAATCAAAGATGCTTTTAAACAGATTGGATCAAAATGGGCACGCTTAATAGGGTGGCCATAAATAGACATAAAGATGAGCATTTCTGCGCCTGAATTTCTGCAGAATTAGCTGCAGAAGTCATGCGGCTGAATTCCTACTCTATACCCTAAACATAAAGATCCTTCAGACTCCACCATTCCTCCACGGAGGAGAAAATAAACAACTTTCTCACATATTTTAACACATAAAGTGTAACCGGCTACACTGCTCATGAGAAATATTTGACATTTACAGAGAAATAAGATGAGCATCCAAGTGCAGCAAAAAATAAATAAATAAAATCCAAGATCTGCCTTCGTGATTCTGTTCGCTTTCTACAGTTAAGCGTATTCACTAGATATCATGGGGTAGTGAGGCGTTTGGTGGTGGACAGTGCATACCAATGAAAAAAACAAAGACGCAGAGGGCTGGTACTTAGTGAAAATGTGTCTTTATGAGTCCAGAGCTCGTTAATATTAAGTCGTGTGGCTTAAGCAGCAGCAATGCCACAGATCTGTGGCTTAAGCAGCCCCGGACACAGGGCCTCCGCTCAGTTCCCAAGATCCTCCAACCCAAACAGTTTGGATGACAGCTGGACTTCCACTCTTCACGACGAAAGGGAAGCTGTGTTTTGACTGTATTTGGAATCCACAACTGTGGGCCAATATACACAAGATTACAGTCCACCAGGGGATGAGGCTGTAAAAAAATAGCTTTGTGTGCTCTCCCAGGGAGGGCCTGGCACGTGTTTGCTGTAGCTTCCAAATGTTTTTTTTTACCTAAACATGTGGTGCTGGTGGCTCATTTTATACAATTGCAATAATGCAATGTGGGCCAAAAATAAAAAAAAACAGGGGATAGTGTTTTTTTGCACAAGCAAAGGGAGGACAGTGAGGCTGCAACAGCAAGCGGCAGGAAGGGTCTCATATTAATGCTTTCTCCAGCTGCTCCACCTTTAGGCTTATTTGTTCCACGGTGCCTATTGGAGAAAGATGCCGGAGACTGCGACTGGAGCTTCACACCTTGGCCCTCACATGGGCCATTAAACCAGGAGCAGGGGAAAGTTTCAGGTACTGACAGTTCATGGCTCACAGCCCTGCAGTCGACAACATCCAAAGCCCCTCGCCTCTTCCCTCAGCTCTGCCTGGTTGTTTAAAATGGCCGACCGCAGCCACGGATGAGGACGTAAACAAGAGAATAGTTGCAGAAATGGAGGGCGGAACTTAAAACACACCACAAAAATATTAGTTCTGTCCTGAGATGTTGAGGTCAGATTTAAACTCCACCTAAAATAAAAGTTTTTCTTCAAGCATAAAAACTAAAATATATATATATACATAGAAGAGAAAATTGGCGTTTCAACCAGGACAGCAAACAACCGGTCTGTGCTTCATCCCCAACACTGACTAATATACTCCTCTCTCCCCTGGAGACAGACTTCTACTTCGCCTGCTTTTTTTAACAAGCAGCAGACAGCTTGCCAAGTAACGCTGGAGGCAAAACTGAAACTTCAACTTTGAATGTTTTTAGTTATGCAAGTCATAGTAAAAATGACTGAAGCATCAAATGATTTTCTGCAGCACACTACGGTGCGTTGGCAACAATAATTAGGGTGCAGTTAGCTTTCTAGACTTAATTAGGCACCTTAATATTGATTGAGCTGAAACTACAAAAAAAAATAAAACATTCAAAAACAGCTAATAAATAATATACCTCATCTTTATCAAAGCTCTCATTTTTCTCCTTCAAGATAAGAGGTATTGACAGTGATTGAGGTCCGCTTCACACCCCTTAGTGAGGAAACTGTTTCCAAGAAGAAGCAAAGGGAAAGCTGTCGATTGTTCAGGCCAAACATAATATTGTGTCCCTTGTTAGGTTTGCCAAACATGCAATTTTTTTCTCATTGCTTCTAAATATATACCAAACATGAAAACAAGTTCAGGAGTTCAACTTAGAGTTCTTAAAAAGACTCATTTACTCTTAGAAACTGTATCAGTGATAATCATATTATTTTTGATGAGAACTCCCGGTGCTCTCCAGATCCAATAATCAGAATTAGTCCTCAGGTAAGATGCTGTGGGTGTATAATTTTAAAAGTTAGCGATATTGTATGATCATCCATCAATCCATCCATTTTCATCTGCTTATCCGGAGTCGGGTCGCGGGGGTAGTAGCCTAAGGTGAGAGGCCCAGACTTTCCTCTCCCCAGCCACTTGGGCCAGCTACTTCGGAGGAATCCCAAGGCATTCCCTGGCCAGGTGAGAGACGTAGTCCCTCCAATGTGTCCTGGGCCTACCTTTAGGCCTCCTCCCGGTTGGACGTGCCCGGAAAACCTCACCAGGGAGGCGTCCAGGAGGCATCCTGACCAGATGCCCGAGCCACCTCAACTGGCTGCTCTCGAGAGGAGCAGCGGGTCTAATATTGTATCATACCACACTCTTTCAGAGGATCTTTCAAGGATATACAATCAAAGAGTCGGAGTACCCGGCCTGGAGGGTTACCGGGGTCCCACCCTGGAGCCAGGCCTGGGTTGGGGCCCGTGAGCGAGCGCCTGGTGGCCGGGCTTTTGCCCATGGGGCCCAGCCGGGCCTAGCCCGAACTGGATACATGGGCTCATCCACAGGAGGAATATGAAGGGTCTGGTGCAGTGTGGATCGGGTGGCAGACCGAGGCCGAAGTCTTGGCGGTACGATCCCCGGACAAGAAAACTGGTTTTTGGGACATGGAACGTCACCTCACTGGCGGCTAGATTGTCGGACTCACCTCGACACATAGCATTGGCTCTGGAACCCAAGTCCTTAAGAGGAGTTGGACACTCTCCTTTGCTGGAGTTGCTCCGGGTGAGAGGCGGAAGGCTGGGGTTGGCTTTTTGTTAGCCCCAAGACTCTCTGCCTATGTGTTGGGGTTTACCCTGGGGGACAAGAGGATAGCTTCTCTGCGCCTTCGGGTCGGGGAACGGGTCCTGACTGTTGTTTGTGATTATGGGCCAAATATCAGTTCAGAGTACCCACCCTTTTTGGAGTCCCTGGGATGAGTGCTAGATAGTGCTCCATCAGGGGACTCCATTGTCCTGCTGGGGGACTTCAATGCTCACGTGGGTGGCATAAAGCTCCAATCATTTCAAAATGATTTCTTGAACATGACAATGAGTTCACTGTACTACAACGGCCCCCACAGTCACCAGATCTCAACCCGATAAGAGCCTCTGTGGGATGTGGTGGAACGGGAGCTTCGTGCCCTGGATGTGCATCCCACAAAAGACGCACAAACACCCGTCTGTCAATAAAAACTTCTGATAGATGTAAAATTTAGTTTGGTGAACCAAAGAAAAGAAAAAAAAAACCTATTCAGAGCTTCATTAATTATTTCACTTTCACCTGTAGTGTCTTACTTTCAGAATCAAAACACACACACACACACACATGATAACTTATTTGCTGAGGTTAATAAGCCACTCAGAGCAGCTTTGTAGAGTCTAAAAAGTGGAAATAGCAGAAAAACGACAAAGTAAAAGAACTTGCATCGCCGGAGGGACTCATTAAGGTTAATTTGAACGAACCTATTTTCCATCCAAAAATAGAGTTGGGAGCGTAAATGATTATCTATTAATCCAAACCTGGGTCATCTCAGAACAGGAGACGATGTATTTTCTCATATACCTAATGCGTGTTTTAATTCTTACAGAATGGCCCTGAATGAGGGGGGAGATGGATGAAAAAGCAGGCAGCAGGAGAGATCATGAAGGAGGACAGCCTGAAGTCAGCTCCAGCAGAGGGGCCCTGCTGACCTAGATCCAGGCTGAGTGGGGATGATATTAGCGAAGCAATTAAGGGAGATGACAGCCGTCAGGCAGGGTCAGACTGACAGGGATAGCAGTCTCTCTCTCTCTCTCTCTCTCTCTCTCTCTCTCTCTCTCTCTCTCTCTCTCTCTCTCTCTCTCTCTCTCTCTCTCTCTCTCTCTCTCTCTCTCTCTCTCTCTCTCTCTCTCTCTCTCTCTCTCTCTCTCTCTCTCTCTCTCTCTCTCTCTCTCTCTCTCTCTCTCTCTCTCTCTCTCTCTCTCTCTCTCTCTCTCTCTCTCTCTCTCTCTCTCTCTCTCTCTCTCTCTCTCTCTCTCTCTCTCTCTCTCTCTCTCTCTCTCTCTTGAGCATGTTCCCTTCTTCTCACTCCCTTCTGTAATGGCTATTGATTTTACACAACTAACAAAAAAACCCTCCCTGCCCAGAGGTGGCTGATTTGGTAAAAAGACTAACAGAATAACGTTTTTACCTGAGAAAGAAACATGGATAGAGGAGAGGGCGCAGGTGTGAGTAAGTGTAAAAAGACAGGACTGAAGCGCACAGGTTAGTGACCCTGTCAGCTTTTTACTCGGATGAGTAGAAATCACTCTAGGCATGACAAAAAAATTAACTCCTCAGAGATGATAGGGAAGTGGATCTTCTATCGCAAAAGGCCGTTCCAGGTTTTGCCGCATGGGTGAAAGAATTTGAATATTTGAAATAAAATAATCCAAACTAAACTTTGTTTCGTGTGGTAATGCACACAAAGATCACAGCAACTCTTACAAGCTACTAGAACTACAGTCAGCGGTATTATCTGTTGGTTTATATATTCATTCTTCAGTTATTCTCTGTTGAAGACCTTGATGCTGTAAGAAGATGCAGCCTGCAGAATGAAGGGAAACACTAAATCCCTTATTGGTAATGCATACCACACAAAGCTTCAACGATAAGGTGCAGCTCTCATAGATGCAGCTTTCCAATGAACCAAAACAAACGAAGAATATAGGGTGATAAAATGTATCAGCTACACATCCAGAAGTTAAGGGCTAACAAGCTTTTATTCCATTATCATTTCAAGTTTTGTTAATCCCGTTGAGATTAAAAATCACTTTTGTTCAGTGGCGGATTTAGCAATTTGAGGGCGCAAGGCGAACACAGACATGGGGCACCCTTACACCAAATTTTCGACGGTCTTATCTTTAACTAGATTTATGAAACTCTACCCTCTTCTGACATGAGTTATTTTCACTTGTTGTTAGTCCACCTCTTTTTCCCTGTCTTTCTCTCCCTTTGAGTGCTTTCAATATTTGCTCTGCTTTCTTTTTCCTGTCAGTGCTCCTGTGCTTTTGCTTTTCTTTTTTTTTTCTATTTTCCATTTTGGTCTATGTTTTCCTCCCTTTAAACATTTTCCATTGTCTTCCTTTTGATGTTTACATTGAAAAATGACGTCACTTTCGGAAGTGAAGATAAAATCTTTTTTAAAGCAAGCTGCTTCTTTCTATTATTGGAGCCACTAGGATAACTCCATTTCATGTTTAATGTTTTGACTACCACTTTGAATTTGTTACGAATGCTCCCGCCTCTCTTCTTCTTCTTATTCGTGGTCTTATGACACTTGGCAAACAACAATTTAGTGCATTACTGCCACCAACTGGATTGGAGTGGAATGACTACCAATCACTTCCTGTTTGTGCATCGGCATCTTAAAGGAATAGTCCATTGTGGCATTAACAGAGGGGTGCCAGCAGTCAGGGCTAGGGGGCCCTCCAACATAAGGGGGCCCCAGGCGGCCGCCGACCTATGCCTAATGGTAAAACCGCCACTGCTTTTGTTTAAATTGGAGTCCAGGCAATTTAAAATGATAATGTGCAAATCTCACTTTTTGCATCCTATATGTTTCTATTTGGGCCGAGTATAACATAAATGGAATAGTATGGTAAAGGTATCAAATGTATGATACCTTTAAAACAGACTTTTTCTAAAATATTTTGCATGGCTAAACTGAAGAAGTATCACATCTTCAGAATTTTTTTTACTTCTTTCATGTTTTTTTCCAATTGTCAGCTACAAGTTTTTTGCTTGTTTGCTATCACTTCTTTTGTCTGCAACCAGTGTGTTCGCACCTCCACTTTTATGGTGTTGTCATGGTAACCCAGCACCACATCGCTATTGACTGGACAACTTTCTTATTTGATACTGAGATAAAGAAGTTCTTTTTAGAGTTCTACCGATATTGGGTTTTTTTATTTTCGAAACCGATGCCGATGGGTAAAGGTCATGGCCGATTTGTGCTGCCAATTTTTATAGTCGATATCTAGACGGTTTCCTCCTCATTTTCATTTTAAAAATTCACTGATATTATAAGTTGATTCACAAAACCTCTGAAACTCAATCAGTTTTTGAACACTGAAATCTTAGTTTTGTACACTGCTCAGAGTTAAAATCAGCCGTCTCCCTAAAGTTAATCTACCAAATTAGTATTAAAAAAGTATTAAAATTCTAACCTGGCAAATTATAAGAATTTTTAGTTCAAAATAAATTTTGAGCATTTATTAGACGCTATTCAGGAACGTAAATATACGTAAATTGGATTCTGCAGCAGCACCGGGCTGCCCTGGGATGTGCCTGACTTTAAAGGGATACTTCAATTCAATTCAATTCAAAAATACTTTATTAATCCCAGAGGGAAATTTTTCATATTTTAAAATTCTTTCATTGAACCAGTATGTGCTAAAATGACCCTTTACAGTGTAACGTGATGTAGGAGCTATTCCTCAAGGTTATTTATCCACTAACCACAGTTCCCTTTGACACAGCGCCAGAGTGCATGAAACAGCCTCAAGGTCATGCATTCGCTTCTAAACTGTTTACTTTCCAGCAATGAAGACAGAAGATGAAGACTTTTTTTTATCAAAATCAAAGAACTCTATTTTCAATAAAGCTAATCAAAACAACAGTTAGTCAATAATACAATGTGACCGATCTGTGAAATCACAATATTATGATTAATATGTTTTTAATAAGTAAATGACTTAATCTAGTCACTAGACACGCTGATACACTAAGGTAAATAATCATATGACACATTACTGTTGCTGATCCAATCAGAACCTTCCTAGTCTGAAGTGTGGCAGAGTCTCTGTGGTGTTTATTAAATCTGTCAGCTTCGATTCGTCCAGAATCAAAAACATCTAGATTAATAAAACTGTTCCAACGCCATCTTAAGTCAGTTCTCAAGATCTCTTCTCAAGATCCCATGAAGTTCACCGCATGTTAAGTGAAGTATGGACAGGCCATCTGTACTTCTCTTTTTAAGCTGAGAACCATTCAAGCTGGGAAAATTCCGTTGTTACCAACCAAGCAACGGTTCCTTCAGAATAAAAGCTGAACTCGCTGACCCAAGGAGGGTCTCTTTTTGACGCTGTGAAACACCTGTCGCTTTTTACCTGGAGACAATCCAAGGACTAGTTTGTCGTGCTGTGACGCTGTACCATTGGCTCCAGTACCAGAAGGAAGGTCCGAGGACCTGGGCATTCTGGATCTATCGTGGAGGTCTCACTGAGGGTATGTGGATGCGACAAAAATGGCGTCTCATGTGTTTATGACTATGAGTCTCAAACTCTGATCAGTTAGGAGCAAAACATCATCTCCCACTCAGACTTCGCTTCTCCGGATGCGAGGGTTCTGAATTTAACATCATTCACACACACCATTCACCTCACACTTCATTCAAACAGAACATCCATCATTAGAGAGTTAGTCTTGTTAAATTGTTTAAAAGTATTTAGTAATAAATTTACTTAAATGTTGAAAGTCTCTCTCTCTTCTCTTGTCTCTCAGTTAATGCAAAGTGTTATTTTAAAGTCCCTGTAATAAAAAGATCCAATCTTCTGATTTAAATAACCCAGGGTCCATGGGATGGGATTCATACTAGATATGAATTTTTAATGACTTATGGTCCTTAATTAAATGTAATTAAACCCGATCCTCGTTACAACAGGAAATGTCACTCAGACCCCTGCCACCCTCTGTGGCTAGAATGCCGCATTTGCAACTTCAGAGAGTGCCGGTCCAGTCTGTTGGTCTTAGAAAAAAATAGCTAACATGCCCGGTGCTGCAGTCTGCTTCCAGCATGTTTCCTGCTTTAGTGATGAATCACTCCTGTAGACACGAATAAAGGCTGGGGAGACATTTTAGCTTTTAGATTAAGGTGTTAAAAAGAGAACCGCAATGTGAGGGGATATGTTTTGCTTTTGGGTCTACTAACCGGACACTAGGGGGAGGTAAATTCAAGCCAAAACTGCCTAATCTCCCTTTAAATCGGCTTTACTAAGGAGTTTTATTGGCCGATGCTGATGAATAAAGAATGGTAAATATCGGCTAGCTGATATTTCGGTCTACCCCTAGCTCTTTTCACATAAAAATGTTTATTATTGTTGTGCCTATATATAACAATCCTATAATATGGTTGGTACCAGTTCTTCATTTGAAAAATATTTAGCCTTTTTGTTTTATTCGTTAAAATCCTTGTCAACTTCTACAAACATGAATCCAGTTCAGAGCAAATTCCTTCCAAAGAACAACATTATAGCTTTGCTAAGAAGCCATCTGAACCTTTAGATGATCTCAGAGGAACACAAATGTCACCCTTCCACCACTCGCTGCTTTAAATCATTCTTTAACACATTCGTGCACATCTCCTAATAAAAAGCCACAGTCTGAAGGCATTGTCACTTTTCACCAGAAATAAGTGAGGCAGAGTGTAGAAAGGAGTGTGGGGTGGATTAACTGAGAGATCACAATTTGACTGGTCTTTCATATGATAATTTCATCACTGGATTTAATGGCCTCCACTCATCTTTTCTTTTAATGTAGTTTTAAACGAGCCGTATCTCTTAAAGGTGTCTCGCCTAAAATGCGGAGGCTTTATTACGGTCAGTTTGGCGTCGAACTTCATCATCTCGCAAAGCAGCAACACTAAAATACAGAGTGACGTCTGTGGCAGTGATTGCAGAAAAAACAAGATTATAGAAAAATCTCATAAAAAGATATTACGGTATGGCTGCATTAAACTGCAGCACAAATTAGATTTGTAGTAATTACAGAGGGACAGCACCACTTGCATGGCTGCAAGTGGCATACTGCAAGCGCCTCTCCATCCCAGAATGCTTTGCTCCAGGGACTGTGTTATGCCAGCTTTAACTTAATCACAGTGGGTGGTTGTAAGCTTGAGATAAACCTGACGAGACCGACATACAGAAAACATCATTCTACAGAAAACAGCAACACAAAAAGACAAAAACAACTCTTACAGACTCAAGAGGATGGATGTTGAATTCTTTGAAATCCCGCAGAGTTGTAAAATTTGCTGGTGGTTTCTCTGAAGTGCGAGACAACTGGAGACAGGCGCAGTCTTTTCTTTGGTCTGTTTACAGACAAATATGCTTTCTTTTATCAGCTTGTCTTGGTAAAGAAGTTCAGGATGAAGAGCAGAGTGCTGCCTTTTCAACCTCGTCTTCAACACTGGCTCATGTGATGTAGGACTGTGCGATTGTTATTATTTATTTTTTTTTCAATTTTGGCGTCAAATGATCACCAAAACAATGAAATCATGAAAAAGCAATTGCTCTTATTTTGCCTCACCTTCTGCCTCTTCTGGAGGCTAAACTCATGAACATCTAGTCGTGGTTTCTGAAAAAGGCAACAAAACTAGATTTATAGGATGATAGAATGAGGGCAAAACACATCATTTTCAACTACGACTTATTATTTTTAACTTCAATCTTTATTTTTCCAGGTGTCTCCATTTTTCGAGCATTGATGCTAAAAAAATATAACAACAATGTTTTCTTTCTTTAGATGTTCTTCGACTCCCTGGCTTCTATAGGAGCTCTTTTCTGCTTTTGTAGCATCGACATCTAAGTTAATCAACTGGTAAACACTTGCACTTTAACTAATATTTGAATAAAATAGACATCATTATTTTAATCTTACCCTAATTAGACCTAAATGTGTTGGTGGTGGTCAGAGGGGCTGACGGCACCAAATGGCAGCCTCGCCTCTGTCAGACCACCCCAGGGAGGCTGTGGCTCCAACGTAGCTTACCATCATTAACAGTGTGTGAATGTGAGTGCATGAAAGTGTCTTTGAGTGTCCTAAGAAGCGCTACATAAGTTTGATGTATTATTATTATTATTTTTAAATACATATTTATGGAAGCTTATATGGATCCTGTTTATTGGTCACATGAATTACACTGTAATAAGTTATCAACACCACTAAACAGTTAAAACGTCCACCTGATGATGAAAATTGGTCTCCTAAATCAATCAATCAATACTTTATTAATCCCAGAGGGAAATTAGAGTTTCAGTACACACAATTCAGAGATCAGACATACATGGGCAAGACACATGACAAGAATTGGTGACTGTGGTCATTCGCAACTCGAGTCCCGCTACCTTAATAGAGATAAGAGTGTAACATGAGGATTGATTCAGGTGGAGGGAAAAAGGCACTTCACAGTTGCCCTCCCACCAGGAGGGTAGCTTTGCTCTGCAAAAAAACACCTAAACAAATATGCAACAGACTTCAGACAACACAACATAACATGAGACTCCAATAGGAAGGCGGGGGGGGGGGGGGGGCTGGGATCCTGTTTCCCCCAGCGAGAGCAGCCATCTATGGTGCTCATCTACTGTACAGCCACAGGTGGGAGGGAGCTATTGGGAGAAGCGAAGAGCACATTGACCTCGCCAGGCTGAAGTACACCAATTCGAGGGCGGGCGGGGGTGGGGGGTTGTAGGTTGGGTTTTCACAGCATCTGTCTGCATTCCTTTGTGGGGGTTTGTTCATTGCCGCTCAAGGCTACCAGGGCGTCAGATTCAGATAACAGAAACCAAAATGTGAACTCTGGAAATTTTAGGGTTCGTGTAATCAGAGACCTTTGCTCTAAGGAGTTTCTGAATAAACTAAAATGATTACAGGATACATGAATCCTAAATATGCAACTGTATCAAGATGAAAAACGTTGGTCAAAAGAACAGAGATCATATTCTGTCTAGGGCACCCAGCAGAGTGGACCGTTGTGCGTGTGATCGCAAAGCGGCAGCGGAATGTCGACGCTTCATGGGTTGATCCAAACTAACCACGGCCCAGAAAATTTCAGGAGTGAACTAGAAGGCGCGCCGTGCCGCTGCAGATAGGGTTGGGTTTTATTTTAGCCACGAGCCGCTTCTGGGACACGTCAATTAGAGCAGTTAACGTTGGGCTAGACAGAAAATTAGGATGTATCACTTTATATTTTGATACTCGTTGTTGTAGATTGATGTGTTCAGCGCATTGGACTGCCTTGATTGGCAGCGGGAAGGTGCTCTATAAATGAATGAATGAATGAATGAATGAACGAACGAATGAATGAATGAATGAATCACACAGGTTTCAGTTTAAAACTTCCTGTAATTTTCTAAATAAAGGCTATTGCTGTGGTGCGATTTCATTTCTATGTAGATTACGTCAATACATGTGACCTAATGGCCTATTTACTCCCATCATATGTGACATCCAAGAGTGATTTCCTTCTTCTTGATTTAAAGAAGGGTGGCATAAACAATTTATAATGTAGCAAGGAGGAGCCACTTCCCGGCTGAGACCGTCCCAGTGTGCAAGTAAACTCTTCTGCACCTCCAGTGTGAAGCCGGGGTAAGCCCTGCCTCTGAGCATGTTAGTTATTTTACTAAAGTCACCATTCAGATTCAACAGAAAATGTTTGGGCTGAAGCTAATTCCAGTTTCAGACTCATGCAAACGGCCCATTAATATTTCTCCAGGGTATCTGCAGGTTTAAGGGAGCCAAATTTAAGACTTTTTAAGACCTTTTGTAAGGCCACTTAGACCAAATTTAAGCTACTTTTAAAATTAAATTTAAGCTATAATTTCCAGCTATTGCCTGGAACCGGTGCTAACCACGTCACGAACGTAGGATTAGCCATCCAGTTACCATTAAACTTGCCCTTCCCCATGGAGCAAGCTCCCACTAGCTTAACCAGCTAATGTGCTCATCTAAAAATAGCCCCCTTTCACAACCAACTGAATGTGTATGGTTCCGCTTACGCCAATATCATACACAAAAAATGCTGAAGACTAACTAGAAATTCAGGAAAACAAAAGGATCTTGTTTATTGGGTCTTTGGTCATTTAAGACATTTGGAAACTGTATTTAAGGATTATTTGTAATTTTTAAGGATTTTTAAGGCCTTAAATTTGGAAAAGCTAATTTAAGACTTTTTAAGGACCCGCGGATACCCTGTTTCTCATCCATTGCTCCGAGGTAAAATTAATTTAGATTATCTTTAGAGAGGAGGACTAAGAGCTGAATGAGGGAAAATATTTTAAGGAGTTCAGGAGGAGGGAAAACACATATGGTAAAATAATGCAGCTTTAGAAGAGGGAGGGAGATGCCCCTGTTGAGCTATAGAATGGCTTTGACATCTGCACTACACGTGTGCCACCCATAAAACTCCCGTAGAACTAGAAGTGCCTCCTGATTTCATCATTACAGCCAGAGAAACGCTGAGGAACAAATATTTTATCTTCAAGTGCCGGCTATATGCAAAACTGCAAATGGCCTGCTCAGCCTGTCAGCGTAATGACTCTGTGTTTTTATGTCTGGGTTTGCCCTCTCATTTCCACTGAAAGACTTCAGCAACAGGCCCTCAGATGAACTGCACCGCAGCCCCTCAAGCTTCTGCATAAAATGGCAAAAATGCAGTTGTGATCGTTTCTCTCAGCTTCGGGTAACCTTGGCGTCTTTGTGGCGTTTGTGCTGGAAAACGATGTAAAACAAAGACTCCCTCTGCACACACGGGAATAAAGATATGTACCGTAATGAGTTGCACTCTGCTGATGGCCATTATGGCTTATGTCAACATTAGGGAGATATCCAAATAAAAGTTTGGCAGATAATGCTCCCAATTAATTCAGAGCAAATTTCACGCAGTGCCACTGACCACACATGATAAGAAGGTACATGTGAATTCTTTGATAAGAATCCCTGTTGGGAAATTAATTTCAGTAGAAAACATTTGGACCGTGCAGCGCAGCAATGTAATTAAGGTTAAAAAGGAGTTTCCAAAGCTGGCACAGAAATTGGTTCCTTTGAAATAGATGGCTGTAAATCTAACAGAGGCTAGGCGGGTGGACCTCAGTGTCTTTTGTTGTTTGTTTTTTAATGAACTAAAGCAGAAAGTGGCACCAAGAGGAGGATCATTGCTGTGAAAAATGTTGGTGTCTTTACAGTTTTCTTCGGATTTTGCTTTTCACGTCTATCGTCCACAGCAGGATTGAACTTCATCTATGAAAAGACAAACTGTAAGTGTATAGGTCAAGGTTGTGGCATTATGTGGTAAAAATTTTTTTTTACATGTGAGTAAACTTAAAAGGTAAGGCAGTTCAGTAAACTTAGAAATGTAAGGCAACCAGCTGCACAGCATTTTTGAGTTATCTCAACAAAAGAAGTTGTGTCGTGTGAACCTACATTAAGGATGTGTAAGAGACTGAAATATGTTGGACAGACTTAAGAATCAAGGTCAGATTTACTCAAAACACTAATTTGAAACAACTTATTTTAAATTTGTTGCCTCAACTTACTTGTATGAGTATATTTGAGTTTAAGTCTTAAGTATGACCAACTTAAAACTTTGTTACATGTACTCATACAAGTAAGTTGAGGCAACAAATGTAAACATGTTGTCTCAACTTTTTCTTCAGTGCTTTTAACTTTAATGCATGGGTTGCTTCAACTGAAAAACAGAAGTAGAGCTGAAGAGTGATTTTAAATGTGTTCAACTTAAGATTGATATTTCAGTTAACGTCTTAGTTCTTGTTCACACAACAAAAAATGCTTTTGTTGAGTTTATTCAAAAAAGCTGTGCAGCTGGTTGCCTTACTTTTTTAAGTTCGTCCAACTTTTTTTTCTGTCACCATTCAGTCTGTTTCAGGCGGTCCGATCCCCGGACAAGAAAACAGTTTTTTGGGACATGGAACGTCACCTTGCTGGCGGGGAAGGAGCAGGAGCTTGTGGCAGAGGTTGAGCGGTACCGGCTAGATATAGTCGGACTCACCTCAACACATAGCATTGGCTCTGGAACCCAAGTCCTTGAGAGGGGTTGGACACTCTCCTTTGCTGGAGTTGTTCCGGGTGAGAGGCGGAGGGCTGGGGTTGGCTTTTTGTTAGCCCCAAGACGCTCTGCCTGTGTGTTAGGGTTTACCCTGGGGGACGAGAGGGTAGCTTCCCTGCGCCTTCGGGTCGGGGAACGGGTCCTGACTGTTTTGTGCTTATGGGCCAAATATCAGTTCCGAGTATCCACCCTTTTTGGAGTCCCTGGGACGAGTGCTAGATAGTGCTCCATCAGGGGACTCAATTGTCCTGCTGGGGGACTTCAATGCTCACGTGGGCAATGACAGCTTGACCTGGAGGGGTGTGATTGGGAGGAATGGCCCGCCTGATCTGAACTCGAGTGGTGTTTCGTTACTGGACTTCTGTGCAAGCCGCAGTTTGGCCATAACGAACACCATGTTCGAACATAAGGATGCCTATCGGTACACTTGGTACCAGGGCAGCCTAGGTCGCAGGTCGATGATAGACTTTGTAGTCGTATCATCTGACCTGTGGCCGTATGTTTTGGACACCCGAGTGAAGAGAGGAGCGGAGCTGTCAACTGATCACCACCTGGTGGTGAGTTGGATCAGATGGCAGGGGAAGATGCCGCGTAGACCTGGCAGACCCAAACGCATAGTGAGGGTCTGCTGGGAATGCCTGGCATAAGAACCTGTTAAGACGGTCTTTAACTCCCACCTCCCCTTTGACCGCGTCCCAAGAGCAGTGGGGGACATTGACTCAGAGTGGGCCTTGTTCCACTCTGCGATTGTTGAGGCGGCTGTTGCTAGCTGTGGTCGCAAGGTTGCTGGTGCCAGTCGGGGTGGCAACCCCCGTACCCGCTGGTGGACACCAGAGGTTTTGGGAGCCGTCAGGCTGAAGAAGAAGGCCTACAGGGCGTGGCTGGTCTGTGGGTCTCCAGAGGCAGGACACAGGTACCGGATAGCAAAGCGGGGTGCAGCAGTGGCAGTTGCCGAGGCAAAATCTCGGGCGTGGGAGGAGTTTGGTGAGGCCATGGAGAAAGACTATCGATCGGCTCCAAAGAGGTTCTTGCTGGGTAGGTTCGTGGCTGAGTGTGAAGCAGCTGGGATGAGGATCAGCACCTCCAAATCTGAGACACTGGTTATCGACCGGAAAAGAGTGGCTTGCCAACTCCGGGTTGGGGGAGAGGTCCTACCTCAAGTGGAGGAGTTTAAGTATCTCGGGGTCTTGTTCACGAGTGAGGGTAGGAGGGATCGGGAGATCGACAGGTGGATTGGTTCGGCGTCTGCAGTAATGCGGATGCTGAGCCGATCTGTCGTGGTGAAGAGGGAGCTGAGCCAGAAAGCCAGGCTCTCGATTTACCAGTCGATCTATGTCCCAATCCTCACCTATGGCCATGAGCTTTGGGTAATGACCAAAAGAACGAGATCGCGGATACAAGCGGCCAAAATGAGTTTCCTCCGTAGGGTGGCCGGGCTCAGCCTTAGAGATAGGGTGAGGAGCTCAGACATTCGGGAGGGACTCAGAGTAGAACCGCTGCTCCTCCGGATCGAAAGGAGTCAGTTGAGGTGGTTTGGGCATCTGGTCAGGATGCCTCCTGGACGCCTCCCTGGGGAGGTGTTTCGGGCATGTCCTGCTGGCAGGAGGCCCCCGGGTCGACCCAGGACACGTTGGAGAGGTTACATCTCCAATCTGGTCCGGGAACGCCTTGGGGTCCTGCCGGAGGAGCTGGTGGAGAAGGCCGGGGAGAGGACGGTCTGGAGCTCCCTAATTGGGATGCTGCCCCCGCGACCCGGACCCGGATAAGCGGAGGAAGACGACGACCATCAAACATAAGGATTTATTGGTGACCAACATATTTCATATTACAGGTAACTCTGTGTTTGCCTTTAGAGTTCAGTCTCAACAAAGATATTCTTCAAATGAAAATGTACCATGACTCCCTATGAGTCACAGCAAGACAAGGAAAACCCTTCAAGTTGGCTGAATTCAAACTGTTAAAGAATTGGGACTAAGTTCCTCCACAGAGGCATGAGAGATTTGTTACCGATAATAACTCTTGATTGCCGTAGGAGTAAATCACTTTTCACATTGGTTAAGGCTGGCTAAGATTTATTTTCTCCCTTAAAAAAATAAAACCATCATTTGAAAACTTACCTTTTGCATTTACTCAGGTTATGTGTCTGGTACTACATTTAAGTGTCCCATCGGTTTGACTCCACTGAAATTTGAGGCAAAAAAATATTTAAATTCAACTTTATGACTTTGATCTTCTGTTTTTGTCACCTCTGGGTGTTATTTTTTCTCTCTTCACATCTTTGTGAAAACAGAAATCAAAACCATGATCAGATGTTTGCAGAAGGATTTTTTTTTTAAAAAAAAGGAACAAACCCCTAAAAATGACTGCCTGGAGTATGAAGTGGAAAGATCCATGTAATGTAACATAATGCTCTACGAAGATGAAATTACCTATAACTCTGCTCCTGAAGCGCACGCCGTTTTATATCCGAGCTACAGCGCTGCTCGAGACATTAAGTGAAACAATATACTTTATCTGCTGTGATAAGCATCGTACAATAACATGGCAGCTAAAGACACAGCAGGCTTTGATTTACGGGCCACGACATAGTGCCACAGCCGGAGAACAAAAAACCCAGTATGAGAATCAATTCAGCATCGCTTACATGGGGGCCAAGCACACAGGGATGCTCAGGTGTTCTTAACTAAAAAAGCTGACATGACGCACTCCAAAAACACCAAATCGTTACCGTCTGATGGAATTTAAGTCCAAGATTGTTTCTACCACACGGAAACAGGAAGCCACATTCAAACTTTAGCCGACAAGAACCGATAACTGGAGATTTTCAACATTTTTCAGATATTCTTCGCATTTTTTTTTCTTAATCAACATGTTCCATTCCACAAGCAAAGTGCCAATTTAAAACAAGAATAGGAGATATTTTAAAGAGGCCTTGGGGAAAAAAAACAACAACCATGAATGCCACCTGGCCGAGCGGGTTTGATGATGTGTTGAATTAAACATTTTTTCCGCTCGCAGGTGTGCTTTTATAGAACAAAATCCTCACCGTTCTCATGGCTTTAATCACAAAACTGCAGCAGAAAAGGTAAAAAGAGATGAATATTTTCCGTGGCCTTTATCCGTACCTCGGTGTCGAAGTGCCGTACACAATTGTTGCAAAAATATTCTTTAGCGTGTAAATTCAAGGCATTAAGACATTGTTAATGAGATAAATGTTTCCCTTTCACGTTGGAAAGATTTTAATGAAGCTGACATTTTTTTATTTGTTTTATTTTTTATTTTTTTGCAGTGCATTCACATTATGCTCCATTAATTGCAGCACAAAAGAACTTACGAAACTGCTATTTAAGCATCACTCTGGAGCGCTAAAACACATTTATTTTTCTTCTGCAAAGTTGATATGTCTCATTCTACGAGGCGGGCATAATGTGACAACTTAAATGACTTTAAATGTGGGAGTGCTGTTTTGTATTCTACTCATCAGCCTCAGATTGAGGATAAAATAAAATAAAATACTAAACTACGTAGAACAGCGACTCATTCTCTCCCTCTCTAATGGTGTGGTCAAGCCGTTTAGCTCTTAAAGACGCTTTAAGAAGACGTGACAACACTGGATATTACAGCTCAAACTGCTACACATATTAGTCTGAAAGGCCTGGAAAAGATGCTAAACCCCCCTGCTGTGCACGCGCGTGCGTTAGCGTGCGCGTCACCCTCTTGTGATTCTATGCTTCTTCAACCGTGGGCCGACCTCCTGCTGTGCTTTATGTCTTAATCACCGCGGGCGACAATACCTCACTGTTTACGTGACAACAGCATAAGAAGGTGGAAACACCAACGCGAGCCGCGCTCCGTGTTTATGACTGTGTTTGCGTTACGCCTATGACATGGTCTGGCGACGGATTGGAACATAAACAAATGAAGTTATCTTAATCTTGGCGGCTATTCGGGACGCGCAGCAGAAGCCAGACGGGTGGTGACGCTTGTAAACGGCCTGACTGACCTTGCACCCCACATTCCTCCCACTCTGCTCTTCATACTTCTGCACACCTGATCGCACACAGCAGCGCCGGCTTTATCCCTCACCTGGTTGTGGCCAGGTCAGAGGTTGTGTCATTAGTGGTGTTACAGTTGTGCTTTGAACATATCTTACCCTACTTCACTTTCTGCTGTGCGGATAAATAACGTTCTCCTCAGCAGTGAGAAACGCCTCTGCGAAGGCTTTTGTTTCCCCCTTTGTCAGCAGGTGAAGGAGCCTTCTTGTTTTAATAATGGTGGAAGGTGGGGGTCTATCCTCCAGTGGGCTCAAAGGCTCAGGTTTTTTTTTTAAAGCAGCATTTAACTTGACACGCGGTACGGCCACGTCTGCTGAATTCAATCGTGTTTAAAAGTGTCTGTCGGGCCACAAGGCACAGCAAAAGAAAATGTTTAATTTAATGTTTTTCCTTTTCTTCCCCGTCACAGCTGGACCATCTATTAGGTAGATGCACATGGGTGGATAAGCACCAAATGCAATCACAAAGCTAAATAAGATGCAATAAAGAAAATCACAGTGAGTTGAGATTTATCGCATTTCTGTCATAATGGCTGCTCAGAGTTCTGGTTAGTTACAGCTGCAACAAGGACTCAGGTCTGAAAAAGTGATTAAAATATCTTTCCTGGTGGTCATTTTTCATTTCTTATTTAAAATACAATGATACATTTCTACATTTTGTAGCGTGGGCACATCTAAATACTAGGATTTAACACTGTTTGCTTCAGTTTGGTTAGATCCTGAGAAAAGATTGGACATTAGCATATGAACTTATATTATGCACAAATATCTAGGATATTAATGCAATCGATAGAAGTTCATACACTATCTGTCTTGGTCTACATTTTAATCCAAAGATTAATGTTTAATTTAAGATAATTAAATTTAATAGCAAAAGTTTATTCATTGAATCAGAAGTTAAAGGAATCTTTGCTTATTCAATAACCAAAATATACACCATTCTGTGTTTCAATTCAAAGAAGAGTCAGGTTTTAAAAAGTTAAGAATTTATTACTAACACTTTTAAAAATGACTATTTTAAATGGCAATTTGTAACAGACAATTTGTAACAGCTTGATATTAAACTTGTTATTAAAACAAACCTGTGCCTGGATGGAAAACTAAAATGGAATGCGAGGTTTGGATGCGTGAATGAATCTCAGAAGGTTTCTTTCAGAGAGAGAGAAACACGTTCTGGGTGAAACGTTGTTTTGCAGCTAACTTATGGGTTCTTAGAGAGAACAGCATCGAATGCCATCTGTCGGACACTGTCTACCTTGCCCAGTTCAGGAGACCCTCCGTGGATCCGAGAGGTCAGGTGGAGAATTTCATCCTTCGGGCACGAGGTTGGTAGAGAGACCTCGGTGTGTTTCAAATCGGTCCTGAGATGTCTCCGTGGGTCACACGACTGATTAACCTATTTGCGTCTCAAAATCCATACCTCTGAAGGAGTTTTGCGTCAGCTGGAAACAGGTGCGTCTATTCGGAGCAATTCTATCGGCGTGACAGAATGCTTAGTGAGGCTGGGGCAGCTGACCCTCGTCCTCTGGGGTTCTAGAACTGACTTTCAGCTGCAGAGATTTGGTTTTAACAAAACCCTCAGAACACACCCTCTCAGCGTCAGAAAGCTTGATGTTATGGAGTAAAGACATGTGAGGTGGTTAACGTTTACCCTGGATACACCCTCTGCATGAGGTGGTTAATGTGCAAATGACCTTCTGGTTTACTGAACACACATTACTGATTATCATAAATAATAATTCTTATTATTACCCAAAGCATAATAAGTATTTCAGTAATTAAATACATTTATACTTAACCGTGATGAATATTTATGATTATTGTAATAAACAGTAAAACAGTTTATTAAATTATTATTTTTAAATCTTGAAGTGTCCTTCATCTTGGGACGGAACAGCAGCAGATAAAGATGGTGTTTAGCAGACATCCCGGCTCCTGATGGGTAATCTGTGGAGCAAAAAGTTACGCCTCGACCCAGCAGGGAAAGTGTGACCTTTGGGTCACAAATATGAGGCCATTCATGACGCTACAATTGTAAACCATCCTCCAGCAAAGTGGAATTATTTTCGTCTAATTGGAATGTGTTTTTCAAGAATAAATTCCAATGTATTCATTAGGAAATTTATTTTCACATGACCCGATTATGATACACTAATTAGGCCTGTCAGAAACACTACACATAGAAGTCCCAACACGATTCATGGACTTGACGTCAGCAAATTCTGCTGACCTCCATAAGAACGTTTTCTTTTTAATTTTTATGAGTACTAAACACGTCAATCTCATTTAATCCCACGTGATAAGATCAGATGAGAAGAGGAGAGAAAACATCCTACCGTTTCTCCTCATGAAGTGCCCTGAAAACTAATTTAGCACATTCTTCACCTTGATCAGCTTTGACAAAATAATCCAAAAATCAAACTGCACTTGCTGGCTTTGTCTCAGATTCCTGCAGAATCCCATTTGCCTGGTGACACGGGGTCACAGAGTTAATGGCTGGATTTTCCCAAAACCCACCACTGATGTTTGTGGTTCACACATTTCCCCAGTTAGCAACAAAAGGGAAGGGACACTAGTTTCTCTGGAATTTTGCTTCCCCGCCGTGAACCCACATAACTTCCTCATAAGTGCATAAAGACATGAACACAAATGTGAGGAACCTCTTGTCGATAACTCACTGAAAGGCCTCAGTTTGGAGAAACCATGATGTACACTTTTGTGCAAAAACAAACAATGGGTGCACAGAGCCAGATCTTATTGCACAATTTTTTGTGTGTGTGTAAATTTTGCACTATGCTGAAATTTAATATCTAATACCGGTCAGGGATTTTAAAATGGTTTCACCCGCTGACGGAACTGGAAAATTTCAAATGTAGGTTTCGAGGAGATAAATAATTAGCCCAGCACAATCACACAGTAACAGGTCCGCCATATTGGGAGGGAAGACAGCCACCAAAAACATTTAAGTGTGAGCTCCAACATTATTGAGGAATGAAAATCTTGGGAAAAAAAACTGCATTAAAGGTTTGGTTGGAGATGTTTTTCTGGTGAACTTTTATCCAATTGCTTGAAATGCTCTGATGACAACCCAAATTAAAGTCTAGTTGACAGAACAGAGATAAAACTCAGACAGTAAAAGGCAGTCAAACACACAAAACAAACAAAACAGTATTGGTAAAATAGAAGTGGAAGGTTTTTTTGTCGCCTCTAAAATGTGCAATCTGGGACGGGGGCGGCGTTAAGCCCGGCTACTTGGGTTGAAGCCCCGGATGTTTTATGAAAAGCCCCGGATCTAAATCGCGGAAGTAACATGCAGTCACTCACTAACTAAACCCACCTTTCCTTGAGAAAAACTGTGTGACATACTGACGCCCTCTCTTCTGCCTGGCCTCTTTCTCCTTTCTTTCTTTCTTTCTTTCCTTTTCTGTGACCCAGACTTTGTTTTTGCAGACATATTTTTACTGCAGCCTTGGCGCACTCTGCTGTCTAAGTGACTGCTGCGTGAGCTGGCCTACCTGCTACGCGCCCCTCGGCCAGGTGGACTGTACCATTTTATGCCGTTGGGGGGTGGGAGGTTGGGGGGGGGGGGGGGGGTTCAAATTAATTAGTCAAAATAAAGTAGGGACCTCTGAATATACATTTCATAAAGACTAAAAGATTGTTTAATGTCTTAAATGAGACACTTTACTGGAAAGTATTATTCAACTTTGAATCTTTTTTGGGCCCCTGACAGCTGTGGGCCTTTAGAATCTTCCTAATCTTTCACTGCTTTACAGCGCTCCTGGCTGCGCGTAAACTCTCACGAATCACCAGCAAAAGGAGACCCAATTCTGAAGGTAACGTTTGAGAAGAAGCCCTCTGTGTTGGAGCGTCTCTGTAACGCGTGGACAACTACATCGCCATTAGTAGACTGTTTTGGAGATAAAGTAAACAACGCTGATTTGGCCACTGGCTAGCGGACGAGCGCTGGAGCGTGTTGGGTGAGACAACAGGCTACAGGAAGAGAGGAACTTGAGCAGAAGAACTTTGGAACGGACACGTTGGGACCAGATCAGGAGTTCTGGTACTGACACGTTGGGACCGGATCTGGAGTTCTGGTACTGAGAAAAGATGAATGAACAACTTGAGGTGAGTTTGGGAGTCAGAGACACTAATCGGAGGCTGGCGTCCAGATAATAGCGGGCGGGGGTCTGAATATATGCAGCTTCCTTGTGTTAGACATGATGAGGAACTGTCAAATTTTATGTGTCTTTTGATTTAATTATTTTTTTATTCAAACAAGTACAGCAACGGTGTAGCTATGCTCTTCTATTTCTTAGTTGAATTAGCAGACTCCATGCTTCCAGGGCACACTGCTGCCCTCTGCTGGTTCTTTCAGGTTACAGTCATAGTCCAAACACCTAATGTGGGGCTCTTATGTCCCTAAACAGCTACTGTATTTTAAGATGGTGGATGACCATGGAGCCTCGACCACAGTTTATGTAAATAAAAATGTATAATTTCAAGTTGAGAGGAATATTTAGAATTGATTTTGGCGAGAAAAACTAGCGAAAAAGGACAAGTTTGTGAACTGGAAACACAGGATTTGATAGCAAACAGGTAAAAATAACACACACTGGGCCTTTAAGCAGCAAGCCCTCTGTAACCCCCACCTGCATTTCTAATGGGGTCCAATGGGGATAAACCATCAACACTGCTCAACAGTCCCGTCCTGAAGGGGTCACCCAATAGGACAGCGGGAGGGTTAAATGTTTCACTAAGGCCAGAGTCCAGAACTCGTGGCTCCGCAGCTGGTACATAGGTGTGTGTACATTAGGAATTATGGCAGAAAAGGTGCCAACAATTTGAAATGTTGTTTTAATGGTTGTTTGACAGTGTCTGTTGTGTCTGGTGTTAGATGGACCTTTAAATAGCTTATTTTCAAAATGTAGCTGGAACAGCAAAAACAATCATCTCATACCCCACATTTACGAGCTGTTACATGCAAATACAAAAAGAACATAATGTGAGAAATGGCAACTGGTGGTAAAAGTTTTCAGTCAGTAGACTCCTCCCCCTGGTGGAACACCATGCTGCCCAACAAAACGTCTAGACTCATCAATTAAAGTTTGCCCATTCTGTTAACGAGAGTTATTTCAATTAGAGTTGGTTAAATCTATCCATCAAACAGCAATCTACAGCAGAAGGGGTGTTAAATTATCAAAAAACCTATTTAAATTGTTTGCTCTGTCTGTAAAAAGGGTTAGCCCAGTGCTATAGCAACGCAGTAAAACCTCATTTTCAGGTTAAACAAGGTGACCGCAGGGATTTATTAGTGTTCACCAGAAAGCAGAAGTCTCTGCACACATCTCAGTAATTTACAGCACTCTTCAACAGGAGGGATGCAACTGTCCTGCTCATTAGCTGCAGCAGAATTCCCTCTGGTATTTTATTTACCTCCACCCACCAACTCTCCTCTTTGTAATGCAGCAGGTAGCTGATGGCACCTCTGTCTCAGCAGCTCGGCGGACCACCAGGGGACACGTTTTCCTCCTCGCAGACGCTTGTCATCTATTATTACTGGAGGTGTCCTTGAGAGTGATTCTGGCAGACGGCTTGGGCCCACTGTCTGGGGGCCCAGAATAAGCAACACATGGCTGGGCAAACAAGGGTGATGACAATCATTACTTCCCAAGATATAAGAGGTAGAAAATAAAAATAAATAAACGGCCGTGTCGAGTTTCAAACCACTAAGGTAGCTTCATGGTAGAGGCCCACCCAGAATATTGTGTTTTTAGTTAAGTTGAGGAAAAAGTGTTTAAAGTTCAGACACAGCAGGGCTTCCTAAATGTTCCAGTCCATGTACGACTCACAGCTCAAAGGTTTCAGGTGTAGTGTGTTAGGGGATATGCTCTGAGCTTATTAGCCTCGTAACACCTTCTAACTGCTGTCTATAAAATATTCACAGGCGTTTACAATACCTGAGTGGGTTAAATGGTGAGGATGAAAGTGCTGGGGCACATGGATAAACATCTTTTTTGTTCTTGATTAAATCAAGCTGAAACAAAACAATAAACACAAAAATTATTTATTTTAAATTTTATGATGAAGTGTGTGTATGCGTGCGTTTGTGTCTGTGTGCGCGTGTCTATGCATGTGCACGTGTGTGTTTGTGTGTATGAGTGAGTGCATTTGCGCGCGTGTGTGCATGTGAGTGCGTACGTGTGTGTGTGTGTGTGTGTGTGTGTGTGCCAGCGTCTGTGTGCGTACGTACGTTTGTGCTTGTGTGCGTGTGTGTGCCAGTGTCTATGTGTGTACGTGCATGCATGCATGCTTGTGTGCGTGTGTGCATGTGTATGCATGTGCACTTGTGTGTTTGTGTGTATGAGTGCATTTTTGCGCATGTGAGTGCGTACGTGTGCGTGTGTGTGTGTGCTTGTGTGCGTGTGCCAGTGCCTATGTGTGTAAGTGCATGCATGCATGCTTGTGTGTGTGTGTGTGTGTGCCAGCATTTGTGTGCATACGTGCGTGCATGCGTACGTGAAGAGTGAGTGCGTGAATGTGTGTGTGCGTGCATGCGGGTGCATGCTTGTGTGTGTGTGCATGTTTGTGCGTGAGACAGAGTGCGTGTGTGTGGGTGCGTGGGTGTGGGCGCATGCTTAGGTGTGTGTACCAGCAACTGTGTGCGTGAGTGCTTGTGTGCTTGTGTGCGTGAGTGCTTGTGTGCGTGAGTGCTTGTGTGTGTGTGTGTGTGTGTGTGTGTGTGTGTGTGTGTGTGTGTGTGTGTGTGTGTGTGTGTGTGTGTGTGTGTGTGTGTATGTGTGTGTTAACTATCTGACAGTTGCCACTCTTGGGCTGCAGGGCAGGCTATGGGGAATAATAAACGCTTGTGAATGGAGCTCGGATCAAACCAAATTAGAGGGCTAAAGACTATAACCAAGCAGGACTGTTAGATTAAAAAGTCAAAGAAGAATCACATAATTTACATGAGATTAATAATCTCAGATGGCTTTTTCCTGGATATATTCATACTACTGAAGAGCAAAGGTCTACACTTGGCTACACATGTGAGGGTTGACAAATATAGCTGTTAAGAATGGCATAAAGGAAAAACATGGATGCAAGAACTGTTCTGTCTTTACCTTAATGACTGGTGCAGATGAAGTGTTGGCACAAAGGCTTAATGCTGTCCACAGAGAACTCATACGCTGTATAAACATCTTTATCATAATTAGCCTTGGTAAACAAACTGTTTCAAACTTCATAATTACTTTTTCCAACTGAGCAAATGATTATTAAATTGGTAACTTGGCTGCCGCCTTTCATGATGACGCTGTAAACGAAGACAGTCTTGCATTGAGAAATGATGAATTTTCAGCATTTTTAATCAACTCTTAAATAAAAATATAAAAGGTATGATCACATTTAATTTAGAAATATGTCTTCTGATTTGTTTGCACTTGAAGTTTGTGTTCTGTATGGCTTTTAAAAGCAAATTCACTGAGAAAACTTTGTTTTACATGCAGGTAGAACATGAAAATAGTCTACCCCTAAGGAAAATAGACACGGAGGCCCTCGGGTCAGAAAAAGCCAGTTAGATCTACTGTATGTGACTTTCATGGACTCTCCCATCTTTGCTTGTGGGAAAGACTGTTGTTCATTTAGCATCCAGGAGAGAGCAGAGCACGTCTTGGCTAGTAGAAGCTAACTGCTGGCATTAGCATTCATTCATGCTTTTGTTAGTTGTGGAGATAAAACATCAACGTAGCAGAACAAACAGAGCCAGTGGTAGATTCGCATTGCTGTTAGCCAATCAGAGGCGAGGTGTCCGAATATCAGCTTCTGCTTCCTGAAACAGGAGCGCCGGTGCTTTTATTTCCCACAGAGAATAACTCATTCATACTAGAGACCACAGCATTAACCATTTCTACCTGATTTTGCTGCTCGGTATATTTAAAACTGATCACGTTACAGACAAGTTTGTGTTCTTATCTTGAACTGGATTGATTCCAAGATTAAATCAGATGTAGATGTAAGAAGTTCCTTCTGAATTTTAAATACAATTATCCCAGAGGGTCATGTGATGTTTTTGCTAACAGTGAAACAAGCATAACGATAGCTACCAGGAGACGCCTTTTGCGTTCAAACACCATAAAGCGAGCTATGGGTGAACTGAGCTCAGTTGCAATCACATGGGCTTCAGCCGGCAGCCTTCCACTGCACACCAACTAAATTCTACACCTGAACCCCCCCTAGCAAAGAGCACACATAATGAGTCCTGCTCATCAGTGATGCACTGACCTGGGATGGGCATGCACACAAACTCAAAGAGGCACAAAGGCACACACACCCCCGCTACCCGCCTGACTGCCTGTGGCGTGCACGCCTGGTCACCTCGCTCAGGGATCAAAGGCAGCATGTCGTTCTAATCAGCCCTCACAGTGGGCAACCCCATTAATTCAGTTCTATTTCATCAGTGGCGAGCAGACCACCAGTAAGGTCTGGGCATTCCCGGGGTCCAGGAGTAATCCTCTATCTCTTAATGACCAGAGTCTAACACCTTTTGGATTGGATCGCAGACAAAATTTCATTTTTATGGCAGAAGAAACAAAAGAGACGCGGCGTATTTGCAGGACGTGGCGAGGAAGTCTAACAGAATAATGACACCATGTATCAAGTAACTCCAGACGATCAACCCCCCGCTAAACCAGGCCAACGTCGCATGTAGACGTCTGTAGCTGGGAATCAAGCCCGGAAATTAAAATGAAGAGGAAGTGAAGAATGAATCTATTGTTTTATAATTCCAATAACGCTAGCAAAATTATTCAAATGAAAATGATTCAGAAAACCTTCCACGGGAAAACGAAGACGCTGTCACATTTTATTGAGCCTTTGGTGTACCGTGGCTCGACTGTCTCATAATACAATGTTTATTAGGATATAAGATAATGAGCTTTTCATATCTTACCGTACCTTTGGTCTCTGGTGGATGGGGATGCTCATCACAGATAAATTAGACCTTTGGAGTACTGCCGTTTACACCTGTGGAGACAATAAGAGTCTGCTTTAAAGAACAGGCAGACGTGTTTTATTTTATTTATGCCATCTGTTTCAAGAGATTTATTATTTATTTTGCCATTTTAGGTGAGGAGAACAGATGAACCACATAGAGGCGTACGCAGCAAAACCTATCGATAACTCTCCAGCCATCCTGAGAGGTTATTAGAGGGCAGAGATGGATAATATGACCAAACTGACCGCATACAGCTGGAAAAGCTCAGCAGGATTACAGATGAACCAGTGTTTTGATCAAAAATAGAATCATTGGTGCGCCAAAGCCTGTGATGTTTACAGGATGACGACACAGAAGAGTGTTTGCAACTCAAAGAGATTCATTGTGGAGCAAAAACAAAGCAGGTTTTGGTCAAATCAGCATCATCTGACTCCTGGTGGCAGCCTTTGGAAGTCGCATCTCCTTTCTTATTTGTTCAAGAGCTTCTGTTTGGAAACCAGCCCTGATCTTATTTAATGAAAAGGAGACATTTATTACCAAGCTGGAACACAGTTCGACCACAGGAAACGAAATGACGTTCAGTAAAAGTACTATTTAAATAAAAAGAAACAGACCAACCTAGAAATGTCACTGATTTTGGTGCTTTTATTCAGAATCTTATTTTTTAAAAAATCTGTAAATGCATCTAAATTTTGTGGATTTTCTCACAATAAAAGAGCAGAAGTCTTTATGAGTGGACTTTACAAGCATACAAACAAAGACCCACCATCGAGATGCGCTTCACAGCAGCCATGCTGGACTATTTCAGCTGAATCTTGAATAGAAAATCTCTTGTTTGGCTCTTGCATGCATTTCGGTATTTTTTTTCTTCTAACCTAAAAGCGACAGACAGTTGTAAGTCTAATGAGCATGAGAGCACACTTTGGAAACTTCTTACTGATGGAGATAAGCCACAGAGAATTACACTAAAATATTCAGAACATGCAAATTTTCAATATAAATCAAATTTCTTCAATAAAGCCCAATTTGGGAACTTTTTTGTAACAGGGTACTTTGCTGTTAAGGAAGTGGAGAGACTCAAGATCAGCAGAAATGCTAAAACAGCTGCCAGTGGCTCATTGGGGCCACCATGGCAACCGAGGATAAACCAATATATCAGACCAATACGTCAGAACAATATTTAGCTATTTTGATTTATCAGCCTAGGTTGATAGACCTGTTTAGTAGAGCCCAGTTAAAAGCTGAGATATCCACAATACTGAATTTTACATTCATGAAAAAACTGTTTAATAAATGCTCTAAAAAAATGATTGTCAACTGTTATTTTGCTTGGTTCGCTGCCAAGTATGAAGCAGCTGGGATGAGAACCAGCTCCTCTAAATCCGAGACCATGGTCTTGAGTCAGAAAAGGGTTCTCCTGGTCAGGGATGAGGCCTTGCCTCAAGTGGAGGAGTTTAAGTATCTCGAGGTCTTGTTCACAAGTGAGGGAATGATAGAGCGTGAGATCGACAGGTGGATTTGGGCTGCGTCTGCAGTCAGTGCATTTACATGCAGCCAGTAACCCTTTTAAAACCAGAATATTCACAATAACCCGGTTCCGCAGGTCCTTGTAAACACCGCCAAAAACCCGGATATGCTCATAACCGGGTTTTTAAAAACCCGGTTACTACACCTGGGGTAACCCTTTTCTAACCCGAATGTTTGGTCGTGTAAACGCATACCGGGATATCCCCATCAAAGCGTGTGTTCTGTGCATGCTCTGTTCGCAAGGAATCTTGGTCTTTTGAGTAGTGAGACGTCTTGTATGCGCCAGAACACCGGAAGTAAACAACAAGTTGGGAGCAACATGGCGAGTCGCGGCACAGCACCACACTTTTGGAGTGACGAAGAAACTAAAGCACAAACAAATGCGGTCGCTATCTCTTCCGAACTGGGAAACATGTTGTTTTTCACAGATACCGGAACAAGAAGAACCGGAAATGAGGCATATTGCGTCTGGACTTAGTCCATACGTCCTGACGCTACCCCAACGTCCGCATTTAAATCGGGTTATGCAAGTTAGGGGTAACTCTTTCTATTTATGCTTGTAAACGGGTTATTCTGATCAACTCAGAAACCCGAATACCGACCTTAACCCGATCATAACCCGGATATTGGCTGCATGTAAACATAGTCAGTGATGCGGGCGTTGGACCCAGTCTGTTGTGTCGACAAGAGATTGATTTACTGGTCGATGTACATTCCTACCCTCACCTATGGTCACAAGCTTTGGGTAGTGACTGAAAGAACGAGATCGCCAATACAAGTGGCTGAAATTAGTTTTCTCCGCAGGGTGGCTGGGCTCTCCCTTAGAGATTGGGTGAGAGGCTCATTCATTCGGGAGGGGCTCAAAGTAAACCCGCTGCTCCTCCACATCCAAAGAAGCCTGTTGAGGTGGCTCTGCATCGTTAGGATGCTTCCTGGACGCCTCCCTATTGAGGTTTTATGGGCACGGCCAACCAGCAGCAGACCCAAAGGAAGACCCAGGAAACGCAGGAGGGACTATATCTCACCCGGCCAGGGAACGCCTTGGGAATTCCCCAGAGGAGCTGGCCCAAGTGGCTGAGGAGAGGGAAGTCTGGGCTTCTTGAATTAGGCTGTTGCCCCTGCAACCCGACTCCGGATAAGCGGAAGAAAATGGATGGATGGATGGATGGATGGATGGATGGATGGATGGATGGGCACTAATAAAAACAAAAGTGCTGTACAATAAAAACATACATAAAAAGGTCCAGGTTCAGAAATGTTGGGTCTCCGTTATAATTTTTGACATTTTAGCATCCAAATAAGGTGGAAAACATCTCAACAACAGCCAGGAAAATCTGGCTCCATATATCTGCATCAGCGATAGAAAACCCCACATCGGTCGATCTCTAATAGTAACCACACGCCTATGTCTCTCATTCCCTGAATGCAGTCTTGTTGAAAAAATATATTTATACGATGTATTTTTATTTTAAATGATGCATTTTGAGGATGAGGATGCAGAGCAGACCAAAATATCTGGTAGAGACATGGAAACCTTCGCATTTATGGTGTTTTTTCCTGTATTTACATTCAAGCTACTTCCTTCACATCAGACTTTATAGCCTGTAAAACGGACGTTGACCCGCCAAGATGAACGACTGGTTGTTTTGGTGGAAGGAAAAAGGTGATTTCCATTGTGATGATGGTGCAAGAATGGAAACAGCTCACTTGGTGTAAAACCAGTTCCCTCCATCATCAGTTAACTGAGCTAAAATGTGTCTGCTGCTTCTGCTGGAGTCTAAAAAAAGTTCCGACATATGGCTGTTTATGTAACGGCTCTAAAAATAATCCTACGTGAAAGCTCATTAAAAAGAAAAACATTTCTAATGATGAATAAATTAGAAATGTTTGGGAAAACGGTCGTGAGTGCCTTACATTCAGCTGTCACCTCTTGCTTCTCTTTAAGCTACTTAAACTATAACTACAAAATATAGATGCTCGGATTTAGTTGGTTCGTTTACCAAAAATACAAATAAAGCTTTTGGCAAGCTTCTAAACTAAGTTCGAGCATTTTTGGACCAGCAGAGTGCATTTCTTCTTCCTCAAGTATAACCCCTGCAGGAACAACATTTATTGTCATAAAATTAGCAGTGTTTTCCAATAACTCCGCACAAGGAAAGATCATTACCCAACTCACTGACTTCTCCCTATAGATTCCTGTTTTGCCTCCTCTAATTATCCATTTGCATATTTGAAGTGAAAGATAAGCACTTTCTGTCCAAATCTCCAATGACAAACATTTCAATATATTATAATAAGCCCTCAATAGGAGGGAAAAAGAGTTAAAAAAACTAAATTAATGATTTGGGGCAAAAATAACAATAAATAAACAAACTTAAGGTTTTTTCTGCAGCTATTTTACAAGATTTAATAAACACTTTTAATCTTACGACTGCACAGAAAAAAAAGTTTTGTCTTGCCAATTATTGTAAAGGTGTCAAAATGAAGCCCAGCTACAAATCATCTGTGTAATTATCAATTGATTGAAGCAGCTATCTAACAGCTAGAAACACTCGCAGGCATAATGCATCAATTTTAATGGTGTTTCTTAATCAGAACGCTCAGCAATCAGCAGAGACCAATTCGGCCTGAGAGGTAGAGACCCGCCATTAATAATCAAACTAGGCTGCCATCACATTGGCTCTATTCTTAAAATGTTGTTGGAGTTATTTTCAAGTGGAGTGCTCAGCGTTGCATGGTTCCCAGCTCGTAATGTGACCACGAAAACGAGGTGAAGAGGATCCGGACAGCAAATGACTACAGGTGGTTAAGTTCTGGTTTGTTATAACAGAAAAAACAAAAACATTGATCAGACTGGAACAAACGGCTTTGTTCTTTGAAAAATGTAGGATTCTGAGGCTTTAATTTGAAGAAACAGAGATTAGTACAGATGGGATTGACAAGCTAAAGGGCAGTTTTGACATTGTTTATTCTGGCAGAAATGATATTTTATTACCACTGGTATCAATTTTTGAATTCTTGTGCTGACTTTCAGAGCGCTGCATGGTCAGGCTCCACTGTACGTTCGAGACATGCTCTGTCCTCACAGCCCTTTTCGAAGGTTGAGATCGTTGGATCAAAATCTTATTATGGTTCCCCGTACTCGATTCAAGACAAGAGGAGATCGCTCATTCCAGGCCGTCGCACCAAGGCTCTGGAACGAGTTACCTCTGTTGTTACGTTCACGCGACTCAGTTGGTGCTTTTAAGAGCAATCTGAAAACCCATTTGTTTCTCCAGGCATTCTAAACATGTTCTGTATGCGGATTGGCTGTATACGACTTTTTATGTATATTGTGACTGTATTTTTATCGTAGCCTATTTATGTGTCGTTTTAACTTGTGAAGCTTTTTGTGACCTTTTTGTCTGTGAGAGGTGCTAAAAAATAAAGCTTACTTAGTTACTATAGGGCTAGAAGCCCCACAGGGACAGAGCAAAGACAAGAGATATCTTCACAACGCCACCTTCAGCTGCCACCTTATTAACATTATGGTCTGTTTTATTGTGCTGAAAGCCTGTGCAACTTTCAATACAAAAAGCGAGAGAGGGGCAAGCTAGAAGACATAAAATGTATGAGCTGGACAAAGACCAGGCAGAAACACTGGCCTTTGTGTCTTTCCAGGCAGGAGTTGTCTCCTCTCTGGTGTTTATAAGTCTTTCACTTGGCTGCAGATACGGAGTTTGACTTTCAGGTCCACTCCAGTGAACTTCAAGGATATACAGAGAGGTTAAATCTGCATATGAGGAGTGGCTGCACTGTGTCCAGTGGAAATGTATTTGTCTTAATCCTAACATGCAATTGGTCCAGTCTCACCGGACGGTGAAATGACTGAATACAAGACATTTTTATCGTGCATCGAAACAAAAAAATGGGGCATTTAAACAAATAAATCCACAAGTAAAACCAGTAGCTGTTCTCGTTTTATTTGTAACCATGTGGTGCTGTAATTTCCAAATCCAGCTAATTGATTCTGGTTATTGTGATGCAGGGAATCCGCTGCCAGCATGAACTCATCAACACTACGGCACACGCTTCACGACTTAAGGAAGTCAGGACGGAGCCAATATTTATAGGCTGCTGTAGTCCTTGGAAGAATACATCCAAGCCGCAAGGCAAATAGGAAGTAAATATTACAGATGCACATGTCACCTTTAGCAAACTCACCATTATGTACCCTCGTAACTCAAAAGCAACCTTTCAGCTCACTCTGTTAGGGTATGCAAATCACTCACGGGCCTGTTAGCTACTTTTGTGTGCTGTCGTTAATTGCAATCCATTTCCAGACCCATTCTTTACTGGAGATGAATGAATTTGGGAGTCCACGGCTGCAAAGTTCAACAAAGTAGCATCAATGTGAGTAAAATTGGAAAGGTTTTAAACGAAAGGTCACAGAGATTTAGAAGGGTTATCAGGAAACACAGCTTGATGAGAAATATTGGTAAATTAATATTTGATGTTTTCTTCTGGATCCAGAAACAACAGGAAAAGTCAGGACTAATAATCACAACGAAGCCCTGGATTTTACATAGTCGGCATTCTGCAGATATTTGGTGGAGCCGCAACAATTAGAGCAGCAAAACGAACTGTTTTAATCAAATTTGTCAGGATTATGAGAGGAAAAGTGAAGAAAATGAGTTGAAGTGTCTTTGTTGACCAGTGAAATTCTATTTCCTCTTCATTGAAATCTGAAATCGTGGTTCCTTGAAGCAGACAGACTTGTTCTGAGCCTGGCATCCAACCTCACGCCCAAGACAGAATCATTTATTCTTTATATTATGTCTGCATCATTTCCATCATTAGTGCACTAAAATAACACTCACTACATTCTGCACTTCAGCTGCTCAGTCAAACAGGTCCTATGCTACAGATGATGTTTATTCCAAAGATAATAAAGAGCAGCTTATTAAAACAACTGGGGTTCATAAAAAAGACGCCCGCTGCAGAGCAGAAATGTCCTTGTAGCCGTGGAGTAACGGGGCCTGCACAAACAAGAGAAAATAACAGCATTTTGCTGTTGTGATGGGCTACAAGATGAAAATGATTTTCCATGTTCTCCTCCTCCTCCAACCCCCTGCAACCGCCCCTTCACATGGGGCTAACAGGCTTAAGCCTGCCCCCTGTGGAGCCCATCTACCAAAAGAAGCCTCCCAAAGTAAAGGGGGCCCTTGGGTTTAGCCTTCTGGACCGGGGTCTGAATCCATACCCGCGTCTTTAAAAGATATCTGCAAGAAATATATGTGACAACCCAAATAATCAGCATTCTCATCAGAAGAGGAAACAAGCTGGCGTGGTGGTGTGTTCACTGAGGAGGCGGTGGGAAGAGCTCGCTGCAATTTTGGCTAAAGTCTCACAACAAATCATGGCGGTAAAAAAAAAAAAGGTGTCACATGTATCACTGTTTAAAACAGCAGTAATCCACGTTGTAAATGGCCCCTCTGTGGTTAGCCGTAAGCTAATTATTCTTTATCTCCAGACTGAGATTGTCCAAAGACCTATCTACGACATGTAAAATATGCAGGAACCTTTCACAGAAATGCATTTTCAAAGGAGCTGTCACTTTAATCATTCCCAGGATATTTTTGGGTGATTTGGCCTCGCTCTGTTTCCTAAAAAAGCCCCGTCAATAAAATACACAGAAAATACGACCAGCACAAAGGGTTCCCTGTGTGGAGCTGCATAACACAAAACAGAATGTACTTCAACCAACAAATGTTATCTTTTTAAATAAATTACGGTTTTAAAAAATCTACACTGTAAAAAATGATTTCTAAGTAAATTTTTAATAATCTGCCAATGGGGAAAGCAAACGTTGTTGGCTAGAAGCCTTAAAACTATCAAATAAATCAAAATTTAGATTTTATTGCTAGTTTTATGAATTCTAGCCAAGAAACTTTTTCTTACTCCATTGGCAGATTTTTATTTACTGAAAGGGACTTTACGGACTTTTGAATTTTTATGCTCGCGATTAACCCCTTAGGCCAAAAGCGTAACAGCAGCTTCAATAGTAGGCTCGTGCACGAGGCGCGCATGCTGTACGTGCACACTCCATAACGAAAATAACAGCTGAGACAGTCCCTTGTGTGTGGCCCAGAGGACAGAGGACAGGAGAACGTGCAGCTAATTAATTAAATAATGTGGTTCTGTGCCTTTCTCTTCAGCACAGCCGACAAAGGTTTATGATGGGTCAGTCCTCCTGCATGCTCAGATCATTCCCCTCCCTTGCTTGAAAAATTGAAAGTTGAACCCACATCTTTTTCATCTGTGAATTCAATGCCGTTCGGCAAGTCTCAAATGAAAATGTGGACATCTTACTGTAAAAAAATGTACCATTAATGTAAAAAATAAACTCTAAATGAACTATGTTCACATCCAGAATCGAACCCAGGTCTTCTGCATGGGAGTCAGACATCTTACAAGGTAAGCTACACTCTAGTAGCATTTACAGTATCTGTAACTTTTATATCCTTGATGACAGCTGAAACAACATCAAACCAAAGAACGGTTCGAAACGAAAATGGCTATTTTGTTGCTAATTTGCAGGAAATATCTAGAAGAAAGTTCTACAGAAAGTAGCTAAAGGTCCTCAGAAATGTAGCTAGCTTTGTCACTAGGTGTTAGGAACAGCGACAAAGTGGCACTACCTCTCTCTCTGCTGCTAAAGCTACTGATAGCAAATGCTACGGGCTATGCCTGAGCGTGAACGTGCATGAAGCAGCCTGCTCGACCCGAGCATCTCTCTTTTTCTGTGATTTTACAGAAAAACAGGCATTCACAGTAAAAACGCCAGGCGTCATTCTACAGGACCAGGGCATTGCAGGAAGAAGAATTTTTTTATTTCTATACATGTTTTGGCTGTCAAACCTCCATTATGTCCCTTTAAGTAACGCAATTTTCTACTGAAAATTGTTTTCTTTTAAGACGAAAAGTAAGATAAAATGTTTATTTTTTACTTTCTTAAAAGTAATTTTTTGCAGTGTACATAATATGTACAAAGTACTAAATTTACAGAAACAAAATTTGTTCCATATAGACTAACTGGATTCACATTTATTGTTTTTTAATACAAAAGTAGCTTTTAAAAGACAGAAGCTAACAGTGAAAGTGATCTACCAACTCAAGTCTCTGTAGATTTAAAGCTTAGTGCATTTTGAGACCATTTGGGTCCCTCAACAAGAAAACTGCAAGCTTTTTAGAAATGTGATACCATCACCAGCGGCCCATCAGTGACTGCGTTCAAGAGGGCAGCTGAAGAGACCACTTTTAATGGTTCACCGATTTCTAAAGAGCTCGGGAAGCACGGCATTCACCCACAAGCATTCCGTCAAAAGTAAGTATATTTATTTTGTTTTGTAATAGCCGTTGATCCAAAATATTAACAAAAATAGGATCACTGCTGGTAAAATCCAATAAAAGGTGACTCTTTCATTTTCCGTGGCAAAAACTACATTTCTGAGCCATGCCTGCTTGTTCTTGTGCTCCCAGAAGGGCACCAGCGTAGTCAGCACCGAGCGATATTGCCGGCTTTCCATTAGGATGGGATCCAGTTGAACTTTTCAGTGACTGAACGGAGCAAACGTCACCATCAACATCAATTTGCCAGATGTGCAACGTTGCTTCTTGTTGAATAACTCAACCACAGAAATAGAAACTGCAAAACAATGCAGTTACTCTTCTGTTTCCTTCAGCTGCAACTCTGAAAACACCTGATAACAATAAATAAATAACAATGACAAAGTCTTATTGTCTCTTGTCTCGAAATAAAATGAAATCCCAGCTTTTTTACAGGAAGCTAATTTATTATTTTTGGGGGAAAAGACAGTCACAGACAGCCAACGCATGACGGATCAAGACCTCTCAGTTCGTCTATTCGTGTTTCCTTAGCTACGCCGATGACCTCTAGAAATCTGTCATGGTTCCTCAATCACTGAATCCTTCTTTCGAATGCAAGACTTCGACCCTGGTGCTTCTGTGCTACTTCAAAATAATTAACCCACTGCTGGCTCTTGCAGTAAGTTTGGACGCTGCGGCCGTTTCTAGCAGATGTTCTGCTGTTGTTTAATCAGCAGCTCTCGCCAATTCAGCATGAAAACACAAGGTACCGTGTTCGGCTAGCGCTGAGCATCTCGAGGGGAATTTAATGCAACATGAGGGAAAATGCACAGTTAAAATATAAGCTATGTGCATTTGGCATGTTGGATCCCAAAAGGCTTATTTTAAAGGTCTCATTTGCTCGTTTTGTTAATTGTTTTATCAACAAATTAGCAGTTGTCTCTAGTATGAATGAATTCCTTTTGAGTCGTTTTCTGTGGAACAAAGCTCAGGCTTCTGTTTCAGGAAGTAGATTATTGTTTGGAAAACTAAAGGATTTCATGTCCTACTCATTAATATTTGTGATATGCAAACACATCACCTCTGATTGGCTAAAAGTAGCACAACTCCTCTGCTGCCTTAGTTTTTTTCTTCTTTCTTGGATATAAAATAAAACTTGGTGCGTTGTCGCTACAAATAAAGCCCAAAGATGTTCGGCCATGTTTGTTCAGTTGCTAATGCTAATGGTTAGCTTCTATTAGCCAAGGCATGCTCCATATTTTCTAATTCAAGGTGAAATATGTTGATGTCTACCTATGAGCCTATTTAGGATGCAGAAACCCTAAAATGTTGAAATAAGGCAACTAAGTCTAGTCCTAGCTTATCCGTTAGCTCCGTGACAGAGAAACAAATGGATGGAGATATTTTGCCTTTGGACTTCTACGTCTCTTTGAGAGTGTTGTAAAATAGTTCCCCACCAGGACAACAGAGGGAGTAGCGATTTTCTGGGGTGTCCTGTCATGTATTCGGTGCAAGAAAGTGCATTTACTATTGTGTTGATATTGTGTCTTTTGTATTTCAGAGACTTTTTAACACCAACAAATGTGTCCCTCTTCATGCGCTCGCCACCTCTAAACCCACATTACCCGTGACTCCCGTTCACAAAAACTGTGTTTGCTGCATATCTTTTTACTGCTCCTGTCACGGGTGAACAACCGCTCATATTTTCTACAATTTGTTTTTCTTTTGCGAGGTACTCTTCAAGCTGCTCTGTGTCTGCCACTAGATATCTTCGGCTCTCATTTTACTTTATTTTTTCGAGGGAACAATGGTGGTGCTGCTGATGAATTTAAAGGAAGCGGCATCCTGGCCAATCACAAGCCCATCCTCTCTGTCTCATTCGACTGATGTTTAGAAAATTAGGCTTGACACCGCCCAAACTTGCGTGCCTGTTGGAGAGCCCTCGCATCGACGGATAATGGGGATGTGTGTCTTTGTACCGACGCAGACGCATAAATTAGGCTTTAGACTTGTTTACGCACTTTCTAAAGACATTTTGTTTTTTTCCAAGCAGCTTTTTCTATACAAATAGAAGAACTCTCTTCTAACCTTCAATGCTCTTTAAAAGCGTGGAACTTTGCACTTTTCAGTTTGACCCGAGATTAAAATAAAAATCCAGGAGGCTTTTTTTTATTCAAAGAAAAACAAAGGATTCCCTGTGCAGGTTTGTAGGAATCTGGAGACACTTTACTAAATATGTTAGAAACTAACGTCAACATGTTATTTACACTGACGTCACCTGTTCTCTTCCTGTTGCAAGTGTCTGACGCCATTATTTATGGTGCTTTTATTCCACTGTTAATGGACATTTGTTTCATGGACCTCGTCTTTCTCGCCCAGGACACTTCACAAATCTGTGAATCCTTTCAATTTTTTATTATTAGTGCTTTTTTATGAACTAGCAGGTTTTCCTCGGTTATTTTTTCTTCCGCTGTGTTCCGTTTCTCATTTGGTCCTTGGTGTTCTTGTTAGCAATAAAAACCTCTTCAAAATGAAACGAAGAACATATTTTCCTCACCGTTTTCCGAGAAGCGGTGGATCGGTAAATGAGCAGTATTTTTATATAATGGGTCATGTCTGTGCGTACGTGGCCACGCAGGAGAAAGACAATGCTAAAACCAGCTGACTGCTATATTTATAAACACTTTCCTAAGTGTCCAGGTATTTTTGAGTATAGTTAAATGCCTTTCTGCATGGAGATCGCTGGTTCGACGCCAGGCTGCAGCATTTTCTGTGTGGAGTTAGCACGAGTCGGTTTTCTCCAATTTCCTCCTATCCCACAGCATGCATGTTAGGTCGGTGTGTGGCTCTAAATTGTCCCTAACTGTAAGTGAGTATGTGACTGGTTGTCCTATTTGTCTTTGTGTGTCCCTGTGATGGACTACGGGTCTGTCCAAGGTGTCCCCCACCTCTCTCCTGGTGTTGGAGATAGACATGATCACTCTGTGACCCTACTGAGGACTTAGCAGTGTAGAAGCCAAGAGACATAGTCCCTCCAGCGTATCCTGGGTCGTCCTTTAAGTCTCTTCCCGGTTTTGGACATGCCCGGAAAACCTCACCATGGAGACGTCCAGGAGGCATCCTACCAGCTGCCCAAGCCACCTCAACTGGCTCCTTTCATTCTGGAGCAAGAGCCTTGGGTCGAGGTGAGTCCTACTATATCTAGCCGGAACTTCTCAGTCTCACACACTTACTCCTTTCCCGCCAGGGAGGCGACGTTCCACGTACTGAGCGCTAGCCTCTGTAGCTGAAGACTAAATCACTGCACTTTGTCTGATCTCTCACCTAGGACCTGTTTGCCATGGAAAACCCTACCAGAGGCATGAAGCCCCAGACCACTTAGCTCCTAGGATCATTGGGACACTCAAACCACTCTACTGCGTTAAGGTGGCAGCTCATGCAGATAAGAAAAATATCATAATTCATAAATAAGAAACAATCACATGTACGGATAGAAATAGCCGATATTCATTATGACCTGAAACTCACAATTATTATTTTCAAATCTACAAACACACCAAAGCCAAGCAGCAATAAAGAAACTGATATTTTCACTCGCTAAGCCCTAATTCACACGTGCAATGACAGATCCTCTAACTGGACGATTTTACTTCCAAAACTGTAATTTTCAACTTAAGGAAATTCCTTAAAGGAACTTTACGGAGTTTTGAATTTTTATGCTCACGATTGCCCCCTCAGGCCAAAAGCGTAACGGCAGCTTCAATAGTAGGCTTGTGCACGAGGCGCGCATGCTGTACGTGCACACTCCTTAACGAAAATAACAGCTGAGACAGTCCCTTGTGTGTGTGTGTGTGTGTGTGTGTGTGTGTGTGTGTGTGTGTGTGTGTGTGTGTGTGTGTGTGTGTGTGTGTGGGTGGCCTGGAGGACAGAGGACAGGAGAACGTGCAGCAAATTAATTAAATAATTTGGTTCTGTACCTTTCTCTTCAGCACAGCCGACAAAGGTTTATGATGGGTCAGTCCTCCTGCATGCTCAGATCATTCCCTTCCCTTGCTTGAAAAATTGTTCCAAAATGAAAGTTGAACCCACATCTTTTTTATGAGTGAATTCAATGCCGTTCGGCGAGTCTCAAATAAAAATGTGGGCATCTTACTGTAAAAAAATATACCATTAATGTAAAAAAGAAACTCTAAATGAACAATGTTCACACCCAGAATCAAAACCAGGTCTTCTGCATGGGAGTCAGACATCTCACAAGGTGAGCTACACTCTAGTAACATTCACAGTATCTGTAACATTTATATCCTTGATGACACCTGAAACAACGTCAAACCAAAGAACGGTTTGGAGCGAAAATGGCTATTTTGTTGCTAATTTGCAGGAAATATCTAGAAGAAAGTTCTACAGAAAGTAGCTAAGGGTCCTCAGAAATGTAGCTAGCTTTGTCACTAGGCGTTAGGAACAGCGACAAAGTGGCACTGCCTCTCTCTCTGCTGCTAAAGCTACGGATAGCAAATGCTACGGGCGATGCCTGAGCGTGAACGCGCATGAAGCAGCCTGCTCGACCCGAGCATCTCTCTTTTTCTGTGATTTTACAGAAAAACAGGCAATCACAGTAAAAATGCCAGGGCTCATTCTACAGGACCAGGGCATTGCAGGAGAATGTATGAAGAAGAAATTTATTATTTCTATACATGTTTTGGCTGTCAAACTTCCATAATGTCCCTTTAAGTATTCTGATAATTACAGCTCTTTTAGCTACATCCGAATCAGCCAAACCTGATTCCACGGGTCAGAGATTTGAATCAACCCTCATAATCTGAATGTAGCAATTAATCATCTTTGATTATGTCAAACTTGCACAAAGGGTGAGTTTATAGTTTCACCTGCATTTAAAAGGAAAATGGGATTATTCTAATAGATCCTTTTAACTACATTTTAAGTTTCAGTTGGCAGCATTTTCAGCTCCATATTGACTAATAATAATTATGTGTATAATTGTTTAGTTCAGTATCAACACGCATGTGTAATTCATCTCCAAATGTCTGGATGTCTGTTGAAGATGGAGATGGAGCAGCGTGAGTATTTGAGTGAGTAAGCCGGTCTGCTCCCTGACCCTTTAACTGTGGGGTAAAAGACCCAGCTCTGCCTGTAGTTTAGTTTGCCACACATCTCTTTAAGCGGTGCAACAGTAAAGCCTTCATCCACTTCAGTTTCATTTTTTTAAATAAAAGACTACTGCAAGGATCTCACACTAAATTAGAGTGTGAAAACCATGAGTGTGAGAATCATTTTTCAAATGCTTTTATGTTTTCTTTTATCTTTCCAGCATCCACTTTCAGCGATTTGAGCAGCACACAAAAACTCAAACTGCAAGTGTGTGTGTGTGTGTGTGTGTGTGTGTGTGTGTGCGTGCGTGCGTGCGTGCGTGCGTGCGTGTGTGCGTGCACACACCATGCTCAAATGAACTGGATAACAATCTGCAAGTGCACCTCTTGTGACAACGTCAAAATTAAAATAAAAATTGCACCTTTTAACCATGGAGAAAATGGAGTTCATCCATTACCAAAGGCACAAAAATCATGCACAACTGCTCTTCATTTTCATTCTGACTGAGGGCATGTTGGTCCACACTAGCATCCCAGTGTCTCCTCCAACATAATCGCTCGCTGCATTCAGACTTTTAATATTTCTGCTTTGGTTTGCAGCTGCAGATAAACAGACGTAGGTTCTTAAAAGAAGTAGACAATGGAAATGGTTCCACGCCTTCAGCGAAGCGGCCGAGGTGCTGTTCTGCTTATCTGGCTCTTGCAAGTGAAAAAAAAAATGGGGTTTTAGTCATCATGTTTGATAAACACATCATTCAATAGTAAAACTGTATGGTGCGGTTTATATAAACCACAATAACAAAACCACCAAGGTCTTTTAGTTTAACGTTTTGATTTTCTGCTACTTTGGTTGAGAAGATATTCACAAAGAGCACATCCTGTAAAGGAAGACAAGCCAGTTTGGGCTTGCTTTTACCATCCCCTAGTGTCCGTTTAGTAGAACAAAAAGAAAAACGTATCTTCTCGCTGTGTGTTTTAGTGATGGGAATTCCGGCTCTTTTTTTTGGCTCAGCTCACCAAAAAGAGCCGGCTCTTTCGGCTCCCAAGTAGCTCCTCAGATTTTCTGTTGCGTAGAGTACATTTATAACCAAAATAATGCTAAACATATGTAAAATAATTTACTAATGTAAAAAAAAAAGCAATATATCAAATGTTTATCATTTCTATGGATTTAATAACTGAACACTTTAAGAAATGTCCACTTTCCGACTGCTGGCGCTCATTTTCTCACCGTCTTTGTCGCACTCTCCTCTCTCTCTCTCGCCTTTTTCCTCCTCCTCATTCCCTCTCGTCTCCCTCCACCCGCATGTGCTCTGCTGTGTGTCTGTCTGAGTCTGATCCTCCCTCTTCCCCGCCCCTACTGCTCTGTGTGTGGACAGTCTGGACACACAGTTACACATGTTGACCAATCGCCTGTAGCTTTCACCAGGGGGGGGGGGGGGGGCTCCCAATGACGAGCCGGCTCCCGTCGTTCACTTCAAAGAGCCGGCTCTTAGAGCCGATTCGTTCGCGACCGACACATCACTAGTGTGTTTGTATTTTTAACACCTTAATCTAACAACGTCTCCCCAGCCTTCCTTAGCGTCTACAGGAGCGATTCATCACTAAATGAAACAAATCCACTGTGTTCCTGATCTGAAACATGCAGGAAACGTGCTGGAAACAGACTGCAGCGCCAGGTGTTTAAAGCAAAAAAATTTTCCAAGTCCTACAGACCGGACCGGCACTCGGAAGTTGCAAATGCGGTATTCTGGCCACAGACGGCGGTGGGGATCTGAGTGGCATTCAATTAACCCTTTAACGGGTCATTTTAGCACATACTGGCTCAAGAAAATGGTTTAAAACAAAAAATAAAAAAGGTTCAAAAAGCTCAAAGAGGCCGAGGAGTTGGCCTCAGAACCTGGAGATCGCCTGGGATGGGATGCACTGGAACCATCCTGGTCCAACATAAAAGATAAACCCTGGAACCCACAGGACCCAAATGATCCGGAGCCAACGCGTCCCCGACAGGACACCACAGGAGACACACACACACACACACACACACACACACACGTCAGAGCTGTTCTGGCTGCAGGCGGGCAGACCGATGAGGCAAATGGGTTTAAAATGCTGTAGCTGTGCTCAAATTACACACACCCTCAGCTCACCAAATCATTCAGTAGTGAAGAAAATAATAATGCACAGCCTTGAGCTACACTACAGCTTTGCAATTTGCTGACCATAACAACAAACGTCTTTTTTTTCTGGCTTTTTGCTAATAGGATAAATGCTTCTGGGTAATTTCTAAATGAATTCCTCAGGCCAAAGCAGCTCCTCAAGCCAATCTAAACCACATTTGATAGAGGATTAAATTCCTGATTGAGTTTATTGCAGCAAAGCTGGTGACTAACTAAAAAAACATGTTATTCATGCACCACAAGCGGTGTTAAGACCTGTGATGTGTGTGTAAACGCCTCTCCGTGCTGCCGCTGTGTGATCACCCACCTTACAGTGACTGTTTACACTCCTCGCTCGTGCCACAAAAAGGTGAGAAGACCCCTGCTAAATGGCTCCAGCTCTGAGGCAAATGCATTACTTCAGCGAGCGCAGAGCTCCCTGTCTGCTCAGAGGACTAGGACTAAAGCCCTTAATCCCCCGCCTTGATTTGCGATCGCCTGCTAGGTTTTCAAATGTCATCAGTGGGGAAGTGTGTCCTACTCCTGCCCCACATGCTCGGCCCATTAATGCAACACCACCACCAGGCTGCATCCATACAGAAGAGAAACAGCATCTCTATTTATACACAGGAACCCATGCTTCTCTTGGCTGAGCTCATAAGCAAGGCATCAGATCCAAGACAGTGAGGATGGATAAATGTGTGGCTGGACCACAATACAGCATGCTAAATATCTATAGCGTGTATTTTATGACATCAACTGATGCTTTAAAGTATCTGAAGATTTTAAAAATGCAATGAAATAATAGAAGACATTTTATTTTTAAACTCTTAAATGAGAAAACGTAAAAAAGTCACTGCGGTCTGTGTTTCTAATTAAACATTACTGTGACTCTGAGTTTAATTAACCCAACAGATACAGATTTTGACATGTTTCATTCACTCGTACTTAATCATTAAAGGTACTTTTTTTATTTTATTATTTTATATTGATTCAATTTAAAGGTGTTGCTTATAACAAAGTCACCATATGATTTTTTTAAATAAAAGTGTTAGAATATTTAAAGCATTTATTTTACTAAATATAAAAAAAAAATTTAAGGTCAACAATAAAATAGTTAGTCCTGATTTGTTTCCATTTCTACTTCATTATCCTTTTGATCATTTCTAAGTTAATTCCCAGTCCACAGGAGCGCGTGCGCACACTGCGCGCGCTGTTCACACCGTTAATGGTCCTCAGCTACGGCTTCGGACCGACTACCCTCCTCCTCCTCATTCATCGATGGCAGGACAAGTGAACTCCTCGCCATCACAAAGCATGTAAGCACGGATGTCAGCGTGGACGGAGTCAGCGCGGCGACAGCTCTCACCTCCGCCGGCTGAGCGCTTACCTCTCCGGGCGCTCGCTTCTCTTGGCCCCCCTTCCCTGGTGCGTGTCCTTGTTTCGCTTCAGCGCTGAGTGTGAATGCTGTCCTTATCCCACAAAGACCGCAGTTGCATTTTACAGCAAGGAAAGCAACACTGTGCGGAGGCAGCGGCTCGGTGCGTGGCCTGTCGGTGCTCGGCTCCGCGCGTCACCAGGTGGAGCGGACGGACCGGGACTTGGCGGATGTCTTCTATCCGAGGCTCGCAGCGCGGCAGCGGATCTGAGATGCGAGCGACTGCTCGGACTGACTGGCACGCCGTGTAGCCACTTTACTCACGGTGCTGCTGCTCCTCCTCCTTCACCGGGCTGGAGCTGACACAAGCCTTGCAGCGCCCCCAGCCCGCCACTATGTGCATTTACATCTACTCACCTCAGGAATCCTCAGCAGCAGCAGCCAGCTCAGCAGATCTAAATGCTCCTGGAGATCCTGCAACGTTTTCATAATTCCCTTCCTTATATAATTGTAGTATTTCACCAGTTAATGCATTTAGAGTCAATACAGACATGGATAACATATCCAGTTGAAAAAATTAAATAAAAAGTTACAGAAAATCCATCAACCTATATTATGTGTTTCATCATCATCATCATCATCAAATTTTCTGAACTGCTTATTTCCTAAAAGACTCACAAGCAGGGGGTGAGGTGAGGACGCCCTGGACAGGTCTCTAGTCCATCACAGGGACACACAAATGAACCATTCACATTCTCGCTCACACCTGCAGATAATTTAGAGTCTCTGACATGCAGATAGCTGTCTGACTGACTTCAGTTTGGAGAAACGGACAATAAATCTGATTTAACGTACATTTGTAAAGTAAGTCAGTTATAAAATCTTAAAATAACTATAATTCCAAGAATAAATAATGCCAGAATCTTAATGTCAAGTTTTACCCTGATGAATTCTGTGGTCTTTAAGACGAGGAGCTGGCTGCGTCTGACATAATGACTCTGTAGGAATAAATGGGAATTTAATAGTAACATAATCAAGCTTTTGGAACAATACGGTTTTGAGACACTTAACTTGTCTATTGTATCACTAGTGTTCTCTGTTTCTCCTAACTGAGGCCTAAATGTAATTATTCTAATGAATCTGACCTTAAAAAAAAGTTAAACATTCACTATAAGCATTCACACTAACCCTAACCTTCCTCTGGTCTAAAAAGATGACCAAAATGTTATTTCATCCCACTCTCAGTAAGGAGGCCCGCAGTAGCCAACATGTTGCAGCTTTTCCATCCTACCTGGCGGTTAAATGCTGGTAATTACATTCTCTTAGCATCCTGGTTATAAATCAGTCCCTGATTAGATGGCTGGAACAAAAATCAACAGGGCTCTCTGCGGCGATACAAATAACCTGAAATCAATGCTTCCCCCTTTATTTTTGCTTCCCTCGCCACATTTCCGTGAGCACAAAAAAGGATGTGATGTGACAGAGTAACGACTCAAAGAGACAGTTCTGTGAAGTCGGGAGCCGACAGCAGCTGTGTGAAGGAGATGGAATCTTTTAATGGGGAACAGTTTAGGTGGGAAAACACATTATTTAATTATACATGGATCTTATTAAGCTGGTACCATTTTTAAAACATTTAGATAGCTCAACATTAGCTTGGCTGCTTCAGATGGGAGAACAATTAACTCAGACAGGCACTTTTAAATCCACATGAGGCACTTTGAATATTGATGATAAGATATTTTAATATGGCATTGTAGCTCCTAAAAGCTAGGAAACGGCTAACCTGGGATCAACTAAAAAAATGTAAAAATAATCCCATAAATTACCAGTAAGGTGCAGCATAAAACACACATGTTTAAAGGTGTTAAACACCTGTTTAATCAATGCATTTGCAGTGGTATCTAGTAGGAATGAATGCCTTGCAAGTTGTACTAGGGGTGGGGGTGGGCAGTAGCTTCTTCATCAGCACAGAGGAGTCATCTGGAGGAGAGAGTGGCAGAATACGACAGGATTTGGACTGATTACCTGATATTTGGGCATCTTGCCTCTGATTGGCTAACAGCAACATGACTCTACCATTTACTTTGCAACGCTGATATTTTATCTCCACAAATAACACAAGCTTGGAGGAGCTCTGCTGTGTGGTGAAGTTGCTAATGCTAATGGTTAGCTTCTACTAGCCAAGAAGTGCTCTGCTCTCTCCTGGGTGCTAAATCAACAACAGCCTTCCCCGTCAGGAGCCAACATGGGTGAGTCCATGAACGCTATGTGATGCAGATCTGACTGCTTTTTCTGACCCAAGCCTTTCCCCATCTATATTCTTTCAGCGCCAAATACAGGAGATAAATGTAGGAGACAGTTTTTAAGTTCAGCCTGCACGAAACACTTAAAGTGCCCGATTATACTCAGAAATAATTTTAAAAAAGATTTTTCACTGTTCCGCATTTGAACATCCCTCAAATTTGGATTCCTAAATTATTTAATCATACGGAATAACTAGAGTGTGACAGATGTTTAGGGTGAAGAACAATCAAAGGTTACTTTACTTCATGAAAACACACAAAGGTTAGCTGCAGGGTCTCAGGCAAACCTGTCCAAATAGTCTTAACACAAATATCTAACCAGCCAATCACACAGTAGCAATTCAATGCATTTAGACCCCTAGGAAGTTCAAACCGAGCATCAGAATGGAGAAGAAAGAGCTTTGGGGGGACATTGAAAAACACGTGGTTGATGGCACCAGTTGGGTTTGTCTGAGCCTTTAATGCCAGCTGATTTACTGGGATTTCAACTCGCAACCATCTCCATCTCTGATCTGACTGGTTGGAGATGAAAGAAAGACAAATAAGCACTGGTTCCTACCAAAGTCTGTAAAAAGGAAAATGGCTTGTATTTGCATAGCGCCATCTAGGGTTCTACAACCCCCCAAGGTACTTTACAACACACCCAATTATTCAATAATGCACACACACACATTGACACGCTGGTGACATCTTATTAATTAATTTATTTATTTTTGTTGTTTACAAGTTAATTTTAAGTATTTTTGTTAAATTAATTGTATTTTAGTAACTTTTACAAATCCCTCCTTTTGTCCGAGCCTTTCAAGATAGGTCTTCACATTTCCTAAATCAAGAACAATATATTTTGGTAATTAGATTCTAAATAGAACCTTTGCATTCATACCTGTTATTTTTACAAACCTCCATCCTGCAGAGGTATTTTCTTTTGTCGTTTTTTCCCCCCGCAGACCTTTTGAGATGTGACAGTGAGGAAAGGTGGAAATAAAGAGCCAGTTTATCCTCGTAAGCTGCTGCAGTGAACCAGCAGACGCAAAGAGCGAAGCTGCCCTTGTGGAAAGTAGCCATCATCGATACATCAGTGCTTCTCACCTTTTGTGTGAAATCCAAATCTCTGCTGGGGAAAAGAGCGTGTCCCTGAAGTCCTACAGCAAAGACCGCAAGGGAACGGTTGCAACAAAGTAAAGACGATTTAAAAAAGACAACTTTTTTTACGAACATCACCAAGTTGTGCAACTTTAACAGTTGGCTAACTTTACAATTAGCTTTTAAAGCATTGGCTCAGACATCGCGGTGGTATCGTGACCATATTATTTAAGAGCTTTAAAAATGGAATCATACTCAGACGTCTGGTCTGAGTTTAAAGTGGTCAACGTGGCACCTCGACCTCGAGAATAGCATCTGGAAAAGAAGTTTTGGTAGCAACAAAAATGAAATAAGGTTGCTGATGTGTGTAGGTGTTTCCTCAATAGGTACTTTAAAATGAAAGGCAATATGCAAATTTTGAAATTACATGTAAAAATACATAGCAGAAAATGCAGCGCTACGCATTGTGGAAGCAAAGCATAGGTGTTATTGCTCCCTGCACACACCTTAAGTGTATTCACTCCAAAAGGCTTGGGTAAAACACTTGAGTGCTCTCCGCTCCTCATACATCCAGCATCGCATCAAAATGTCACACTTGGCAGAATAGATAGCTGGCCTTATCGAGGGTCAAATTCCATTCCGCGGTAAATTTCAGAAGTCTCTCCGCTCTGCCTTTCAGCTGTGGCGGTGAGCGAGAGAGCGTGCAACGGGGTGTGTTAATTTGTTGTGGAGCAGAGTCAAATCCCAACCTGCAGGTACTAGTTTGGATTTTTAAAAAGAAAAGAGAAGGAAAGGCGGGTGTTTTACACACAATTCACTCTATCTGAGATCTTTAGAGAGCGAGTCACCCCGAAGGGAGACCAGAATCATGCTCAGTGTTGATGGATCTAAATACAATCAGCAACACGACTCATATCGGGCAGAAGGAAGGAGAAGCTGCCTTAACTAGAGCGGTGGAGATTCTGCAAGGCAGAGTTAGTCATGCTCTTTATGGTATTCGACAACGTCTGCAATTTGTAAACAGCAGTAATTGGGCTCAAGGGACAGCAGACTAAAATAAACCAAATGGCATTACAAGAGCCATGGATGCCTCCCTGGTGAGGTTTTCCATGCACGTCCAACCGGGAGAAGACCTAAAGGAAGACCCAGGACACACTTGAGGGACTTTGCCTCTCGGCTGGCCAGGGAACGCCTTGGGATTCCCCCGGAGGAGCTGGCCCAAGTGGCTGGGGAGAGGGAAGTCTGGGCCTCTCACCTTAGGCTGCTGTCTCACGACCCGACTCCAGATGAAAATGGATGGATGGCAATACGCCAAACAGTTATATTAGCAGAAATAGTAGAACTGTTTGACCAGACAGTGAGTACATTACAGGTCAGATCTTCATGTTAAATTAAAAAATGGCCTGAATTTGATGTGGCACCTTCTAGAGTCCCAGAACCCCCCAAGACACTTTGGTATCCAAACAGTCTTATCCAAACAGTCTCTCACCCATGCACACACAAATTTACACCCTGGTGGCGATGAGCTACGATGTAGCTGCAGTTGCTCTGGGATAGGGACACCGTCCACAGGCGCCCCCTGGTCGATGACGTCACAGCGCAGCGACGAGTACTGTCCGAATTCCAAGAATACTCATTCTCGTGTCCTCAAACGCGTCCTCGCTCCGCCCACATTTCGAGGTCGGGTCTGTTGTATTCTCACAGAACAAGGCTATCCCAGCATGCTTTGCATACCGGCTGTGGATTTTCAACAGGAAGAGAAAATGGGGAGAGCTACGATGTTTTAAATGTAAGTTTATTAAAAACTAGCCGTAGAAACCTAAAAAGCTTAAAGCAGTTCTGTTTGTAGACATTTTTCGTTTGTATATTTGTTTTTTAAATTACATTTTAGGCAGAAATCAGCCAGAACGAGTTTGTTTCGCAGGTCCCAGTTATTCCTGAGTGTGTGTGTGGGTGGGTGTATGTGTAGCAAATTAAACTTGTCATTTGTTTTAAGGACAACGTAGAAAAGAAGCGTTTTTATTAAGCTTAGAGGTGAAGAGTGAAGCTGTTTGCATACACAACCACAGTAGTTCTGCTGTGAAAAGTAGTTTTACATTCAGGGATTTTCAGGTGTCCAGGGTCAGGAGAGGCTTTACCTGTTGGTCATCCTGGGAGAGAGGCCTTCTACTGTCCTCATGTTAATGTTATTTAGCTGTTTGATATTTGAACACATTTATTAAAACAAATGCTAATAACTCTTTCTGGTCATTGATTTTATCACCAATTTTATTAGATGTTTTTGAACATGTTACATGAACAGAAAATGAAAAGCTGGTAATGTAGCGTCATGAAGGTCCTCTAATTTGTGACAAAGGTCACATTTTCCCAGCTAGGTCAAGCTGGGTCAGACTGTGACTTTTGGTTCCAGGAGTCACGATGGCTCAGGATGATAAGTTAAACATCCAAAATGTTTTTATATATTTAGATTCAGTCTTGTTTTATGAAAATGTCCTAAAACTGAACACATTTTAAGTTTTTTCCCCTCGTTTAACAAAAATAAGCTCACACCTCTCTCTGATGTTGGTTGTGAGTGACAGCTGTAAATAATCTATTAGGAGAAATCAGGTGTGCAAAGGTTTATGAATGTGTTTAGAATGAATTTTCAAATATTAAAGTTCTGCCTTTGAACAAATGAAAATGGTGCGTCTCATGCTGTTGGCATCAGAACTCATAATGGACATGGAATCCTCTTTAGTGAGGAGTTGATGTTAATGCTATATATTATATACATTTCTGGCCTTTAGCGTAGACTACAATGCCAAGCGGATCACTTTTCCAGACTCATGGATTATAAAAGAAAACAATCACCTGTCTACAGATCGTTTTTGAAAACCATTGGCAAGAAATACTTTGCAGAGGTCAGAGTCAGATCACCCGTTTCCATTAGAAAACAGCATTCCTTTCAGCCAGTTTTGTAGACTAAAGCGTTTGTCAGAGAAGCTCCAATGTGAGTGAAATAAAAAGTTTTTTAACACATAGAATAGAAGATTTCTGTTTTATATGACGCTGCTAAGAAAAAAAAATCACAGAATATTCCAGATCTGATCTGTCAAGAACTAAACCAACAAAGGAAGCAAAAAATGTTTGCTCTACAAAGTTTTACAAAGGAGCAGAAAGAAAGAAATGATTAAAAAACACGTGTTATTGAAACTCGTGGTCAACTCTGTGACATAGTCTTTGGTTGTGTTTAGGAGAGAAATCCTCAGCTGCATCAGTTTTTAATACATTCATGCCCCGAGAAAACAAGGAAAAACATAATTTCATGATCGACTATTAAGAAACTAGAAGCGGAAATGTTAGTTTACTGGGAGAAGCTCCATACCTGCTTGTATGGTTAGATTTTTAAAAGAACACCTTCATCTGCACGTGTTTTATTTATGATGTCCGTGTTACATACATGGATCATTCATGATGAACAGTTCTTAAAAGGGACATATTATGCAAAACTCACCTCTCTGCTTCTATAAATATTCCAAATGTAAAAAAAATAAACCCTTACATCTGTTTTCTTTCAGTGATTGTTTTTAGGAATCATGTGCCTAAAACAAATCGTTTGAAAAAGTACCCATTTGTGATGTCACAAACAGGGAAATTATAGAATAGAACCACCTCCCATACAAGGGAGAACTGCTACTAGAGGACCAGTGACACTACTACGAGACACTGGAGCTTCTCAGCTTATAGTAGCCTGATGGGTGGGTGTGGCCAGCTCCAGCTTGTTTTCTTAAAGTGACAGAGCCCTGAAACAATTCATTTTGGAAAGTACTGAAACTGTCCAGAACAAAACTGCTGAAATCTTCTTGTGTGAGAGGGAATTAGCGCAACTCATGAACTTCATAAACATGTTTGGTATCGACCACAGAACTAATACAAACTGTGAAAAAAGTCACAAAATGTTCACCTTTATAAATCTCTAGACCCACTTCAATGCAAACTGCTACATTTTCATTTGTTTTGAAATCTAGAATGGTTCAACCTGAACAGAAGCTTCCAAACCATCCTTCTCTGTGAAACCTAACTGCCAGAAATATAAAATGTATTTTGTTACACTCTAACACATATGGGTACAGCCTAAAGGCCACAGGTGGTCTGATCTGACTGAAACTGAGCTGAAAAGAAGGGGAAAAAACTGTTGCTGAGAAATCTTTGTGCACAAAAGCTGGAAATCGCTGCTGGATGCTCTTGACCTTTGTGCCCTCAAGCAGTAAGAGGAGCCTTCATGGCACAGTGATCAATATAGCCAGATGTACTCAGGAGCAGCTTGGGAAACCATTTTCATTCGCAGGTGGAATCTGGAATTTTGGAGGAGAAGCGTTGTCATCGATCTGATGTCTTTCCCTGTGAGGTGAATGAAGAAGAACAGCACTGACTGACACAGAGTCCAGATGTGTCTCCATGAAACACCAGGAGTGGGAAAAAAAGGTCAGATAATGATAGACATTGATTCTGAGGAAGTCACACTTTTGCTGGTGAAGAAAAAATGTAACATTTAATGATTTATAAAAACAAACCAGGAAGTCCAAAACGGTCATCACACAGAAAACAACAACAATTATATGGGGAAAAAGCGACTCCAAACCTGGGAAGGATGTTTCAAGAAGAAAACCAAGGATGGTAGAGTGTAGGCCGAGGGAAGTAATAAAAAACTGAGAAACATAGATGTGCTGAGAGAACGGAGCAGCAGGAACATCAACAGAACTCTACCATGGCAGATACAACAGTAATAGAAAAAGCATCGAGATGCATGAGGGAATACGTTCTTTTAAAGAGGGAAGGGAGGAAAGGAAAGGAAAAATGACGAAGAAAAAAATAAAAGCTAAATCTGAGCAAATTAAAAAAAATACCCAGATTGTGACAATTCTCAACATGTATATATTTTACTCCTCAATAAGTCATTCATTGAGCTCCACTGGCTACCGCTAGCAGCATGCAACAAATTCAAATTGCTAACACCAGCATACAAAGTCCGAGATGGTCCTCTTGCAAAGGCTTACGGCTCGGCCCGGCCGCTCCGGTCATCACAGGATTGTCGGCTAGCAGTGCCTACACCACGCTCAGGACAATCCAGACTTTTCTCATGCATCGTTCCACAAATGTGGAATGACCTACCAAGCACTACCAGAACAGCGGCTTCAGTTTAGACTTTCAAGAAACTCCTGAAGACCCTGCTCTTCAGAGAGCATCTTCTTAACTAGCACCTTCCCTGACCCCCCCCCCCCCCCGCCCCCCCCCGCCCCCCCCCCCGTACTGTCCACTCCATGTTCCCTAATCTCCATGATTGATGTCAAGTTGTTGTTGTTATTGTTGTTGTTAGCCTCAAGGGTAACATGCCGATTATCCCTTGTAAGTCACTTTGGACAAAAGCGTCTGATAAATGCATAAACATAAACATAAGTGTTTGGTGTCACCAGGCTGTCATTTGGCAGACTGTAACTCTAAGGCTGGGAGTAGACCTGTTTTTTAACCTGCTGTTGATGCAGGCTGGGTCTTGTTTACATACTAGCTGCTGCACTGCACGCAGTACTGGGCTTAACACACACACACACACATGACACGCACTAGTCAACATCATATATATTTGTCTTGTACCACAAATTTTTTAATCTGAAGCTACATATTAAGCATATTCAGGGCAGAGTATTGTTCCTGTTAGTGTTTAGTGTGAGATGATAGTAAATATTCCCTTTCTTTCTCCAACAACTTTACCTGATAAGCTAACTTTAGGCAAACCAGCAGCACAACAAATATTTTCAAATAAGACTCACAAACCTGAGTCAACACCAGTCTCATCAAAGCTGGGGTTCTGTCGTTGTGCTTTTGGTCTAAAAAACGTCCTTATGTCCATCTTCACTCATGCGTTTCAGGCAGAGTGTAGAAGCCGGCTGCTGAAGGGTTTCTTCAGTGGTGGAGGCTCAGGCAGGCTGTATACAAACTACTGCCAGCTGCTCCCTCTCTGTTGGACTTTGGTACTGCATGTTACTTCCGCGATTTAGATCCGGGGCTTTTCATAAAACATCCGGGGCTTCAGCCCAAGTAGCCAGGCCTAACGCTGCCCCTGCACCTGACTCACTTACAGTGTGCACCCTAACCATGGTACAGCTGTTTTGGTCCCCATTTTAGTATGATTACCATGTTTCCATCTGCACAGCAAAATCCACTAAGAAGGAAAACAAAGCAGAATTTGAATTTGCTCTGCAGACGTAGAAATCCCATAAGCCTTGCAGGACTGTGTCTCTGGGGTCCAGGATTGGACAAGGCTGAACAAACAGCTGGTTCTAAAACAACTCAGACTAATTTGTATTAATGCCATTTTTAAACAACTTTAATCTCTACATTTTCATAAACCGTTTCTCAGAAGAAAAGGCTGTTTTCCTAAGGTAGTAACTACCGCTCAAAACTTCCACATATCAGTTTACATGGATGGAATAATCCTGCTTTCTTCACAATGTGGACTGAGAGAGAAAATAACCTCAAAGTAGTTTCCTGTTGTCTTCGGTGCAAAACGCGGTGTGGGAGGGACTCATTCTGGTAAGACAGATTTGAGCCGAATTACAGAAAAGGGAAGAGTCAACACATTTATCCTGTTAGAAAGGAACGGGGAGACAGTGAGTCTGTGTTTATCCATTAGGAAATCCATATCTGGCTGGAAATGAAACAGCCAGGGTTCTGTCTCTGAGCAGCTCCTTCAAAACGTGGTCAGCAAGAAGTTTCTAAATGATTAATAAGCTCCTTTGACTGATCAGCTGCTCAGGAAGGCTTGAAGGACTGACCATCCTCAGCCAGACGCTTTCAAGATAGAAAACTTCAAGTCAAGTTAAATTTATATTCAGGATGTTTCTCGCCCGTAAAGGAGAAATGTTGTCAGAAATGTAAATGTTGGCAAACCTTTGGAGTGTTTTGGTCTGAGTGTTAATTCATAACGTCATTTGTGCTGCTGGGCTTCTGAAACTATCAGTCTTTGTTTAGGACAGATTTCCTCTGGGCAAAGTTTTTGAGCTTTTCACAGACTCCAAGTGGATAAATGGCCGTCATTCTTGCAGTATAATTCTTTTTTTGTTCCTTCTTGATGCAGATGAAGCATCAGATAGTGATTGTAAACCCTGCAGAATAATCACAAGATCCATTCACACCAGCGGGTCCTTTCGCAGTTTGAGGTGTCATTTCAAAGCAACCAGAAACTGTCAAAATCAGCTGCTGTGGTCTTGAATCCAAAAACAATTATCAGGACAATTTCTGTAGAGAAGACCAACAAAAAAATAAATCACACTTTTACTGCCGCAGGTGGCATAATGCTCTTTTCCAATTACCAAGTCTAATTACATCACAAGTCTGCAGAGTTGTCTGCCATCTATTGTGTCTCAGTGTGTGTGTGTGTGTGTGTGTGTGTGTGTGTGTGTGTGTGTGTGTGTGTGTGTGTGTGTGTGTGTGTGTGTGTGTGTGTGTGTGTCCATTTCTGTTTGCGTGCAACTGCTCATCTCAGAGTGTGAATTTAAAAATGCAGCGAAATGATCAGTGGGATTAAGGGACAGGACCAAATTTTCTTACTGGACTTGATAATTGGCACGAAAATTACTCACCAATTAAATATTAGATGGGAACACTCAGCAGACCACACAGTCTAGTTAACATTTGGGAGACAATATTTAATACTTTGAGGAGTTTGGTGGAAAATAACAGTGACAATGCAGATGCATGTACATGGCTACACAAACAGCCGCCGTGTACGGTTTTTAAAGAGGAACTGTCTGAACTTCCAAAATTATTCGATCAGAAAAGTCAAATACCTGGCTCGGGGGCCAATTTGGTCCCTTGAAGTTATTTTGTAGTTTTTTTGTAAACAAAGGCTCCTTTTTGTGGAGTTGGACATCCTTATCCTTGACCAGACAGAGAAAGTAATTCACTTGAAATAACCTTAATATAACATGAAATGAATTAACAGAACTGGAGCGCCGGAGAACAGGGAAGCACAAGGAGCAGAGAACTAAATGAGAAAACAAGTGAGCAAACAGGAAGAGGAATATTTACCTACCTGAATGCTGAGTGAGGTCAGCTGGGCTGACAGGGAGATGGAAAACAGCTGTGTGATGAGCAAAGTCACTTGGAAAGCTGAGGGGAAATAATTTCCAGTGACACACTCACGCACATGAGGAAATAAAATACAAGAACATAAACATAAATTACTGAGCAAGAAGAAAAGATCAATAAAAGCTTAGCCAAAACCCAGAATCCCACACCATGGCACGTCCACCACCTCTCATACCACAATAATCGTTCTAAGCCAGATTTTAGAAAACACTTTGTTAAATTTTATCACCATCTGTTTCCACCATGATTTTACTTAAAATCTTGTGTGTATTAAAAATTTTGATAACAAACACTAAAAAGGCTCACCTTGTACCCTTATAGAACAAATTTAAAGCAGGTGAGGTTAGAAGTTGTCTGCTGATGCATCGTGTCATGCAAAAATGAGCTCTTAGCATCCACAACTTTCTCAGACTTTTATAATACATGCACATTCAATTTGCGTGAAGGATGAAGTGATTTAAACATTTGCAAAACTTCCTCAAACCCTTTTCCAACAATAAGCAAATGTTTCCTCCTCTGAGCATCTGCCTAGAACGCTAAAAAGAAAAAAACACTGTGGGAACAAGCCAGGAGAAGCTATTAAAATACAGGAGAGCATTTTAAAGCATCTGTATTCTCCGTTTGTAATGCAAGAGCCACCTGCACAAATATTACCTTCCAGACGGAGCCACAAGAGGAGAACCTTTCATGCATTCTCACTAAATTCTGCATCAGAAGTTTGGAATAAATGAGCATGCAAATTAGTTTTATGTACTTCAAGAGGAAAAAGTTCCTTTGGAAACTTTTTTTTCTGCAACAAGCAAACATACAACCAAGTATGGATAATGCTTCGCGCTTAAAGCCGGGGCCACGGAACATTTTACTTACAGGAAAATATAAGAATGGATCCAAGTACATCTCTGCTAAATCTGGAAGCAAACACCAAAGAGTCTGCAAACGGATGAAGGTCGAGGAGGGAGTACAACTTCTGCACATGGAGAATTATGCAAGGCATATTTTCAAAAATCCACAAGGGACTCTGTCAGGAGATAGAGGTTTGGTGTGGGCCCCGCAGTCATGGAAAAATAGGATGTCAAAAGAGCTCCGTGTGCATCAGCATTTTAAAACACTAGATTTTTTATATGAAGATAAAAAAAGATTAAATATTAGAATTTGAGAATAATTCTGTGAGTTTCATCCTATAAATTGATGTTTTAACTTTTAAAGGTGCATGAAGTGAGAGTGACATCCTGTGGTCAAATAAAGGTACTACAGCCCATATCAAAACAAACGCATCCACTCTTGAGCAGCTGTTGCCCATCAGCGCCAGAGGATTCTTGATGATGACCAAAGATGAGTCATACGCAGTCAGCTGATAAGTAGACAAATGTTGTAATATTGAGTTGTTGGTAAATAAAATGAAGCTTGAGATACTTTTAAAGCCGACTATTTGTTTCTAGTTCACCGGTAGCATTGTTAGCTCATTGTTAGCCTCTAGCCTTTACCCTATATTAGAATAAGGCCTAGTCCACACGTAGCCATTTTTTTTAAACGAATACGCAGATCTTCACTTTGGCCGGAGTTTTTAAAAAGATCCGTTTTCGTGTGAAAAAACTCCGTTTTCGTGTGGATGACAGGCCAAAACGTAGAAAAATATCTACGTTTTGGCAGATCCCCGGCTACGTGTGGACAGGGCCTAAAATAGAAAGGCTTTAACCTCCTAGGGCCCTGTGTCCACATATGTGGACATTGGCTCCTTGCACTTTTAAAATTGTATCATCTTCACCTTAGACCTTTTTGTTATTATTTATAGATACATTATATTGATATTGACTAAAAAAAATTTCTAATTTTTATAGGAAATTTGACAAATTTTTAATTTAATTTCATTTTCATTTTATTTTAATATTTGTAATTTTGTTTCCGTTAATGAGAGTAGACTACTCTGTAATAGTCAGATACAGGTTCAGGTCTTAATGAACTTAAAGTGACAATGGCGCAGTACATACCTAAATCACTGCAAGACAGCAGTATTTTTGGGTTCGAGTAAGACCGTACCAACGGATGGCCATTGGGGTAAAAAATCTCCGGGAGCGCAACCTCCAGCTAAATGACAAACCCATCAGACTCCCTTTCATCAGTGGCAAAGAGTGAAGAGATAAATGTGTAAAACAACAACATTTATGAATGGTAAAAGTTTTGTTTACTGTTCGTTACAAATCATTAAATGCATTTTGTCCTCACGGGCTCCTGTAGAAAGAAACATGGCATTAAATATGGTACCCATGGATTTTTGACCCAATATTTATATGTTACAAAACCGCCAATATTTTTCAACAACTGGGCATCATTTAATTCATTTTCAACATTTCAATGGATATTTCCAGAGATTAATGGTTAAAAACTACAAATTGTCTCTTACGTGTTACTAGCTAACATTCTTTCCACATCTCTGCTGCATTTTGCTGGCTGGTGTTGAATTACAAAACTTGGCAACACCACAGGCTCAAATATGATTGGCTCTGAAACCAAGAATTATGGAGGCCGGACAGATTGTAAACACAGGGTGTTTCTAAATGTCAAGGCATTTTGCTTACGAGGACACTGTCCTTCTTTGATCAAAGAAAGCGGTTAAATGGAACAGACTTACCTCTCGTGACCAAAGCCTGCCTTTTGCTTCCATACACTGTTTATGTCCTACCCATCATATTTCAATATAATGAGCCTTTTACTTTTTAAATCGTGTTTGTATTGATTATCAAATGTGTAAGCGAGTTAGGACCTGCTAGCCACCAAAGCTGCAACAACTAAGCAACTAAATAACTGCATTGGATCTAAAAAAAAACATTTTAGCTAGAAGCCCTGGAAGTAGCTGCTGGCTCCTGATTCGCTATCCTTTTGTGAATACTGCACTGTATTCTGGGAAATTTTTGACCAGGGGAAGGCAACAAGGCACCTCCCATGTATCCTCAGTCAGTTAGCTAAATAGCAGGCAAACGGAGAGACACCTTCGTAGCTCATGAACATTGGAACCACGACGGTTCCTGATGATGTATCTCCTAGGCAACCGGGGCGGGACCAAGGCATCAAGGCAAGGTTCATTGACATTGAGAAAAACCCAAAGACTACATCCCGCTTCTGTGTTTTTTAAAAGAGAAAATCTGACAACCCCGCAGACGGCTGAGGAGAAAATCTGTTTTTATGTAATTCCTTCCAACACGATTGAGGCATAATTAGACTGTGATTATTTCACTGTTAAATTCTTACAAATTTCACCATTTAGTTTGGCCTCAACACACTTTTTTGGTAGCCCGATCAACTCGGGGTGACCAGACTGCCCGTTTTAAAAGCCTAAACTTTACCTGAACTAAAAGTGTTTCAGAGTTTTTGTCTCAAATGAGAAGCCTGCATTGTTTTCCTCATCTCTCCTGCTTCACTCTTACCTCGGTGGGGGCTATGAGCACACAAACAACCTGTTTCACCCAATTATCTCTCCCACTGAGTGCAGTCAGGGCAATCTGGCTCAGTCAAGGCGTTGAATCATTGAGCCAGATGATTTAAACCTTTTGGGGTCTGAGAGTCAGCACGCCAGGACTGGAACTGCCTCATGATCCTCAGCTGATACTTATCCGTAGACCCACTAATGCCAGAAAAGGAGAAATTAGAACTTTTGTCTAAGTGATTGTTACTTTTTACTCTGAAAATTACATGACCAACTATGCAAAACCTTCCACTGAATACATTGTATGTTATATGTTGTATGTAATTAATAAATTAAATCACGTAGATGAGGTTGGTATAAAGATGATTAGCATTTAAATAAACATAGTGCCCTTGATAAACGTGGAGGTAATTACAAGCCAGGCAGCCTGTGGGGATGCATTCCCAATAATTACTGCATGAGGTTCAGAGCTCAAGGCAGGCATGTATAAAAAGCCTCATCTGGTGGTTGTCTTCAGCATATCTGTTTGTACAAGACAACACAACCACTACCACGTTATTGCCAAGTGAAGGAAATCAAGAGGAGAAATTATGTCTTTTTTTCTGACCCTGCCTGTGGGATCTCTACACGGTATTCAAAGTTATTAACGATTGATCAATGTGTCAAACTACTCTGGATTGATGCAATTAAATAACAATATAATAAAAAGGGCTATTTCAAAAGCAAGTGAAGCAGAGGAGCAACATAGAAGATAATTGGGTATTGACAAAAGAATGTGAAAAGCAAAGACCACTCTCCAATTTACCCTGTCATCTCCAGGCTCTGATTATGCTGCCTGCCGACCAGATAATTGGTGCAATGCTCAATAAAAACAAACATTTCAGAGCACGGTGTTGTCAAACACAAGCGTGCCGTTCCTGTCTCCTGCACCAAACCGACTGGTGACCTCTTCCACTTAATGTTCTGTTAATGACTGGGATGATCTGCTTTTATTTTGAAACGTGGGAGGCTCTCGTACTTCTGTCAAGATTAACTGACTCTAAATGACTTGTTAAGTGTTAATTACCATAATGAAGCCACTGTAGTTTGTGCCGCGAAAGCTTTTAAAACGTAGTGATGAGCTCGTCCTTAAAGACCAGTAAAATCTGGAAGGTTTCAATTAGTCCAACGTCATCGATGTTGGCATCTGAGGAGGGGCGGCAGGGCAGAAATCCCGACACTGGTCAAACACATCAGAATAATAACCTTTATTTTACAAAAACAAGCAAAAAAATGAAGCTATGCAGGCAACAGAGTCCCAAGTGAACACAGAGATAGGGCGAAAACTCAACCACAAAACGGAATAAAGATGAGGTTCGAACAAATTTGAACAATAATATTGGCATATTCTCATGTAAAATTGTACTGAAGCATATTAGTGTCAGTGTAGGAAAAAAATTAAGGATCGATATCTCGTAATAACAAGAAGGTTTTTGTTAAACAAGGTCTATATCAAGTTAAAACTGGAAAAGTTCTCGTTCTGAGATTTATAACACGTCTTAATGAGAAAGCTTCTCGTAATTCCAAAATACTGATCATTAAGTTTTTTCTCTCGCACTGACGCTAATACACTTCTGTACATTATTGCAAGAAATTCTGTGATCAATTAGAAATTTGGTTGTGGAGGACAATTGTAACCTGGTAGAGTTGTATCACACACTCTGTGTGTGTGTGTGTGTGTGTGTGTGTGTGTGTGTGTGTGTGTGTGTGTGTGTGTGTGTGTGTGTGTGTGTGTGTGTGTGTGTGTGTTTGTGTGTGCGTGTGGGTGCAGCAACACAGGTGATTTCAATTAGAAATCAGGCACTGCTCTGGGTGGTATGTCTGAGGTTTACTGTTTAGTTTCTGTTCCTCTCTGCCACCCTGTCAGGAAGACAGAGATATGTGTGTGTGTGGTTACCACGGTGATTATAAATGAGAGACCGGCAGCAGCATTAACATTTCCACTGTAAACCCAAAAGTTCAAAATAATCAAATATATTTAGTAGATAAAACTCATAATAAAAAAAAATGTTTTTAGAACTCAAATGTGTTGAGCTTGTTCAACTTTTCCTTGTTTTAAGTACATAGAACTCAAACATTTTAATTAATCTGACCTCTTTCCTTTTTTAAGTAAGCACAACTTTGATTGATTTATTATTTTATGTTTCTATGTTACTCCATTCGTCTTTATGTCAACCCTAAAGTGTGTCTGATAAAAAAGACTTGTATCTTTTTTTTAAGTGTATTTCCAGGAAAAACAACCACAGACTAGCAATTTTGATGGATTGCAGGAACAATAAACTGCTGGGCGTGGTGCATTGTGGGTAGTCATATTTTCAGTTATTTTGCTCTATTTTGGGGTGTTTACGCATGTTCATTGTGGAGGATTGTTGTTCTCAGTTATTTCACTCAGTGTTGCAAATGTGGTGTTACTTTTTGTATCATGTTGGCCCCATAAGCGAGGAGGTTGGTCAAAGTAATGCTGTATGGCTGTGCCATCCCATTGTTATTAATACTGTGGTTGTTCACACCAGATACTCTTGACTTGACTTTGAGTGTCCCACTTTCATTGGCTGTTAGCATCTAGGGGTGTGTGAGTCACGATCTGGCGTTAGTTACTGCTTTCACCAGCCTGTCACATTGTCACTTTTAAGTAAATTCAGCTTATTTGGGTTAGGGTTTAATAGGTCCATTTAGAGTTCATATAAGTTATAATATTTAAGTTAGTAAAAACATGTAATAAAGTTCAAATAAAATAAAACATGTATGTTTAGTGAAATAAAACTTTGTAAGTTGCTTAAGTGCTAAGTTATAGGTTGGAGGTAGTTAAATGCTTTGATTTTATTCAGGTCATATTTTTTAGGTTTTGGTAAACATAGTTTTTAGATAAGTTAACTTAAAAATTATTAGGTAATCGGTTTCCTCATAAGTGTTGAGTTCAGTGAACTTATTCAGGGTTACAGTTAGGGGAAGGCACACACAGTTCTGCATCTAACTGTGGTTTTGACTCGCCTGAGGTTGGGACATTGCTGCCTTAGGGGAGGTTTGTTTTTGGTGGGTCAACATCCGGATGGCTGTTGTGCTTGCGGGGAGTGGAAAACGGTTGCTCATGTCCTTCTGCACTGTCATCTCTACGTGGTTGAGCGACGGGCCCTGTTTGGTTTCCTGGGGACTGTTGGTGTGACTGTGTTTGGCCTGCGTGCTTTATTGGGGTTGAAAGATTGACGTGTTGTGGGGGTGCTTTTGGCTTTTCTTCGAAAGGTTGGCATGTACGGGAGGTTAAAAATCTTGGGCTATTGGCCATCGTTGCTGGGGCAGCAAGATGCCTTGAAGGCGTCTAGCCTGCCCGCATCTCTCATTTGAAGAAGCTCTGCATCTAATGTGGCTGTATACTGAACTCTCTGCAGGTAGAGGCTCACGGGTGCGCAGGGGAGACCTGGAGTCACCAACCAGAAAGACCAAACACCTAGATCCAGCCCTGAGTCAGATGGCTGGAGGTACTGGGCTGATTGGGGAAGCTCAAGTAACTCGCTACCTGGCTTCATGCATGTTGGTTTGAAGACAATTAAACTTCCCCCTGGTTTTTAACTGGTCTCCGAGCCCTGCTTTATAAGCACAACCTGCACAGACTGAGATTTTATCTGGACTTTAGCTTTGCAATTAATAAATTGTCTATTTTTGAAGCGGTCTGACTCTGTGCATCATTGTCCACATTAATTCTAATTGGTCAGATTCACTTCTTGTAAGATCTTGGTTGCTGATCTGTGGGTGTTACACAATCAACTCAACTTTGTGAAAAATTTGCTCACCACAGAACTATTTTTGTGGAGCTATGGCTATCTTAAACCAGATTGACTCCAAACATCAGTCAGACATAGAATCCTATGTATGGTTTTAGTATAATATTTTACATTTTTATAATAAACAATAACACAAAACATATAGGCAGAATTTAATCTCAGACATAACTAAAAAAAAATACAACTTCTATGTGTGGGTGATGTCATAACCTTTAACCGCCAAGCATGTAGAAGTTATAAGTTGAATTGCAGCACCATCTAGTGTTGAAAGTGTCTATCCTAAGGTCTCTTAAGAGTGTGTTTATGACCCTCACCAGAACATCATTTACAGTTGTCAGATATATTTTTGACTAAATCAAAACCAAAGATAATCTGATCTTTGGTTCCAGACATTATTCCTGGATATCCCTAACAGAGTTTTTCTGTTGCTCTGTGGGTTCCTGTGACCCTCGAGCCAGCAGAAGTCTCACGGTTGGATGGAGGACAACAGAGTCCATCTGCTGTCTGTTTTCTTTGGTGCTCTGCCATAAAAAAGACCTCTGCTGCCAGAACACCCAAGGGTACCCATGCGCAGAGCGCCACCTGCACCAAGGGACACACTCACTGAATCACCTTTATAGCCGACCGGCTCCGCTGGGGCATGCCTTCATTCTGCCAGGGCCCAGACACAGGAGCAACGCTATTTTGAGATGGGGCCTTGTTGAAGCGGGATCGTTACACAACTGTGCCATTAGCCCTAATTGCAGCAGCTTGGTGGAACACAGAAAAACTTTCAGTGCTCTGAGACGGCGCTGCTTTTCCCCTGAGCTATATAAAATCGAAACTGATCTCAGGCTGAGTTAATTGAATTGCAGAAAGCTTATCTTCCTGCTGAGGGGGAGTATGGAGAGGAGAGGAGTGAATGCCGTACAGTAAAAGAAGAAACCATGATTCTCTGCTTCTGTTCTCTGACAGAATGTAATACTCTGCTACAGAAACGTGACATGACTGACTCCCCCTCTCCCTTTTTCTGGTAATCATAACAACACGCCAACATCAAAGCCCGCTCTGGTAGAAACTGGTTGTAGCAGAAACACGAAACCAAAGAAAGATGGCTGCTACAGATCTCCATTTAAATGGATCACAAATTATTCTAGAACACTTCTGAATGATGCTGATGCAGCTAATTCCAACTTCGACATAATTTAAAATAAAAGACAAAGTCACTTTAAATGTATGAAAGGTAGAGAATATAAAATACACAGAAACGTTAAAGCTGCTTCCAATTGCTCATTATGATCACCATGGTAGCCACACACCTGTGTCACTCATTCTCTGACAGCAAAGTTCATAATGAGGGCAGAAAGCAACGCAGACTAAAAAAAGATATGCAGTTGCTTTAAGATAAAAAAAACTTCCATATTGTCAAAAAAATCTTGAACTTGTTTTCTGCGGACGTGACAAGCTAAAACAGACTTTTTGTTTCCTGAGTTAACAAGAATATTTTGAGCTAAATAAAGATGTTTCCACGTCGCAACATGGCCACAAAGCATATGCCGTGGCAATTATCCACTGTCATAGGGGATGGCTGCCTGTCCACCGGCCGCGAGGAAGCATGAGGACGCGTTTGTGCTTCGAGTCTGTTTTTTACATGCTACGCTTCCATAAAACATCAAACTGCACAGTTCAGATTGGACCAGACAAGAAGTCAAACACAAAAGCAGTGTTAAACATCGGGAAACTTAAAGGTGTAGCAATCGATGTTTCTGAAGAAGCGCCCACTCAACGTTCTTTAAAATGCGCATGTGCACCCCTCCACCAGTCCGTGGAGCGTGCTCGTGCACGCTCTGTTTCCAAGCAACCGCCGGCTTTGCATCACCTGTTGACTCTAGCAAATTCTTTTTTCCCCACAATGTCGGATTCTCCACCAGTAAGTTATATTCCATGTAGCATTACGAGTTTCTTCATAGCCAACTATAGCATTGCAAAAAAAGCTATCAATTAGCATATAAGTTATATTGTTTTGCTGATTGGTTTAGAGCTTTCCTGAGGAAAGTCTTGTTGGTTCCAATACGGACTACGAGCCCGTGCCCGGTCCATCCCGACCAAGATCCAGGATGAGGGGTGCACCCAGAGACCAAGTGAGACGATCCAGGGCCGGAAGAGCCACAGCTTCAACAACCCGCGGCAGCCGAGAGCAGGAAGGAGGCGGCCGTGTCAGAGGCCGACGTCGAGTTCGAGGTCAAGCTAGAACCCGTGGGGGTCTGCTCGCTGACCTTACACGGGATGACTTAGAAAGGGTCCAACAACTCCTGCAACAGTTGGTGGCAGTGGTAGAGGCAAGTGTGCATATCTAACTACTAACTTATCATAATTCATAATAATAAAAAAAAAGCTTAATTAGTAAAAAAGTACATCATTTTGAGGTAAACAGAACAGAAAATAAACCCCAGACCTTTACGCAGCCGTCATTCTCCTAGTTTATCGTGTGAACGTCCAAAATCACGCGTGGTGTTGCAATTCTCCTGTGATTTTGTGACCTCACGTGACCGGCTGTTTCCCGTTTCGTGACTGAAACACTCCCAGTTGGAAGGGAGCCCGCGGGTAAAACGCCTCTATCCCTTTACACGCCGCTTCAGGTGGAAAGGAGGGGTGAGAAGAGTTTGTTTGGAAATAATTTCACATTTTTAGAGTTTAAAATGTCACATTTGTACAACCCCCCCTACAAAAACATCAAAATCCCAGTTCAGTCATGTAGAGTCCAACTTTCTGTAACCTTTTGAAGTTTTTAATGATGTTTGTGACGTCTGTCTGAGCTCCAGCGGAGTTGGTTGTCTGCGGGGAGATTTCTCACACACGGTTGCTGAATAAAAGTCAAGTTTTGATGCTTAAGTAGCAAATCTGCTTTTGTTTCATTTCCCTTTTCTGTCACTTCACCTTGATTTGTGTAATCATTAGTAACAGAGACCAAAATCAGAGCAAAAACAACATTGAAAGTGCAGTTTATCATATTGCACGAGTTTTGAGACTGCTCGGTGTGTCCATCTCCCACAGTAAATAGAAAATATTAATAAAATCTCCCGTTCAACCCCCCCCACCCCAATCCGCTATCTCACCCTGATATGAACCTCCACAGAGATTGGATTGAGAAAGAAGATTACTGTGACAGCAGGACTTTCCAGGCCAGCGGGTCTCTGCACATGTGTGTGCAGCCAGCAGCATTAATGCAACGTATTAGGTTTGTTAAATTTAGACCCGAACAGAAATGTGTTTGATGTGACTCATCCATTTACAGATCAGAGAGCTCCCGTGGTCTAAAACCAAAGGATATTAGACCAAAGCAAACGATAAAACACTAGAATAAAAGAACATGAAATATTTCGCTCAGACAGAAGTGGAATCTAAGATGTTTTAGGAGTGTTCTCTGAGCTTTGAATTGACTCACGAGTGTCAACAGCTAGACAGATTTTGAAAGTGCACAGCAGTGAATGAACAGTGTAAACAGGACATGAATCATTCCTGTCACGCAAACTCAGGAGGACGGGACGGGGACTGGGAGCTGTTCTCGTCCTCTACAAACCTTGATGTCTCCGTTTCTGCAACCAGGCATGATGCTTGCAGGTAGACACGAGTCTGGAGAAGCACCTCCACTGATAGGTCATTGCTGAATGTTGCAGAGGTGATTTTAGGGCTGTGTCACACTGTGGATTCCCCTCCACAAAGATTTAAAACTCAAGTTCTTTTTTTCTTCTTTATTATAATCGGTTTTGATGCAAGTGAGCAACTTCAATGTTTGTAAATTAAACAATAAACACTCATAACTTGAATGTTCTGTCGTCCTTCTGGTGTCAATCCAACACATTTCATCCTTCTTTTTGTGCATCAGTTTCTTGTGGAAATGCATATGCATCAGCTTTGAAGGTCATTTTTTCTCTGAGACGAGTCTTTTTATTCCACCTTCTTACACTTCACTGTGTTTCCATATGTTCACAAAGCTCCACTGCATGGCCTGTTCCTAGTAACTTTAACTCCAGTAACTCATGATGACAGAAATGATTCAGTTTTGATAAATGAAGATTGGTTCAAATTGGAGTGATAAGCTAACAGCTAGTCAGCAAAGTGGATTACTGGTAAACTACTTTAATCTCCAACATTTCCTTGCATTTTATTTGGATGGACGGTCAGTTTTGCACTTTGTCTTTCTTTACATGAACATGTAAGATTTTGGAAAACATTAGCAGTAGCTAGCTGTATGGTTGGTGCAGCCCTCTCTACCCAGAAGAAATATGTAATGCAAAATGGACAAAAGTGCAAAATTATCTTTGAATGAACAGCAAGATATTGTTTGTTTGTTTTAACTTAATTCGTGATGGCTATTGAAATAGGTACCACTGGGACTAGCCATTAGCTTATCAATCTGGTCATAAATGATCTCTTTCTGCAAACTGAGGTTGTTCAAAGAGCAAAAAATAGCTTTGATTAATAAATATCATAATTTTATTCCGACACAGAAATCCACTTCTCCAACTACAAAAGCACAAGTATGATGTAAAAATTAGAACATCTTAGGTGTGTTCTTGCTGTGTCTTTGTAAATCCATGCTTTCGTTCTTTTTTAAACACAGAAACAGTTTTGTTTACCTGTTTGTAGCTACAGTTTCGCCGACAGCTGCCGGCTTCTTCAGGCTGACGCTGATGGTGGCGCGTCACTTCCTTCTCCGTTTATCTGCGGGCAGCAGAGGACGTTGTCGCCCTCTACTGCCCGCTCTCCCCTCTCCGACGATGCAGTCCCATGCGTGGTCCAGCGTGTAAACTCCGTCGTCCCTGTTCATGGTCCCACATCCACGTCTCCTTATCTCGATTGCTTCCTTGATCGAGAAAGAGGCAAATCGTAAACACACAAGAGCAGCAAAAGAAGAAGCAGAAAGTACAATAAAAAAGTCAGTCGTAACAGATCATTGCTTAAGAGAAAACCATATAATGGACTGGGACAACACACGGATCATAACCACCGAACAACAAAAATACAAAAGATGGATCAAGGAAGCAATCGAGATAAGGAGACGTGGATGTGGGACCATGAACAGGGACGACGGAGTTTACACGCTGGACCACGCATGGGACTGCATCGTCGGAGAGGGGAGAGCGGGCAGTAGAGGGCGACAACGTCCTCTGCTGCCCGCAGATAAACGGAGAAGGAAGTGACGCGCCACCATCAGCGTCAGCCTGAAGAAGCCGGCAGCTGTCGGCGAAACTGTAGCTACAAACAGGTAAACAAAACTGTTTCTGTGTTTAAAAAAGAACGAAAGCATGGGTAAAAATTAGAATTCACAACTCATCTACATACATATTCTTACCTCAGTATGAATCAATTTTAATATAACATTTAAAAATAAATTTACATTAATTTAAAGTTATTTTTCACAAATAGTCTACTGATTTTCACTCATTTGCCAAATGCAGAAAAATACTTTACTCTGGTTTAATTCCACTGTTGTGGTCCTACCACTAGAGGTCAGCCTAACACATGCTTTCTCAAGTCTATTTAGGCCCAACCAGTTCCCTGGAGATTTGTGTGCACATTTATTTTTTTATTTGCAAGGTTGGATTTTGTAATTTGTTGTTTTCAGTCAGGTTTGTGCTTTACTGTGAAATAATCAACACAATTCTTTAAGGTTGACTGTCTTTGTGATCTAAAGAAACTTATTGTGATTTAATTGATTGTTTTAGTTTATTTATAGTCAAATAAAGCTGGTTGTCATCAGCATTTCCCCGCATGACCAGGTTAAACACATTTAATTAAACTTTAAAAACAAGTGGAACAGGAAATTGTTTAACAAAGATAGGAGAGCCGCTGGTTTGTGATTTAGAGAAGAGACTGGGTTTCTCATGACAGTCACGAGGAAAATGATCAGCCTTAAGAGCTTTTTCCTGGAGTCTAAAGAAGCTGCCCAGTCTTATTTCAGACACTTTCCCAGTGACTGAGACCAGAAACACTTTGGTTATGTGTTTAAGAATAAAAGTATTTATCCTGCAGATAAAGATTTATGTGAATTATAGTTCATCAGTGATAAAAGGAAAAAAAACATCAACCATCGAATGTGAAAGTGAACACCACAGCTAATCCAACTTAGTGAACACAAAAAAGTTATAGTTTCACAGATAATGAGACAGAAGTCTGTAGCTGTAGGTCATCCAACAAAAACTCCAGCATTAGATGATTTTTAATTAAAACTTTGCCACTTGCTGTTAGAAAACATCCTCTTTGATAGCAAACTACAAACCACTGAAAAAAATTGATATTTGATAGTATCCACAAGAGGGCAACATTTGCCCCAAAGGAAAAACAGGCAAGATAGTTCACTGTTCACATACAGTGTGTTATCGTTAGCCACATTAGCCATCTCTTTTAAAACTTGACTTAAAGGTCATTTTGGTTTTCAAAATTACAGTATTTCAACAGGTCTTTCATTATGATGTGTTCATTGATGGTATGAAAACACTTTACCAAATCAAATCAAAGATACTTTATTAATCCCAGAGGGAAATTAGAGTGTCCACTAGGTGGGGTGGTGGGTTGGGACTATCCCCACTTCAGTTCCTGCAGCCACGATAAGCAGCGCATGTCACCTCAGTGTGGATAGGGGGAGGAGCATTGAGGGTTGGAGGGTTGCAGTGACCCTGGAATGATTCAGCGGCCTTCCCGCAGTCCCACCCAGGCTGGGAAAGGAGACAGAGTTGAGTTGCCACAGTGACGGCACATTCCACATATCTTCTGAGGGGGGAGTTTTCATTGGAGCCTTACAGGCTTAAGGGTGCCAGATACCGATTAGAAATTGTTTTGGGGCCAGACAGAGATAGTTTCCTCTCTGTCTTACAGTTCCTTGGTCCTCAACCTCTCAAAATCCCAATAATGGACATTAAACTATCCCAATCCGTGCTGATTCGTCCACTCTATCCTTGATCGCATCCATCTTTTGTGCCAATGAATGAATCTCGACCAAAGTTCCAAGCTTACGATTCGTCTCGACAATTATGTGAGTCTGTGAATTCACAGCATGGTGCAAACCATCTCTGAGCTCCGGGATCAGGCCAATATTCCTCGACAGCTCGTTCATTTTCGGGTAAGCCAGGTAGCCTCCAATGCAGATCAGCAGGAAACCCGACACCAACACCACGAACATCCACACATCTTCAGAGTCCTCCACAGACAGCTGGGATAAACAAATCAAGTTCCACTGTTTCCAGGAGTCCATGATGAGTCCAACTGGGTCTGTCCCGGAGGGGCATCCGGGAACCCCTTCTCCCATTCTCATCGTTGAAAATTTTTTTATCAATCGCGTTGAGAGACCAACTGACGAGATCCAGTGCCAGCTTTTACAAACTCTCAATTTGTTGCTTTCCGAGAATGTCTGTCAGGTTTTGTATCTGTTGACCTGTCATTGTATGCGTTACTAATGAAATTTTTAATATTTTTTAGCTTATTTAAACAAATTTAAAGGTGTATTATGTACAAATGAAGTAAAAATGACATCATGTTGTAAAATTGGATTACTGCAACCACTTTTAACAACTGGAGCTTTCGGCCAGCTGTCATCAAACTACAATCGTCGGTGCTAAAGTATTAGCTCACAGGAGGCACGGCAACCCCGCACTCACTGATGGTATACAGTAGTTACTTCCCTCCTTCCTTGGTTTTGAAAGGAGAAAAACTGACAATCCCTGCAGCCAGCTGGATATGAAATATATTTTGGTATAGCATTCCTTCCAAAATGACTGAGATTTCACTATATTCTTACATACTGCACCTTTAAAAAAGATAAAGTAGCCTCTCGTGTTGAGGGGGTTCTTGATGGGACAAAACCTCAAAATGACAAACAACGAAGCGACAATTTTGACTCTTAGACTTGAATCCTACAAATATGGATATTTTCAAACTACCCAATAATCATATCTATGAATGGTTGTAGAAAACATGCATTTCTAAAAATCATAGTAAGCCAGTTGATGTTTTTCATAAATGTGAATTTTACACGTCACAATCTATTGCATCCATGTTAACTGAATGCATGTTGAAGATAAGATCTTTTCTTTGAAGGAAAATCAACAAAAAAAATCAAATAGCAGATCACAATTTTATTTACTGAATAAATTTGGACAAAACACCAGAATCTGTTACAATACAATCAGAACATCTGAGGCAGATATCCCACCATGCATCACCACCCCCCACCCCCTCCAAGGAACAAAAAAAAAAAGACTAAACATTAGCACCAACTTAAATAAAAAGGTAGCTCGGTCTACAAAAACAGTGGAAATAGCTGTTTTAAAAAAAGCATTTCAGGAAAAGGAAAAATAATATTAAGTTTCCCCCCTTTTTTTTTTTAGCTTAGAAGAAAAAAAATTAAAGAACTGAAACAAGCATCCTCCTACCCCTCAACCCCCCACCCTACCCCTCACTAGGCAGGCTACAGCATCCATGGAGCACATGCCAATGACTAGATCTAAAAAACACAAATTCAAGTAACATTGAGATACAACGAAACATCTCCACTGGTACCCATTCCGAGCGTGATGGTTTCACATACCCTACACAGGCAGTAGGAAAACTAACATGAGGTCATGGAGCGAGCAATTCTACCACTGAATATCTCATATCAAGTTTTTTAGTCTTCTTTTATTCTAAGAAGTAGTGAGGGAGACTGGGTGGCATGGCCTGTTGGGGCGCAGGACTACTGGCATAGATGAGATCACGTTTTCGAAAACTTCAGACAGACTCAGTGTCCTCGTCGTGCCTGTCCTGTGTCGCGATATTGCCTACATCATACGTCATGAAAAAAAGGAATCTCTTGATAAAGAAGTACCCTGCTATGTAGCTTTAAATATATATTTATATTTATTTATTTATATATATTTATATAGCTGTTACAATTTAAATAAAAACGATACGTTCTCGTTCCTACAAGTGAAAAATGAATTTAAATATTGGAAGCTAATTTTTTAAGAGGTGGGAACCGCCTTAATTGAACGCACTAAGTGCTTGATGACATGTTGGGATGAATACAAAACAAATGGAAGATTCAGGGAAAGAAAGCAGCAGCACTAGCTTAGAAACAAACGGAGTAAACGACAGAGGTGATACTGAGAAAAAAAGAGGCAGAACCGTAAATAAAAAAGGCCACCAAGGAGTTCAGTGACTGTGTCAGAATTTACCGTTATGCAAAACAAAGATGAGGTCGAACATTTGTGTTTATGATAAAGACAAAAAGCCTAACGAATGGTCCCAGGTCAGGAGTCGGGATCGCCGTTTCTGACTCTGGAGCTGTGGTTTCGAATTTATTACGAGCCACAGTGATGACCAAAAAAAAAATCTAAGAGGTGTGGTGCTTCAGTCCACTCAGAATTGTCCTTATGTCCACAAGTCCCTTCATGCTTTCAATAGTGTCAAAAATGTGTCAACGTTGTGTGAGCACCACAAGAAAACAAAGCTAAGTGATTAAAAACAACTTTTGCTACATTGTTTGCAACTTGCACGTGTGGCAGCGCCGCCCCCTCCGTCGGGGCGCGCCGCCTGATGATGTCTAGATGTCATTAGTCATGCCGGGCTCAAGGTTTTCCATGAGATGGTGGAGAAAGGAAAACAGGATGGAAACGCCTTCGTTATGAGAGACAAATTCACCGATTTATTTCTAAACTACGGCTGTTGGCTCTGCTTAGACCGTGGCGATGTCTCGTTTGTGCTTTGCTTTTTTTTTTTTTTTTTGTTTACTCTTGTTTTTTTTGAATGTGTTCAGCTCAAGAAATGCTCCAACTCTTCCTCCATGTTCACCTCAGGCACCATCTGCTCCTGCTCCCTTTCCGCTCTCCCGTGCACTTGAGATCCTCCTAGCGCCCCGGAAGAGGTGAACCAAGGGTGCTCCAGTATCTCCCTAGAGGTGAGGCGCTCTGCCGGTTCCCGACGCAAGATGGAGCGGATCAGGCACTTGGCCTTTGGCGTCAGCGTCTCTGGGATGTTGAAGTGGCCCCTGCGAATTTTGCTGAACAGAGATCCCGGCTCGACGTCGTGGAAGGGGTAACGTCCCACCAGGATGGTATAGAGCATGACGCCCAGACTCCAGACGTCAGCTGCCTTGCCCGAATAGCTGCCGTTGGCGTTGAGAATCTCTGGACTGACGTAGGCCGGGCAGCCATGTTTGTCTGAGAGGGAATCATCGAGACCAGCAAGGATATAAGAGTCCTCAAGGCTCTCCAGCTTTACAAGATTTCTGCAAACAAACACAGCAAAGAAGATGAATCATGGCCGGCTTTGACGTGATTTCAGCCTATTTAAAGACGAATCTACTTTGATTAGGCTCGTGTTCAGGATTGTGTTGTTTCCTTGAGTCGAACTCTCTCGTCTCTGCACACTTGTGTCCACCGATTCAGTAAGACAAGGAAGGTGCAAGAAGAGTCTTGACAGACCATGTGGTAAACGCGACCCTGCTCTGCCCTGTGCCATCGCTCGTAAAAAAAAAATCAGTCAACATCAATCATTAAAGAGGAGGCGTGCATCTCAGTCTAAAAGCTTTGAAGGTTACTGGACCTCTACTAAATATGCGAGGCAGCTCCACTTCCATTTTCCACTGGATGTGCCAACGAATGACACCACACTCCCAAACAAGCACACGGTGCATCTGTGGAGCCGCACGGCAGGTGTTTGCACATGGCAGTGATCAAAAATGATAAAAACAGGTTACTTAGCATCTAAAATAAGAAGGTTGCTGTAGCAACAGATGTCTATGTTTGCAGGTATTAATAGCAGCCACCAGAGGTCAGAACTTGCATTGTGAAAGCACGGGGTTCTGGTTCATCCAGTGATCGTCGGCTTGTCCCGGTAAGGTAACTTATCTGAACGCGCTGTTCGGTTCAACGGCAGTGCCGGTCTCGAGTTATGGGGGTGAAGATGACACCCGTGTAATTTCATCTACATATGTGGTGTGTGTGTGCAATATCTCCACTAATAAACCACACACACACACACACACACACACACACACACACACACACACACACACACACACACACACACACACACACACACACACACAAAAGAGCATTTGAGAGAGAAGGAACGTCTCTCTTGTACAGTCTCAGTTTACAACATCCTCTGTGTAAGCTGAGCTATGACATCACACAGACGCCATTGAAATTTCACTGAACAGAATGTACAAACGGAAAAAAACAACAAAGCCACCAGGCACAGCGGCCCTAACGGTTTCCGCGAAACTTACCTGTCCTCATTTTTGAAGACAAACTTCCTCAGTTTGAGGTCACGGAGGACCAGTCCGTTGTCATGGCAATGTGCCACAGCCGAGGCTATCTGGTGGAAGAGCCTGGCAGCTTCATCCTCTCGCAGCTTCTTGCAGGTGCGAACAAAAGAATGCATGTCGCCATGGCTCCTGTCGAAGAACACGTAGGCTCGCGTCTCCCCGAGCAGAATTTCCAGGATTTGGTTAATGTGCTGATGCTGGCCCAAGGCGAAGTAGGCCGCCAGCGACTCCTGGTATCGGCCAATGTCGAACACCTGCACAAGAGAGCAAACGATTTCAAATTAGAAACAGTTCTCTTTAGTAAGAATCCTGATATTGTTGTTGGAGATCTAAGAATGACTCTGCAAAACGTTTCGCCTTCCCCGTTGCGGACACAAAAATTCCAGCTGACAGAATTTCAGATTTTCCTTGTAGGACAGAAAGTCCCTCTCATAGCAGCCAACTAGAGTTACTCCTTTTGGGAGAGGGAGTAAGTAGCATCATACTACTGCATGGCATTGTGCTGCAGCCTGAGGTTGCAGTACCTCTTTTGTTTCCATAGCAACCCCCAATTGACTTTCAGTACAACCAGTTCAGGTGAGAGGGCTCCTTCTGCCTGCAGTCGATAAAAAACACACCCCACAGGTCTCGAGATCTTAACTCATGAGAGACCCGAGCTGCCGGCCTGACAGTAATAATCAATCCCGGGAAGTGGGGATTGATTGCTGCGGTATCGAGGTCGACGCAAAGCAGACGAGGTCAAACAGCAGTTAGCTCATAAGGCAGGGCGCCTGTCACGGCAACGACATAACATTACCTCAAGTCAGAAAGGTGCCGGCTACCGGAAATGTCAGGCTTTTATGGGTCCAAGGGTGTGTGCAGCTGTTTCAATGAATCGGTCAACGTGCATCAGATTATGGCTGGGATTCTCCAAAGTAACCTCCACCCTGATTATCAGCAGCACAGATGATTAAACATCGTATAAATGTGGTAGCGAAAGTCCACCTTGCAAGGTTCAGTGGATTTGAAAAAATAAATGCTTCCTTTCTAACTTACCATGCAGGATTGCATGTCACGAGAATATTGGTCCAAAGTGTGCAACGCACGACTCGGTTCATAAATCTAAATCCAGAGGTGAATCAATGACTCCAGCATTGTAGCTGACAGTGAGAAGCCACTGGGTAAGCCAGAATGGCTCGGAGGTGTGTGTGTGTGTGTGCGCGTGGTTACTCACTCCTTTGTCAACGTTACATCATGCAATCCAAACCACACAGCTCACCCCATTCACTGTTTCCATTAGGCTGCTCTGCCAGCTCTCTATTTACAATTCAAGCAATTATTAAAAAGTCCATGTGGCAGCCGCTCTGGAGGATCCAAGTCTGCACTTTTATTCTGCTTCAGCTACATTTTCGGGTGATGTGCATAAAGATCGGCTATAATGAGCAAAAATAAAATATGGTTCCAGAATAAAACATGCATGAAACTGCTCGTTTGTTTTTCAGGTGGCTATTTTGGGGGGGGGGGGGGGGGGTTTGCATGCTCACCTTACACACCAGCTCGTCCCCGCTGTGCAGGTGGGCGGCTCTGAAAACGTGGTCCCCCTCCAGCGGCTCCAACAAAAGGTAGTCCCCGATGCGGGAGACACAGTGCGAGGTGTCCGGGGTCTCCGGCGGGCTGGGAGAGCCGAGGTTGGGACTGAAGCTCTGGTGCGACTCTGTAGTCCTCAAACAAGACAACTCCTCAAAATCGTGCGATTTGTGTCGCGATCTCCCATAACGCGAAATGTTAATTGGATTTGACCTCTGTATGTTCATGAGGAACAAGTGCGATGCCTCCTGCAGACTGAAGCCTTCCCCTCGGGCACAGCACCGCTTTACCTAACCTTTCACTTGGGGAGTTCGATGAAGTAGATTCAAAATGCGAATGTTGTGTATGTGTTGCAACCTGCTGTTAGAGGACGTCAACAGGCGAAAAAGGGTGTTATTTCCCCCCCGATGCTCATCTGCCTCCTCCTTTGTTAGACATTCGTGAGATCAATTAAATAAAACGTTCCCCCCGGCTTGAGTGCTCAACCAGCGCGGCGCGGCTTCACCGAGGAGGGGGAAGAAGCAGGCTAGACAAAGGCTATCAAAAGTTAGCTCCGGGAATCAATGGAGAGTCCGCTAGTTTATCCGGTGTCGGTGAACGGTCTGACACGTTTCATAAAACGGAAACAATAAAATGGACACCGCCTGGCATTCAGGAGAGGGAAACGAGAAAAACGCACACGCTTAAATCCAATTAAGCTGGTTTCCCGAGCTAATTACAAAGCTAACGAGCGCCGGGTCAGTGCACGGCCTTGTTCCCCGGGATTACGTCCGTGCACGGTGATTGTCATGTAGCATACAAGGAGAAAGCCCCATCCGGAAAGACCGCTGCTGCTGCTGCTGCCGAGGCTCTTTGTGTGCGGGAGTCAACACTCTTTCTCCTCCGTCTGGTCCAAAAGGAAGAAAAATGAAGAGCTGTGTGGATGCTGCTGAAGGCTTGTGGAAGGAAGGAAGGGACGGCCGGCCGACTTTCCCAGGCCAATCCCTTGATTCAGCAGGACATCCTCTCTCCCGTGGTACCGCTGTGCTTCTTACGTGGCCGGGAATCTAGTCCATTCAGAGCGGAGCCGAGCTGCACACACACACATACACACACACACACACACACACACACACACATACACACACACCGATCTCACTGCGCCTGTTCGGGGGGAGCAGGCTGCCTTCCTGCCAACCATCGCTGCCGACAGAGGAGGGAGGGGGGGTTACACGCTCTGTGGGGTAAGGCACGCCGGTGTAGCATATAATCACCCGCTTCAGACGTCAACATTGGCTTTTGGTGAGCCTCGTGTTTCTCATGTTTATTATATTCAAAAATAACAACATTTGCAAACTACTAATGCCAAAAGTGAAGAGATTATTATGTGAGGCGCATTCTTTTCTACTGGTATCTGCGAATGTGTCCCACTCAGCTGGTCCCGCGAAATTATGAATGAATTGCAAGATCACGCGTGATTTTGCTAGTTCACATGAAAACAGACAGAAAACAGCCGCCAGTGGCGCTCCTAAGGGGTGGCCAAGGGTAGAAAATTGCTGGCCATTCCACTGCCCACACCCAGAGAAGACCAGAGTCAAATAATGTTTTATTATTATTATTATTATTAGTAGTAGTAGTAGTAGTAGTAGTAGTACGATTATTATTATTATTTCATGAAAACGAATAAAAGAGCATTTATGGCATCACTACACTTTCCCAGAGTGGCCCTGAAGATCAATTTAGCATTTCAACCTTTCTCTGGACCCATGGCCACCTCTAAGAAACTTTTCTGGGGGTGGCACTGACAGCAGCATGTCACTATAGCATCTGTGGATTGTTTTCAGTTCTCATTACCAAAGCCAAGAAGGATGGCTCAAACATAACAACATACTTTTTAAATAGTAAAGCAGCAGGAAATGTGCACATTTGTCTCATATTTTGATGATGTCAGAAGCTTTACACTGCCCTCATCTTTAAAATACCGTTTGGCCTGATCTGAACTGCTGATCTTGATATACTCTAAAAATGTTGAGCATAAAAAATAGACTCGGGCGTACATTTAGAGGAGCGGTGCACTTTTTGCTTCTGGGACACATCTGAGACCCAGCACTGCACACCTGGTGAAGACCATTTAATTGTTTATAAATATGGCTTTTTGCGGAGTAGTGCTTCCAAAACATCATGCACCGCTTATGCATCCGATGGAAACCTGGTAAGGTAATTTTTAAACATTCTCATATTAAAAATGTATTTTTTTACTTGTTTTTTTTATAACTGCTACATAGAGTGCTTCTATGACAGGGTGCCCAATCCTCGTCCTCAAGGGCCCATTCAACATGATTTTATTGTGTCCCTGCTCTGATTGAATGACTGAATTACCTGTTCAGCAGACGTGATTAAAGAAATGTTAAAATCAGTGAAGGTTTTTTATGAATTATTTCATATTTAATGGCTGGAATAAAGTAACATTTAACATATCTAAAATATCGGTTGTTAATGGTCACAACTGTCATTCATTAGCTATCATAAAATAAAATAAAAACTTTTGTATCCTTTAACAATCAGTACTCAGGGCTACAGAAATCTGCAAGGATAATTTTGTCAATCAGAACCTAAATATCAGAAGTCTGGTGTAACTGAATTCCTAAAAGTGCTTTTGAACTCGTCATTTTCAGCAGATTAGTATAATTTTGTTTTGGATATTCAACGTTATAAATATTTAGTTTGCAGTTTTAAAATACAACTTGGAATTTGTAACAACTACATAACAAAGCAAGTGAGAATTTTACATTCTTTTGTCATTTTAACTAATAGATAGTATTATGGCTTGCCATATAGTGCACAAATTCGTGCATGCATGTACAAAACCACCAGCTACAGACCCGCCCCCTGACGTAAGTCTCATATCGAAACCCCATTGGCTCTCAGCCTGCAGCGAAGTCATGTCAGAGCCATGCACAGTGGATACACCCCCAGGAATCTAAATGCAGACCATGCTGTAAAATTAGATGTGCAGAAGGCAGCGAGACAGAGTATAGCTACTGTACATGCTGCGTTACAAATGTGTTTCCCCCCCAAATGTCACTCAAGGGGAAAGCAGGGGGGTCCTGCTTTCACAAAACTCGCATTTACAGCACAGGAACAACTCATAGTAGGGAAAACGACTGACCCTGCAATGTGAAGGGCACATAGGTGGTAGGAAATGACAGACAAATATATTTAGAGAGGACGCTGAGATAAAAGTGTTCAGAATTCAACAAAAGACTCAAAAGATACAGGATGTTCCTTTTCACCTTTTGGTTAGGTGTGACTGAAGGATTTTGTAATCCTGCGCAGGAATCCAGAGCGATTGCACCTGGACTCAAGAAACTGACACGGATCATTTAACCTTTATTCGTCGTGAACACACACACTTGTATACACTCACACATGCTTTATTCAAAACCTTCCATTTCCCCCCACTCTGTCTGAATAAACCCCCGCAACATGGATGTGCATTTTTCATTTTTCACACAGAAAGCCTCTCATCTGAAAACAGTGGTTCACAGTTGCAGAATGTGGTTGCACCCACAAACTCTTCAAGAGTATGCATATTTTGAGATACCATCTGTGCAGCCACCCACTTTGTTCTTTGTTAGCACGTAGGAGTGCTCCTTTTGCCACACAATAGACTCTCTTCTGCTGAGAACAATCGGAACATGCTCCTGAGCGATGGAAACGTTACAAGTCACTATGGCGCACGCTAAATGGTTTTGTATCTGTTTGATGCAGCAGCAAATCTGCCTCTGCTCACCTCTGTGACCCCAGAATGGGGATTGCTTAAACCACAGCTGTGCATGAATCAGAAACGATAATCCCCAGAGACACCACAGGCACCCGTTTTTAGGATACTCACTCTGACTCATTTTCAGCAGAGAAAACCATAGAGAATATCCATGGAGGCTTATCGACTCTCTGGATGTGCCAGTGCTTTCTAGTGTCAGACCCTGAGGCACTAAGACAGAGGTCACTAAGGATGGGTGCAGATCATTGACTTCCAGAGGCAGCAGACAGATTTGTAGTCAATTTGTTAATAGATTGTAATAAATTGTGGTCAATTTCTCCCAAAAATATTTTTAGACAACATTAAAAAAAACTGTTTTATTTGGATTTTATGGCAAAAAGGGGCCAATTTACCCTGGTGAGTGGCAATGCAACTTGCCAGCCCTTGCTGGCTTCAGCCAGAAACATTTAGCGCTGTCACATCCACTCCTTGTAGGTGGCTTCAGGGAGATTCAGTCATTTGAGAATTGTTGACGCAGAGGTATTGGGGAAATGAGAGCATTCAGCAGGAGGATGGACAGAGGATGGTGAAGCAGGCAGTGAACGAACAGGAAAAGTGACAAAAAGAGGAGAGACAAGAAGGAAAGTGATTCATAAAAACTGGGGAGCGTGTTTGTCTCAGAGAAATGCCAGTGGAGGATGTATACAGCAGCATTTTTCCTGCTGTACCATACAGACACCTCGCTCAAGCTCTAGCAGAGACAAGGAGTGTTCTCTTTATTGCAAAAAATGACATCACTCTTTATTTATTTATTTATTTTTTTTTACCAATACTTTTTAAGTTGATATCGGACATTAGCTACAATTAGTGCAACACTTAAATTAGTCCCATAATGCTAATTCTTATTTCTCACAGATCAACACAAACACCAATCCTGGACCACAGGACAACCAAAAAGTTGCAGGAAAGTCCAAAATACTTAGCTTACTTGGTTTAATTTAGCAGAAACTCACAGGCTACAACAGCAAAAGCATTTTTTTGACGGTGTTTTTAAAGTGATGTGAATTTGCACAATACCGCTCATGCAGACGGGTTTAAGTTATTCTAATTATTTAGCCCTATTTGGGGTCCCCCAAGGCTCAATTCTAGGACCACTACTCTTACATCTTTATATGCTCTCCCTGGGTCAGGTCATACTTAATAACAACATCGCCTATCATAGCTATGCTGATGACACCCAGATCTACCTAGCCTTATCACTTAGTGACTGTCGTCCACTGGACTCACTCTTGGGCCATTCCCATCTGTACCGGGTCGGCCCGGGCCGGGTAGCATAAGTTGTTTACATATCTGGGTGGCATGGTATTTTTCCGGGCAAACCAAGGCTCTTTCTCAGCCCTCTTCTCGAGGGGGTCTGCTTCAGGCCGACCAGGGCCAACACACCCACTGCTGACAGCAAATTCACACCTTCCATTAGAGCAAGCCTCTGATTGGTGGGTAGAATCAGCCCACATGGGCTTAAGGCAAGGATGTGTGGAATCAACCGGGCCAGGCTGGGGCCGACTGGGGCTACCCGGCCCGGGCCGACCCGGTACAGATGGGAATGGCCCATCTGTCAGTGCCTAAAACAAGTAAACAACTGGATGCAGTCAAACTTCCTTCAACTAAACAAAGACAAGTCTTACTGTCTTTGGCAACAAGAGGGATAGAATGAATGTTATTGCTCCGCTGGACTCCAGGGGAATAAAGACAAAGACCCAGGTTAGAAATCTTGGTGTTATTATTGACTTCGACTTGAGCTTCTCTGGACACATTAAGGCTATAACTAAATCAGCGTTTTTGTCACCTTCATCAAATATCAAGAGTCAGAGGTCTCATGTCCAGATCAGACTTAGAGAAACTCGTTCATGCTTTTATTTCTAGTTGGCTGGACTACTGCAAGGGTCTCCTGACTGGTCTTCCCAAAAAAGCTGTGAAGCAACTGCAGCTTGTTCAGAATGCTGCAGCTTGAGTCTTAACAAGAACTAAGAGAACGGAGCACATCACTCCTGTTCTTAGATCCCTACACTGGTTACCAGTAAACTACAGAATAGATTTCAAAGTGCTCCTACTAGTTTATAAATCACTCAATGGCATGGGACCAAAATACATGCCAGATCTCATCCCAGTATATACATCCAATAGGGCTCTGAGAATGAGATCCCATGGAAACAATCAGTTGGTAGAACCTGGGTCAGAACAAAACATGGTGGAGATGCATTTAGTTACTATGCTGCTCACATATGGAATCAGCTTCCTCTTGACCTCAGATGTGCCCCAATCCTAGTGTTGTTTAAATCAAAACTAAAAACCCTAATGTACTCATCAGCCTTTAAATGAATTGTTTCTTATGCTTCGTCATCTCCACCGTAATCTGCGCTGCAACTTTGTCTTCTTTAGCTCTAAACTGTAATTCCGTTTGTGTGTATTTTAATTTGTGTTTTTATGTGTTTTCATATCATGTCTTGATAATTGTAAAGCACATTGAAATGCCTCAGTGTTTGAAATGTGCTCTATAAATAAAGCTGCCTTGCCTTGCCTATTTAAGTTGCCACCATTAATGCTAACGTTCAAGAGCTTGTTGTCATGCCCCTTCATGTTGTTTTAAATGTTTTACTGCTTCGTCATCAAACTTTAACATGATGTTCAAGGGCATATTTTATTATGATGGTCCATAAAATATTTTAGATGATGGATCAAGACTATTTCAATTAGCCTAATGCTACATCAAGCAAAAAAAATGTATAAATTTTACAACAGTTTTCACTTAACCCCATTTCACGTGATGAATATTATTCTTACTCCGCTTCAGAATGACTATAACCATGGTTAAGGTGTGAAACACTGACTTGAAGGTTAGCATCAAGGCTAATGTACATTTACATGAATGGTAAATTAGCAGCTGTAACCTGTGAATCAGTGAGGAGGTATACAGTCTGAGCATATGAAGCACTCTTGTGCACCCTTGCAGGAGTTGAGGAGATATGACATCACTGTTGGATAGGGGCCATGTTGGTCATGGGCCAAGAAATCTGTCATTGTTCCAGGACTAAAACCAATATGGCGATTACAGGTGCTGGCCAGTAAATTAGAATATCATCAAAAGGTTGAAAATATTTCAGTAATTCCATTCAAAACGTGAAACTTGTACATTATATTCATGCAATGCACACAGACCAATGTATTTCCGATGTTTATTACGTTTAATTTTGATATTTATAGGTGACAACCAATGAAAACATAAAATCTGGTATCTCAGAAAATTAGAATATTCTAAAGGCCAATGAAAAAATGTTTGTTTCTCTAATGTTGGCCAACTGAAAAGAATGAACATGAAAAGAATGTGCATGTATAGCACTCAATACTTAGTCGGGGCTCCTTTTGCCTCAATAACTGCAGTAATGCGGCGTGGCATGGACTCGATCAGTCTGTGGCACTGCTCAGGTGTTATGAGAGCCCAGGTTGCTCTGATAGTCGTCTTCAGCTCCTCTGCATTGTTGGGTCTAGCGTATTGCATCCTCCGCTTCACAATACCCCATAGATTTTCTATGGGGTTAAGGTCAGGCGAGTTTGCTGGCCAATCAAGGACAGGGATACCATGGTCCTTGAACCAGGTGCTGGTGGTTTTGGCACTGTGTGCAGGTGCCAAGTCCTGTTGAAAGGTGAAGTCTGCATCCCCATAAAGTTGGTCAGCAGCTGGAAGCATGAAGTGCTCTAAAACTTCCTGGTAGACGGCTGCATTGACCCTGGACCTCAGGAAACAGAGTGGGCCAACACCGGCAGATGACATGGCACCCCACACCATCACTGACGGTGGAAACTTTACACTGGACCTCATGCAACGTGGATTCTGTGCTTCTCCGCTCTTCCTCCAGACTCTGGGTCCTTGATTTCCAAAGGAAATGCAGAACTTGCTTTCATCAGAAAACATAACTTTGGACCACTCAGCATCAGTCCAGTCCTTTTTGTCCTTGGTCCAGGCGAGACGCTTCTTGCGCTGTTTCATGTTCAAGAGTGGCTTGACACACGGAATGCGACACCTGAATCCCATGTCTTTCATGAGTCTCCTCGTGGTGGTTCTTGAAGCGCTGACTCCAGCTGCAGTCCACTCTTTGTGGATCTCCCCCACATTTTTGAATGGGTTTGTCGTCACAATTCTCTGCAGGGTGCGGTTATCCCTAGAGCTTGTACACTTTTTTCTACCACATTTTTTCCGTCCCTTCGCCTGTCTGTTAATGTGCTTGGACACAGAGCTCTGCGAACAGCCAGCTTCTTTAGCAATCACCTTTTGTGTCTTGCCCTCCTTGTGCAAGGTGTCAATGATTGTCTTTTGGACAGCTGTTAAGTCAGAAGTCTTCCCCATGATTGTGGTGCCTTCAAAACAAGACTGAGGGACCTTTTAAAGGCCTTTGCAGGTGTTTTGAGTAAATCAGCTGATTAGAGTGGCAGCAGGTGTCTTCTATATTCAGCCTTTTCAGAATATTCTAATTTTTTGAGATACCAAATTTGGAGTTTTCATTAGTTGTCACTTATGAATATCAAATTTAAATGTAATGAACATTGGAAATACATTGGTCTGTGTGCATTGCATGAATATAATGTACAAGTTTCACGTTTTGAATGGAATTACTGAAATATTTTCAACCTTTTGATGATATTCTAATTTACTGGCCAGCACCTGTACATTGTGAGTAGAAGCTGGTGAGAAAGATTTTAAACGAGCCGATAAAATGTCTTTTAGCGTAACTTACCTTTATTTTGAAATATTCTGAAGCAGATCTTTGTACATCTGCTGCATGTTACATGTTCGCTTTAAAGGAATTAAATGACCAGTCACTGACAGCAAGAGAACGTTTGGAAATAAAGACTGCCACTTCCACTGACCTTTATTTAACCTGCCAACCTCTGACAAGCAGCTCAAATTCCCTCATCAGACAAATTTAACCAAATGTTTCCTGTGTTCATAAAACTCCGGATGCAGGCCTGGAGGAGAATTTTATTGGTGAGACATTTTTCCAGTTTCCCATCAGGCGGAAATGTGAGGCAGTCTGAGCTGCAGGTCATGCAATCAGAGCCTCCTCCATTTGGAGGGGAAGGGTCTTGGCATGGGACGGTGACGGTACTGGCGTCACTGGCTTGAATCTCTCCCTCATGAAGTCAGACAGCTGAGTGAGGACTTGTGGCAGCCCCTGTCAGCGGACAGGGTGACTCATTCGCTCATTCACAAGGATGAGAGGTTATTAATAGTTGAGTTTTAGAGCTGCAGAAGTGAAATCACACAGTGTTAGTGGCTTAATCTCTACAGAATGCTCACTGCAAAGAAAATCAACGTGGAACAACTTCAAGCAGAATTACTGACAATTTCAAAAACAAATATATTTCTAAATCTGTTGGATAAAGTAGCCCAAAACACAGATCTGCAAAGGCTGCATGTTGGTGTAGCTGGTAGCACTGTTGTCCCACAGCGAGGTTGCAGGTTTGAATCCTGCCTGTCACCATTTATGCATGGAGTTAGCATGTTCTCTCCGTGCATACATAGAGTTAGCTTGGATCGAGTCAGCATGTTCTCCCCACGCATGCATTGAGTTAGCATTGGGAGAACATGCTAACTTCAGGCATCTTAACTGCGTGGAGTTAGCATATTCACCCCACTCATGCATGGAGTTAGCATTTTCTCATTACGCATGAATGGAGTTAACAAACGTGGAGTTAGCATGTTCTCCCCACATTTGCATGGAGTTAGCACGTGTGAATTTAGCTTGTTCTCCCCACATATGTATGGCATTAGCATGTGTGAATTTTGCATGTTCTCTCCATGCATGCATGGAGTTAGCATGTTTTCATCCCCACATATGCATGGAGTTAGCATTTGGGAATTTAGCTTGCTTTTCCCACATATGTATTGAGTTAGCATGTGCGAATTTTGCATGTTCTCCCCATGCATGCATGGAGTTAGCATTTTCTCCCCACGCACACATGGAGTTAACATGTGTGAATTTAGCATGTTATCCACACGCATGCATAGAGTTAGCATGTTCGCCCCGTGCATGGATGAAGTAACATGTTTTCCTCACATATGCGCAGCACGTGTGAATTTAGCATGCTCTTCCCACGTATGTATGGAGTTAGCATGTGTGAATTTACCATGTTGTCTCCTCACATGCGTGTGTGGGTTTTCTCTGACCAAAAGCATGCCTGATAGGTTGATTGGTGTTTCAAAATTGTTTCTGTGGGTTTGTGAATGATTTTGTCTAATCATGGCTTTGTGATGGACTGGCAACATGCATGCTTACAAATTTTAAAGCAGTCTAAATTTAGTATGAAAATGTGTTCATGTTCAGATCCTGCAGTCACAAACTGGAATATCCATTTCTACCCGTCCTTCCACATTTTTCCAGATTAAACTCTCATTCATAAGAAAAACTTTCAAAAGCATTTTTTTTTCTGATTCCAAGGCTACATAAATTCTAAGTAATTAAAAAGCTGTAAAGAACCCTTAAACAGGCTTGGACACAAATGAAGATAACAGAATTTACAAAAAGATTAGATAAAATTGCGGTTGTGCAAAAGCGAATTTCTATACAAGCTTAAGGAACCTCTGACCACCGTGGGTCCTGAAGGCTCCACTCTGACTCTGCAGCAAATAGTTTGTGGTAATGTGATTAGTTCCATGTAAATTATATGTAAGGAAGAAAAGTGCTCATCAATCAGGGAAGGGTTCGGCAGTTATTATCAACAATTTGGAGTCAATCATTCTACAGGGAGAAATGTTAATCACAAGTGGAAAACATTTAAGATCATTTCCAGTTTTCCCAGAAACTGATGTCCCTGGAGTTCACCCTGAGGTTAGCTGGTGCAGTAATCAGTCAAGCTGGAGAAACCTCAGAGGCCATACATGCCTTAGATAGCTTTCAAATGTTAAAACGAGGGCACTAAAACCAGAAAAAGACTGAATGGTCAGGGCTGTTCTAAATAGTCTCCAGCAGAAAGCCTCCTTTCTTTAAAAAGAGCACAAGAAATGGCATCACTTATATCTGAACAAACCATGAGGCTTCTGGAAAAGTTCCCTTTGAAGATGTGTTGATGGCTAAAAACAAACACAGCACATCAGAACGGTCAGACACTGTGGTGTGGTTGTAATGGTATGGGCTTTTTTTTGGGGGGGGGGGTTAGTGTTTGTTCACATGGACAACTTAGAGATTAGGGTCAGACATGTGATCTGTCCCACAGCTGGAGCTAGTTGGTGCAACTGGACAATGATACAAAATACAGAAGCAAATCTGAAACATGATGGCTGCAAAAGGAAAACACCAGTGTGGTGCAATGAAAACCAGACTAAAGTTCTAAAAAATTCTTTTGCAGGTTTATAAAATAAAATTTGCATGAACCACAGTTGGAGCTTTTTTAATGTGACAGTAACACACTCAGTGTTGTTGGATGTAAATTGGATTTATTTTCATAGAGCCTGTTCAGAAAGCTGTCCACAAGGGGTAAGATATCCATTCATGCATGGCAAGCTAGTAGTTAACCTTTAAAAATAAACCAGATCAGCGATAGCTTTCATGTAAGATTCCAGTGAATGATGGCTGAAATGATTTCTCAAATGAAACGGCCTTTTTTTTTTGTGTCTGATGCGCATGCAGAGATGTTCTTATCACAAACGCTCACTTGAAAAACGGGTCTTCTTCCAGTGATTCAGAACCTTAATGACGAGTCGTGAGATGACGAGAATGTGCTGTCCTGGTGTGGCCCTTGCATGAGAACACAAGTTCTCACATGCACATATATCACTGCGAATCATGCAGCATTCAAGCTGTTGCCCTGGCAACCTGTCTCCATCCTCCAGGGAACACGGCACAGGATACACAAACATAAACACAAACAGCCACACACACACACACACACACACACACACACACACACACACACACACACACACACACACACACACACACACACACACACACACACACACACACACACACACACACACACACACACACACACACACTAGCAGTGAATTACACTTCAGGGACCTCCTGCTCTATAATCTCCTGGGAAAGAACACTTTGTGCCAAAAGGTACATTTCATGCCTGCTTAGAAAGGAAAATTATGGCAAGGAGTCATGATTCACTTCCCTTTTTTGCGACACCATGCATCATGATGTAGTCACACAACTCTCCTTCACGGGGCGATTATGTTCGGATTACTGCCACTTCAATCTTCTCCTTTATGCTGCATTCAATTTGCACACAAAAGCATTTCTTCGATGTTTAGGTTGGAACAACCTCTGCTACAGTAATTAGACCATGCAACATTGAGAAATTAAATCCACAGACATAAAATCTTTTCATCTGAGGCAGCAGCATGCAGAAACTGCAGCAGACGTCAGGGTTGGGTACAAGTGTGAAGCAGAATTAATGCAGACTTGCAGGTGCACCCCATCATTTGACTCAACTTCCTGGTTGCTTCTGCATCCCATGAGACAAGACATGTCTCTGTGTTTGTGGACAATAAAAGCGCCAAACCGAAGGAGCTTTCTTTGTTGGCTTCAGCCTCAGAGAAAAAATGAGATCAGGGTTTTTTTTCTCCGCTTCACTAGAAGGTCAGCTGAGGTGTCTGGGCATCTGACATATAGGTCTCCTGGTTGTTTTCCTCTAGAGATTTTCAGTTTGGAATGAGTCCCAGCCACTCACTAGAGGAATTATTCACTATAAGCTAAAAGTATTGGGACGCACCCCCAGATCAAAGAGTTCCGGTGTTCCAATAAGTACATGGATGAGCCGGTTTGGTGTGGAGAAGCTTGATTAGCTGCATAGAGCCGTGATGGATAATCTTCTCAGACACAATGCAAACAAAACTGAAATATGTTTTACTGGCTTTAAATCCACAACCTCCAAATCTGGCAACCCTTCTTAATCAGTCCACATCTCCACTGTGCTGTGGGGCGGGCATCATCCTCAACAGTAACTTTTCTTTCATGGCTCACTAATAAGTGATTTTGCATGCTTTTAGCACCCTCTAATGCCCGTTATTATTTCACTGTGGTTTAGTGATGTTATTTATGGTTTGTTTAAAGTGGGGGGGGGCTGCATTCCGCCGATGTGCATGAGAGCTGGCCGGCTGGGGGGGGGGGGGGGGGGGGCTGCTTGAAGTCAAGACAAACTGTTTTCTGCAAGAATTAGGCTCCCATCGCTCACTTTGAAAATCTGTTCAAAAGATTAAATTCGTTTGTGAACGTCACACCATTGTTGTGGTTATACCGAAGCTAACTTATCTCATTGATGTGATTTTGTCCTTTTAACACCTCAATCTAACTCCTGAAATGTCTCCTCAGCCTTTATTAGTGTCTGTAAAGGGACATTTTAGCACATACTGGTTAAAAACATATATTTAAAAATACGAAAAAGTTGCACAGTGTAGCCTCCAGGAATGGTCAGTTTCCACCTACAGAATGACCTCTTCCATTTGGAGACATAAGTCTTAACTGGTGCTTTTAATCTGCAAGAAAGATACTGTTGCTTGGCCAAGGTCCCTTGCAAGCTCCCTCCTATCTGACTGGTTTGTATTCACAAAACAAGACGAATGAACAATATGAGTAACTAATCATATAATGAAATGGACAATATGGTAAAATGAAATGTTTTGATTAACCTGTGCTTAAATTACTGAAGTTGAAATGAATATTAATATTACATTGAAAGATTAATAAGGATTGAAAGGAACCTTTGGGATGGATTAGATCAAAGATAGTGAGCCAGACCTTTCTTGTAAGTAGTGTGACATTACACTATGATAAGTTAAAGGTGTGGTTCAGATTATAATCAGTCACTCTGTGTTTTTCATGCAGGTTGAACATGAAAATAGTCTCCTACACCTATCTCCTGCATTAGCTTCTGATTGAAAATAGATTTGAAAATCCTCACAGATCTACGTCACACTGTGGATTAACACTGATGGACTCACCCATCTTGACTCAAGACGGGGAAGGTTGTTGTTGTTTTCACGTCCAGGAATCAGCAGCAGACGTCTCAGCTTAAGCTAACTGTTAGCATTAGCAACTTCACCACATGACAGAAGCTCCTCCAGTCTTGAGTTATTTATGGAGATAAAACATCAACGTTGCAAGTCAGTGGTAGAGTTGCGTTGCTGGTATCCAATACAGGGCGAGACGTCCAAATTTCAGGAAATAAGACTCCAAATTCTGTCGTCTGAAGCTGAGCTGTGATGTCGCAGACTTGGCCTGCTGAGATAGGGGTTCGTGGGCTTTTTTGCACCCTGAGTTCTGCCTGGAAGGCATTCATTCCTTCTAGAGACCATTGCAAATGCATTGATAAAATGAGTCATGCACGCCTTTAAAAAGTTCATCCTTTTCAATGCACATTTGCTACCATTATTTTAAGAAATCATTTAGCTTTTAATCAAACAGGAAAGACCCTGAAGATAAAATATCTAATTTACAATTGTCCTTCCTGGCTGAGTCACTATGTTATATTAAGCAGCGGTTAGGAACCTAGATCTACGTTCTGTCACGCTGATGATGCGTTTGGACAACATTTTGGCCTGACAACAGCGCCACCTGCAGGAAGCTTCTCTCTGAGACACTTTAACCTGACGACGTTTGTTTTATTTTAATGCCGTTTAGTCAGGAGCCTGATGGGTTTTTCAATGGAAACTTATGCTTTTTCCTCTGGTTTGACGTCTGAAGCCATTTGATCTGATACCTGAGACCTGATGATCACCTAAAATGCACACCAGTCTGGATTTTTCTGTCATTTCTATCTGAGAGAGGCTATAGTTGGTTGCAATGAACATTTGTCTTGAGAATCTAAATGAGCAATAAGGCAACATTTAGGAAGGCCAGTAAAGATAACTATTTGTCTCATTTTCCTTTTTTTATTGTCTTCAGCAATGCCTTCAGCAATTGATGAGAGAAAAGTGGCAGTCTTGGATGGAGCCGTAGATAGTCCTTACCATGACCTTTCACAATGTCTGCCAGACAGGCACCACCTGATATCAGACCCCTCACTAGTGTTGTGTATTGTACCAGGTTGTAGTTGTTAGAGCGTTATGAGTACCAGAGCGTTTAGATCTCATCTTTGTCTTTCATGGGTTTTCTTTTCTCGGAGCAGGGCAGCCCCGTCAGAAGAACACCTCTGCAAGTGAAACACAGATGAGGAGATAAGGCTGAGGATGAGAACAGCTCATCAGCTACTTTCTCAGTGCCACACGTTAGCTTTTCCCTTTTATTTTTGCTGACTTGCGTTGTGCTGTCATGCTGACCTCACAGCTGTACGCTGCCTGGTCCATTGCAAGCAAATTTTGCCAACTTGCTTTCCCATCATATTTCTTTGTTTTGGACCGTTACTGCCTCCCGTCAGCATCAAGTCTCCTCTGAATGCTTTGTCAACAGTGAACAGAGCATCTGCGTTATGAGCAAAGGATGATGCAAAGACCTTCCTGCTGGGTTAATCAACTGCAAACTCACTCATGCACTTCCTTTTTTATTTGATTTAATTTTCTCACTAATCTAATTATGCTTAATCTCTTTCCTTTCATGCACACGCGCTCTTTGGCAGCACACACTCATATCTATATGCAGATGCACTGAAACAGAAGCGTGATGTAATTATTGCAGCCTTGGAAAATTCCTTCCATTTCCTGCTGAGATGTGACCTGTAATGGAGCTTTGTTGTTACAACCTGGAGATGATGGGATTTTCAAAATTCTGGTTGTAAAATAAAAGAAGAGTGAGGAAGGAGGAAACTTTAGTCAGTAGGTGACTCCCTGATTGTTTTCCCTCAGGAGAGAATCGTGAGATCTTTCCGTTGCAGAGCTCTGAATCAGACAAAACAGATTTGGCAGTGGCATAGCAAGTTTGAGCCGGGCCCCGGTGCAAGTGTTGCTTTAGCCCCCCCCCCCAGCAAAAGAGGAATCACCAAATACTTTTATGAAAAGTGTTGTGATGATTGCAAATGGATCTGATCTAGATGAAGAGGGAGCACGGTACTGACACTGGTGACAAACATTAATGAGGAAGATGTCATTTCTAGTGCATTTTAGTGATGTTGTTTCTAATTTAACGAGTGAAATATGAGCTTTAAAAACAAACTAAATTATCACTGAAATGACATCAATAAATTTAAACTTATTTTTATCTAAGTAATATTTTGTTCACATTCATGAGTTGACTAATCTGTAATAACTAGAATTTTTTTAAATCACACCAAATACAAATTTGGGTCTCTGAAGGTTAAAGTTGAATTTAACGTAATTTAACGTCACCCTGGCCAATGAAAGGGAATAATAAAGTTTAGCTAGAACTTCTGAGACAGCAGCATGTCTCTCTCTGTTCCTAAAAAGGAGACAAGTCTGATCATCTGATCATCACACCTGACAGTCGCTGTTTCTCGCAGCTGGTATCCACCCCCGTCCCCCGCGCTCCTCTGCAGCAGCGCACACTAAATTTCAACCCTAAACAATTTCTCCCAACTTGATGAGCCCATGGCTGTGTGCATGTTTTATTTTTTTCATTGACCCAGCTATTATAAATTAAGCATCCTAGCCTTGCCTTGAGATCTTCCAGTCTTGATAAATTCTGGTTTTGCAGCAAGTTTGATCTAATATTGGAAATTGAATAAATTGTCATGTGCAATGTAATTCTATTTGACTCTCAGCATGTAACACATCAAATTTTAACTCAATCATTGTCTAATACGTACAAGCTGTGTTAAACCATCTTTGTCCTTGGTAGTTCAAATAAGCATGCCCTTTTTCTTATATTTGGCTGACTTAATAAGTTATTCAGTTTTAGATACATAGTGAATGTAATGGAATAGAGTTACAAATTAATTAAAGACCATGAAACATTGAAGATCCATATCTAGTATGGATCCCATCTTATTGACCCTGGGTTATTTAAATCAGAGGATTGGTTCTTTTTATTACAGGGGAATTAAATAAACACTTTGCATTAACAGAGATAAGAGAAGAGAGAGACTTTCAAACGTTTAAGAATATTTATTACTAAAATGATTTTAAACAATTTAACAAGACTAACTCTAATGATGGATGTTGCTGGGATGAAGTGTGAGGTGGAGTGTGTGTGTGTGTGTGTGTGATGTCAGTTCAGAACCTCCGTTTCCGGAGAAGCGAGTCTGAGTGGGATATGATGTTTTGCTCCTAACTAATCAAGTTTGAACCGTGGTCATAAAAACATGAGACGCCATTTGTGTCGCATCCACGTACCCTTCAGTGAGACTTCCGTACAGATCCGGATGCCATGTCCATGGATCTTCCTCTGGTACTGGAACCGATGAAACAGCGTCGACAGTACGACAAACCAGTCTTTGGATAGTCTCCAGGTAAAAAGCGACAGGTATTTCACAGCATCAAAAGGGGGCCCTCCTTGGTCAGCGAGTTCAGCTTTTATTCTGAAGGCACCATTGTTGGTTGATAACAACGGCAGGTTTTTCCCAGCTTGGTAGTTCTTAGCTTAAAAAGAAAAGTATAGATGGCCGGTCCATGCTCCACTTAGCATGCGGTGAACTTCAGGGGATCTTGAGATCTTGTTGAATACTGAACTTAAAAATGGCGTTGGAACTGTTTTATTAATCTGGATGTTTATGATTCTGGACAAATCAAAGCTGACAGATTAAATAAACACCACAGAGACTCGCCACGTTTCAGACGGGGACGATTCTGATTGGATCAGCAACAGCAATGTGTCATGTGATTATTTACCTTAGTGACTAGAATAAGTCATTTACTTATTAAAACAAATTAATCATAATATTGTGATTTCACAGATTGGTCACATGGTTATTATTGACTAACAGTTGTTTTGTTTAGCTTTATTGAAAATAGAGTTCTTTGGCTTTTAATAAAAGAAAAGAAAGGAGTCTTCATCTTCTGTCTTCATTGCTGGAACGTAAACAGTTTAGAAGTGAATGCATGACCTTGAGGCTTTTTCATGCACTCTGGCACTGTGTCAAAGTGGAACAGTGGTTAGAGGAAAATAACCCTGAGAAATGGCTCCTTCATCACGTTACATGAAAGTTTTGAGACGTTTCATTAAAAGCTGTCCAGTGGATCAAGAGATTTTTTTGCTAACAAACACGTGCACGCTCAGATTATCATCCTCCTTTTGCTTTTCTGAGATGGGTCTCTGATTATTAGCATTGATGAAAAAAAAAATAACCCAGATCACCAACAGAGATACTGCTGCTGCAACATATGACAATTAAACTGATCATGTTGCTCAGAAGGCTAATTAGAGCAATCAAAATCTGGCGCTCCTTTAAAAGCTATCAAAGCTTGCAGGCATGAACCTGAAATCACTCCGTGAAATGAATCTTACTGTGCAGGTGCAGGTCTGTGTCAGATGTGGGACAGCGACAGGCAGCAAAATTCGTCTGCCTCGTTGCAGATGCTGCTCTGTAAATCACTTGGGGATGGGGGGGGGGGGGGGGGGGGGGGACGACACGCAGATTTGGATTTTAGATTATATGAAAAGGAACAGATGGTGTTCAACAACCGGTGCAATATGTTGGGCTGAACCCTCTGACTTCAGGTGTAATAACTGCCGAAGAAATGACAGAGTGAACATAAAAAGCAATCTCCTGGGACAGCGACATCTTATTCTGAAAGTACAGAGAACAGGTATTAGGTTGGGCAAGAGTGTTTGATATGCTTATGATGGGAAAATATTAGGAATGGAACCTATTTTTTATCAAGTAAGTGAAATTAGCAAATAATTTTTGGCTATTTCTTAGTAATTTTTCAGTTAAACCCATAAATCTGTCATAAAAATAAACAACATAAGTTCCATCCATCCATCCATTTTCTTCTGCTTATCCGGAGTCGGTTCACAGGGGCAGCAGCCTAAGTCGAGAGGCCCAGACTTCCCTCTCCCCAGCCACTTGGGCCAGTTCTTCCAGGAGGTTCCCGAGGCGTTCCCTGGCCAGGCGAGAGACAGTCCCTCCAGTATGTCCTAGGTCTTCTAGGTCTCCTCTCAGTTGGATGTGCCTGGAAAACCTCACCAGGGAGGCATCCAGGAGCCATCCTAATCAGATGCCTGAACCACCTCAACTGGCTTCTCTCGATGTGGAGGAGCAGTGGATCTACTCCAAAGCCTTCCCAGAAGACCAAGCTTCCCACCCTATCTCTAAGCTGCTTCACACTCGGCTGTGAACCACTCCAGTGAGAGCCGGGGATCACTTTCTGATGAAGCCAACAGGACCACATCATCTGCGAAAACCAGAGACCCGATCCTTAGGGCAACAAAGCGGATCCCCTCAACACCTTGGCTGCATTATCCTGTCCATAAAAGTTATGAACAGAATCTGTGACAAAGAGCAGCCTTGGGGGAGTCCAACTCTCACCAGGAACAAGCTCGACTTACTGCTGGCAATGCGGACCAAGCTCTGACACTGTTCACACAGGGACCTAACAGCCCGTATCAAAGGGCCTGGTACCCCATACTCCCAAAGTACCCCCAAAGGACCCCCAGAGGGACACGGTCAAATGCCTTCTCCAAATCCACAAAACACATGTAGATTGGTTGGGCAAACTCCCACGCACCCTCCAGGACCCTCCGTAGGATATAGAGCTGGTCCAGTGTTCCACGTCCAGGATGAAAACCATATTGCTTCTCCTGAATCTGAGGTTTGACAATCCGATGGACCCTCCTCTCCAGAACACCCAAATTGACCTTACCAGGAAGGCTCAGGAGTGTGATCCCCTATAGTTGGAACACACCCTGAGGTCCCCCTTTTTAAATAGAGGGACCACCACTCCAGTTAACCAGTCCAGTGGACTGTGGCTGTGTCAGCCAACACAGCCCTACGACATCCAGAGCCAGGAACTCCAGGCGGATCTCATCCCCCCCGGACCCTTGCCACTGGGGAGCTATTTGTCAACCTCCTTCTTGGAAAGTCGCGCGGCAGCCACAACATCTCGCGAGATTTGATAACAGGAAGTGGGAAGTGACTGTATTGTTTATACATAATCAGACTTGCTGTCGTTTTTTGTGAGACTGTGATTCATTAACAGTGGGTAGGTACGCTATTTATTAAAATATTTCTGTTCAATTCAATTCAATTCAATTCAAAGATACTTTATTAATCCCAGAGGGAAATTAGTGTTTCAGTGCACACAATTCTGAGATCAGACATACGTAGGCATAGACACATGACAAGAATTGGTGACTGTGGTAATTCGCAACCCGAGTCGCGCTACCTTAATAGAGATCAGAGGGTTTACATGAGGATTGGGTCAGGTGGAGGAAAAAAAGGCACTTCAGAGTTACCCTCCACAGGGAGTGCAGCTTTGCTATGCAAAAAACACCTCAGACAGAAATGCAACAGACTTCAGACATTGCACAACATAAGTGTCCACTAGGTGGGGAGGTAGGGTTGGGGACTCTCCTCACATCAGTGCATGCAGCTGCAATGAGCAGCGCTCGTCACCTCCGTTTGGACAGGGGAGGGAGGTCGTTGGGTTTAGAGAGCACAGTGACTCCTGGAACGGTTCAATGGTCTTCACCGGTCGCAGTCCCGCCCAGGCTGGGATAGGAGACAGAGTTGCCATAGTGACGGCAGCATTCCACATTTCTTCTGAGTGGGAGTTATTGCTTCCGCCTTACAGGCTCAAGGGCACCAGATTCAGATTAAGAACTTGTTTTGGGGCCAGACAGAGATAATTTCCTCTCTGTCTTAAAGTTCTGTTGGTCCTCAACCTCTCAAAATCCAATAATGGCATAGTTAATCAATCCCAGTCCGTGCTGATACGTCAACTCGCGCCTTGATCGAATCCACCTTCTGTGCCAGAGTCTGAATCTCAGCCAAAGTTCCAAGTTTATGAGTCATCTGGACAATTACATGAGTCTGTGCATTCGCAGCATGGTGTAATCCATCTCTGAGCACCGGGGTTGAGCCAATATTCTTCGACAGCTCATTAATTTTCCGATAAGCCAGGTAACCGCTCAGGACAAAAGGCAGGAAACCTGACACCAACACAACAAATATCCAGACGTCTTCAGAATCCTCTACAGACATCCTCTAAGATCAATAGTATTTTAAAGTTATCAAAGCTGCAGTTGGGTTTGTGCGGCCACTATTAGAAACTGGCCTTTGTTTACCCCCGCTGACAGCGAGACCGGCTAATGTAGGAGGCCAGGACGGTAATGGAATACAGGCCAATATTAGAGGATTTACGGTAAACCCTTATTATTGTAACATTTTTGCAGAACAAAAAAACTCCAGACAGAATGACATTCTGCCCTTAACAGTGGATCAGAGAAGTCCAATAAACAGTTGAGATAAAATCACATCTCCCTGCATCTCCAGCATTCGCTTTGCTCTTAAAGGAACTGTTGGGTTAAAGCTGAGTAAATGGAGGTCTACTTGGTCCACCACCACTGAGAACTACATCTCCCAGAATGCACCAGCAAAAAGGCGACTGATTGATGATAAAAAACACCCTTGCAGGGTCAAACAGGAACAGCACAGCAAGCTCTGCTCATGAACTTTACTCTAAAGACGCCAATGGTTGGTAAATGTTTCTGGTTTATGATAGTGAAGTGTTTAAGTTGTACCTGGAGAGTATTCTGTTTGTCAGAGTCAAATTTGGTTTATACTTGACACGTTTACTTTCCGCTTGGTGATGCAGCTCGCGGATGGAATGCGCTTCACAACTTGCAGCGTTTATGGTTCATGCGGCTTGTCTCTGCGGTGAGACAATATTCTCCCAAACTGTAGGGGGCAGCATGGAGCTCCACGGCATGCATCCAACACTACACCATAGTAGAAGTAAAAATTACTGTTGTTTACAACATGGCATTCCAGCATTTTTTAACAGTGTCCTCGTCTTTTCTGACAGTGGGAGCTATTTCTCTCCAAGAATCATTAACAACATGTTGATCACGGTGATCTCTGAGAGCTGAATCATACAAATGTCTGTATTTACGAACCTCTGCCATACTAGTTCTTGCCGGTCCGCCATGTTTTTCCACGTCCGACCGTCCACATGGTTAGAAAATTTCCTAGGTGCGCGGTGCGGAAAGTTTGGGCCGTGTGGAAAGTTTGGGCCGTGCAGAGGTGCGGTGGAGGGGCGTTGTTAAAATGACGCAATTTTGCCGTGCGGAGCCGTGCGAACCTCGCGGACGCGTCAAGCATAAACCAAGCTTTAGTTGAAGCACTGCATTATCATAGTGATTTGATTGAAGTGAGTGATTGTTGAATAGTTAGTTTATGTGTTTAGTGAGGTAAAAGGTTAAAAGTATACATTAACAAGCTTGAAGGCATTTGATTTATTTATTTTCTTACTTGATGAAATACTCAGTTAAGGTATTCCCTTTACTGATTGATTCAACTTAATTCATGAAGGGAGTTTTATTAATTCATTTGAAGCACTTTACAGTTAATTCTTTCATTTAATCTAAAATGGTTGATTAATCTGAAATGTTCAATTCATTAGTTCATTCATTTATTTTTATTTTAAAAAATATTTATTTACAAAATATTGTTGCTAACTTTTATTTCTGTGCTTTGAAGGTTATCAACCTGATGAAATAATGCTTTGATCAACTTGAAACCAACAAATCTCAGAGTTGAAAAATAAAAGTTGATGAACTGCAAAGTCAAGAGTTGTCCTTGAGTGTCCCTTTGGAGTGGAACTAGTGTGGAGCTTAACAGGATCAGTAACATTAGACTCTCACCATAGCCCCTTATGGATCATTACAATAATTAAAAATGAGGTTCAAATGTTGATGTTGTTTCATAATTTCTAGTAATTATATGATGAACTCTATATTTATAGTTGTTTATTGCTACAATACTCTGTTCAAATAAGGGGGGTTGAAATGAGGTTTAGATTCATAAACATAAAACAAATTAATCAGAAAATTATTAAGCATCACCGATGAAGTGCATTTGTTTTCATGTTGAATTTATTGATGACTCAGGAAAAAAACTGAGGATGAAAACTATCCTTCACAGAGAGGGAAAACTTTGTGATGTTTATAAACCAGATGTGAGCGTGTAAATTATTTTTTTATGTGTTGAATCATTTCAAATTGCATCATGAATTGTGTCAAATCAAAAATCATTTTCAAATCATTAATGAATAGTGAGCATGGATGAATCATATAGGCTGAGGGTTTCGTATCGCTGGCAGTGTATCGAGATAGGAATCGAATCGGCCTCAGTAGTGGAGATTCGTATCTCCAGACTTGTGCCCTTCAAATGCACTATTGCGTCCTGTGGTGCGAGTGCGTTGGGTGTCCCAATTCTCAAGTGTGGACGTGCACTACGCCCCTTTTGCACCCTTGATCTGTACTTTGCCCAAGTGCAAAGGACATTACCCATAATCCATTGCTGCAGGAGCAAAGGCTCAAGTGCCTTATCTAAAAATCTGTATTTTCAAATGAAAGTTGCTAATTTTAGGACAATTAATTTCACCTTTATTGTCATTGCAATTTTTACAATGCAATTTGCTCTTGATTGATGCTCTGAATGTTTTAGACAACGATTTAAGGTTTGCACTCTTGTGTACCACGCACTCAAAGCCTTACTGCGCATTTCCTCCAAGTGCACTTCACAGAAGACTGCCGGGCACAGCCTGGATTCTGGGATTGGACCTTACAGGAGCTTAAACTCCAACTTTCATACCCAACATGCTAACAGACCAGGGTAGTATCATTTTTGTTTAATGTGTTTTCAAGATATTTTAAATACCAACAGGAGATAAATAATCCAAACATTTGAGTCTGATTGCAATTGTGCAACTTCTAAGCAGAAGTAGAGTAGCTGTGCTCCCGTTTGGATAAAAAAATCAGCCTCTCAGGCCCATTTTCAGCTCAGTCCCTCTGTGTTAGAATGAATCTGACTGAGGACTCTGGGGGGATGAATGGTTGCTGCCAGCTCCTCTCTCACATGGCCCACTGCCAAAGCTCTAATTTAAGCTCCAGGCCTTCTGCTAGGAAAGCAGAGGAAACCAGGATAGAAGTGCAGCGGGTGGAGTTCGGGGGCTCCGGGTTCTGCTCCTTGGAGTAGAATCGATGGATGTTAAGCTCATCAATGAGGATGACTCATCTGAGGCATTCATTCTTTCTGACCTGCTTACATGAAGTGGAGGAAAGTCAAGATGTTCAGCTGCTACCGGTTATAAAATCAAATCAAATCCACCGCTTCACCTCACTTAGGACTGCCATGAACATTTGTATTGAAGCACTCTCTAAGGTTATACTTTACTAATATTCCTATACGGTGCAGCTAAAGGACTAAAGGTGTGTATTCGTTGACATCAAAAGCTTTTAAACAGTTTCCATCTCCTTCAAATTATCAAAGGTCAGAAGCTTTTTTGGCAGACAGATGAAGGTTGATGGCGGTTGACTGAAGGCACTTCTGATTCCATTTGGGCTGGTTTCAGTTTCAAATCCTCCCACCTTCCTGTCTCATAATCACTCCTACAGATTGTTCTAATCAACTCAGGACCTCTCACACCATTAACAGCTCACAGTCATGATGTCTACATCTTCATTTTTGCTATGGTTTCAGACAGATGTGTAGGTGGTGCTCACACAATTTTCTTATCACCCAAAAATAAATAAACAAATAAAAGACTGGCCTTAAATGCGAAGCCTTGTCCAAAAAAGGTTTTTACTCCTCCTGCAGAATGCAACAGCTCTCCTCTCATGTCCACAAACAGCAGTATATCTGGGTGGTGACTGCGTTGTAAATGCTATCTTTAAATTTTGCGGCAAAGCAAGCTACCACTGCTGCTAGCTGGCTGCCAAGTGCCGTGAGACGCCATTAAACTGCAGCAGCTTACAAGGAGGAAGCCGGAACACAATGTGCAATGCATTCATTTTCTATGAGGTATCATGCCACCACAAACACCTCTGAGTGTTGCTACAGGTCACTAAACCTCCTCTGTATAGATGCTTCTGTGTGTGTGTGTGTGTGTGTGTGTGTGTGTGTGTGTGTGTGTGTGTTTTCATTTTATGCATGTTTGCAAAATCTTGTTGGTGCAACAGGAATGTTAAAAGCCATCATTATCTCTCTCGAAAATGAAGATTATGAGCTGGAGTCATGTTGACATGTCAACCCCGTTATGTTTACAATCAGGGCAGACTGGGACTGAAGTGCACTGCAAAGAAACTGAAAGTTAAGTGTAAAAGAACCACTTTTAGGATGCAAAATCAGACAGAAAGAAAATTAAACACACTGCTATTTGCAACCTGTTTTTCTAACACCATGGGTATGTGATATAAAACTGCCAACAGGTCACATGTATGCACCAAATTATTTTCTTTTATCATCATATAGCCAACGGTTCTATGGACTTGGGTTTGTAGTCCTGCTTGGTCACAAGTTCAGACGAACAAATGAACACACAGGAAGCCTCTGTTGTGACTCAGTGCCCCAATAATTTAGATTCAGGATGGAGAAAGGCTGCTCATGACTCAGAGTTTCCATTGTGGCTCTGGCTCTCCCATAGCAGCTTTGCATGTGTGCACGCAGGTGTGTGATTACACATGTGTCATGGCTGCTGCTGTTCATATGCAAGCACCATGCATGCACTGTGAGTTTTAAACTGTTACACAGATATGATGTATGCTTCCTACCCCTAGCCCTAACCCTAAACGGTGCTTCATGTAGTGTAAAGAGAATGCTTACAAAACGTGTGTGTGTGTTTTAGCTAAATATATTTTAAAGTGCATGGTGGATTTGAAAGAACTCAGAAAGTAATAAATGCACGTACAACTCTTTCATTTTTAGAGTCCCTGATGAACATTTCCAAACACATTCATAACTCAGATTTTAAATATACTGAGCTCAGATTAGGGGTGGTATGTTTATGTTTATGTATTTAGCAGACATTTTTGTCCAAAGCGACTTACAAGAGATAATCGGCATGTTGCCCTTGAGGCTAACAACAACAATAACAACAACAACTTGACATCAATCATGGAGAGTAGGGAACAAGGAGTGGACGGTAGAGAGGGGTGGGTGGGTGCAGGGAAGGTGCTAGTTAAGAAGATGCTCTCTGGAGAGCAGGGTCTTCAGGAGTTTTTTGAAAGTCGAAAAGGAAGCCCCTGTTCTGGTAGTGCTTGGAAGGTCATTCCACATTTGTGGAACGATGCACGAGAAGAGTCTGGATTATCCTGAGCGTGGTGTAGGCACTGCTAGCCGACGATCCTGTGATGACCGGAGCGGCCGGGCCGAGACGTAAGCCTTTGCAAGAGGATTCAGGTAGATGGGAGCCGTACCATCTCGGACTTTGTATGCTAGTGTTAGCAATTTGAATTTGATGCATGCTGCTAGCGGTAGCCAGTGGAGCTCAATGAACAGAGGGGTGACGTGTGCTCTTTTTGGCTGATTGAAGACCAGACGCGCCGCTGCATTCTGGACCATTTGAAGAGGTCTCACAGTACAGGCTGGAAGACCAGTTAGAAGGGCATTGCAGTAATCGAGGCGGGAGATGACAGCAGATTGCACCAGGAGCTGGGTGGCATGTTGTGTTAGGTATGGTCTGATCTTTCGTATGTTATACAGCGCAAAGCGACATGAACGTGCAACAGAGGTAACATGATCTTTGAAGGTCAGGTGTTCATCAATCACAACACCCAGATTTTAAATTGCCTTTGAAGGAGCCAGAGATAGGAAGTCATTTTGGATTGAGATATTGTGCTGTATGGATGGTTTTGCTGGGGTGACAAGTAGTTCAGTTTTAGAGAGGTTGAGTTGGAGATGGTGGGATTTCATCCATTTTGATATGTCAGGGAGACAGTTTGATATTTGTGCTGAGACAGTGTGGTCATCCGGTGGAAATGACAGATAGAGCAAAGTGATATGAGCTATGACTTTTCTTCAACACACACTCTAAGTCCAAACTAGTCACACAAGATCATGCAACATCAGATGATGTCATGCATGATTTTTTTTGCCTAAATTTGACCAAAATGACTCCAACTGCCTCATTTCTTAGTATAAGATATTTTTGTTTAAATTAAATAATGCTTACAATACGTATTCTTGTAAGAATTATAAAAGAAATATTCATTTCAGTGTTATCAACATGTAATGCCAATGTTTTTATGCTCAGACGTATCTTGTGACTCACTCATAACCCTAATAGATGAATTCTCAATTGTGCCTGCATGACAAGCAAATTTTAAAGTGCATCAGTGCCTCAGCTGAGAGCTCTTAGCTCAGACGTCAAAAAATGCAATCACTGGAAGTTTGTGGATGATGAAAAGGACTGGTTTTTTCCTCTCTGCCTAACAGTGCTGACAAAGTGACATTCACAACGCTGTGTGACTCAAACCATGTCCTCATGAAGGTTCCATCTTCACCAGGTGTTGTTGTCACTTTGACAAAACTAAAGCATCACACTTCTGACTAAACAAAGCCTAAATTTAGAGTGCAGCTTTGAGTTTTGTGCTTCTGAATTAGTCTTTCGAAATGTGTTGTCAGCTTTTGGTCTGGTGGTCTGGACTACTACATCACATGGTTTCCTGCCGACCAAGTCACGTGGGAATCCTTACTGGAAGACAGGAAACACTGGTCTGTGGTGCCTCACGTGCCTCCGATGTCTCTTGAAAGATGCGAGCTGGTTCATTTATAATGCATTAATGGACAGGACCACAGGAAAGCCTCCCTCCTCATGTGGGAGTATCATCAGAGTACTTGCATTCATCATGTCTGGATATGAACTCACTGCAGACAGATCTATGATGCAGCTGCTGACAGCAGTGATCAATGATTTTCATGTTCTCATTAGAAAACACTGCAAGAGGATATTGCTTGAATTTCTGGCATGCAATCAACCTTTAAACAGTCGTTTAAATCTGCTTTTTGAAACTTTTTGAAGATTAAAAAAACACTTCTGATGCAAAGTTTTGCAGATTTTGCTTCAGCCCCAAGCCCTGCAGCATGCTGTCTCTCTAACATAAAGGTCTCTTGTTGTGGCTACCATCAGAACATGATGCAAGGCAGAGCGTTGGATGAGAAACATGCAGCTGGTGGCTCAGCTTCGCCCGTGGAGAGGGACCTCACCTTGATTTTTTGCTGATGAGAACTGACTCAACTTCAGGCACAGACACCAAGTGGTATTGGAGTTACTAAAAGCTTGATGAGGTTTTCATGAACTGATAACTCAACAGGATCAAGTAGGGGGATGCATACAAGTCTCTGTGCAACAATCTGCAACAAATTAAATCAATAACGCAGGAACACAGAAGTTCTGAAGATCAAATCAAGACCTCATGCTAATCCTCAAAATGTGAGCATGTTGGCCTAATAATATTAAGATTAATTAAAGCAGCAGAGTGTAGTTTCATGCCACTAGGGGGCAGTACATACATGTTAAGGTATTTTTACACCATGTAGCCATGACTGTCGCTAGTTTGAATAAACATTACGGTAAGTGTGTTATCTGTGGAGCAGAAAGCATGAAACCTTGGTGTGACTCCTCCGACTCTGATGCTCCTTCAGTTAATTCCATCGAGAGAATGCAATGCTGATTGCAGTTTTCAGGCGCTGTAGTTTCCAGATCAGCTCGGGTCCAGCGCCTGCTAATGACGTTATCATTATACTATGGCAATACCGCTCGGTCATGTTTCGTACTGCCTAATGTTTTTGAACTTGGTGACAGCTTCCGTATGCCATACGTCCAGTCACACATTGACAGGCGCAGGACCCCAAGCCGGCCAGAAGGAAACACGGCGTCTAATATGGTGTCCACCAAAGGTGCTAGACCTGTGCTATTTGAACTTTGGACTTGATTTTTTAACAACTGGACATCATTTTATTCTTTTTCAACAGCGTGTCGATGGAAATTTCCAGAGATTAACAGTAAAAACTACTTTCTTTAAATTACCTGAAACTCGGCGGCATCTTCTTCCTTCAGCGGTTCTCTGGTATGTCAGCCTTTTCGGGTTTCCTGTGAGTTAGAGAGAAGCTGAACCGATTTGAGTTTGTTAAATAAAACTCCACAAACGCCTGTGTTTCTGTGCATGAGCTTGAGTGGTTGTCTCTGTGGAGGTGGATGCAGAGCAAGGCTGCTAAGTGCAAAACGATGGCCGCTGTTTTTAACCTCCCCCAACCACAGTCCCAGCATTTAGCATCTCCTGTTTTTCAGAGTAATTAATGTCATGAGCAAGCGGCGTCCGATTAGCCCAGGGGTCGGCAACCTGTTCCCATCAAAGAGCCATTATTACCCATTTCCCACAGTAAAGAAAACACTGGGAGCCACAGCAGCCGCGGCGTTGTGGGCGGGGCCTACCCTCAGACAGCAGAGAGCTGCTTTAACCAATCACAACAGGTGACAGCAGCCATTACCGGTCGCTCGTGTACGTCAAGGTTATCTTTCATAAGAAGATAATCAATAAAACGATTTATATAAAATGGATCCAGAAGTTGTAGCCCGTCTCTGCCTACAATATTTTGATATTTTTCACCCTGTTGGTGGTTTTACTGAGCAGGTGCCACTTTTGTCATACGTTTCTTTTTAAAACATGTTTAAACTGTTTGATTGTTGTAATTAAACTTTGTAGGTGGGGGAGGTCAGAAAAGGATCCGATCAATTTGTTTTTCCCTCATTTACAGTGACGGAGATAATGGCGCAGTGCGCCTGGCTCTGGTGTTAATCAAGTTAAATTATATCTCTTTGCAACAATTTTCACAAGAAAACAGAACAGTTAAAAGCAGGGCTTGTGTTGACTGGACAGTTCCCGTATTTGACCGTTTATTTTGACGGAGAAAGAATAGAAAGAATTACCCCGACGCATGCAGACGAACTGACATTTTATTCGTTATGCACATCACAGATGTAGCTAAATCACTCAAGAAAAGATTCCCATCTGAACATCTGAGCTGGACACTGCTCAGCGCAGCTCACTGTCAGCGCGCACGTAAGGTCCACAGCGAGCTGAAGATGTGGAGAGGGGCTTGGAGCGCGTCGCAGAACCAGAGCGCATGCAGGAAGATTCCTCCGACTGAAGAGAGACTTGTCACTTAGAAAATGTTCCCTGATTATGAAACGTTGCTGAATAGCGCTTGTTCCTGTCTCCAATGTGGCGACACATCCAGGAGCCGTCTGAGGAGAATCCCAGAATCTCACATCCTCTTCAGCTCAGAAAGCGCCGCTATGATTACGAACAAGCGTGACCCGTCAACCCGGTCTCACAGTAAGACTGGGTTGGACCTGTTCAGGTTTACGCAGACAATCTTTACATTTAGAATTGGCATACAGATGTAAAATTAATGCAGTAAAAAATAAAGCATTTTATTTAAATATCCAGTCATTATTTTACAAGCACAGAGAGCCACATCAGATGGATGGAAGAGCCGCATGCGGCTCCAGAGCCGCGGGTTGCCAACCCCCGGGTTAGCCGTTCCATGATGTTGTTTTGCGGGAGTGGAATCTCGAAGCACTTCTTACAAAACTTTAAAAATGAAGCAAATGTGCACATCTAAACAGAAAAGTTGACCAAACTCAGTCAGTTTTACAGATGCTGAAAGTCATCCACAAGTCCCACTCAAAGATTACACATGATCTTGTGATATTGCATTTAAATGACCAATAGTCCTTTCTAAGACCGCTTTCAACATCAGATGATTTTATTTTAAAACTCTTGACAGCAAGCAATATACATTTCTTCAAATACCATTAAGCCTTTAATTTTCGGAAAGAGGAAGCCATGCTTTTTGCTGAAATGCTCAAACATCCAGCTGCTCCTGAGGGGAAAAATAATTACCATCACACCCCTAAACAACAAATCCCCCTAAAGACACATTGCATGTCCTTTTATCATGACACAATGAGCATTCACTGAAACGCACATGAAGAGAGTCAGAATCAGATGTTTGCACAAGTACATGCAAGCTCACAATCACCCACTCAGTGATGCATGCCCACAGCTCATAAAGAGGTTAAACCTGAGGTGTTTTGCATCCGTGCGTGTGTGTGCATCCATGTGTGTGTGTGTGTTTGTGTTTGTGTTTATGTGTGTGTGTGTGTGTGTGTGTGTGTGTGTGTGTGTGTGTGTGTGTGTGTGTGTGTGTGTGTGTGTGTGTGTGTGTGTGTGTGTGTGTGTGTGTGTGTGAGAGAGAGAGATACTAAGCAAACTGAGTTTAATAAATAAATGAATGTGGTTTTCAGAGACTGAAAGTACGAGTCTGAGTTGGAAACATCAAACTGATGAGGACTTAGAGGTTAAAGAAGACCTTACGCATCACCACCAGCTGAATGGTGGTATTTAGCCTCTCCAACCTATAACTCTTTAATCAAGAGTGCTGTAAATGATCTAATTATCTCTAATGCTGTGGATTCAAGGTCAGCTCTGAGAATCAGCAATTATATGTGAGAAAACTAACAAATATGCTGCATTGGGAGGTGAAAAGAAACCTCAATGAAAACCCTAGTTTGTTCCAAATATGAAGAAATTTGTTAGGTTTCAACTTTTGATCTGCTTTGCATATTTTCTGCTAATTACTGTCTCCTTTGAATATTTTAGGGAGCAAATATGAAGCAGATGGATGAAGAGAAGAATGGCTGGCTTCATAATGAGTTTGTCATCATGCAGTTGCACCAACCCTAATAATTCTACTCTGTTTAAAGATGGAATTTCCATTTGTGCCGTCCCACATTGGAGCGATTAATCACTTTTTAATCGAGGTGTCTCAGTGACTAATTCCCCCATTCTGAAGCACTGCCATGACACATTAAATTTGAAGTATTTGCTCTAGTTTCTTCTCTGTTCAATGTTTAACACAGATGACATGTTTGATTCTCTTTCTTTGCAGAAGTGACATGCTGCAGTGCGGTAAGGATGGACAAAAGCCAACTGCATTGAACCAACTGTTCATCCTGTCACTTCATTTTTCTGGCTCTCTGCCTCTGCCCTTTATCCAAGTCTCTCCTAATTTTCATATTACACAAAACTGCTCTTGACCCCACAGTTTTTGCTAATTACATGTCTATCTCAAAAATACCATTTCTTTTAAAAATCCTTGGAATGATAACTTCCTATAAATTGGTAATCTTTCTGGTTGAACTAATTATGTGGGACTGGTTCCGGGCCAACTTGGGAGACTGATATCTTTAGTTCAGCTTCAGTGATCATGTGTTCTCCTCCACTCTTCTTGTGTGATGTCCCACAGGGCTCGGTTTAGAGACACCTATTTTTCTAGCTGTATTTGCTTCCACTATTTGACAAGGATCATTGTGCTCCACTGTTAAAACAACTCTGTTATGTCATGTAGTTGATTAAATAAAAGTCTGGATCTTTAACCTCTTAATTTTTTCTTATAAATACACAGAGGTGAGTGTCATATTGTGGGCAAGGTGCTTAACCCAGGACATGAAAAACCACGCGTGAAAACCAGGTAAGTAAAATAGTAAAATTATTTCTTAACTGAGGATAAGAAAACTAAAGGCGCTGCTCCAGAAAAACAGGAACAGGACGGGACTGGAATCTAAAACGAAAGAATAAACAATCGTGAAACTTGTGCCGGAACCAGAGAACCAAGAGAATAATTTATTTCTGGGTAGAATTGTTCTTACGGTCATAGACCAGGGCTTAGCGGTGGTGGACTGGGTGAAGATCAGTAGAGGAGAGGCAAGAGGACCGATGGCTGAAGAGGAGGGGGTCAGGAGAAGGTTGCATGAGTCCAGGGTGTAGGTTGGCAGGCAGGCGAGTTATGGAGAGTGGAGGCCAGAGGATCCTGAATGGCGAGACGTGGAATACAACTCCAGGCGTGGTTAGAGGATATGAGGCAAGATACTGGAACAAGAATACACAGGATTTCATAGGACAAGTTCGCAGGAATTTCAGGAGATTTACTGGGCTAAAAGCTACCCTTGGTGAGAGTATCAACCGGCACTGGAGTTGTGTCACACCGCTCCTTAAATCCCCTGGCCCTCTGATTAGCAGAATCAGGATCAGCTGGAGTTCGTTGCCACGCCCACCTGCAACACAAACAGCTGACTGCCAGGTCTCCTCTCCTGCTGATTGAGGCAGACCGTGACAGTGAGTGTTTTGGTAGCTTCATGGAGATGCCCAACATGGGTCTCCTGGTTTCTTGAGCCGGTATATTAAGCCAGCCATTATGAAGGTAGGAATGTGATATTTAAACTTAAATATTTAGACCTGCACAGTCAGGCTTTTACCAGCTGAGGCAGCTAGCTAAAATGTGGCCTATTCTGTCCTGGCAGCACTAGACAATAATCCACATCTTTGTTACAGCTTAGCTGGATTACTGTAATACAGTGTTTACTGGAGCCAGTACTCACTTATGATCAGAGAGTGAAAATTGCTGCTGCTTGCTTTTTAAATCACTGATGATGCAACCCAGTGCATCTGTAGAAGTATCTTGCACAGTGAAGTCCAGTATAACCACTGGAAATTAGCAAACACTGGCGTCAAAATATGACGCGTGTGACCAAGCGTCAATATGTGACGATTCGGGACGCCCCAGCGTGTCAGGAGACGACGATCAGGGACACGCTGGGTCACGTGGCTCCGCTGGCGCCACTGTTTGACGCGCACGGTCACACGGACATTATTCGACTATTTAACCTTCCTCACACCCCAATCCTAACCTTAAGGTTCATAAACTGTGACCTTAAGTTTAGGATTGGGGTGAGGGGAGGAAGGTTAAGTAGTTCAAAAGGAGTTCTAATGTCCGTCTCACCATCGTCGTCGGATACCGACGCTCTAGGACGCTGTGTCAGCTGTTTGTCCATGATCGTCGTCGCGCTGGGGCATCCCAAATCGTCATATATTGACGCTTGGTCACACGCGTCATATTTTGATGCCTTGGGTGTGAAAATTTGTTGAACACTAGTTAACAACCAAGAATAGTTTGGTGACCATTAGAGGACAAACAGCACCCAGAGCAGGATGAGCTAGCATCTCAGTCTGCATCTTTTATGAGAGAAAACCTAAATAAATTCAAGAGAACAGTCTTCACAAAGATACCCCCAAGAAGTCTTCAAGTGGGGGATAAGACCTCTATGTGGACAGACCAAATGGCATGACCCAGGCAAACAACATATCTATATGAGATGTTTATGTAACAAGTTATGCAAGAACATGCGTGACCTTAAAGTCCATCAGGTCAGATTGAAAAGCAAGGAGAGGGAGTTTGAGGTGCAGTGCACGGCCCATGAGTCTGTTGAGATGCAGGAGTGGCCCATTCCTCCTACTCCAAACAGGGCAGTTCAGCAGCTGCAACAGATTAAGTGGCCCCCAGCCATTAAGGGAGGGGATTGGTCACAGATTTACAGAGATGTGAGGTAGACTGTAGGGGTCTTTGGGAAAGTATTCAATCAAATGAGCCTAACAGGAGTGGCCAAGATGAGGGCCATGAGTTGTGTATGTGAAGCTGCAGGTGGCTATGGATAAAGAGGGCTGATCAATGGACAATTGCTGATGGGATGCAGGCTGGGTTCTGATCAACCTAAGCTAAATTTTTATTTGAGACTCGCCAAACGGCATTGAATTCACAGATAAAAAAGATGTGGGTTCAACTTTCATTTTGGAACAACTTTTCAAGCAAGGGAAGGGAATGATCTGACCATGCAGGAGGACTGACCCATCATAAACCTTTGTCGGCTGTGCTGAAGAGAAAGGTACAGAACCAACTTTTTTAATTAATTAGCTGCGTGTTCTCCTGTCCTCTGTCCTCTGGGCCACACACACACACACACACACACACACACACACACACACACACACACACACACACACACACACACACACACACACACACACACACACACGGGACTGTCTCAGCTGTTATTTTCTTTAAGGAGTGTGCACGTACAGCATGCCCGCCTCGTGCATGAGCTTACTATTGAAGCTGCCATTACACTTTTGGCCTGAGGGGGCAATCGCGAGCATAAAATTTCAAAAGTCCGTAAAGCCCCTTTAAACATCTGCTAACGAGGTAAGCAAAAGTTGCTTGGCTAGAATTTTAAAACTAGCGAAATAACAGGATTTTAGGTTTATCAGCTAGTTTTAAGAATTCTAGCCAAACAATGTTTGCTTATCTCAATGGCAGATTGTTTTAACTCAAAACAAGAACATATGGATCATATTTAAAGTGACGGTGTGTATTTTTTCCTGGCAATAGGGGCAGTAGATACCTAAACTGTTGCAAGCAAGCAGTCAATTAGGGTCAATTAGCGGATGTCAATTAGGGTCACAGAACATCAGACTTTCTTTCATCACTGGCAACAAGTGAAGAGGTAAATGTGTAAAACAACAACACTTAAGACTGGAGAAAGTTTTATAACCATTTGTTACAAATCAGTCGATGCATTTTGTCCTCACGGGATCCCATAGAAGGAAACACAGCATCTAAGTAGTGGAGTGCATGCGGGTCAAGTGATTGCTGCAGTGGAACAATCAAAGCAAAGCAAAAGTTAAGTCTGAATCCTCTTCTTCATCACTGTCATCTTGTCAGCGTTGAGTTGTGCTTTGCATGTGGCTTGCAGATGTTGCTTAGGGGTCACATTAATATCGCTCTGCTGAATTACTTTAAACAAAAGCAAACAGAGAAGAACCCAGCCTGTTAAAATGACAGTTTTGTTTCCTTTTTAGCTCAAGCTGGAATAAACCCACCCTGTCTTGGAGGAGTTTCTGTGAGTTAGTCTTCAAAAATCAACAAGCTTATGTCTTAAAGCACAACTCAACTTGTGCAATATTCAGTTTTACCACAGAACTGAGAAAATACAGCTCAGTCTGGTTCCCTGATGCCTGGAGGCTAAACCATTCGTGAACAAACGAAGAGCAGAACTTGCTGCTTTAGCCAGAATTTAGCAGAATGGTTTGGAGTTACCATGTGTGCCTTAGAGGGATGGTGGCCTAGTTGTGGCAAAATTCAGACAGAAAAACAATATGTGGATGCAAGCCCAAGCATTGTGAGGTCTAAAAACATCAACTTCAGCCTCCAAATAATAAAGATGAATGAAATTTTGTCGGGTGAGCTAAATGAGACTTTCTAAAATCCACATATGGATGTTTACAGCAGCAATAATATGGATCCTTTTTGTTTGACTGACTTCATGCACAAAACTATGACAAAACTGGTTCCCAAGGTTGTGGTTAAAGAGCAAGTCACTGCAAATCAACATTTTTTTTGCTGATAAACTATATAAATGAGTGCCTGATCGTGCTGCAGACTCGTGTAGTCAATAATTCGGCACTTTAGTGCATCTTAGTTAAAATTTAAATATTCTGCCTAAAACTGTCAGCGATGCACTGTCGTCAGGAAAAAACTGCACTGCATTCGAATTTTAATCTGCATCGCTATTGGCTAAGAGGTACACTATGATTGTCACGATCTGCCCCTGCCCGCCTGACTGTGTTCCTCTCCTGCCATGATTACCCTTATTGTTCTCACCTGTCCCTCGTTTACCTGCCCATGTTTCCCTATTTAGCCCTCTGTATTTATACCACCTGTTTTGCCCCTGTCCTTTGTCAGTTCATTGTTGTTGTTTGCTGGTGTTCCTGTTCATCCCTCCTGCCATTAAACCATTTTTACTTTTACTGAAGCCTGCATTTTTACCTCCTGCTCAGCTCATCTACACATGGTCCATCATCTCCACCTCCTACACCATGACAATGATGTTAGATGGTACATTATGATGTCACAATGTTGTGAGTGTGTGTATTTGTTAGCGGCTCCGCCCTCTCGGTCTGCTAGGCAACAGCATTTGTTGCATTTTTCAAACAGGAAGTGGGAGTTGAGTGAGAATCTGGTAGGGGGTGACTTGTCATGAAACACCAGGTGGAGGGTCTTAGGCTGATCTACATAAATATAAACACCTTTAATTATTAAATATTACATCAAGATTAAAAACTGTAGGTTGAAATAATAACATAAAATTAGCTCACCTAATTAGAAATAGTGTCTGCAACTTTTAGTCACAGAGTCAAAAGCTAAAAAAACTGTCTTTTTTTTGTTGGGCTTCATGTAGAGCACCTATGTCATTTTAAAAGGACATCTAAGCCATTTTTAAGTGTGCTACTTTATAAAGAGTATAAATCATTCATCTTTTGCAGATTGTAGATGGATTTCTGAATTGCTGTAATTTGGAGAAGTGGTTGTTATGTCTAGTTTGGGTGTGAAGCCAATGGAGAACAATGAAGTCATAGAATAACTCAATGGCAGGATTTCTACTGAAGGACAAATGATAAGACAAATCAATCAAAATTTCCAACAATGTAAAGATTTATAAAAGGACGTTTGCACACATTGCTGAGAAATGTTTGAAATGGAAAATGTTTCAAACCATTGCCTAGTAGCACAGTGTAGTCAAGTCTTATTAAAACATGCTATGTCAAAAACAACTAAACTACATATGTTAAAATAAAGAATAAAACATATGGATCCTTTAAAAAATGGTAAATGGCCTGTATTTGATATAGCGCCTTCTAGAGTCCTAGAACCCCTCAAGGCGCTTTCCAACACAATCAGTCATTCACCCATTCACACACACATTCACACACTGGTGGGGATGAGCTACAATATAGCCACAGCTGCCCTGGGGCGCACTGACAGAGGCGAGGCTGCCGAGCACTGGTGCCACCGGTCCCTCCGACCACCACCAGCAGGCAACGTGGGTTAAGGGTCTTGCCCAAGGACACAACGACAGCGACAGACTGAGCGGGGCTCGAACCTGCAACCTTCCAGTTACGGGGCGAGCACTTAACTCCTGTGCCACCGTTGCCCCAAAAAATGAAACGTTATTACCTAATGTTAATGTTGTTATTACTATATTAGTATTATCTTCAATTGCATTAGTACATTTAATGTTCCAATCAATTAAAAATGCCAAAATAATATTTTCGTTGCTTTTTTTCTTGGTGTGGTGCTTAGGGTCAGTTCGGTCTCACGTGGGCAGTGTAGTGTTCACATGTATTTCCGAAGGAGTTCTCAGGAATGCGGAATGCCCCCGAGCATGTGGGCAAAGTTTAGGACATGTGGGAAATGCTGCGGTGTGGTGAACAAAGGCGGGCGTGAGCTTTGTTGCTTTTGGAGATTCTGAACCCCGTTATTTTATTAATTTGCTCCCAGTTTTCTCACTGTTGTGCATGTCCTCAAACTCCGCCCACACAAGCTCACTGCTCTCCCCTCTCAATGAGTAGCTGTGGTGAGAGCTCCGTGTGCAGTGATGCTCGCTGCTCAGAGGACACACACACTGCTCTCTTTTCCCTTTCCCACCGAGAGGGAGCTCTGTGCTGCAGACGGAAATGTTTACTCAACAGAATCCAGGATGAAAATGAATCGTGGATGGAACCCCCCTTCTGACTGATTCTACCCGCCAATCAGAGGCAGTAGGCTTGAATTTCAGCCGGCCAATCAGTTCATAGTGTCACCTCGGTCCCAGTTGGACCTCCGAGGAAGAGGTCTGGGAAAAAAGAGTCACCTCAAAATGGAAAACATATCTGACCCAGGTGTGAACCGAATTCCAGTTCGGTACTCGACGGTACTGACCTAGATGTGTGAGCGCTATAAAAGGCTAAAATCCACTTTAGTCTTTTAAGCTGCATTCAGATTAGCCATTAGATCATCAGTCCTGTCAGATGTAAATGCTGTTTATCCAAACATAGGCTGTTCGAGAAGCTGAGGAAGATAATCACACTTACAAAAAGTAATCAAACAGTCAAAACATTCTTGTTTTGCTGTTTAGGTTTCTCCTTTTCCCCAGAATACCTTTGAAACACCGAGACATGGTAATGGTCCTTAAACAGTTGAGGAAAAAAGGTGTGTTGTGTAAGAGCAGGGCACATGTCAAAGCAACACCACTGACCTATGAATGTCAAACTGCTCATGTTGGACTGTTTTCTGTCCAAAGTTTGTTTTCATGCCTTCCCTTACAGTGGCTAAAAGACACACAAGTGAATCCATCCTTCTGCTCACCTTCTTTCCCTAATCCACTTCTGATACTCATGACCAATGTAGGTGCTGTCAGTAAGAGGTAGGAATCAACATGGCTGCTCAGACAATAAACCTTTTTCACAGCAGACACTTTGACATTTCATACCAGGAACTGCACGAGTGCATAAAAGATGCATTCATTCATTTCAGGGGAAATTCCTGCTGTTATACAAGCTGGTTCCTTTTCAAGGTTTACTGGTGCACCATTAATGTATCTCTCTCTCTCTCTCTCTCTCTCTCTCTCTCTCTCTCTCTCTCTCTCTCTCGCTCTCTTTTTTTTGCACGTGCCCTTTTCATCTTGTGAACATTCAACACGTCATGAAAAATGGCCACTCGTTGTATACAAGGCGCCACACACCCTGCTGTGATGCTCTGTGTTTTGACAACATTGACTTGTAGCCAGTGCTGAGACATTTCTGGACACCTTAGAGCCTTTTGGTGATTCCCTCTTTGTGCTTTTGTGGACCAAGACAACTGTTTCATTTCATTCCATTTAATTTATTTATAAAGCCCCTTCTGCAACTAATACAGATGCCCAAGGTGCTGAACACAACACAATAAAAACATAAAACCATCAGAATAAAATATAACAATCATAAAACCAACATAAAATCAATTAAAAGATTAGAGTAAAAGCAAAAAAAAAATCCTGAAAAAGATTAAGAGGCCGGGGCATCAAAACCGGGTAATATTTGCTAATCCTGAATGCCTCGACAAAAAAATGGGTCTTAAGGCGAGTCTTAAAAAAACCCAATGAGGGTGACTGACGCACCACCAAAGGCAACTGGTTCTAAAGTGCAGGTGCCAACACCGAGAACGCATGGTCCCCCCGTGACCTGCACTTTGTGCGTGGAGCGATCAACAGCTCCCTGCTGGCTGAGCGAAGGGCCCGCTAGGGGGCATGTCTATGCAAAAGGTTGCCAAGATATGCTGGAGTAGTTCCTTGTAAGGCCCTGTATTCCAGTACCAAGACCTTGAATTTTGCCCTGTATTGCACAGGCAGCCAATGAAGGGATGCCAACACAGGGGTGATATGTTCCCTGCGCCTAGTGCCTGTCACGAACCTAGCGGCTGAGTTTTTTACTAACTGCAAGCGTGCTACCGCACTCTGACTAAGGCCGTCATACAGTGCATTGCAGTAGTCGAGCCTTGAAAGAACAAAAGCATGTGTGATAGTCTCTAAATGTACGCTGGACAGCAGGGGCTTAATTCTGGCTGGTCGGTTGACAAACATTTTAGGTTAAAGTCATTTCCTGCTTCTCCGCTTTACTGGTTGAAAGTGGAATAATAATTGTTGCAAACAACAATGCTGTAGCTAGGGCTAACGTCAAGCTAACACTAACATGAGACAACTAATATTAATTCAATTCAATTCAATTCAAGTTTATTTATATAGCGCCAAATCACGACAAGAGTCGTCTCAAGGCACTTCACACAGTAAACATCCCAATACATTAAAATAAACCATGAAGTAAAAAGACTTCTGGACACAGAATAATACTTCTTACAAGTCCAATAGCAACAAAGCCAGGTCACTATCAGTCCATGATTTTGTAGCGTCCTTAAGCTCCCTCAAACTGGTGTAGGCCATGCCGATGCTCACTTCGGTTTTAGCTCTTTGCTTTGTCTCCAAAGATATTCCCCTCTCAATTTTACTCCAGGCTCTGCCATTATGCCAACAGTAAAAGCAAACGTCTTTTTCTCCTTCTTGTGCTTTGCATTGACGATCAGCAAACTGAAAATGCCAACCACTAGCAGGGCTGCAAACTTTTGAACTTTTTGGGGTTTATGCAGACCGTTTCACCACAGTCCGCTGATCGTAGGGGGTGGCACGGACGGATATTTATTTAGCATGAGAGCATGTGTGGAGGGTCAAATGGGTGAGAGTTGGCAGCCTTGCACTAGCATTACAGCTAACAGCCGTAGAGCAGGTAAAGAGTGCCCCCTAGTACACCTACCCGGTCCACAGCAGAGGGCTGCAGAGTGGTGTTGAATAAGAAACTGGTCCGTTTTCTAACCCAACAATCACTGAAATCGATGTTAAAACTCTCTTAAAGTTTAAAAACCTATCAGTTGTTACGTTAAAGACAAGAAGAACGTCTCCAAGACAGTTCACAAGGTCCAAGACAAGCAACCCACCTGGGTGTGGCTGCTGAAGGACAACTGACAAAAATGGAAGTGACAGATAAAACAAGTGGTAACCACAGAGTCTAAAACAGCCTACAAAGAGATGTTAAGTGATATAAAAGGTCAAGGTACATCGCGTCAGATTGCACCATCTGCTGCTTATTGGGCCAACGTAAACCTGATGGAAGATGACTGAGGAGGACTGAAAGAATGTCCTTTGGACAGATGAGACAAGCCTGGATCACATCAGCTTTATGATCACAGATGCAAAAAAATGAAACATACAACGACAATAACTCAAACCTACTGTGAAACATAGAGGAGGCTCAGTTCTGCTGCATCTGCTACAAGATGTCCTGAATCTGTTCAGTGGGTTCAATGAAACGGTCAAACCATCAAGGCATTCAGGAGCTAAACATGCTGGCCCATCACAGATCGTAGGGTTATTCAACAGGACGATGAACCAGAGCTGAATACATCTAAAAATATCTGAAAACAATATAATGGAAGTGATTACCGTTAGCTAGTATCAGTACACGATATCTAAATGTGACACACTCTGTTTAACATGCTTTGAAACTAATTATTTTTAGAGTAACTCAAAACATATTGCGTCAAAAATCCTCGAAGGCTTCCACAGATATACTAGTGCCAGTCTCCAGCCCATTGAAAGTCCACCCTGAGGACAGCCTGTACTAATAAATCCAACTGTGAGTAAAATGTATTTTTTGCAACAGCCCTCATAACTGTCTACATCAGGTTTCAATTAGCTACACCTTGTTGATGACAGCGGGAAATGCATTTCACATTACTCAGAGTCTATGAGTGCAGCGGTGCACGTCTGTTAATGGTATGTGAACAATCCTCCAATGTGCTGCTGCACTTCAACAGCCTACAATCAAAAGGCTGTGGCTCAAATCACCGTGATGAGAGTGTGAAAGCAGCAAGAGGCAGAGGCAGCGTGCGCGTCAGTCGCCTGGCTCCTGAGATGCAAAGAAATGGCAGCATCAGCAGCCGCAGCAACAGCACCCATTTATTCACGTGGCTGAGTAGCAGCTTCAAACAGACTGTGAAATTCCTCTCAACTCCACCAGCTAAAGAGATGGGGAGCAGGATGAACAGACAGACATACACAAGAAGCTAGTGAGGAGACAGATGGAAGAGGAGGGACAAAAGGGGTGAGAGAGCCTGAGTGATGAGACAAGAGACACCAGGAGACACAGCCACTGGCCTCAGCTGGACTCGTTGATGTACAATTGACTCGGGAACATCTGGACGCCCATTCTGTCTTGTTAATTATGGAGCAGTGATTTAACCAACATGCTTGTTAGTGGCAGGAAGGAGAAGCTTTGTGAGATGTGTCCCAACTTCAGCTTCGTCTCTTCAACCTGCTTGATGTTGTACTAGTCCGTTGTACATCACCTTGGTTATTGTGCAGCTTTTTGTACACTTAGCTGCTTCAGTGACTGCATACAATACATTTATACTGATAGAGGACAAAGGGTTTGATACTTATGGATCTAATAATGTAGATTAGAAGGTGCCAGTGCATTAGGAGCATAATGCCAGGATCACATCAGCTCCCGCTGCTAGTCTGTTCACATAAGGCGAGAATTTTCGACGAGAGCGCTTGTGCTCACGCCTTAAGTTTTCCAACCCCCCACCCCACCCTCGTGCCCTTGCTCTCACTGTCTGTGTGTGAGACCAGTTTGCTGTGTTTGTTGATATCAGAAACTGCTCTGATCCTGCTGCTGTTTTGCAGACTAGTTCCATTCTAAATGGTTAGTAAATAAGTGTTTGTGGTAGTGTACAATGCTATTGTATTAAACATATTTGTTTGTATTCGTATTTATTAAATCCATCTTTTTCTGTCACGGTCAGACCTGGTGATGATCAGCCGGATCCAACAACAGCCAAAAACAGAGAAAGTTTTAAAGAGTTTATTTAATAACTTGTTAAAGCGATCGGGACCAGCTGGAGTCAGTTCCGGGTGGCGTGGCCTGGGAGACAGAAAACAGTCAGCGAGGGAGATGATTCGGATGTCTTAATCTGAAGAGTGACAGTCAATGCCAGGATTCATCGGGCTCCAATAGTGAAAAAGTGGTTCAGGGAGCATGAGACATCCTTTTCGCACATAGATTGGCCACCATAGAGTCCACACCTTAACCTTATTTAGAGTCTATGGGATGTGCTGGAGAAGGCTTTGTGCAGCGGTCAGACTTTACCATCATCATGCAAGAACTTTGTGGAAAATTAACGTAGAACCTGGCAATTTTGTCTTGCTTTTAGCACCCCCTGGTGTCTGTTTGTAAAGCTGAAAGCAAAACTTATCGCCTCGCTGTGCGTTTGTCTATTTAACGCCTTCATCTAACAGCTGAAACGTCTCCCCAGCCTTCATGAGTGTCTACAGGAATGATTCATCACTAAACTAAACAAATCAGCTGTGTTCATGATCTAAAACATGCAGGAAACGTGCTGAAAGCACACTGCAGCACCAGGTATGTCAGCTCCGTTTTGGGTAAGTCTCCACAGATTGGCCTGCCACTCTGAAGTTTCAAGTGGAATATTCTGGCCTCAGGGGAGGATAGAGGCTGGGTGACCTTTCATTAAGGGTCATTTTAGCGCACACTGGCTCAAGAAAATTATTTTAAAATATGAAAAAGTTGCTAAGTATTCCTTTAAATAGTAAATGGCCTGTATTTGATATGGCGCTTTCTAGAGTCCTTAAGAACATTTCTTTTGATCAAGTAACAAAATCCGTTTTGCATATTCCAATGAAAAGTTTTCAAACTTATATAAAAAAGAAGCCCCTCAACAAGAATCATGAGAGAATATTGCACAGAGACCAAAATCTCAACTATACAAACAGCCCCAAAACCATGTGTCAGATTCAATGATGAAATCTGAATCCCAGCAAAAATTCATCCATCCAGAGAAACGTGTCAAACATTCTGATTTGTCATATAGGAAGAGCACACTGGAGAAGAAGCGAGTGCACACACACACGTACACACACGCACACACATGCAAACACACACCCGTACAGACCCCAGAGGCCCGTGTTTGCCTTTTCCTGTAATCTGAGCTTCCGCTCTCTGAAGAATGATGTAACTGAATGCTAGTCATGAACCACGCAGAAGAAGTCAGGCAGCCAGACACCCTGGAATGAGTGTTGTTTGGATCTCTTTACATCACTTATATCATTATTTACTGCTGATTGCAAAAAAAAGTTGTCAGACTGAAACAGAAAAGTTACTTTCTACTGAGAACTCTTCATCGTGAGTTTCGCTGCCGCAAACACCATCTTTTATTTCATCACATTGGCCTGCAGATACTTTTACAAGGTCAATGATACATGGCAGTGGCCCAAGACTCGCATAACTCCTGTAACTCTAAATCGTTCCCTGGATTGTGCTTCATAAATGGAAACAGGGCCACGTCGTGGGCTGTAAATCGGTCAGCAGAGCATCAGAATACTTGAATAGCAATCTGCCTGTAAGCTAAGGCAGATCTCTCGTCTTTTCTTCTAACTTCTCATGGTTTTAATGATTACTCAAGCTAAATAGGAATAAATCAAAGCTGTCAGAGACAGTTGCAAAGTAATCGTGTTAAGGTAGTGTTTAACCCTCTGATGCATGAATTATGAAATCTTCAACTATGATTTTTTTTAACTTTTTTTTTCTTTCATCTTTAGGTGTGAATGAAACAAATTTCAACAAATATTTTTTGTAAAATTTTATAATTTACAAATAATTTATTACATGTCCACCTCAGTGGACAGCGTGCATTCTGAGCATGAAATATGTTGGCTTGGCTTACTGAAGTCCAAATGGAGGGACTCAAATGCAATAAAGTCTTCAACAGCTGTGCTTAATAACAAAAATAAATAACCATTTTGAGTACCTGTCCACTGTAGTGACCATTATGCATCAAAGGGTTAATCAGCAGCAATGAAGGAAAGATAAATATTATTCTTTTGTATTTTGCTGAAAAACAAACTTGCATACTGAAAGTATCAGGGTACTTTAAGTATGCTTTAAACATAATTCCTGGAAGGGAAGTAGCACAAACTGCCCCGTGCAAAGGGCAAAGAGTCTATCTACAGTAACCTATATGGTTCCTGGCTTATACTTTAACTGTACACCGTGTTGCATCATAGACATGTTGTGCAAAAGAAAGGGGCTCGTTCTGTCTCCTGGTGGTGAATCAGGTCAAGGGTTTCTTTGCTTTGTAACGTTGCACTTAACACTAAAGGGGTTGCCACACAACTCTCTCTGTGTGTGTGTGTGTGTGTGTGTGTGTGTGTGTGTGTGTGTGTGTGTGTGTGTGTGTGTGTGTGCACGCGCACGCGGGTCTTTGCTTGTTTTACTCTTCATGTGACCCATTTGCTGATCGACCACAGTGTTCCTCACTCTGCTGGGGTTTCCATGCCAACGTAGCCGGTGGCAAAACAAAAGATGAGGACTCACTTGGTGGAGATCAAAGTCAGTACTTTTTCAGCCTGTTTGTGCTAACTGTTCTGTTCTCTGCTGAAACTAACTGGATGCCTGCAGTTATAAAGAGAGAACATTGCAGAACAAGGATTTTTGACCTTTTTATCAGCTGTGTCTCATGAACTAAAGTACTTCTTTATCAACAGCATCAGTGATGCAGTAAATATGTTAAAAATTAATTAGGTAAATGTTCATTAGCACTGACAATCTGAAGTGTTTTTATCATATAATGCCCATAAAATATTGATATCAGGACTTAAAACAATGTATTTTAAACAAAGTAAACTTATTACAAAGAGCTATCATTTTAAAATACAATCGCCTTTATAAAGGATTTATTAATACTTTATGAACTAATAACTTGTAGTTAACTAGTGTTTCTGCTTTGAAAGATGATTTCTACTTTTTAATCACTTTATCTATGTGACATATACTACAACTGCTACTACTACTACTACTACTACTACTACTACTACTACTACTACCACTACAACTAATAGGAGGGGGAGGACCCAACCTTACCTGGATGTCCTATGTCATATATTCTGGAAGTTGTGCAAATGCATGGATGTGAGTAGATATTCTGCTGGGGTGGGGCTGGGTTGGTGCCCTCGGATCCACTTGCGGGGACGCGTCAGACGGGGACCCAGGCCCTTACGGGGACGCGTCAGACTGGGACCCAGGCAGTTGCAGGGACGCGTCAGACGGGGACTCAGGCACTTACGGGGACGCGTCAGACGGGGACCCAGGCCCTTACAGGGACGCGTGAGACGGGGACCCAAGCCCTTACGGGGACGCGTCAGACGGGGATCCAGGCACTTTCGGGGACGCGTCAGACGGGGACCCAGACCCTTACGGGGATGCGTCAGACGGAGACCCAGGCCCTTACGGGGACGCGTCAGACGGGAACCCAGTCCCTTACGGGGACGCGTCAGACGGGGACCCAGGCCCTTACGGGGACGCATCAGACGGGGACCCAGGCACTTAGGGGGACGCGTCGGACGGGGACCCAGGCAATTGCGGGGACGTGTCAGACGGGGACCCAGGCACTTGCGGGGACGTGTCAGATGGGGCCCCATCCACTTGCGGGGACGCGTCAGACGGGGACCCAGGCCCTTACGGGGACGCGTCAGACGGGGACCCAAGCAGTTGTGGGGACGCGTCAGACGGGGACCCAGGCCCTTACGGGGACGCGTCAGACGGGGACCCAGGCCTTTACGGGGACGCGTCAGACGGGGATCCAGGCCTTTACGGGGACGCGTCAGACGGGGATCCAGGCACTTACGGGGACGCGTCAGATGGGGATCCAGGCACTTACGGGGACGCGTCAGATGGGGACCTGGGCCCTTACGGGGACGCATCAGATGGGGACCCAGGCCGTTACGGGGACGCGTCAGACGGGGACCTAGGCACTTATGGGGACCCGTCAGACGGGGACCCATCCACTTGCGGGGACGCGCCAGACGGGGACCCAGGCCCTTACGCGTCAGACGGGGACCCAGGCCCTTACGGGGAAGCGTCAGACAGCGACCCAGGCAGTTGTGGGGACGCGTCAGACGGGGACCCATCCACTTGCGGGGACGCGTCAGACGGGGACCCAGGCCCTTACGGGGACGCGTCAGACAGGGACCCAGGCAGTTGTGGGGATGCGTCAGAAGGGCACCCAGGCCCTTACAGGGACGCGTCAGACGGGGACCCAGGCCCTTACGGGGACGCGTGAGATGGGGACCCAGGCCCTTACGGGACGCGTCAGACGGGGACCCATCCACTTGCGGGGACGCGTTTGTTGGGGACCCAGGCCCTTACGGGGACGCGTCAGACGGGGACCCAGGCAGTTGTGGGGACGCGTCAGACGGGGACCCAGGCCCTTACGGGGACGCGTCAGACAGGGACCCAGGCACTTGCGGGGACACGTCAGACCAGGACCCAGGCACTTACGGGGACACGTCAGACGGGGACCCAGGCCCTTACGGGGACGTGTGAGACGGGGACCCAGACCCTTACGGGGACGCGTCAGACGGGGACCCAAGCCCTTACGGGGACGCATCAGATGGGGACCCATCCACTTTCGGGGACGCGTCAGACGGGGACCCAGGCCCTTACGGGGACGCGTCAGACGGGGACCCATCCACTTGCGGGGATGCGTTTGACGGGGACCCAGGCCCTTACGGGGACGCGTCAGACGGGGACCCATGCAGTTGTGCGGACCATAGACTGTACATACTGGACAAACGGATTCCATAGACTCCAATAACACGTTTTTTGTCCATAATGGGAGGTGGCCACCACCGCCATTTTGACCGTGTCACAGGTTCCGTCCAGCCCAGACAATTCCATAAAAGGGAAGAGAGGAGGCGCTGAGGGTGGGGCTGTAAGGCTTGGATCGAGTAACGAACTAGCTACGAGCTTACCTGAAGCTAACCCTGGCTAACCCACAGCTAAAGCGGAGGTGGGAGCCGAGCTAACGGATGTAGCCACCTAGCTTCAATTCAACCGGAGCGTACTGGAACACCCAACGACCTGACCCTCACACGGAGTTTAGGTGGAGGTTTTCTGCGCCTGTTCGTGAGAAGTACCTGTATTAAAAAAGTTTTAAATCGGTAAGTTTATAATTTATTTCCGTAATGAAAACATTTTGCTTTGAGCAAGTTTTCAGTACAGTTTTTTTCGGTGCTATCACTCCTGAGTCGCACCAGCCATTAAATGTATCATGAAGACCAGAAAATATATTTAAGTCGTATTTTGGGGGGACATTTTATTATCTTTCTTACAAAATCTGAGACCAAGCGTTTCACATTGCAACACAAGCACCGGTAACCATAACAGAATGAACAGCCAGCAGAGGAGAGGATGGCGGTGTTTCAAACCCTCCCGGCCAGCGTGGAGAGCTCATTCCTGGGCTGGAGCCGGCCCTCAGCACCCCGCCACAGGCTCTAACAGATGCTGGCGGTGTTTCATATATTTCCAAAACGTAATACTTGTTTGTATCTTGTACAGCCAACTAGCCTTTATTCTGGACTCAGTACAATTTACCAAAAGTAAAGAGACATTATACAGATGAAGTAAGCACAAGATAACTTACTGGAAGACACGGGATTATCATGAGAACCAGAACAGGAGAGCCTGATAACAGTCATGTGAAAATAACAGTTAAAAAGTATGTATGTATAATAGAAATAAAAATATATTAGAATTAGTGTAACTCACTGTGATCCAAACAATAAATCAGCCATAGCTGATTAGTAAATATGACATGAGGTCTGGGAGTTTTTAAGTTTCATTCTTTTATTAAATTTTTTTCTTAGATCTGTTAAAAGGTCACCATGGCAGCCTGTGTGTCTCCAACATCAGCTACACAACGCAGCGTGTAAGTTCCTGTCTTGACCACTTCATGTATGGTTTTGTACTTCAAAACAATTATGACACACCTGTTATTTTTTCCTCCATAGCCATTTGGACCATTGGAGACAGCTACGTGAGGCGTGGTGCCCAGAGAGCTGCAGAGACCGTCGGACACAACCTTGGCCTCCCTGACGTCTGTGTCTCCTGGTTTGGTTGGGGCGGACCATCGACATACATACATGTGCCGACACTTTGCGCCCTGTTTTATAAAATGTAGTGTTAAAAATAAATGTTTTTGCTCAATTACTGGAATTTCTTTGGTTAAGACAAAAGTGATGAATAATCATTTACAAGTTATTTGTACAAAGGCCCATTTTAAATCCCAACAGTTTCTTAGCAGACAATAGAAATGTGTTCTTTACTAACTTTACTTGGTTTGAAAATCTTACTAAAATAAACTTGAGTGCCATATTGCAAAACCCAATCATACTTGTTATGTAAACATTAGCTTTGTAGATATTTTTTACAGATATATATTTGTGTGCAACAAAAACCAAACTTAAATAATTTGTCATTCTTTATTGAAAAACAACAAAATACAGGTATACAGAAGTGTGGGAAAATGATCATGTGAAAGTATTGCACTATAAATGAAGTGAGATGAGATGAAGGTGAGATGAAGGTGGACGCCAGCGGGCTGGACGCCGGACGAGGAAACCTGGAGACAGATCGCTCAGACAGGAAGGGAAGAGCTTCCTCTTACCTTGATGGAATCAAAGTTAGCCGTCGTCTGAACGCCCAACCGTACGGTCTGAGGTCAAAGGTCACAGGAAGCACACACCAGTCAGCAGTCATACAGATGCATAAAGATAACTGTAGCCATGGCAACCAGCGGACATGCCCCCACTTTCACCAGCACCTGGTGCCTGCCGGGTCACCTGAATTCCTGTGTGATGTCAGCACGGTCGGCCGTGACTGCTGCCATCAGAGGTGACCTCTGATCAGCTGAATGAACTCACCTTCCAGGGTGACGCCGTGTTAGAGTCGGCTTCATCCTGTAAACAAACAAACAAACAAATGAGTGGTAACAAAAACACCACGTCTGGTTCTGGTGGAGGCGGAGGACAACATGCACCTTTCCAGGAGCAGAACCCAGATGTTCTTGTTGCTACAAACAGAGACGAGCAGAGTTAAACCAGGAAGTGAGAGGGACCAGCTGCTGCAGACAGGTGACGCTCACCTGAGCCTGAACCATAGGAGCCTCCTCAGCCATCAGACCTTCTGACTCCAGTTCAGATGCCACCTTGTTGATGTCCCTCAGGCGGGACTCGTTGGCCTTCAGGTCCTGCAGGACAAAAGCACCTGCTGATTACCTTGTTGCTGTCAGGTTAACAGGTCTGGTGTTAGAACGTGTTGGATAAGAATGTTCTGACGGGCCGAGGGTTCTGAACTCACCCTGCAGGACTGGGCCTGCTCCTTCAGGGCCTGGATGCTGCTGCCGTAAGCCGACAGGTCCGACATCAGGGCCTCGTGCTTCTTCAGGAGAGCCTGTGGAGCAGAACATCAGAACCTTCAGCTCGTCTGATACAAGTGGAGCTTTCTCGCAGCGATGGTCCAATTGGATCCGCCACCGTAAAGCAAACCCTGCTCAGTTCACCGCAGACGCAGCTCTGCGGGTGTTTAGTGGAAAAGCGTGAGCCTTCTGCCGGCTGCCACGTGTCATGGCTGCTCTGCAGCGGGAACACACATCACAGCTTGTAAACCGTTTGAAATAAGAGTGACGGGAACACGTTTGTCATCACTTCCTGTGCGAGGCCAGCACTTCTACCCCTAACCCATGAGACGCTCAAACGAGCAACGACGTCTGGTAGACAACCGACGGAAATGACAAATACAGAAACACTAATAATGAAGGACTGGAAAGAGAGCAAAGAAAAGTGATTGGCGTTTCTCAGGAAGGGACTTCCATACCTCGGCCAAGTCCTCGTCTTTCCCTTAGTCTGGACTTCCAAAGATGGGCTCCTTCTCCCTCATCCAGGACTCGGCCTCATTAGCATCCGCAAAGTACTGCTGGGCCTGCAGAGAGTCCTCCAGGTCCTGCCTCCTCTGGGACGCCTTGGCCTTCAGCGTGTCCCAACGTCCATGAAGCTACCACAGTTTAGTCTTCACCTCCTCACCAGCGAAGTGACCTGGACCCAAAAAAAAGTGAGCCAGAACCCTCAGACACCTAAGAAACATGTCAGGACCAGACCTGCTCTACCCTCCTCCAAAATGGTCTCTCCTTTCTGGGTGACAGCCTTGATGCGAGGTTCATGACCTGTGATCTCAGCCTGCAGAGCCTGGTGCTTCTTCAGCAGGTTCTGGACACCAATCAGGTCCTTCCCTGAGGACACATGTTCAGCATTATGCAGTAGACAGACCAGTTTAACCCAGGGGTTTCTTTCTTCTACAATCTGCTCTTTAACTGTATTATTTCCTGCTATTTCAGCTGTTAACTTTATTTTTTCTCTAAGTGTTTTTCTCCCCAGAAGAAGCTACAATGGTGTTCTGCTGAGCTGTGGTGGCCTCATGGAGGAGGCCATTGGCTAGCACACTGCTGCTAACCACTTAAACATTCTCCCTCTCCTGATAGTAACATTTTACTTTCTTTGATGTTGGATGTGGTGCTACTAGTTTACCCGTTTAATTATAGATTCACTAGGATAAATACAATAAATTTTATCTCTCGCCAAATAGAATATTTACTGTGGCGAGCCCGTGAAGAGGTGTAGGAGAATGCGACAAATTTGTCTGTTAAAAAGTCTGTTATGTACAAAAAACACAATATCATCACACTATTTTGGACCAATACATGACAGGATACCACAGAACAGCTCTCCGCCCTCTGCTGTCCGGTCCGGGAATTGCTTTGCAACACTCCCCAGGAGACGGAGAAGTATGAGAGCTAAACGTCCCCTTCCGTGCGTGCGTGTCTCTCCCTGTTGGAGCTGACTGAGAAGCATGAATCAGGCTTTAATGTAGCTGTCAATTGTTGCTTGATAAGCAGAAACTGTCACCTTCAAAACACCTCCTCTGCACAGGTGTTTCTTTGTAATTAGGAACAGGAATAAAGTTATAGAGGTCAGCAGGTAAAAATCAGCTTAAATTAATTTCACCATTAGAACAAAGGATGTTGTGTAGGCGTGAGATCACCAAAGATGATAGGGTCTTTTAAATCTTACTTTCAGATAAGCTGATGACGTTCAAAACTTACCTTGTCATTCCTATTTACCTGTTCTTCCCTTCTTGGAACAGGTTTTTTGACCTTAAAGGACGAGAAGATTGTAGGTACGGCTGTGTCCTTCAGGCAAACTCTCCCCTAAAATAAAAAAAACATAATTACTTAATTTAAAAAAAAGAGATTCACATACACACACATCAGACAAGGTCAGCTTCTGAAGAACACACTGGTACACCAGAGCACTGTGTGTGTGAGTGAATGTGCTTGCATGTGTGTGTGTGTGTGTGTGTAAAAGGCATGTGTAGTGTTTGTTATTTATAAAGCATATGTTGTTGGATTTTATCCAGAATCGAGACTTTGAAAATATATAGTTTAATTACAGTTTCATTTATTTGACTTCTGTATAATGTTTATTATTTCGTTTTTTTCCCCCTAAATGCCTAACGTTTTAGTTTAACATGAATATTTGTCATTCATCCAAATACATAAAGTTACACATTAAAGACTGTCCAAAAATTAATTTGTTTCTCTGAGTAATTAACCATAGAATTAGATGGAAATTAATAACATGATTGTTTCCCATCTAAATAGCCCTAGTCACAGACAATTCAAGGGTGGGGAAGATTTTCTTCTAGTTACACAGCAATGTAACGTCGGTATGTTATACAGCTAATGCTTCAATTTTTTAAATCTCAATCAAAATATGAGGTAATGTGTTTGTACCCTGGCGTCCGTGGTGAAGTGATGACTCTCAAAGTGTTCACTGCACAAGCAGGAGAATGAATTGGGAGTCCAGCACTCTCTTTTCTGGTTGCTCACCCAAAGGTCAAGCCTCTCTGGATCACCTAGAGGAAAACTTCATACAAAGAACTAATTAAGTATATGGCTTTAAAATACTTACCGGAAATTACTGACTCGAGCGTACTGCAATATAAGCCTCAACCCCCCCAAAAAAAGTGTTTATCTGATGGCATACAGACTTCTAACATCAAGCACTATCTTCCAAACAACCGAGCTGCAGTATTTCTGCGGTCAGCTCAGGCTAGGGGAGAAAATATGACACGTCTTTAAATAAAGTAAAAATTTCTACTGCAGAGAGGAGACAACCCATAGAAGCACTGATTTGATCTAATTTCAGAGAGAAATAGAACAGGAAAGATGCACCGAATACATAAAATTAATAACAAAGTCAGGAATCTGTTGCTTCACTGTTCTGGTGCTGAAAATATCACTAATGCGGATCAAAGGAGATACACAGATGAATGCACCTCTTAATTATAATATGGAGTCTACATTTACTGCAGCTGGCAGAAGCAGACATTTTTTCTATTGATACATGGAATTAACAGAATCATTTTAAATTTTAATAGGGAAAGACTGCAGAAGGGAGCGGTAAAATACAGGGGTCCCCAGGTAAAGAAAACTTTATGAGTGTGATGAAACCATAGGATGGAACTAGCTAGTGATGTTCTTTCAGTAGGCCCAGTGGCAGCTACAACGGCCCAGTGGCTGTGCTTGGTCAATGTTATTGAGCTCAGTCCAGCTCGGCCGTGAATGAGCCGAGGCGACATCCTGCTCTGCTTAAGAAGAAGTGTTATTTTCCCGCTTCAGAAGAAGCGTCCGTGTTTTTATGCTTTCTCAGAGACAAGTCACGTTGCTAAGTTGTTAGCGGCGCGCGCTAACACGTCAATAGTGCAGCGTAGCCTGCTGGAGGTTTTAAGGGTTCAGATGAAAACACCCTACCACTCAGGCTGCTTACACATGGATATTAAGTTGTCGCTGTTGCGCTCACGCCGTAATACAGTATTAGATGCGGTTAAAGTCAGACATGAAGAACTCCACGAGCGGTAAGACCGCGCAGCAGCTAGGCGCAGCAAGTAGGCGCCGGATCGGTCAGGCTGCCCGGCCTGACCGCTGGGGATTACCGGATGGAAGAATGGACACAGAAGTCTCCCTCTTAGCACTCCGTCATATTTCAACCCATTTTTATCTTAAATGCACTGGGTTTTACCCTATTACCCATCTAAATATGCCCTATTAATTATTTTACCGTATTTTACATTTAAATTTCATGGTTAAACAGTACATGCTACATGTTAAACTGATAGTTAGCTAGCTACTTCGGTAAACTCAGCTAGTTTAAAGGTGGCAGTGACATAAAATACGAATATAGATTTTAACTTACCGAAAAAAATGAAGTGGAGACTCCTTGGACGCTCTATTAGTGCAATTAATACCACAGCAAGTCATTTTGTCCAACAATTGCACCAATAATATCCAAAACAGAATACACAAACACAGAGACTCAAAATGCCGGAGCAGTTTCCAAGCCAGACCGAGGCTGTACTGAGGCCTTTCCACAGACCTAGCTCTGTGGTCACGTGGGTCTGAGGCGGCGGTCACGTGTGTCGGATGCTCATTAATTATACAGAATTTTAGGCTTTCAATACACTTAAACAGAAGAGTGAGAAAAAAATTCACCCCCCTCAGAGTTGTCATGAGTATAAACTAGATAATTTAGACAAAAAACATGTTTTGGTACCAGGCTGTAAACAAGTTTATTTCTGCTGTGAAATCGGCATTTTTAACATGGGAGTCAATGAGGATTTGCTCGCTTCTGACACCAGCCCCCAGCGGATGAGGGTGGAACTGCAATTTTTCTTACTTCCGGGATGGGACCATTTTTAGAGCGGCATTGTGGGGGCTTGGTGGGGACGCGTCAGACGGGGACCCAGGCCCTTACGGGGACGCATCAGACGGGGACCCAGGCACTCGCGGGGACGCGTCAGACAGGGACCCAGGCACTTGCGGGGACGCATCAGACCGGGACCCAGGCACTTACGTGGACGCGTCAGACAGGGATCCAGGCACTTACGGGGACACGTCAGACGGGGACCCAGACCCTTACGGGGACACGTCAGACGGGGACCCAGGCCCTTACGGGGACGCGTCAGACGGGGACCCAGGCCCTTAAGGGGACGTGTCAGACGGGGACCCATCCACATTCGGGGACGCGTCAGACGGGGACCCAGGGCCTTACGGGGACGCATCAGTCAGGGACCCAGGCCCTTACAGGGACGCGTCAGATGGGGACCCAGGCACTTAGGGGGACGCGTCAGACGGGGACCCAAGCACTTGCGGGGATGCTTCAGACGGGGAACCAGGCACTTACGGGGATGCGTCAGATGGGGACCCAGCCACTTGCGGGGACACGTCAGACGGGGACCCAAGCACTTGCGGGGACGCGTCAGATGGGGACCCAGGCACTTGCGGGGAGGCATCAGATGGGGACCTAGCCACTTGCGGGGACGCTTGAGATGGGGACTCAGGGACTTGCTAGGACGCTTGAGATGGGGACTGAGGCACTTGCTGGGACACTTGAGATGGGGACTAAGGCATTTGCTGGGACACTTGAGACAGGGACCCAGCCACATGCGGGGACGCGTCAAACGGGGACCCAGGCACTTGCGGGGACGCTTCAGACAGGGACCCGGCCACATGCAGGGACGCGTCAGACGGGGACCCAGGCACTTACGGGGACACGTCAGACGGGGACACAGGCACTTACGGGGACGCGTCAGATGGGGACACAGGCACTTACGGGGACGCGTCAGACGGGGACCCATCCACTTGCGGGGACGAGTCAGACGGGGACCCAGGCCCTTACGGGGACGCGTCAGATGTGGACCCAGGCCCTTACGGGGACGCGTGAGACGGGGATCCAGGCCCTTACGGGGACACGTCAGACGGGGATCCAGGCACTTACGGGGACGCGTCAGACGGGGACCCAGACCCTTACGGGGACGCGACAGACGGGGACCCAGGCCCTTACGGGGACGCGTCAGACGGGGACCCATCCACTTTCGGGGACGCGTCAGACGGGGACCCAGTCCCTTACGGGGACGCATCAGACGGGGACCTAGGCCCTTACGGGGACGCGTCAGACGGGGACCCAGGCACTTACGGGGACACGTCAGACGGGGACCCAAGCACTTGTGGGGACGCTTCAGACGGGGAACCAGGCACTTACGGGGACGCGTCAGATGGGGACCCAGGCACTTGCGGGGACGCGTCAGATGGGGACTTTGGCACTTGTGGGGACACTTGAGATGGGGACCGAGGCACTTGCTGGGACACTTGAGACGGGGACTGAGGCACTTGCTGGGAAACTTGAGACGGGGACTCAGGCACTTGTGGGGACACTTGAGACGGGGACCCAGGCACTTGCGGGGACTCGTTAGATGGGGACCCAGGCACTTACGGGGACCCGTCAGACGGGGACCCAGGCACTTTCGGGGACGCGTCAGACGGGGATCCAGGCCTTTACGGGGACGCGTCAGACAGGGACCCATCCACTTGCGGGGACGCGTCAGACGGGGACCCAGGCCCTTACGAGGATGCGTCAGACGGGGACCCAGGCACTTGCGGGGACGAGTCAGACCAGGACCCAGGCACTTACGTGGACGCGTCAGACGGGGATCCAGGCACTTACGGGGACCCAGACCCTTACGAGGACGCGTCAGACGGGGACCTAGGCCCTTACGAGGACACGTCAGATGGGGACCCAGGCACTTACGGGGACGCGTCAGACGGGGACCCAAGCACTTGCGGGGATGCTTCAGACAGGGAACCAGGCACTTACGGGGATGCGTCAGATGGGGACCCAGCCACTTGCGGGGATGCGTCAGACGGGGACCCAGGCACTTGCGGGGATGCGTCAGATGGGGACCCAGCCACTTGCGGGGACGCTTTAGATGGGGACTCAGGGACTTGCTAGGACGCTTGAGATGGGGACTTTGGCACTTGTTGGGACACTTGAGATGGGGACTGAGGCACTTGCTGGGACACTTGAGACGGGGACCCAGCCACTTGCGGGGACGTGTCAGATGGGGACCCAGGCACTTGCAGGGACGCGTCAGACGGGGACCCAGCCACTTGCGGGGATGCGTCAGACGGGGACCCAGGCACTTCCAGGAGAGTCTCCTCTTTGTTTTGGTTGTTTTGGCGTCAGCATCATCCTAGTGCGCATCTTTCTGTGGCTCTTTAAAAAAAACTTTAAAAATGGTGAGAAACGCTGGCATCGAAGGCCTTTAGTGATCAGGAAACAGCCGGCAGTGAATGAGTTAAAGATGTTTAACCAATACATTTGTAGTGGTCTCTAGTAGAAATTAATGCCTTTTAAGTCTTACTCTGGGTAATAAAAGCTCAGATGCGCTTGTTTCAGGAACTAGCAAAACGCCACACCAGAGCTGAGCTTCAGACAACAGGATTTATATTTAGACATCTTGTCTCTGATTAACAGCAATGCAACTCTACCACTGACTCAGTTTTCTCTGCAACGTTGGTGTTTTATCCCCACAGATAACACAAGCCTAAAAGAGTTCTGCTATACGGTGGAGTTGCTAATGCTAATGGTTTGCTTCCACTAGCCAAAACATCCTCTGCTGTTTCCTGGACACTAAACCAACAACAGCTTTCCTCGAGTCATGGATTCTTGACTTATTTTGACAACAAACTTACAGGACTGACTATAGTGATTTAGGCCAAAATGTTGTACGATAGGTTATGCTCTTCACTACAATAGTACGTTTAAGTTCAACATCTCCCAAAAAAATGACTGAGTTGCTGCTATGGGTTTTTGAACATAAGCATTTTCACAGTTATGATTTCATTCTGAGAGTTTCATAAGAATCCCTCCAATAGTTCATGAGGTATTTTGTTATCAATCAGCCTGGGTTGACTCCAATAGCAAATGGTTAATCAGTTGTTGCTAAAATTTTGAGTTAGAGATGATAGCTATAACCCCCAAACAATTTAGCTCAATCTCTCTAAATTTGACTGAGGCCTAGCCACACATGAGTTGATTAGCTCTAGCAACCATCTTAAAAGAAGTAGGTTCCAAAAGTTCATTATAGATGTGCAGCCAACCATGTCTTCCAGAGAGTGCTTCACGGGATATTTGTGTCAACACACTGAGACAAATACACAGAAAAAGTAGCATCACCAGCTGTTTTCCTATTTGAGGGTGGATGACAAGCCAAGCAGCATCACAACAGAAGCTAAAGGATTTTACATAATGAAACTGACACAGAGCTGGAAACATCCGAATGCATCACGTTGGATTTCGCATTTGCAAACAAGGGTGAGGATGTTTCTGACAAGGAAATAATGAGATAATTTAAACTGCATCTGCATACAAAGTGCAGATGCTCACAGCCATGCGTGCATTTACCATTCATATTGTTTTAGCAAGCTTATTAGAGTCAGAGAGTGTGTGTGTGGAATGAGAATGACTCCCGTGCACACTGGATTAATGGAGTCAACAATCCCTGTTGGCGTTTCTCTGATATATGTACACACCAACTCTCCACACTGAAAGGAGATAAACAAAAACAGCTCAAAGCAAGCTTTTAGAAGCTCAACGCATGCATATATGCATGGATGTGTGCGTGCTTTCACAAATGCAAATGGATGGGGCACATATGTTTGCATGGTGTCTTGTACAAACCCTGATATGAAGTTTAATGCATAACATTGATGGGGGATTGCACAGTCCTATCTGCAGCTTACATTTCTTTTTCTGCATCTTTTTTTCCAGGGTGAATCACTAACCTGCCAGTCCTCCTCGGGGTCTTCATCCGGATGACTCATCCCTCATCTGAAGGTGGCCTATGGAAAAATCAACACACAACCACTCAAGCTGCTAACAGCACAAACATTTCATGCTAGAAGAAACAGGCACACACCCACACACATAGATATGCCAGGGTTTCCCTTTATATTTGTCTTGCAGGGATGTCCTGGTGCCTGTCATGCACTGGTGGGGAAGGAACCCCCTGGCAGATAAATGGAAGTCTCTGAACATGAATGCATTAAGAAAAAGATCACATGCTCCATGTGATGAGTCATACACACGCTGGTTAGCTGGGAGTGGCTGGCTAGAAGCAGGAAACACATTAGCTATGCGCCGTTACATGCAAGACCTTCTTATTTTCTTGTTAACGGATGTTTGGCTGTTGCGTGTGGCACTCTGTTTTGTTACGGTGCCAGACCTTAACATTGCAATCACTGACACTTTCACATCTCATTAGTTTGTTTAATGAATTGGAAGATGAACAGAAACAGCTCTGAAACTAAACCGTAACAAAACCCCATGCCCAATCACTTCTCCACTCCATCAGAGGTTCTGTTTTGAACCTGTGTTCTGTAATTTGTTGGATGACTCATGTGGTGCAGACATAACCAGAACTGCAAGAAAACACTTACAAAATGTAGGTTCCTCATCTCATTTGCCAGATTAATTACTCTCAGTCGATTCTTCTCTTTGTGCATTCGTGCATCATCCTGAACCAATATCGACTAAATGCAACATGTGACAGCTGCATCATCTAACTGTTGTTCTGTTGCAACAAACTGCTGTATTTAATTGCATTTTAAAAATAAGTGTTGAAGGTGTTCATGGCAGAAGACAGTAAATATGACAAATAAACCTGCACTTGCTGAAATGACGTCTGTAAAATATACCAATGAATCTTTCCTTTGGCCCCCTGAGCAAAAATACTCCCTTCAAACTGCAAAAACCTTCATGAATTCATGCTAATATTGATTTCTGAGCCCAAGGGCGAAATGAATTAGACAAATGAGATATGCTTCTGCCACAAACACCATATCATACCATGCCACTTTATTTCTAGAGCGGCGTTACAACCGACCAAAGAGCTGCACAAGATAAAACACAGGCAAAACAGTCAAATAAAAACAGTTACAAAGAACAACAAAATAAAACCAATTAAACTGAGTGAAACCACAAAATGCTAATCCACAGATTTAAAATTGAACAACCAAGGTGGAAAGAAAGATCAAGTATAACTGAATTATTTGTGGTTTAGGAATTGGTGGCCTGGAAGAAGTAGTGTGTTTTCAGGCGTTAGTTAAAAGCAGCAATGGAGGCCACTTGCCTGACCTGGAGAGGTAGTGAGTTCTGCAGTTTGGGGGCACAGAGAGAGAAAGCCTTTTGCCCGCGGATCTCTCTCCTGTTTCTACCTGAATCACAGAGTTGCCTCAAGAACCACTTAAACCAGTTTGAAAGCAGTAGCTTAAACAGTTAAATCCAAATTACTGCTACTTTTAATGGGTCCTCTTGATTTAAGTAACTTATAGGGCACACACACACACGCACACACACATTGACAGCGCTGCCAGGCCTGAGCTGTGCCAGGACACACACAACAGAACAGGATGCAGTATCAGAGTCTCCAATAGAAACACTGCTCTCGGCTGCCTTTGTTCATTTGAAGGGAAACACTGTGGACTTCTCCGTGCATCTTGTGCCCCGTCCACATGCCCAGAGAGATGCTCTGGTCTTGACGTGACAATAAAAGCGATTTGATTTGATTTGATTTGATGTGACAGTGTTGGAAATGCCCATATGCTCCATCACGTTCGCAATGACGTGTGGAAGGATGAATGTGTTCAACCCGGCCAGGCTGGTGCTAACGGTGCGGTGTGGAGCAGAGTGAAGCCAACCCTTGTGTGGAAGAACCATATTTCTCCTGGATTCTCCAAACTGAGGTCACTCGGATGCTCTCCACTGCAGGTATGACAGTGACCGCTTATAACTACTTCACACAGTCCCATAAAAGTGTTGAACTAACCCTTTAAGACTTTTAGAATTAATTTACCAGCCGTGTTGGTCTTAAATCATACTAATGTAACATTTATGTGAAGCCAGAGGAGAATCATTAAAACAGCAAGTAAAAGAACTCCTTTGTGTAGAGGAGCTGAATGAATATGCAGTAGCAGAGGATTGAAAACCATTTTAATGAAACAAAATCCACACTAAATGTCTAAAACAGGATTCTAACCCTCATCCACACATCCATGTGTACTTAAGTTCAGAGGAGGAGAGGGGGTGGGGTGTGTGTGCATGTCCATCCCAGTTAGGAAAAGATTGAAGAGATGAACAGCCAGATCAAGCTGGCAAAACCGATAAATGGTCGGGGGGGGGGGGGGGGGGGGATTTGCATGCAAGCGTTTTAGTGTGTGCACGTGAAGCGCTGTCAGAGGGGGGCTTTGATGAGACAGCTGCAGGCGGTGGCAGGAGAACGATGAAACACCAGGTCACTTTTCTCTTTGTTCTACCTCTGCACATAGATTCCTCCCAAATAAAAGAACCAATCTGCACAAAAAACCCAAATCTTTGTACTTTTTGAGAACACGTTCAACAGACCAGATTCATGTCCTATTTTCAGAATGTGGCATCCGCATCCATCATATTCCAGCTCGAGCTCTATGGATTTTGACATCTGGTGGCCTAGATAAGCAGGAATAACATCAGCAGATCAGTGAGACTAGAGCACGGTTAAAGCGGGTAATCTACCTGATATTAAGGGAAGGCCAGAGGTCAACAGAAACCACGAATGTAATGCAAAAGCTTTAAACATTCGTGTTTACCGACATTCACACAGCACGCTGCATACACCTAAAGTCAGAGACTACAGTTTACAGTGTGTGTGTGTGTGCGTGTGTGTGTGTGTGTGTGTGTGTGTGTGTGTGTGTGTGTGTGTGTGTGTGTGTGTGTGTGTGTGTGTGTGTGTGTGTGTGTGTGTGTGTGTGAGGTGTTTTTCCCCCACCAATTTTTGTTCCAGATGCAAAAGAGGACGTGTATGAGTCATATCTCTGTGGTGTAGAGTATCAGTGATCTGAATGCCCCCCCCCCCCCCCCCCATCCGCCCGGTCTTACCCCTCCCACCCTGACGATGCACACAGAGCTAGACAGTCTGTGTCTGACAGTCTAAACAATTCTGTGACAGCGCGGCTTGGTTTCCATGACGACAGAGCTCTGCTAGTTTCACCAGGAACACTGTTTTTTTTTTCATTTATAGCTCTAATGATGCAAACTGGATCACTTTGTCTATTTACCTGTGTACCCAGCAGCCCATCTCCCCCTCCGCTTGTCCTCATGTCTTTAGCACTAGCGCACGGGGGAGGAGGGCTTGGAGGTGAGGTGATCAATGCAGCCTGTGTGTTTACTTTGAGCCGAGCCGAGAGGGTAAATTGCTTTTTTGTGCTCTGATGTGATACTCGCCAGACAAATGTGAAAAAGATTGCCTTCTTTAACGTACAGATTTGCACCAAGTCAAGGTGACCCCCTTAAAACACACACACACACCCTTGTTACAGTTGCATTCAATCCACCTGATGAAGCACTAAAAAAGGACATCTAATAGAGATTTTTGACATGGAAAAAGGGAAGGGAGAAGGTAGATTTGCCACAGTTGATAAAATCCTTTCAGTGTTGTCAGGTGATCTGTGAAGCTCTCAGAGCACGTGTGCTGTAAAAACATTTAGGACTGCTTGTACTGATTTGTGCAGCAGGCGTACGTGATGTACAGATGGCTTCTTGCAAGAGGTCAAACACCTCTGCCTCTCCTAAATCAGCCTCCATGAAAGAGCTGTACTAGAACTTTGCCTCGATTCCTTGTTATTAATAACATGCAGGGCAGCTACGGTTATCACTCTTCTGACTCACAATGGAATTGCAAGCTCGGTGGTTTTGACTTTTTTTGTAGGGAAATACAGAATAAAAGTGGCACGCGTGTTTGTAACCAAACATGAGATAGAACAAGTACATGTGATGCACTGATTTAAAGCTTAATCATTCTCACAAATCTACAAGCTTTGAGCAATGCATTAACTACTTGTGAAGTGCATACAAGCCAGTTTAAGCAGAGCTTTCTGCTTCCCAGATCTGCTGCTGAGAGACTTAATCTCCTGCATGTCCTGGGTGAGCCCCAGGGTACAGTTCTAAGTTGAACATGCCAGAAATCATTCAGCTGGAATGGATCCAGATGCCCAAACCACCTCACGTGGCTCCTTTTCAACATGGAGGGGCTGCTTCTCTAACTCTAACTCCTCCCAGAAGACGTGGCTCCACACCTGGTCTGTAAGGCTGATTCTAGACATCCGTCAGAGGAGCTTTTTAATCAGCAGCCTCCTTCCAAGCTGACGGTGAGGGCTAAAAAGGGAAATAAATCCACAGGTCTTCATTTTTTATTGTGATGGAACATCTTTGCAGAAAATGTTTTTGTTTATGTATTTAGCAGACCCTTTTGTCCAAAGCGACTTACAAGTGATAATCGGCATGTTGCCCTTGAGGCTAACAACAACAATAACGACAAATACTTGACAGAAGATGCTCTCTAAAGAGCAGGGTCTTCAGGAGTTTCTTGAAAATTGAAAAGGAAGCTCCTGTTCTGGTAGTGCTTGGTAGGTCATTCCACATTTGTGGAACGAGATGTATTGTGCATGAGAAGAGTCTGGATTGTCCTGAGCGTGGTGTAGGCACTGCTAGCCGACGATCCTGTGATGACTGGAGCAGCTGGGCTGAGACGTAAGCCTTTGCAGGAGGATTCAGGTAGATGGAAGCCGTACCACCTCTGACTTTGTATGCTAGTGTTAAGCTGGGCGGACACTGTGCGACTTTTTCACTCGTAGTACTCAGCTTCAGCTCAAACTGTACGACTTCCTCGCAGGGCAGATCTCACGAGTCATGTGCTCACACTGTATGACCCAGTTCTCGGATGCGACCTGACTGCTCACACTGTTCGTCTGGTAGCAACACATCGGCCCTAAAAATATGCTAAAAATAGCAGTTTTTACTCAACACGTCAGACTTTTTTGTCTTGTTTTGCCTGTTGTCCTTCGGGAGTGCTGCAGGAGGACACACAGGGATTTATGGGGGTTGGATGAGGAAAACGAAGTAAAGAAAGTAAATCTGTGTTTTGTGATCAGTTTAATTTGACATGAACACGACAAACACGCTTTCTTGACAATCTTTGTGAGTAAAAAAACGTGTAGAAATAAAAACGAACAACGTGTGTTATTAGGGAAACAGCGGGCGAGCGGTGTTGATGCAGGATTGCGCATGCGCCGTGAGCGGTTCTGATACATTTTGGGTCGCAGCTGCTCGCAGCGCCGCTTCAACATTGTGATACCCTCACGAGGGACGAGCAAAATATCAAACACGCCAGAAGTCCGTGCAAGCTCATGATTGCTGATCGGTAGCTGGTCACGTGGTGTAAATCGCCTCTCGTAACCCCCTGTACACTACACGACACTCAGCGCAAAACTCGCCCCGATCTCGTGGATTCTCGCACGAGTGGAAAATCGGCTCAAAAAAGTGAAAAAGTCGCACAGTGTACACCTGGCTTTAGCAATTTAAATTTGATGTGTGCTGCTAGCGGTAGCCAGTGGAGCTGACGTGTGCTCTTTTTGGCTGATTGAAGACCAGACGAGCCGCTGCGTTCTGGACCATTTGAAGAGGTCTCACGGTACAGCCTGGAAGACCAGTTAGAAGGGCATTGCAGTAATCGAGGCAGGAGGTGACAGTAGATTGCACCAGGAGCTGGGTGGCATGTTGTGTTAGGTATGGTCTGATCTTTCGTATGTTATACAGCGCAAAGCGGCATGAATGAGCAACAGAGGCAACATGATCTTTTAAGGTCAGGTGTTCATCAATCACAACACCCAGATTTTGAACTGCCTTTGAAGGAGCCAGAGATAGGAAGTCATTTTGGATTGAGATATTGTGCTGTATGGATGGTTTTGCTGGGGTGACATGAACGGATTTGTTATAAATCCAAACTCGAGAGAATGCAGATCAAACTACAGCTGTTTGTTTGTTGCATAAATGCAGGAAAATATGCTAAAAAAAGTTCCACAACTTTCAATCTTTTTATAAAATAAACTAGATTTTTTTCTGTGATGATGTCATAATCTAAATATGTTATCACCATAAATTGTTCTGAGTGCTGGACTGAGTTGAACCTCCTCATCAACTGAACAAAGAGTTGGACATCTTCAGAGGTTCTGGTCCATGTTGACATGACAGCATCACACAGTTACATCCCTGACGTGAATCTCCTGTTCTACCACCACCACCTGTTCTGGATTGGACTGAGATCTGATGACTTTGGAGGCTGTTGAAGTCCAGTGATAGAAACCAGTTAGAGATGATCTGAGCTTTGTGACATGGTGCATTATCCTTTTGAAGGTAGCACCAGAAGATGGGTCCATGTGGTCATACAGGGATGGACGTGGTCAGCAACAATACTCTGGTAGGCCGGGGTTGTTTAAACCAGGCTAAGGTGGTACTAAGGGGTCCAAAGTGGGCCGCCCTGAAGTACTGATACAAGGCAGGATGGATCCTTGCGTTCATGTTGGTGACACATGTATTCCGACCCGACCATCTGAATGTTGCAATTGAAATCCAGACTCATCCGCCTATGAATGGTGTTTCCTGTCTCATTAGGTCCAGTTCTGGTGATTCTGTGTGAACTGTAGCTCCAGTTTCCTGTTCTTAGCTGACAGGGGAGGGGAGACACCAGTACGGTCTTGTGCTGCTGGAGTCCATCTGCAGAATTTGGTAAGAACCAGTGTTTATTTGGGTTTCTGCTGGTTTCTATAACCTAGAACCAGTCTGCCCAGTCTCAAGATATTTTCATCCACATAACTGCTGCTCACTGAATATGTCCTCCTTTTCAGACCATTTTCTGTAAACCTGAGAGATGGGTGGGGGTGAAAACAGGTGCTGCATGACAACAGGTTGGGCAGATTATTGCTTGGGGTCCCTGTGCAACAAGGGGCCCGGAGAGGGCTGACAAACGTTGAGCCTATTCAGAACTGCAACAGTAGTGAGACGGTGAAAAGCTGTCATTTCACAGCACTATTGGAAGTCTCAGACTCCCTGAGGGGCCCCCATCCTTGCTCCCAATTGCTCAGCCAGAGATTGGCTGCATACTTACTCCCAGGAGCATGCAATGCACAGCCACGGTCTAAAGTCTCCCAGAGTTACCACAAGAACCAATTTGGTTTGCCACCCTAAAATTTTCACTGGCCCCCCAGTGAAAATTTTCTGGGAGCACCCCTGCTTTTGCAAGACTTTTGCAACTGTTAACAAAAACTGGTGATAACGATAAAAGCATGATGTCATTTATCACAGAGGTTGGAGATTTTTTAAAATATTTTCAAAAGATAATAACCAGTCTGAAGCAACAAGCCACAACACACAATAGAACCGCCTCTCTGTGTTGCAGTTCAGCTCCAAAACCTCCAGGTCTAATGATGGGGTATGATCTCACTATCATGCCCGTGATGAACGCTGGATCATTCAATTACAGAGCTACACAATGAATCATTCTCTTCCCTCTGACAATCTCCACCTCACTCAGCTCATCTGACACCGCTAAGCCACAGAAGAGCGGCCTGTTATCTTCATAAACTGGATATAAGGTGACAGTTGTCTGAGACGAGATGGGAGCAGATCAAACGGGAGCTCATTATGGAAAAAGCGACCAATCAGAGGCTCACAGCCAGAAGGAGGTTCCCACTGTGATCGCCATGCCGAGTTAAACTCCTGTCCACCTCAGATGGAATGAAATTAGTGAAGAAGGACTTTGTTCTCCGTGACCTCACTCGGCCGACAAAGACAGACAAGATCTGTAAACATTTCACTTTCTGAATGCGTGACAGAACAGAGACGCTTTTACTTTCATCTTGTCCCTTCCTTGTCTTCTTCTATCTCCCTCACACATCAACACACTTGTCTTGTTCCACAGTGATCGTGTCACTCATGGATCCTAATGCAGAAACACCCTGTCAAATCACACTCTTTCTCCATTTTGGGACTTTTCTAAAAGGATGTGGGGAGATTTCGGTGTTCCTTGGGATTCTCTTGACTTTGTGGGAATCCACAAAAGCATGACAGAATGGTTTAGATCCAGGATCCTAGTAAATACCCGTGATTTGCCACCTGGTAGGTAATAATCTTGTTTAATGTTGGTTCAGCTTTTGTGTAATCTTGGTCATAATATTCCTGAACGCTTTAGCATTCTTCCTTTTTTGGTTCTTCACTTCTTACAGGTACCAAAGGAGGAAGACGTTGGCTCCTAATGAGAACCCTAAAAGGGATAAAGTTACATTCTGACAGCAAAAATGTTGCCCAAACTATGAAAAGCACCATTTTAAAATCGGTTCTGCTTATAAAATGGTGTCCGGTTGAGCCTCGCTTCTCTGAGGTGTTTTCATATCTGTGGTTTCCTCCATTTCTGGAAGACCACCCAAAAAAATGAGCAAAACACACACACGAACACCAACCTTTGGGAGGCAACCTTGATTTTAATTCAACACTGTATATTTGACATCCAGTTTCTGAAAACCAATCTGCCTCAAGCAGTTGTGTCAACACGCTGAAAGCTTGCAGCAGCTTTTCCAGAGAAGAATTTGTGGTTTATTTGACTGGGAGAGTCTCTCTTCGTCTTCCCTGTCAAAGCATCAATCTGAGGTTCTTTTTAACATCTCTTGCCTCTTTAAGAGCTGGAATTGATGCAGCTAGGGTTCAGACAAACCAGCAGGGTACTCAGCACTCTTTGTGTGCTGGAAGCATGGAGATCAGAAAAACGGTGGCAACAGTAATACAAGCATTGCAGAACACCAACTTTGATTTCATTTTCCTAACATAAAGCACTTTGCAAATGGCAAAAATGACAAATTTTCACTGAAGCGTAATAGATGTGTTTTCTGTCTCCAGTGGTCCGTATGGAACAAGTCATTTTTCAGGAAAGAAGAGCATGTAGGCTGGATTCCAGCAGCAGCAGAATAGAATTTCTCAAGCTAGTAAACACAAATAAACATAAAGGATGCAGGTTTAGCCCGCTTCTAAAGAAATACCCGAAATGATCAAAACACCACATTGCACTGTAGCGTAAAAACATTGAGGCTAATTTAGCAGCTTTGTTGTAGTGGAACATCGTAATTCATAAAGAGAGAAAAAGTTAAAAGAAAAGGCACAGTGCGGGCTTTCATGGTGATGAACAACATTTTTGTCCCATTTAGCATGACTTTGAAACTAATATATTATGGAGAATTGTTTTAGCTTGTTTCCAAACATGTAATGGAACATTATGTAGCGTTGACAATCTACACAGTAGGATTTAACACTGTTTGCTATCAGCTTGGTTAGATCCTGAGAAAAGATCAGGCACATTAGCATATGAACTTATATCATGCATAAATATCTAGGATATTATACAATCAATAGAAGTTCATACGTCAACGGGCTTGGTCTATATTTAATCCAAAGATTAATTTTTAATTTAAGATAATTAAATTTAATTGCATAAGTTTATTTATTAAACAGAAGACTTAATTCTTTGCTTATTCAATAACCAAATATACACCTTTCTGTGTTTCATTTCAAAGAAGAGTCAGGTTTAAAAAGTTAAGAATTTATTACTAACACTTTTAAAGATGAAAATTGAAATGACAATTTAAAGAAATGACAATTTGTAACAGCGTTGATATTAAAACTTGTTATTAAAAGCAAACCTGTGTCTGGATGGAAACTAAAGTGGAATGCGTGTGTTTGGATGCGTGGATGAATCTCAGAAGATTTCTTTCAGAGAGAGAAACGTGTTCTGGGTGGAAAAGTTGTTTTGCAGCTAACTGAATTGTTTCTTAGAGATAACAGCATACAGACGCCATCTGTCAGAAAGTGTCTACCTCACCCAGTTCAGGAGACCCTCTGTGGATCCGAGATGTCAGGTGGAGATGGTTTCCTCCGAGCACGAGGTTGGTAGAAGAACCTTGGTGCGACTCAAATCGGTCCTGAGATGTCTCCGGGTCACAACGACTGATGAAACTATTTGCGTCTCAAAATCTATAACTCTGAAGGAGTTTTGCGTCAGCTGGTTACAGGTGCGTTTATTCGGAGCAATTCTATGGGCATGACAGAACAGCTTATTGAGGCTTCGGGCGGCCAGCCCTCATCCTCTGGGATAATTCTAGTCACCACGGAGAGTATCTGCTTGGTTAAAGAACTGGGCTTGAGCTGCGGAGATTTTGGTTTTAACAAAACCTCAGAACACGCCCTCTCAGCGTCAGAAAGCTTGTCATGGAGCAAAGACATGTGAGGTGGTAACCTTTGCTCTGGATTCAGTTTTGCATGATGCGTACACCTGCGAATGACCTTCTGGTTACTGATCACACATTACTGATTATCAAAAATAATAATAATTAACCCAAAGAATAATAAGTCATTTCAATAATTAAATACATTTATACTGAACCATGATGATTATTTATGATGATAACAGTAAAAAGAGTTCATTAAAATTATATTTTAAAATCTTGAAGTGTCCTTCATCTTGGGACGGAACAGCAGACAGATAAAAGATGGTGTTTATCAGACTTCACGGCTCCTGTGATGGATAATCTGTGGAACAAAAGTTACAGCTTGACCCAGCTGACCTAGCAGGGGAAGTGTGACCTTTGGGACCATGGACGTAATTTTCACTTTAGAAATGGTGGTGGTGGTGGTGGTGGGGGGGGGGGTATCTTTACAGTATGCTCTAATGGGAAACAGGCTTCAACACAAACGGTTGTTTTCCACTTGGTCCTAGAGCTCAACCAGTGTCAATTTAATATAGCGTAATATTGGCTTTGAATGGTAAAAAGTGCAGGGGTCCAAACTTGACTTTAGAAAAGTGGAGGGACATGTCCCCCCAGTCCCCCTAATTTCTCGAAGGTAAAAGAGCTTGAATACAATATACAAGTGGCTGATAGACGGTACCCAGGTAGTGTAATCATCCAGCAAAGTGATGGTGTCTCTCAGCTGCTTAAGTACTCCCTGGCCGGCTGATGAGCAAATAGTCTGCAGCTTGGCCACCTCTGGACACTCCCATCTGCAGAGGGAAACTTAGAACCAGAGAGTGATGGCAGAAACAACCCAGACCGTGACAATTACGCTGATTTGCCAGCATGGTGTGTCTTCTAAAAAGGCCTACACACACACAACCATATACACAATTTCTGATACTTTTGGTTTCATGTTTGAAAGACCAATTCACATTTTAGTGAAGATTTAATTTTTGAGTCCTCAAAGTTGCTTGTGTCTAATAAATAAATGAAGTAAAATCTTCATATTTTCTTTCCTCTTAGTCTCTTCAAAGAAGTTCTCTTTAAATGAACAAGAAACGGGATTAATTTATGAGCAGGATCCAGATTAAGCTGAAAACAAGTGCACAAACATGTTAATTGAATGAGAATGGGAGATTTAACTGAGAAAGAGAAGATGTTGAACTGGTGTTCTTTTTACCAGCCCCAGGGCCCCTGTTGTTACACAAGTCCTGGGCCTCTGCCATGTTGCACAACTCAGGAAGAAGGTGAACCCGCAGGAACATTGTTAACCTGGCAGGGGTCAGCACGGTCCATTCACTGTGATTCCATCAGACTTCAGATTACAAATGGGTCTAGTGATGACAACTTCTGACCATTTTAATAGATACCAGATAGCCTGAGGACCGCAGAGTAAAGCATCCAGAACCACCGTGCCGATCCCACCATGTGCTGCATAGTTCACATACAGTAAGTGTGTGTGTGTGTGTGTGTGTGTGTGTGTGTGTGTGTGTGTGTGTGTGTGTGTGTGTGTGTGTGTGTGTGTGTGTGTGTGTGTGTGTGTGTGTGTGTGTGTGTGTGTGTGTGTGTGTGTGTACTTGAGCAATCACAAGGAAAGCAACAAAGGAAGGGAGCGGTGGAGAGTGGGAGCAAGGGAAGTCATATCCGAGGGGATCAAACCTAAACTGCAGGATATTTCTGACCTTGAGGGTGAGCGGGGTAAAAAGCAAAGAAAAGGTGCAGCTAAACGAGAGACATAAAACTGGAAGAAACAAAGAGATGAAGGGAGAAAAAGAAAGGCAAAACCTTCAGAGGTCAGCTGGAAAACCTCCAGAATCCTCTGCTCAAGCCAACCATAAAATTCCAACCAAAGCCACAAAAACCAGGATGAGGACTGATGAGGGTGCCTCTTGCCCACAGTGGATGTGTGTTGCGTGACTGCAGTGTAGGCACATTTACTTGTGTGTGTTCCAAATTTGATTAAAGGGTCCGAGCAGAAGCGACCGAGAGGCAGACGGGTGATGCAATGCACGGAAGCGAAGGAAAGGACACGAGGGCGGCAGGAAGGAAGGGAGGGAAGAGAGGGATTGTTGCTTCTGGGGATCCAGCTCTCCAGGAATGTGCTGACGGTCGTCCCACACACACAGTTGGGGAGAGTGTTGCATTCTGAGGAACTCTGCAGAGGTGACAGCTGTTTTAGAGCTCTAACTGATAGACTTTGTGAGTCATAGTTGGCTACTTTTCACACACACATTCATTTTATTTTTATTCCCTTGAAGCTGGAGTCTCTGAATCCACCCTCACACTGCTGCAGTGGAGTTCTATTTCCGTACAGGCTACACAATGTCCACTAGCACCCACGCAGGCTCAGTGGGCATAAGGTGCTGGTAAGCCCTGGACAGATAGTCTATTTATGAGCATGGGCAGCAGTGGGCAGCAGTCCTTGAGCTGGTTTTTCAGCCGTCTGAAGTGCTAAGTGCTGTATACAGTTACAATAGAAAGAACATTCACAAGGACGAGTGAAGGTGGAGAGAGGGAGGGCGGATAGGGGAGGGGGGTCTGAGAGAGCACTGGGAATAGAGACGGTGAGTCAGAGGCCATTTGGAAAGTAATTTCATCTCTGAATGCTGGATATCTTTTCATCAATGAAAGGAAAGTATTTCCCTATCTGAAAAAGGGGGGGGGGGGGATTATATTTGGTGAAACTGAGCCTGTAAAGGGGGGGGGGCATTAGATACCATTCATGAATGTTCTGTGTTGTTTTGCATAATTTTAGAGGTATTTGTTCATTATAGAGATGTTACAAGGGGAATTACAGCTCAGCTGCACAGTCGGAGAGGCTGTAAGTGCAAATATAGAAATGCTTGGCAATGATTATCACGGTCAAAGTTGGCGCAGTGGACTTAAAAATAAACATGGAACTCTTAAAATTAAGACAGGATAGAAATAAATCTAAACTTGGTTTGTTCAAATCAAATCAAAGTGTATTTATATTAAAACAATAACTTGTTGACCTTAGTGCTTAAAGTCTGTATTTTCCCTGGCGATATGTAGCCTTGCCAGCCATGCCGATGCTTCCTCATGGGAGTCAAAGGGCCTGGTAACACTCCCATTCAAATAACCCCACCCCCTGAGAATTCTAACTGAGCCAATCAGCGCTGAGCAGCGTATGTCACACGGCGCAACTCACACTTTCTCATAAACAATAAAGATGGCATCTGAAGCAGATTTTACTGTGGCTCTTTCCTCTAGCCCGGCCTGCCAGACTTGTCTTCTGTCTAATTCTGCACAGAGAAAGAGTCTGGTAACTCACAGGCAGAGAGGCACATGAGGGGTGGGACTAGGCAGCTCAAAAATAACCAATCAGAAAAAAGACGGAAATGCCGACTGTACCGTGCAACGCTGTAGTTTTTCAGCTGTAGTCAAAAATGGTGTCTGGCGACAGCGCAAACATCTTTCTTTAGATGAAAGACTATTTCCTCTGTTCTAAATGACTTGAACATGTCTTTAAATCCACAACAAGAAGAAGCGCTAAGCTTTTCTTCTAAAGATAGACATTTGCACCAGACGCCATCTTTGACTACAGCTAAGAAACTACAGTGTTGTGCGGTACAGTCTTCATTGCTGCCTTTTTTCTGGTTGGTTATGTTTGAGCTGGCTAGTCCCGCCCCCATGGTGCTCTCTGCCTCTGAGTATCTAGTCTAGTCCTCTGTTTAGGGTAGACAGAGGGAGAGTCTGGCAGGCCGGACTAGGCGATAGGGGGCTGTACTTACCTAAATCATTGTAAGCAAGCAATATTTTTGTGTTCGAGTGAGACCAAGCCAACACCATTTGTTACAAATCAGTAAATGTGTTTTTTCCTCAGGAGTTACCATAGAAGGAAACATGTCGTCTAATATAGAGCCGCCCAGAGACTTAGGGTGTTTCTGAATGTCAAGGTGTCTGGCCTCGCAAGGCGATGTCTTGCGAGTCCAGACACCTTGCTTAAGGGGGGGGGGGGGGGGGGGGGGCTGTCCTTCCTCGGTCAAGGGAAATGGTAAATGGCTTGTATTTGATATAGCGCCTTCTAGAGTCCTGGAACCCCCCCAAAGCACTTTACAACACAATCATTCATTCACACACACATTTACATGCTGGTAGGGATGAGCTACGATGTAGCCAGAGGTTGAAAGAGTACTAAAATTTCCTACTTAAGTACGAGTACCAATACTTTGATAATTTTTTTACTCAAGTACAAGTAAAAGTACTTGCCAAAATTTTTACTCAAGTAAAAGTAAAAAGTATCGTAAACAAAATGTTCTCAAACTTGCATCATGATATGTTAACCTCCCAGACCAAAGGTAAGTTAAAACATTATCGTAGACACTATTAAGACGTCATTTATTTATGAAATAAAAGTTATTTTTTCTGAGCCATTACTCCAGCCAAGATATATGATACATGGATTTGATGAAACCACGCTGTCTCATACAGTTCTATATGTGTAAAACACACACACACACACACACACACACACACACACACACACACACACACACACTGCAGCATGTTAGAATCATTTGAAAGACTAATTTAACTACATTGAACTGCTTTTGTAATAGTTTAATCTCTTATTCTGGAGTAAAATAAAGAAACAAGCTAAATCATCACATATCTGTGGCATCAAGAAGCAACTTCTGAGTTCAAACACAGGGATGGAGCACAATGTTTACACCTGAACAGTATCAGGATGTTTTAACTCACAGAGGCCTGCAGGTCTTCTGTTTTATGAGCAAAGCGCTGTATTCTGGGAAATTTTAACCAAGGCAAGGCAACAAGACACTTCCAACGTATCCATACTCAGCTAGCTAAACGGCTAACAAACTCGGTAGAATGTGAACATTACGAAACAGCCAATATTTTTGACATCATTTAATTAATTTTCAACAACATTTCAATGGATGTTTCCAGAAATTAAGGGTAAAACTTCACATTGTCACTTTAGCAGAGATAAAAACACACCGTAAAAGAATATCAAACTGGCAAGGACAGAGCGGGAAATAACAGAGTAGCCAGAGAAGTTGAGTAAATGATAAATGAAACGTACAAGAATATCGAATAAAAATAGATATAAAAATGTAAAAGGTGACTTAAAAGCAGCCTGATCGAAGGCAGTTCTGATAATGACTGGCATTTATATTTGGGTCTAGGCTTCTAATAAGTTTTGAGTAGATGACCTGAGGGCTCTTGCTGGTTTGTAGAGATGGATTTGCTGGGTCAAATAAGAGGGTGCCAGTCCGTTTAATTATTTTAAAAAAATTATTATTAAAAGTGATGGCTATAATTTTATTTATTTTTTTTATTACAAACTTTTTTGGGATTTCACTCAAACACCAGTGACTGAAGATTTCACTTGAAAATGAGCCTGAAAATAGTTGACATCCTAATCAGGGACCTGCATGTCTTTGAATTGACTCAAAATGTGCAAGTCTTGGTATTTGACTGAAGACTTGCTTGTTTTACCTTTGCGTTGCAAAACAATGACTTGGTCCAAACCTTAATTTAAACTTGCAATTTTCTGGACTGAAAAAGGTTTTTTCTTGGTGTGTGTCAGAAACAAAAATAATGTGAAGATCACAACTAAACACAGTAGCGTACTAGAAATTAGGACAGTCAGGCAGGTAACTCCTTCAGCCTGGAATTGCTACATTAGGGCATATCCAACACTGATCAACACCTTAGTGTCACGGCAGGGATATTCGAAACTGGAGCACAATAATTCAGCTTTGCACGCTGATTATCTTATCTTGAGAAAGCATTACTGGTTTTATTTGGATCAACAAGACATTGAGATAAACTTAAGATTACACTGTGATCTTGAGAAAACCAAATGAAAGCAAATCAGGAACAGATACTCTAGACTTCTGTGAAACTCTGATAACCTGACACATGCAAAGATCTTGAGGATTGTGTGACATGGAGTCAAGGATTGTATTGTGTCAAAAATGAGTTCAAATTCTTGTTTACCAACACCACCTGCTGGTTTTGGCATCAGTACTGGGCCTGGAATATACTTGCTGTTTAACCTCGTATTGGCGCAGTCAGCAGGCTGCGTCTTTGTTGACATACTTGATGCTGCACTGCATGCAGTACTGGAGTGCACCACTAGGGGGCACACAAGAAAAGTCAGACCAGATAGAAAGCCAGGTTTGTGCGTACAAGCAAAACAAATGTGGCATCAATAAAAGAGCTCACTCACTGGTTAATTTTGAAATAACGACAGAAAAATGACAGCAGCGGTGTCGTAGATGGTGTGAAAGACCTATACCCCAGAGATGGAGTCACCACTTGGAGTGTGCCTTGCTTGTTTTGTCAACTCCACCTTCTGGTCATTTGTTTATTGCAGCGATCGGATGCGTTGTGTCACGTTGCATCACGTTAATTTTGGAGACAACGCACAATGCTTCAAATCAACATGGCAGCCAATTTAAACACACTGCTTTATTTAAAAGTAAATATATCAAAACCCTTAGTTTTAATGGTGTGGAACACTGAAAAACATTTTTTTAATAAATATTTCTGATTCTAATCGGTCACTCTGAGTTTTTGAAGCAGGCTGAATAAGAAAACAGTCTCCTACACCTTTCTCCTGCATTAGTTTCTGATGGAAAACACAGTGAAACTCTAGAATTTCAAAACAGAACTTTTCAGAGAACTTTTTGGCTAGTAGAAGCTAACTATTAGCATTAACTCCACCACATGGCAGAACTCCTTCGGTCTTGTGTTATTTGTGGAAATTAAACATCCATGTTGCAGAGCAAACAGAGTCAGTGGTAGAGTTGTGTTGCTGTTATCTAATCCATAAGATGTGAGATGTCCAAAATTAGAGGCAAAATCCTGCCTTTCGAAGCTCAGCTTTGATGTGGCTCACTTCTAGCTCCTGAAACTGGTGCGCCAGTGTTGTTTTTCCCCCCAGAGTACAACTTACAAGGCATTCCTACTATTCTGATAAAATGAGTGTTCCACATCTTTAGGGTTGACACTGGAAAAACCGCCAGATTGAACAGTGTCCCACATGTTTACATAGAAGTCACAGGGATTTTTACCGGAGCAGAGTAGTCGGATGACAGATCTTGTAGATCCACCTCTGCTGCTTTAGACTGGGGAAGCCAGAGCAGGGTGTACTACTGACTGAATAGGAACATCCTGGATCCAAAAAAACAATTTAAAAATTATCTAGATCATCATTTATAGTTAATCACTTCAAAACTGGACCATTTTCCCAAACTGGTAGTTTTTTTTAGGCTAACCCCACCAGACATTTACAGCAAGTTCCAATATTTTTAAAATGCACACAAACTAAAATACAGATAACTTTTAGCCTTAAACGGCTTATATGCTGACCGGAGTACTGGTCTCAGTGGCAAACAGCATCAGTTCTCTGGTTTTGTAACTTTAAAAATCTTCATTTGGGTTATTTTATGTTACATTTCAGAAAAAACAAAAACGTATTCTTACAAATTGTCTTCTATCCCAATCTGGTCAAGATTAGTGCCCTGGATCTTCTCTACCCCTGGACTCACTACAGTATGACGAGGATCCTACAGTTTTTTGTGTGCATTTCTGGTTTCTTATGTTACAGTGAGGTTTCATGGGTTCCAGCAAGATTCTGGACCAGCTGAATGTGGTGGGGGCATTCAGCCAGTCCGAAGCAGAAGAAAAGGGTGAGGGTGTTAAGTTGGAGCATTTGAACAGACTACCACAGACTGGTCTGGTATGCTGTGTGTATTCTGGCAAAGTCACCTTGGCCTTGATTGGACGGCTCCAACATGTACAATATTTGACTCCTTCTTTTTTCCCTCTTACATAAATATGGGTGGAGATTTATGTTCATTTTCTAAAACAACCACAACCACCTTCCAATTTGGAATAAAATCAATAAAGCTGAACTCAACACTGGAGTGTGTACTGACACACACAAAGTATGACGTGTGATGAAACAAAATGCATTAAATGTGCTTTTGGTTGACAGAGTTCACTGAGTTGGACTGGAATATGATGGTTTAGAGTTGGGCAAGCATAAGGAAAATGCTGTGGTTATTCTTGAGCCGAATGTGCTGGTGTTTACCATCCTTTGGTTGGGTTAATCTGCGGTGATGATGACTCAGTCCAGCTCAGGAGCTTTAGAGAGGTCCTGTAAGGACAGCTGACTTACTGACTTTCCCTCTTTGCATCCAAATTAGAATGTTTATACAATCCAACACACAAACCAAGCCCAGCACAACCACCACCAACAAACTATTGAATTTTACTGTCCCTGTCTCTATTTCCTTTTTTAGCAGAGCGGACTCTTAAATCCAATAATCTGCGGCTTTTAGGTTTCCCTTTTCCCCTAACACAGTACACATTTTGCCCTGTTGTTTGGGCAGTGTGGAATTTCAGCAATGATATTTTCAGTCGTGTGGAGGAAACTTCCAGAGCAGAGAAAACATGACCCAAAGTTGCTCAAATGTTTTGTTTGTTAACCTCATCACTTCTGCAGCAAGCATTTACAATTCATCTGTGTTCCTAAAGCTCAGAGCCGGCACAAGGCGTGTGCAAATTAAGGGCCTGTTAAGGGCCACCACACTAACATGGGGCCCCCTGAGCCCCCTTCAGACAGGCCATGAAAAACGGAAATGTTCGGGACTCTGTCCTTAAGCCTTTTGTGTCTGAATAAAAACATCCAGATAACCTTTTCCATAATTAAACCGGACAAAGCCCCTAGTAACTGGACCGGACTTGTCATGGACAGGGTGGCTGCTTCAGACTGGTGGGGTCAAGTTCCGGACAGGGAGGAGGGGGATGAGGAGGGGACCGGGGGACGCTGTGCGCACCTAGATAGCTCGCTGCTGTAGCCTGCAGTGAACCACGGCAGCTCTCCTCCTACGGTACAATCTCCTAGACGCGCGACGGAGCACTTCACACCGCTTCCGTGATTCCTTTATTAATCATTGAGCTTCATCATCCAGGTCTCTTATGCGTCTTCGTGTGCGCAGAATTATGCTTTAAAAAAGTCCCATCAGTGAGAGGAATTCTTTCTCTTCGTCGGCCATGTTTGACTGAACAGCTTTGCTTGGGTAAATGACGTATGTACGCCCGCCACACTATATTTACTTAATATCCGGGTACAGCGTTCCCACCCCCTCCTCCTCAGACATCTGGAACTTTTCCCTGCTTTGTGAAGGCAGCCGAAAGGACAAGTTCAGGTACAAAAGTGGTGTGTCTGAAAACACAGTTCTGGTTAAAAACCGGACCGAATTGTCCACACATATTCCAGAATGCCAATCTGAAAAGGGCTCAAGAGTACCAAGATGATTTGAGAAAAACTTTTTAAAAAACAATTTAAATAATACAAACTAAATGATAATATAATGTAATTTTCTATATTGTCATTTGGTTTTATAGTGTAGTGATTGCACATTTTACACATCTAGTCCAAATATTAAGAGCAAAATACTGTTAACTTGTTTACTATAAATTATATGTTTATCTGCTGATGTTATTTTCAAATAGCGGAATTAATATGCCACACTGAAATTGGCAGTGTGAACTTTCCTGCCGCTAAGGGGCAGTACATACATATATTTCAGGATAGTTTTACACCGTGTTGTCATGATTGTTGCTAGTTTAAAAAAACATTACGGTAAATGTTACCTGTGGAGCAGAAAGCATGAGACCTTGCGTGACTCCTCAGACTTTGATGGTCCTTCAGTTAATTCTATCGAGAGGATGCAATGCTGATGCTAGTTTTCTGGTGCTGTAGTTTTTGGTTCTACTCAGGATCCTGTGCCTGCTAATGATGTCATCACACTACTACAGCAATACCACGCGGCTAAAATATGTTGCACTTCTTTTTTGATTCTGGTTTTGGAAAGAGTTTAGCAGTTTTATTATTAAATTTGTGTTTCTTACTTCCTAATTTTTTTTAACATGGTTATGTAACTTCCTTAAGTCGTGCATCCAGCCAATCATCTAGTGTGATGTCATCGACGACCCCTAGCTTGCTAGAAAGAAACACAGCATCTAATATGGCATCGCCGAAAGACGCCAGACCTGGGCTCAATATCATTTAGACCCAAATTTCATAGTTATATGGTACAAAGCCACCAATATTTTTCAGTGACTGGACGTGATTTTTTTATTTTCAACATTTCGGTGGATAATTCCAGAGATTAAAGATAAAAATACACATTGCCACTTTAAATAACACACCATTTGGAAATACACATAAATTTGAGGATTTTTGTTAGTTTGCTACGCTTGGAAAGGTAAAATTAAAAGACAGAATAATCCCAGTATGACGTAAGGTGCTTACAAATGATGCTAATGATAGTGAGTATTTTATACACATAGTGTAGCCTGAATGATGATGAATCATCTGCTGTGGACTTGTTTGTATGAGGGGGCCTCAAAGAAAATCCTGCTTAGGGCCCCAAAAAGTCTTGATCCAGCCCTGCCTAAAACCCCCAGTGATTCCTGGTGATCCAGTTGGCAAACTTGATGCTTATAAATCCTGTGTATCTCTGAAGAACATTAAATACGTTTAAGCCATGGGAAAAGTCAAGTAACATCAAGGCTGGAAGTCAATTAAAATGACTTGACCTTTTGTTCTTTCAGCGATAGAGAGCTGTGTTTATCCTTTTGATTGCACTTGTCAAGCAGTGAATGTGACCTCATTCCTCTCCTCCTTTTCCCTCTGACAACACACACTGTGACAACATCAGAAATCACAAATCCTGACTGAAATAGCTTTTGTATTTACTTTTGACAGTTTCATTAAGTAAAATACACAGACATTTTAGTGATTACACTGTGCTGCAGAGATAAAAAGGTGATGTCTATCTATTCATAGACAGTCTGACTGCATGAAAACTCATAAATGGAAGCCTGATTTCATGATCTAAAACCCAATTTAACAACCAGACAACCTAAGTGTAAAAAAAAGGAAATAATATAACTAAAAACTGCTTGAAAACGTTGCAATCTAACTACCTTTAAGCATATTTCCATGGCAATGCTTTGCAACATATGCACACCTATGCTAATTATATTTGATGAAGCTGCGTGAACACAGTGTTCCAGGTCAGGGCTGAAGTGTGTACAGAGTAGATCCTGAGAGCAGCATGACTCACAGGAACAGAGCAGACTGTGAGCTTGCAGAATTCATTAAGACAAATATAAGGGATGTGGATTTCCTCAGGAAGAAGAAGAAAAAAAGACATGGCAGCTGCAGAGCAGTTCCCATGTGAATCCTAAAGTAGCTTTCCATACACCTTTTTGGAATGTGAGTATTTTGCAACCCTGTGGATCTTGGTTTGACTGTGGCTGAAATAGTTTGTCCTTTTTGCACATTATGCAGTTACTCTGAGACAAAGCAGCTGATTTACAGGGCCTGAACAATAAAAAACAGTGTTTGACAAATTATAAGTACCTGTAATGAAGGCATAAATCACTAAATCCGAGGTAAATACAAATTTAGAGTGTGGCAAAGCCAGTTGAGCTGCTTGTAGATTAGAAACAAGTTAGCTGTGTTTACTGTAAAGCACATCATCCCTTTGTGCAACACCGCCCCCATGTGGGTGTTTATGGGTACTGTATTTAAGTCTAACTTCTAAACGCTGACAGTGTTAGTCCTGAGGACGTTTATATTTCTGATCACCATTGCATTTTCTTTAACTTGTCAGTTTCTGCATCCCCACCTCCTGCTCGCCGTATGGTTAGTTCTCGTTTTCTCAATGAGAGCACAGCTAGAAATTTTTCTGCTGCTTTTGATCCAACCTGTTCTTCTGATAACGGCCCAGATTTCTTAACTTCTCAGTTTAACGAGCACTGCCTCTCCATTCAGGACAATATCTGTCCTGTCAGAACCAGATCAGTTCCTGCAGTGAACCCGACTCACTGGTTTAATGACAGCCTTTGCAGCCTGAAGCACCAATGCAGGAAAATTGAGCGCTTGTGGAAGAAAACCCATCTCCACGTCCATCTGCTGCACCTAAAGGATCTTCTGACATCCTTTAACTCTGCAGTCAGAGACGCTAGGGTTTCCTATTTCTCCAACCTGGTGTCCCAGACCAAAGGGAACCCCAAGGTGCTGTTTAACACCATCAGCAGCATCGTCTCTCCTGCCTCTCCTACAGCCTCTATCCACTCTGTTACAGACTGTGAGAACTTTCTGTCTTTCTTTGTGGACAAAGTCAATAAGGTTAGATCTAGCATCTCTCCTTCAGCCTTACCGCTGCCTCTCCCGACTCCAACCAGGCCCATCATCCTAGATAGGTTTGCTCCTGTTTCTTTGCCTGAGTTAACCAAACTAGTTAACTCTATGAAGACCTCTGCATGCCCCCTCGACATCTTACCCTCATCTTTGTTTAAAAGTGCTTTTCAGTCCATCGGTCCCAGCGTACTCTCTATAATTAATGCTTCTCTGGTTTCTGGTCAGGCCCCTGCTTACTTTAAGAACGCTGTAATCCACCCGCTTCTTAAAAAACTGAGTCTTGACCCTCTCTCAATAGCAGCTTCAGACCCATCTCTAAACTTCCGTTTATCTCCAAGATCTTGGAAAAGGTTGTGGCTAAACAACTCACAGCTGCTCTTGATGAACATAACATCTATGATAGCTTCCAGTCAGGTTTTCGTAGAGCTCATTCTACTGAAACAGCTCTTCTTAGGGTCTCTAATGACCTTCTGACTCACAGTGATGCAGGGGACTGTTCTGTTCTGGTCCTGCTGGACCTGACTGCAGCCTTTGACACTGTTGACCATCACCTGCTACTGGAGAGGCTGAGAGAGTGGGTAGGCCTATCAGGATCTGCTTTGGAGTGGTTTCCTCTTATCTGTCTGAGCGCACTTTTTCTGTGGCCATCTCCAAGTTTAGGTCCTCCACCACCTCCCTTACCCATGGTGTCCCACAAGGTTCTGTGCAAGGGGCCTCTGCTCTTCCTCCTCTATCTGCTTCCTCTTCAGCATATGCTGAGCTCCTTCAAAGGAATCTCCTACCATCTTTATGCAGATGACATCCAACTGTACATCTCCTTTAAGCCCCATGAGATGTCTAAGCTGCAGCTGTTACACACCTGCTTAGACTCTATCAAAACCTGGATGGCTGGGAGCTTTCTACTGCTGAATGAAGATAAGACTGAGATCCTCATCTGTGCCCCAGACAAGCTGGTTCCCAAAGTCAGAGACTCTCTTGGTCAGCTTGCTTCTCACACCAAACCTTCCGTCAGGAATCTTGGTGTGACCTTTGACCCAGCTCTCACCCTGGATTCTCATGCCAGTTCTCTTGTTCGCTCTTCCTTCTTCCATCTCAGGAACATCGCTAAGCTGAGTCCCATTCTGTCCCGCTCTGAACTTGAGACAGTTCTCCACACCTTCATCTCCTCACGCTTAGACTACTGTAACTCTCTTTTCACGTGTCTGAGCAGAGCCTCCCTGAACCGTCTACAGGTGGTTCAGAATGCCTGTGCTCGGCTTCTGACCAAGTCCTCCAAACACACCCACATCACCCCGTTTCCCACAATCGATATTTTATGTGATTCTACAAAACCAATAATGACTTTACGAGAGCTCAATAGTTGTCTAAATGGCTGTGTTTGTGAATGTTTTTGCATTTATTAGCTGTGTAACTTGGCTTAGATGACGAGGGATACAGTGGGTGCTCTGCTTAGCAAAACAAAGTTGACTATTTACCTCAGTGGGAGTCGCTCGTTTTATTTTAAATAAATTCATGCTAAATTGCCTGTGATTTTTAAGCGTCTTGGTTTGTTACACAAAACTTATATTGGGATATATTAAAACAGGACATTTCTGGATTTATGTTTTCAGAAATGCACTTTTATTAATTGTGAAGCTTGAGGGTCAACATGCCTGACTCTCGTGCAGCCTTCGGATGCTCGAATTGCCGCTGTGACAAATTAAGACAACGTGGGATCACTTAATCTGTAACTGTTGCAAAGAAAACCTAGACTTGTACATTTTTCAGTCTGTTGATTGTTTTTATGTAAATAAAATAATTTGAAACTGCTGTTCCATTGCTGCTGCTACCTCCTTCTATACATTGTTAATCTGGTTTTATGAATGTTAAAAATCTCCTTCACAAGATCAATCCATTATCCATTTATCTTATTTATTACTGTAATCCATTTTATTTATTAAACAAATCTATCTTTATTATTTCCTAACTTTTTCAGAAAGCATTTTCCAAAGAGCTTAAATAAAAGTCAATAAATAAGAAAACACAGTTAAGATTTTGTGAGATAAGTTAAGAAATTGTGAAAATACAAAATAATTTGCAGGGTGAAATTTTATTGCTGGCGGGCCGGTTCTGGCTGACAGATGTGAGTTGGGTGTTGTTTGTCTTATTTGTTGGGGTGCACATTTTCCAATCCAATCCAATCCAATTTTATTTATAAAGCGCATTCACAAGGCATTACAACCAAACAAGGCGCTGTACACTAAAAATGTTGGTTAATTAAACAGGCGTTATATAAACATGTTGAACACAGATAAAAGATAAAAAGGAAATACAACAAAATTCCCAAAAATAACAGCTAAAAATCCTTAAGACACAGGGTGAAGTAAAAATAGGAAAAAAAAAAATTTTTACAAAGAACCTCAATAATACGGAAGTCGATAATTGTGGAGTCAGTTTATAAACAGTGCAGATGTCAGTGAGGTTCATAATTATGTTGTATAAGCTAGGTTGAAGTAGTGAGTTTTCAGGCGTGATTTAAAAATGCTAGCTGTTGGTGCTAGCCTCACTAGCAGTGGTAATGCGGTCCACAGCTTCGGTGCACAGACAGAGAAAGCCCTCTCTCCACGGCTTTTTAAACGTGCATTGGGAACAGCTAGGAGGAGCTTATCTTCAGACCTGAGAGCACGCGGCGGGTTGTAGTAATGGACAAGTTCACACAGATATGGAGGAGCTTGATGGTTCAAGGACTTGTAAGTGAGAAGCATAATTTTGAAGTTTATCCTGAACTGCACGGGCAACCAGTGGAGAGATTTCCATACACCTTTTGTATCTGTGTTCTGTTAATGTGGGCGTTACCTCAAAAGAACCTTGAAATCTCATCTCTAAACAAATCTTACTTCACAAACCAGGAATATATATATATATATATATATATATATATATATATATATATATATATATATATATATATATATATACCGTAAATCCTCTAATACAGGCCCGGGCCTCTATTTGACTCAAGCTCATCAAGCTCCAGGCCTTTATTGGAAGGAGGGCCAGTATTAGAGGCAGGCCTCTATTTCAATTTGAGCAAAATGAACTAATGTTCCTTGGAGTTTTTGACAATTAAAATTGCGCCCACATTTTCAAAGTTAAACACATTTCTTTTAACAACAGTAGTTTCTGCTTCAGCCATCTCCCCCCTCCCCCTGCTTTAGCCCTCTCCCCCCTCCCCCTGCGCAGCGGCCGCAATCTCACTGATGCGCCTGCAGCCTCTCGGAGTTCCTGCTGCTCTAAACATTAAAATAATTATTTCATTTTCTGTTCCTCACTTCTGATGACCTTCAATGGTGGCTGTTTGTTGCAACCAGTAGGTACAAAAACTAACTTGTTTTTATTTGACTATTTTTCTGTCCTGTCTGTTTATTATCTTCCTGCATCTCCTCTCAATCCTAAATAAAAACTGCTACCTGGGTTCATATATATTCACCTCATGAGTTACCTTTGAACTGCAGTTCTAAAAGATCTACTGACCGCAAAAACAGCGGAGTGCTCGCTGTTTGTCGGCCGTATCAGTGATCAGTGCGTCGGAGGACAAGGTGATGCGCGCAGCGCCCCGCTCCACAGCATGCAGCAAACGCATCAGGCGCAAATAAAAGACAGAAAACATTAAAGGAAATGAACCAACATGAACGATCGCGTGTCAGTACCTACGGTCTGGCACAGCGCGTTGCCCCCACCCCCCACCCCCGAGCGCAGGAGCTTGTCACCTGCTGACAGCAGACTGCTGTCTTTTCCGAGGGCTGCATCTTGCCGGTCATTATCACGTGACAGCGACTAGTCGACGACAGGCATAAAAAGTCACTATAGTGAAGTTGACTAGTTCATACACCCCCTACTGCTGCTCTCCAGAGTGTTCTGCAGCATAATCAGCACGTTCTCTTTGAACTTGACAGTGTAATGACCTGGCTGGGGTTGTAAGCCAGGTGCTTTCTGGGTATTGTGTTATATGTGTTTCCTATCGTTCTGCTAGTTCCTATGTGCTGATTTGCGTGTTGTGTGAGTGTTATGTAAGCCACAGGGAAGTTGATGTGTGTTCTGTGGAGTGGGTTGAATTAGCATGGTTAACTGACACCGTGACTCTGTGTGGTAGGAGCGTGATAGAGGATTGTGTCTGTAGCATTACAAAGCGTTGAAGAAAAAGCCTAATAAAGGTCTGCTTGAACCTCTACTGCCTCCTGCTGGTTCATTTGGGGACTATAACCCTGCCGCTGGGACGCTCATACTTGCTTGTTACTACATTCCACCCGGCCACAATAAGAGACCGGCCAATATTTACCTCAACTGGCTTTGACACCGGCCACAATTGGAGACCCGGCCTTTAATTGAATACCGGCCTGTATTGGAGGATTTACGGTATATATATATATATATATATATATATATATATATATATATATATATATATATATATATATATATATATATATATATATATATAATATAAATACATACATACATACATACATATATACATATTTATATAAATATAGATATAGATATACACATATAGAAATATATATATCTATAGATCTAGATAGTTATAGATCTATATATATGTGTAGAATTTCTGGGCCATACCATCCTGTTTCATAGACATATCTCTGGCGTTTATAACAAATACAACCTTTTGAAAATCGGTTGAAAATTGAGCAAGTTAGAGTTATTTAAACAGTACAGGCACCATACACCCCAATGTCAAGAAAGGGGGCAGTTGTCTGAGGTAAGATGGCCGCCACGTTTCTTGGCAAACAGCGGGGATGAGTCATCTAGTGTTTATATACATATCTATGGCTGGGAGGGAGTACAGCCGTATGTCTGGGGGTTTTGTGAGAACACCAGCGCCGCTACAGGAAGTAGCTTCCAGTGAACGAATTGTTTGCTGCCATTTTAGCAAGCTTACGGTAAGAAAACCTTGCTTCTTGTATATGTGTATTTAGCTTCCTGCTACTCGACCACTCTCCCCCCGCGAGCAAGTTAGCGTTTGTGATTTGGTTTCTATGTGTTTGTGTAACTAGACGGTCATTTTATGCCAACTTTTCCTGTCGTCTGTGATGCTATTGTTAGCATTAACCAGCAAATAACGCAGCTGGATGCTCCTAATAAAGAGTCCCTACAATATATTTCTAGACAGTAGTAAATGTAATAAAAGTCACCTCTAAATATTTCTATAATTGCTTACAGTGAGCCAAATAAGAAATATTTTTAAAGAACGACAAGAAGCCATATCATAAAGTACACATTAATACATAATACACATTAATATTAATTTTACATGAAATGTCTGGGACTGTGATGAAAAGTATCTGAATGACAGGCGCCAGAGGAAACAGCATGCATGTAAACACAGTCGTCATAGTCAAGAACACTAAACATTTAGCCTGGACCTATTTTTTTACTAAATTGATCTATTTTCAACTAAATACCCAAATATTTGTTCTTGTCCATACTGACTGGAGAGATTCGGAGTTCATATGGCAGGTTTAGTACAACTGATTTGAGTTTGGCAGCCTTTTTTATGCCTGATCAAAGAAAAAGGTTTTAGTAAACAAATCATCTGGAAGTGAACGGATATTGGATAAATAGAAAACACAAATCCAAAGGAAACATTTTCCAAAACTTCTAATAGCTGAATTGTTTAAACCCCATTTATAGCAAGAAAGTTTCACTTCTTGGAAGGACAGGAGGATCGACACCTGCCTGTTTCAGCTTCTTTATTCTCTTTTACCTGTTTTTATTTTCATCAGGACTACAAGTGAACAATGGGGATCAAAGAGCTCCAGCTTGCGTCAGATTCACATCATAACTCTATTCTGACTTCTCTGCATCAACTGAGGACCAAGGGCCAGTTTTGTGATGTCACAGTGGAAGTGGACTATGAGGGAGACGTGCAGGAGTTTCAGGCCCATCAGGTGATGCTTGCTGCATCCAGCGGCTACTTCAAGAACATCCTTTTATCTCCAGATGCAATCAGAGACAAGTTATCACTCTCAACTATCAAAGTCAGTGATTTTTCCAAGTTTTTGGACTTTGTGTACACTGGAAAGGTTGAAATGGACAGAAGCAACATTGGTGACATTCAAGTTGTGGCACAGTTATTGGATTGTGAGAGTCTGTCTGAGATTTGTGGTAAGGCCTTGGGTGCTGGAGTGGCACAAAATACCCAAACGACAAAATGTGTACCCAAAGACCGATCTGCAGATGAAGCATGTGCTGACGAGCAAAACGAAAAGACCAAACAAAAGAAGCGAACTCAAAGCTCCCCTCTTCAACTGCAGAATGCTCCTCAGAGCTCGGAGAAAGAGAAAGTTCCTACGAAAAGGATGAAGGTGAAAAACATTCTGAAGAAAAAAAAACGAGGAAAGAAGTTGAAACTGAAAGTGGCGGGCCGTAAAGTTCTCCAGAGGCGCTTGTATTACTCTTCAAATGAGAACCTTCATGGTGAAAACCGAGGTAACGATTCAGTCGCAGAAGAGAACAGGAATGAAGACGAGGCTCAGTCAGACAAGGAAAAGGGTGAAGTAGATGATCCAGACGCTTCTCTGATGGAGTCGCCCTCAAATCTGCATGATTGGGACTGTGAGGAAGACGTGCCCAGCATTGATTCTCATGAATCCTTGTTTACTTTGGGGGAGGGGGAGGAAATTAAAGGACAGTCACAAGAGAAACTGCATAAAGCATCCAAGGCTCAGTTCCAATGTAACAAGTGTCAGCGAACCTTTCACTACGAGAAAAGCTACTTGAAGCACATCAGGTAATTTTCAGCATCAAGAACAAACTGTGATGTCACAGTAACCTTGAGCCACAGTTAATAACCAGCTTTACTCATGAGTTATATTCTTCCCATGAAGTCAGATAAAATTAATAAATAATTTAGAGGCTTTGTCTCTAAAAAACAGTAGCCTAGAATCTACACCGTCATTTGCTGAAGCAAAGTAATTTTGCTTTGCATATTGGTCTAGGCATGCTCCATTGGAAACTCCGCTAGCCCGGCTAGTATTGTGGCCGACCAATCACAGCGCGTTTATCTTGAAAAACGATGTGTTGTTTAATGTAGTTCTTCCACAATTTAATGGCGGGCTGTCCCATTGGCTGACATTTGTAGCGCTCCAATCAAGGCGGTCTTTTGGTTTAGTGGGCCAATAGGGATACTAAAGCTTGGTTTATGCTTGACGCATTCACTTTCCGCTTGGTGATGCGGCTCGCGGATGGAACGCGCTTCACAACTCGCAGCATTGATGGTTCGTGCGGCTCGTCTCTGCGGTGAGCCAATATACTCCCAAACTGTAGGGGGCAGCATGGAGCTCTACGGCGTGCATCCAACACTACACCATAGTAGAAGTAGAAATTACTGTTGTTACAACATGGCATTCCAGCATTTTTAACAGTGTCCTCGTCTTTTCCGACAGTCCGAGCTATTTCTCTCCAAGAATTATTAACAACATGTTGATCACGGTGATCTCTGAGAGCTGAATCATACAAATGTCTGTATTTGCGAACCTCTGCCATACTAGTTCTTGCCAGTCCGCCATGTTTTTCCGCATCCGACCGTCTGCGTGGTTAAATTTCCTAGGTGCGCGGTGTGGAAATTTTCGGCCATGCGGAGGCGCGGTGGAGGGGCGTGGGTGTTAAAATTACGTAATTTTGCTGCACGTCAAGAATTAACCAACCTTAAGTCACGCCCACCTTCTTCTGGACCATGGGTCCCCGAATGGACACTATTTTCTAATTCTGCTTGTTATGTGCCATGGATTTCACATTTGATGTTTGTGGATTTTAAATACAACTATATACATAACATCGATTTTAGATGCACCCTTATAGGGCTGGGCGATACGGCCTAAAATGAATATACCGATATGTTGAGGATTTCACCTCGATAACGATAAATGACTACAGGTATGCGCAGAAACAAAGGTTGTCCACTAGGTGGGGCTGTCATGTTTATTACGTTGAGTCACATTAGCCTTGTTTGAGTTGAGCAGCACCTGGCCTGGAAAAGACAAGCAGACGGACGCAGCAGGGGGAGTGGCTGAAAGCCGACGTTCAAGTCGGTCAGATTTCCCTACATGTAGCTTGCAGGTGACGATGGATGAGATATGCGTTGGCGTTCATACTTGTTTATTTTTTTTATTTTAATTCTAGTGCCTGTTAGCAACTGAAACACATCCTCACAATATCATATATTGTACACATGTGCATATTAAGATATGACTGTAATAATAAGTAAAGGTTATCAGCTGAAGATTTTAATGTGCTTGTAAGAAATGGGACAAAGCAAGTCACGTTTCTCTTTATGGCCTATATAGTTGTCATCATCAACGTAACATGATTTACAGAATACATGTGACCAACTAACATTTCGCATCCTACCTCCAGATGTTTGGATCAAAATGTGAACAAATCAGATTTTAGATCAGGTGAGAGCCAGGCGTTTCCCGTCAAGCTCTAGGTTTTGCAGCTGGTGGAGAGGAACTGCAGCGCCTTGCTCCAAAATCTGCAGCCGCCTTGATTTCACAAGGTTATCGTATGTATCCCACATAGGCATGACGTCAGAGCAAGTCAGCGTTAAGTCGGACACAAACTTAACCGGTATGCACTGTGCGCTGATCACCAATGATCTAATCTGTGCAGAACTGGCTTATCTCGAACACGGACGTTTTTACGTGACTCAAGGTGGTACAGCTTCTTAAAGGGACATGAACGTTGTCAACCTACACACATCTTTAAATTTTTTTTAGTGATGCACGATAAGGAATTTTTACAACCGATAACCGATAATTCCTGCTTCTTAATCTGATAACCAGCTGATAATTGCTTTTTCAAAAATATCTGGAGAAAACTCTGGAGAAATTACTTGAACTTAGGCATACTAAGTACGAACTTTTATAAGCTAATAAATCTCAAAGTACGTGGCTGGTGTGGTCGAAACACACTTCATTACTTTTTATATAAATTGAAGTACAACGTATGAGCGATTCAGGGCCTAAGGCAAAACGGATTAGATAATAGATCTTTTAGCTCCATTGGCTTGTTTATTTATTTATTTATTTATTTATTTATTTCATTCTTCTGGGGACCCATGAGCTGACCAGAAAGGGAGGAGACTTAGGCTCCCTATCATCGTTATATCAGCCAGAAGGGCAGGATGTTACAGCAAACCTAGAGGGACCCAGCTTCGTAGCCGTTTGGTGGGCAAATCACAGCGGGATATTACTGAAAAACAAAGATGGCGACCTCTTGTTTGAAACTGCTTTGGCGTCCACTTTAAACTATTTTGACTTGGACTTTTCTTTGAGTCAAGAGCAGATAGAGGTACTTAAATTTATTTAGAAAAAGGATGTGTTTGAGTCTTCTTTGAAGGAGTATGGCAGACTGCCTCGTTGACTGACATCCTTAGCAGTGAGTACGTCATGTTGTTTGTTATCCAATAGCATGCAGAGACAGTTTGAAAGACAACCATAGATCCCGCCCCACGACTGAGAGCTGGTAATGGATCATGGCCAGACTATTCACATATAGGAAGGCCTTCCAGGCTACTAAAAAGTTCATATCCCTGTAAATGTCTATTTGAATGTCACTCTAAATAATTTTTCCCATTCTCTTAGTACGTACCATGGAGTGAAAGCTGATTTCGTCTATCGCTGCGAGACCTGCCAGCAGACATTTGCTAATCGCAGCAACCTCAAAATCCATGAAAAGCACGTTCACAGTAACGAGAGGCTTTTTGAGTGCAGCCAGTGCGACAAGACCTTCAAACGGAAGAAGGATGTTGTCCGGCACACGAAACAGGTGAGGAGCAACAGATCTTTGCAATCCTTTTCCTCAGCGTCAGAGAGTAACACATGCTGCGTTTCAGGTACACGAACGGGTTATGCGACATCTGTGCCTCAGCTGTGGGAAAGCCCTTAGCTCCAAGGCTGCCTTGTCGTTGCATGAGAGGACACACACAGGCACTAAGCCATACGAGTGTACCGAATGCAAGGCCAGATTTACCCAGAACTCTGCCCTTAAGATGCATCGCAGGTAGACAGCTCGTCCTTTCTTATATTTCTGTTGCTTTGTCACAAGATGTGTTGAGTAGCTCTTCTCTCTTGAGTAGTCCTTTTCTCTAAGACGTTTGTCATTCCTTTGTCAGTGTAAGGAGATGCTGTTTATTTTACTTGAAAACAAAGTTTACCTGGATCAATGATAAAGGCTCAATCCGCATGTTTATACGCGTCTAGGACTCACACCGGTGAGAAGCCATATGCATGTGACGAATGTGATGCCCGCTTCACTCAGAAGCACATGTTGGCCTATCATAAACGATCACACACAGGTAAAACAATCATTACTGTGTTTCAGGTCTTTATTATCAAAACACCAAATAGAATATGGCTGTATACATACACACAGTTGACTATTTCTGGTCTTGTTTTAGGGGAGAAACCCTATATGTGTGAGGCCTGTGGGAAAAGCTTTGCCTCTAAAGAATACCTTAGGTACCACTCAAACATCCACACAGGCTCCAGGCCGTACAAGTGTGATCAGTGTGGTAGAGGCTTCGCACAAAGGAACTCTCTCAACCAACATTTAAAAATACATACAGGTAACTTTGAGTGTTTATGTACTTTTGGTTATATACTTTTTTATGTGATTTACTTTCTGAACTGACTGTGTTCAAGGTGAGCGTCCCTACAGCTGTAAAGACTGTGATAAACAGTTCACTCAGCTTAACGCTCTCCAAAGGCACCAGCGGATTCACACTGGAGAGAAGCCATACATGTGTGGACTCTGTAATCGTACCTTTACTGACAAGTCCACTCTTCGACGGCACACTCAGGTAATGAATACAATTTAATCTGACATCAAACTACGATCAGCCACAGCATAGCACATCTTTGCACGAGCTTGGAAAGTATGAAGAATGTAGTGGGCTCCTTGTTGCTCACGACAGCTTTGTGAGTTTTGAGCATTCACAAAACTTTCACAATGACGTGATCTTTGAACAACTTGTTGAGATCCTGGATGGAGCAGGTGGCAGCATGGACGATATGGGGTCTACGTGCATTGGCGTCACTCTGACCCCATCAAACCGTTATAGTCATAGTAGAATAACACATTTTTGTGCAAAGCATTATCCTAACAGTGTGTGAGAGAGCCATGCCAGTGTTGTCCCGGGTTACTTCCAGCCGATTGTTTTCACAGGAAAGGTTTTCCAAACTTGCCAAAATCAGTACAGGTCTTATAAAGTGGAGTAGTGACTTAATCCAGTTAGGATCCCAAGGGGTATCCCTCTTATTATTTATTAAAACAGGGCTATTTTCATTCAAGTTTCAGGCTTGGGCGGTATCCAAATTTAAATACCGTCTATCTTCCTCCACATTTTACCACGGTGTACGGTATTACTGGGACTAATTTAAAAATGATGATGTAAGCCTCAAGTAGAATTACCAAACTGTTGGCTTGGACCTTCACCGTTTAGAAACTGAATAACAAACACTATTACTAAACCAATTACAACATCCATCCATTCTGTTCCACTTATCCGAAGTTGGGTCGCGAGGGCAGCAGCCTAAGCAGGGAGGCCCAGACTTCTCTTTCCCCAGCTACTTGGACAAGTTCCTCTGTGGAAATCCCATGGTGTTCCGAAACATAGTCCCTCCAGCGTGCCCTGGGTTATCCTTTGGGTCTCCTCTCATTTGGATATGCCCGGAAAACGTCACCAGGGCAGCGTCCAGTAGGAATCCTAACTAGATGCCCAAGCCACTTCAATTGGCTCCTCTTGATTTGGAGGAGCAGCATATCTACTCCAAGCTCCTCCCAGATGACCGAGTTACTCACTCCATCTCTAAGGGAGAGCCCAGACATTCTGTGGTGAAAACTCATTTTGGTCTCTTGTAGTCACGATCTCATTCTTTCAGTCACAACCCAAAGCTCATTACCATAGGTGAGATTTGTCCTGGCGGTGGAACTGTGGACCAGCTCTATACCCTTGCAAGGGTGATGGAGGGGGCATGGGAGTTTGCCCAACCAATCCACATGTGTTTTGTGGATTTGGAGAAGGCTTATGACCGTGTGCCCAGGGGCACCCTGTGGGGGACGCTCCAGGAGTATGGGGTGGTTGGCTTTCTGTTAAGGGCCATCCAGTCCCTTTACCAGAGGAGCGTGAGTTTGGTCCACATAGCCGGTAGTAAGTCGGACCTGTTCCCGGTGAGGGTTGGACTCCGCCAGGGCTGCCCTTTATCACCGGTTCTGTTCATCACCTTTATGGACAGAATTTCTAGGCGCAGCCGTGGTGTGGAGTGTGTCGAGTTTGGTGGCAGGAGAATCTCATCTCTGCTTTTTGCGGATGATGTGTCCTCCTAGCTTCGTCCAGCTCTGACCTTCAGCTCTTGCTGGGTAGGTTCGCGGCCGAGTGTGAAGCGGCTGGGATGAGGATCAGCACCTCCAAATAAAATGTGTATTAGGTGCACTTGATGCTTTTGAAAATGACACGAGCATGCTTAAATTTCAGATCCATAACTCGGATGCTCCGTGGAAGACCCACCTGGTGGTGCTGGAGGGAAATGTCGAGGAAAAGAAGTCTCCCTCTAAAGAAAAAGCAGATCCAGAGAAGAAACGGACAACTACTAAAGGTTCTGACAATGCTCCTGATGTTTCTGTCTCGGCTCCTGCCACTAGCTCGGCTGTTGTTGATGCTGGTACAACCCAAACAGAAACGACTGTGGTTTCATCTGAGCCGATCACTCTCCCATCTGGCTGGGCCAGCCAAGGAACCATTGCTCTATTGAGCCACGGTGGTATCACTCTATTCCATTCTGACGATCCAGCAGGGATCCAGCCCATAGTAGCTGCTAACGGCACTGGAGCAAGGATAATTTCCTTAGGTTCTACCATCCCTGTCCCTTTCTCCATACCAGTCCCGGCATCTCAACCTGTAACTGTGTCCTCTGAAGGTCCTTCCACATCTCTGTCATCTCTCTCGATTCCCGTTTCTGACGGCATGTTAGCTTCAGTCACAGACATCTCCACCGTCTCCACATCATCTGTGATCGAAGCAGCTGCTTCTCAGACTATTTTAGCTTCACCCGTAGAAAATACAACCATTACTCAGACTTCAGCGTCAGACTATAATGTTGTTATTATAGATGATCGGATTATTCAGAAACAAACATCTGTGGTCCAAAGTGAAGAACAAAATGAGACGGCAGGTGATTCTTCAGTGGAACCTAAAAGCTCAGCAGATCAGCAGATGGTGTAGAAAACGTATTCTTCCCATTAGAACCATTGCAGTGTCCCTGCTTATCTTAAACATCTTAAGGAATTTTGTCTCTCAAAAGAAAACTGGAATTACATTTCCTCCTGCTTTTCAGCCACCAGTGTTTTCAGGACCACCTTCCTTGCAAGCAACCCAAAACTTCAGTTTCTTCAACAAAAACATTGGATGACCTTACAGTAATAATAATAATACATTTTATTTATAATGCACTTTACATTACAGAAGTAATCTCAAAGTGCAGTTTCTCCCATGATTTAGCACTACAGGAACCCTGTGTACGCTAACAAAGATCTAAATAGCTGTTGAGAAGCCCCGCCCTTCTTACCAGTTGGATAACTGAAGTAAAAACTTCATAAATTTTGGATAAACAATGGCGTTTCTGTATTATTTTGTACATTGTCCCCATTGTTTTGAGGTTTAAATTCAAAGTAACGATGAAAGTAAATGTAACTTTTCTTCTATGCCTGGCAAGTCATAATTTACATTCGGCTTTATGTTGAAGAAAAGTAAGGTAGGTATTCTGGTCATTTAGATGTTGCTACCAATGAATTTGAGCACTTTTGTCTGAATAAATCTTTTTTTCTTAGATACTTTTTTCATTGGCATCCTGTTTGACTATCATTAGTCAGATTCCATAGATTGCTTTACTTTTTTTTTTAATGTATCCACATCTTGTTCAAATTGTCTTTTGCTGTAAAAATTTGTGACATAAGTAGCTAATGTCTCCTTTTATTTCCCTGCGCTGGCTCTAAAGCTCAACCGTGGCTATTGGTGGTGGGGTTTAAACTCAACAATGTTGAAACTGTTATCGGATTACTTTCATGAAATTGTTTTGGCCTTTGTGACCAGCTAATGTTTCCTGTGGGGGTTTTTAATTGCAAATCTGTATTTTTACAAAACAGGCAATATTTCCATTTAGATTGTATGCTATCTGTAATACTTTATTTTACATGTATATTATGAACACAACTTGTCTTGGATTAAAATCGCATAGTGTCAGTTCTATTTGGTGTTGGTTTTGTTGTTTTTAATTATGCATATAGATTATTTAGCTCTCAGAGTAAAGTCCTTCACTTCAGATCTCTTCTCAGTGGCCAAGTGGTAGAGTGTCTGCCCTGAGACTTAGAAATCAGGGTTCAAATTGCGGTAAGTTCATACCAACGACTTAACAATGAGACCCAGTACTTCCCTGCTTGACACTCAGTCGTTGTCTTCCTCTGCTTATCCGGGTCCGGGTTGCGGGGGCAGCATCCCAACTAGGGAGCTAGGACCGTCCTCTCCCCGGCCACCTCCGCCAGCTCCTCCGGCAAGACTCAAAGGCGTTCCCGGACCAGATTGGAGATGTAACCTCTCCAACGTGTCCTGGGTCGACCCGGGGGCCTCCTGCCGGCAGGACATGCCCGAAACACCTCCCCAGGGAGGCGTCCAGGAGGCATCCTGACCAGATGCCCAAACCACCTCAACTGACTCCTTTCGATCCGGAGGAGCAGCGGTTCTACTCCGTGTCCCTCCCGAATGTCCGACCTCCTCACCCTATCTCTAAGGCTGAGCCCGGCCACCCTACGGAGGAAACTCATTTTGGCCGCTTGTATCCGCGATCTCGTTCTTTCGGTCATTACCCAAAGCTCATGACCATAGGTGAGGAATGGGACATAGATTGACCAGTAAATCGAGAGCCTGGCTTTCTGGCTCAGCTCCCTCTTCACCACGACAGATCGGCTCAACGTCCGCCTCACTGCAGACGCCGAACCAATCCGCCTGTCGATCTCCCGATCCCTCCTACCCTCAGTCGCGTACAAAATCCCGAGATGTTTCAACTCCTCCACTTGAGGTAGGACCTCTCTCCGGACCCGGAGTTGGCAAGCGTTGACACTCAGTATTGAGGGATTTAAACCACTGAATAGTTCCCGAGGCCACAGCCACTGCTGCAGCTCACTGCTCCCCAGGGGGATGGGTTAAATGCAGAGATGTATTTTGCCTGTGTGTATGCTGACTAAAGGGACTTTAACTTGATGGTAACGGTTATGGTTCACTTTAATCCTAATGATGAAGTTTGATTTATTGTTTCATTAGAAAATCTTACCATCTAATTTTGTTGGAAAATAATATGAAAATCTATTTTTTGTTACAAAAGATAACCAACTCAAACGTTTTCCCAAACTCAACTTCATGCAATACATTTATAGACTTTATACAGAATTCATTAAGCTCAATTCAACACAACAGTACTGATATAGTACCTTTATTGATGTTTCCTTTAACAAGCATACGGATCACATTCACAGTCTGTTGTCCCACCTGATAGGTTAGAACACAGGACAACTGACCTTTTATTAGTAAAACCTTTGGTCTGGCTAACACTAGTGAATGTGACTTTACACAAGGACATGCACTACACTCAAAACACAAAACAAATGACTTCCCTGCAAATAAGAGGCAACTATGTTTATTCACAATCAACCTACAACGTAGCTAACCGGTGCAAAAAAAGTATTGTTACATCAACACATCCTAGAGTAATAAAATTATGACTTCATTATGTTTAAATACAAATATTTAACAGTCTACCTTTGTGCATATCATAGTCGTAATTTAGGAAGTTGCTTCGTGGGATGAAAAACCAGAAACAAAATCCATTCTGATGGCTTCGATAAAACCCAGAATTATGAAGCCTCTCACACGCAAATAAGATACTCAAATATTTAAAATATAGATTTTTAAAATATGTACCGTATGTTCACGACCATAAGGCGCACCTAAAAGTCCTAAATTTTCTCCAAAATGTACGCCGCGCCCTATGTGCGCCCATTGTATTGTTGTGAGACGCGAACGTAGTAGAAGACAAGGGGCGTGGAGAGAACGGCAAGGGGCGGATGTGAGCAAAGACGGACCCCGAATAGTTCAAAAGGGCAGGTATGCGCGGTATGCTGAACATTGTTCGGACGGCAACGAGACAGACTCTGACTGTGACAAGAGAGAACCTGGCGTGTTTGACTGTACTCTAGCCCAGTTGTTCTTATCAGATACAGAAGATGAGGACTTTGATGGATTTGATGATTAATTAATAAATAACGCACAACCAAACCCATATTTGCCCCCGCTGCCTTTTTTAATAAAACACAATTCAAGTCACACTATTTTCTTAGGCCTATTAATAACACACATGATTTTATTCATGTGGAAAGTTTGTGTGGTTAAATCCACCAACTACCAGTAAACGCATTCTGAACTTCAACACAGCGCATCAGAAGAGCACGAGCCGTCAGCGCACGCAATGAGGAACTGCACGTGCGCTCTAAACCAGGTCTGAACCAGGACTAGACCAGTAAAGTGAAACATGCTTTTGGCTGTTTATAATTTTCACAATGTCTGGTTTGCACTGATATGTTCCGAGTCCCGAGCCCGCACAGATGTTTTACCGCGCTCGCGCCCTATAACCCGGTGCGCCTTTTGTATGTGTTAAATACCAAAAAGACACCCGTAACTGAAGCTGCGCCCTATAACACGGTACGCCCTATGGTCGTGAAAATACGGTAACTAGATTTAAAAAATAATAAAGACAAGCTGCCTCTGACTAGGAAACCGATACATGCAGTGTCTCTTGTCTACACGTCAGATTTTTAACTGTACCGCTAAGAAAAAAGAATGCAGCAATCCTCTAATCAGAGGTGAGGGCCAGAGGGCTTTACATTCTGACTGGATAAAGGTACGCTTGTAACAAAAAAATAAATAAACCAGAAGCTCTTAAAATACATCAGTGAGCAGGAAAACACTGAATCAGAAGCAGGTGCTCCTCTCTAGGTGTGTGTTGTGTGAAAACATGCGCGGTATTGTCCCTCCATGCTGCATCCCTACCCGGAGTTCATTTTTAATTATTTCAGATCCCCTTCATCACCCTGGATGGTCTTTTTGATGCGCAGCAGGAGAGTTGTGTGCCACTGGTCCAGACGTGAGATGGAGTCGAACTCCTTTACCTGAAACGGGCAGAAATAAAAGCAAAACTACGTGTTTTGTTTCCTTTTATCAGTGGTGCCTACGTAAACACAGTAGGAGATACTAGCCCACAAACGGTAGCAAAAGACTTCACTCTCAGGTCGGACTAGCCAGGATCCATTGTAGCCTCAGCAGGTCTGTCATTGGCCCAAACTATTTTAAGTCCAGCCAATCACAGCACTCTACATTTGCAGAGAGACGGACAGATTTAGGCTACATTCACACTGCAGGCCTTGATGCTCAATTCGATTTTTTGAGTAAATTGGATATTTTTTAAAAACATTTTTATGTGGCTCTTCACATTATGACTAAAATGTGACATCAAACTCTCTCCAGTGTGAACGCTTCACAGCCCCAAAGCGACCCGCATGCGCAGAAGACAAGTCACAATCAGTGGAGTCTAAATCAGGAGAGGTGGAGTTATGATGGGAAAGCCTTCTCTGACCATTCATCCACAGGATCAGGATCATACCTGTCAAGTCTCCCGTTTTGGCCTGGAGACTGCTTTACAAATTGTAAACTATTGTACTCCTTATTCCCGCCGTCTTCCCGATAATTATTCAACAAAAATGTTCAGGTATTAAGTTAATTCCCGGAGACTGAGACCGGTGAGGCGCTTCGTTCCAGCAGCACCTCCCGCTCTCGTTCTCATGCTCTCATCTATTTTTAATTCCTAAACTTAACAGGTTGTCCAGACAGGCTCCTGAATTACTTCTGTCAGCGCTTCTCCTCAGGAACGTCAACACACGACTCCGCAGATTCAGTGACATAGGAGACAGATTTAATGCAACATGACCGTTCAGACGCAGACGCTTTCAAAAACATCAGATATGTATCACAATCAGTACTACATATAAAAGTGACCTGGATTGGATTTGAAAAAAAAATGGATCTGTGCTGTTCAGTCTGTCATTAAAAAAAATCAGATATGGGTCGCATGTGGGGGGAAAAAAATATCAGATTTGATGCGCTTTTGCCTGCAGTGTGAACGTAGCCTTAGCGCCAGAGCTGCAATGGAGAAAAACTACAAAGATGGCCTCGGCTCAGGAACAGCGCTCGCTGGCATCTACTTTGTATGATTTAGACTTTAGCTTTTCTTTGAGACATGAGCAGATGGAGGTACTTCAGTCGTTTATTTTGAAACAGGGTATCTGCAGGTTTAAAGGAGCCAAATTTAAGACTTTTTATGACCTTTTTTAAGGCTACTTTGACCAAATTTAAGCTATTTTTCAAATTAAATTTAAGCTATAATTTCCAGCCATTGCCTGCAACCGGTGCTAACCACGTCGCGAACGTGGGATTAGCCATCCAGTTACCATTAAACTTGCACTTCCCCATGGCGCAAGCTCCCACTAGTTTAACCAGCTAACGTGCTCATCTAAAAATAGTCCCCTTTCACAACCAACTGAATGTGTACGGTTCCACTTACGCCAACATCGTACACAAAAAATGCTGAACACTAACTAGAAATTCATGAAAATTTTATAGAAATAAAATAATCTTGTTTATTGGGTCTTTGGTAATTTAAGACATTTGGAAACTGGATTTAAGGATTATTTGTCATTTTTAAGGATTTCTGAGGACTTAAATTTGGAAAAGCAAATTGAAGACTTTTTAAGGACCTGCGGATACCCAGTTGAAAAAAGGTGTGTTTGCTTCTTTGAGACAGTTTGAAAGACAACTGCAGATTCCGCCCCACGACCGAGCTCAGTCTACGGGTCGTGGCCACACTATATAGTCATATATAGGATGGCTTGCCAGGCTAAGGAGATACACTAGAGATCTGACAACAGTAAAAACTGGAGAAGTTGCAGACTATTTCATACGAAATAGAATACGAAACTTACTGCCTCTGTGAATGCCTCGCTGTTCTGCTCCTCGTGAGCCTCCAGAAGTTTCTGTTAGGAGATGAATTTAAAAAAAAGTGCAAGTTAGCCTCAGAGATTCAAAATATAAAGAAGGGATTCTTCAGAGCATAACTTTGAGCTACCTTTAGCAACTTGCACTCTCTGGAGTCTGAGAAAGCTGGGAACATCTCTTCATATTTCTCCACTGCGATCTGTGGAGACACCCGGACGTGTTAAAAACAGCACTCCACTACCCGACATCCTGGGGGGACCACAGAGCTTACCTTAGCGTTCAGCTCATCAATGATGAAATGACAGAGAGAGGCTTTGAAGAAGTACTCTTTGGCGCTGTATTTCAACAGCGGATTGTCCATTGTGTTCGCTCCGACCTGATCAGATCGTACGATATTAATCTGAAACGCTTTGGTTGTGGAGAAAAGTGAGCGTGAGAACACACCTGCTCGTAGATCTCGATGGCCTTCTGGTACTGCTCCAGCTGAGCGCAGTACGCTCCCACTTTCAGCAGACATTTGTTTGCAGAACTGAGAGAAAGGGCCAAAAATATCATTAAATACAAGATTATGTTACTGAAGAAAGACTTGTTCATCACTTGGGTCTGCTTATTGGCATCGTACACGCTGCATAACAAGGCCACGTTTAATAACAGGAAGCAGCAGTAGCTCAGAAGGTAGAACGGGTTGTCCAGTAATCGGACAATTGCAGGCTCTCCCACCGGAGAATGCTGCTGTTGTGTCCTTGGGCAAGACACTTAACCCCCACTTGCCTGCTGGTGGTGGTAGGAGGGACCGGTGGCGCCTGTGTTCAACAGTCTCGCTTGTGTCAGTACAAGGCAGCTGTGGCTACATTGTAGCTCATCCCCACCAGCGTGTGAATGTGTGTGTGAATGGGTGAATAACTGATTGTGTTGTTTTGCACCTTGGGGGGTTGTAGAACCCTAAGTAGGCGCTATACAAATACAGGCCATTTACTATTTAAGCTATGCCCAGTCATCATGTGGTTATTGACATGTGAAATATGAACAGCAGCAGCTACGTGCAACACTTCCTGTGCAGCCAGGTGTTACGACCCCTGCTACTGGAAGAAAACGAAGAACCCATCCTCTTTGGGGACTGCTGTGCCAGTGCAACCAGCTGATTGGCTGCTTCAGAAGTTTCTGCCGACGCCCTTCTGCTTTGTTATTGGTGTGGCTGTGTGCAGCCTGGACTTTATGAGTGGCTGCACCTGTGCTAAGTGCAAGTTGGAGGGACTCGGGAGGATCAGGTGTTGAGGCTGATCAGAGGGAGCACCTTTGGTAGCTCTTGCCTGTGTGGCATTTTTGGTGAGGCCTTTTAGAGGCTTGGTTTTAATAAAAAAAATATATACTCTTAAACATTAACCTTGTGTCCTGACCTCCTCCTTTTGTTGCAGTCCCATGAGCCGGGCTGTAACAAAAGGAGGGGTCCGCTCCAGCAGAAAGGTCCTAATACCTCTGCTGTAACCACCATGTACTGATGCTGGTAGAAAAGTGACAAATAGAAGATTCAAGCTTTATTTTTTTTACATGGCATCAATACTCTGAACCTAGCAGTTAGCTCATCAATTCTTTAAACTATTTCTGCAAACGAAGGCAACTAAAGAAGCTGCCTACATGTAAAATCACGATTTGTTTAAATAGCTTTTTTTACATAAAGACAATTGATTTTTTTAAACCTTCTTAATAGAATAGATTTTACCTGTTTGACTCCTCTCCTTTGTAGTAGTCTGCTGCTTGTTCGTAATGAGCAATCGCCTTTCCAGAAACAAAAATAGTCACATGGAACACTTTTCTTTTAAAAAAATACTTTACAGACGATGTAATAAACATGTTTTCTGGTATTAGATGACTACCACAAGCTCTGACAATATTACCTTTTCAATATCCACAAGTTCAGACTCAAAGATCTCTGCGATACTGATGTGGTGTTTGGCAGCAATGGTGAATCTTCCCTGGAGGAGCAGGAGGAAGAGGGCAGAAACCATTACTGACTGTCAACTTTAAGGTCAATGAGGATGTTATGTTCCAGTCAAAGAGGCAAGGTGGAGCTACAAAGACTATCTCGTGGACAAACTTTAAGGTTATCGCACCAAATTCATGGAAGTAAGGATGGCGGCAGCCTTGAACCTGAGGGATTGAGTTACTCAGATGATATGGTTTTGGACTATGTTGATAAAGTCAAGTCACAACCAGAAATCCAAATATGAAATAATAACAAAAGCAGACTGACTGCTGTGGATGAGAACACAATCTAAGGGCATCTTACCATGTCTGTGTAAATATCGATGGCAGCATTTAAACACTTGATTGCCTCTTTTAGCAGCACAAAGAAAAGAGGAAGGGACAGTTAGACATCGTGTACACAACATGTCTGTATTGGATGTTAATCCAGCACAGAGACACGAGGAGAGCAAAATACAAAAATCACAGTTTTCTTATAATTGAGACATTACTTGAGGACTCGTGAAAACTTTTCAACTCTTCAGACTTCCACAAAATATGAAATATAAATTTATCCAATCACGGTGTTTCCTATCGTATCATATTTATAACATATAATAATAGTGAATGAACGAAAGGGTTGCAAATACAGAGCAACTGTTTTTCAAAAAGATGTAAACAAAACACAGATTGTCTGATGAAAACAACGTGGGAGAATCAATCAGATTATACGTAGAACTTTTAAGTTCAATAAAACGTTAGTTCAAAGAAAAATGCTGCTTTCTTTAAGTCTGGTTTCGGGACTGAGAAACTGGGAACTCGTCTGTAAACTATGTAGAGAAAATCATTATTAGTTTGTCGACATGTGAGGAATTTGTGTCTGTTCTGGTGTCAAGCCTGAGAAATAATGTATAAAGGGAGTCTAAATCACGCCCATCTACTTCTGGACCATGGGTCCCCAGAATAACTAAAAAAAAGTCTGCAAGTCATTGAAGCTATAAATGTTACTTTTTAATCCCATTTACGTGCCTTGGATTTCACATATGATGTCTGTGAATTTTAAAGACACATTTTGATGCCAAATACGCACTTATTTTCGAACGGGGGGAAACGTTATTTTATATTTCGTGTGAAGATACGTCCAGGACTATAGAAACACATCACCAAAGTGACGTAATTAAACCAGACACGGAGAAAACTGGAGGAAAAATGGCTGTAAGTTCAGCAAACTTCAAATCCTTTCTTCAGAATGACAGAGCCACTATAAATCCTCATTGGTCGCCAGAATAACAAAAAAAAAAGTCTGCAAGTCAATGAGGCTATAAACGTTATTTTTTGATCCCATTTATGTGCCAAGGATGCAAAAAAACAATATTTACTTTCAAAAAACTAATTAAAAATGAAATACTGGAGTCATACGTGCAAATCAATTATATTAAAATAAACTAAATAAATAAAGCTATAGAAGATGTGTGTAGGTATATTCATGTGTTTATGTATAAATATATGTATGTTTGTTTATGTGTTTATGTAGTGGATACGTGTGTATATCTATATGTATATGTATAAATGAAGTATGTGCGACTATATGGGCATGCGATGCACTTTAATGTATATATGTATGTGCAAAAATCCTTTTGCTTTTTGAATTATTATTGCAATTAATTTTTTCGTTCTTCTTTGGAGATTGAACTCGGGATAGCTAACCAGTAAAGCAATTACTTTGTATAGGCCAATTTATAATTATTGTTATTTCACTGTAAAAATGTTATTTTAGTTAAAAAGGGGCAGATAACATAAGTTTTCTTCTTTCTGTTCCCTTTTCATTTTCTTCGTTTGAGAAACCTCATTTTATTTGTTGGTATTGGTTTTTTTTTCCTGTTTTGGTAATAAAGGAAATAAATAAATAAATAATTTTTTTTAATCTGGCCATGTGGTAAGTAGCAGCTACGCTAGGGGAGAGCAGATTCTGTGGTGCAACATGTAGTCACGCTAATTACAAACTCTTACAAGCTGATAAATCTCAAAGACTGGCGTGATCGACCACACATCATTGCTTTTCATTTAAGTTGAAGTACAACATGTGTGCACTTCAGAGCGTACGGTAAAGTGGATTACAAAATAGCTCTTTTAGCCCCGTTGACTCATATTCCTTTTTTCATTCTTCCAGGGATCCATGAGCCGACCGCAAAGGAAAAACTGCTATTAAAAAATGTGTTGTAAAAAATTATGTTATTTGAGAAAAACAGAGCTCTTACTTTTTTTTCGAAGTTAATGCAATACACTCCGACGGCTAACATCTCTTTGACCACTTGAAATAAAAACAACTGTAGAGAATCAAGCTTTTCAAAGTGATATAACATAATTTAATAAGGTTGAACTGCTTGACACATCATCATTTGAGCACTATTTTAGGCCCTGTCCACACGTAGCCGGGGATCTGCCAAAACGTAGATATTTTTCTACGTTTTGGCCTGTCATCCACACGAAAACGGAGTTTTTTCACACGAAAACGGATCTTTTTAAAAACTCCGGCCAAAGTGAAGATCTGCGTTTTCTCCGTTTTGGGTGTCTGCGTGTGGACAGACAAAACTGGAGTTTTAAGGTCCGCAACGTCACTTTCCGCGACAAAAAATGCTGACATCACGTGTGCGACCTGTGTTTACACTAGCCGACAGCATGGATGCCCTCAGAGCTGCGCTCGCTTTATCAATTGTCCAAGCGCTTTTTGCTTGTTTGTTTTTGCAAGAGGAATTACTGCTCCTTGCGGAAGACCCCAGACGAAGGACGAGGTTAAGAACGGGGGAAGTACTGCCGCCTACAGGTCTGGCATGTCCTTAACAACGTATTTATCCGGGTACGTGTGGACAGAGTTTTTTTTTTTTACGAGGTGGTGTGGATGCAAGTTTTTGGAGGGGCGGATATTCGTTTTTAAAAAACCCGGCTACATGTGGACTAGGCCTTATTAGAAGGCTTTGAAATTGCTAGAGAGGACTGATCTAGTGCCACATTGATCGTGGACAATGTTCAAATGTGTGTGTTATTCTTATAATCCACTGTTTTGAAGGGGTGAATGTTATTCTTATTTACCAACCACAGTCTTACCATTAGGGTCAGACTTTTTGTAAGCATTTCCTGCATCGATGAAACTGGTGGCGCAGTCGTGTTTGTTCTGCAGCTGCATGTGAAGACGAGCGGCCTTGCAAAATGCATTTCCAGCAGCTGAAGAAAAGAGAAAAAAGGTGAAAGTTTACAGATAAAATAAATAATCTGTATTTTCCATGCACTTTATGGATCTTTTCTTGCTCTTTATAATACAGCATTAAAACTTTACAGAAATTGCAAATAAGACTTCTACATACCACTCCAGTTCTTGGCCATCTTGAACATGTTGGCAGCTCTGCAATACATCTCACATGCCTCCTCCACTTTGTGATGTCCTCTAGAAGAATACATTAAATAATGAGCAAATTATTACTACATTTAAGGCAGTTAGGTTTATAAATACATCTAATAAACTGGTTTATGTACAAAAGGTGACACATTTCCCAGTAGGATTCAATCCTGAGATTGCAGATTAGTCACAGAATTGCCAGTCTGCAGTAACATCTGGGAGTCGTCTACTGCAGAAATACTGGTAGAGTGAGTGAGCCACAAAGGACTAACACTGCCAACTTAGCAACGTTATCACTCTACAAATGACCTTGTGGAAATGTTTTACGGATTAAAGGAGCGGTCATAAAAAGCAATTAATTTAAAATCACTGATATGGGGATTGACAGGATTGGATAACCATACGCTGGGCTTTTTATCTAACATTGGCCTGTCTCCACCTTGCTGTGATTGATTAGCCAGCTAGCTAACTAACCGTGTTCAACAGCTGAAAACCGAAAACATCTGGTCAGAACCACTTACTACTTCTAAAGGTGTTCCTCAGGGCTCCATCTTGGGCCCAAGTCTATTTTCTATCTACACAAATTATGTTGCCAAAGCTGCTGGTAATTCTCAGATTCACATGTTTGCTGATGACGCCATCTTGTTCTCAGTTGGTTCTTCTCCCATCTCTGCAGCAGCTGCTCTTCAGCTCAGCCTCACCTCTGTATTTTCATAACCTCCATCTCTGCCTTAACGCCAAGACAACCAAATGCATCAACTTTGATAAGAGAACCCTATAATTTGAAAGAGCAAGTCACCTCTCGATCTGTCCTCTCTTCTTCACTCCATTCACAATAAGCATCACACTAGCTCATCATCCTCACCTCGCCTATATTTTTAGTCTTGACAGCCATGCAAGTGCTTCCTTACGGGAAGCAATGGACCTGGTAGTGGTAACGACCCTATAACCCCCACCCCCTGAGAATTCTAACCAAGCCAATCAGTGCTGAGCAGCATATGTCGCACACCATGGTGCTCAGTTTATCATTAACAGCAAAGATCAGAGATATCTGGGATCAAACGTCATGCTAATTGCCATTTGTGGATCTGAAACTGGAAAGTTTGGGAACCGTTGACCTAGATCCCTTTGTTTACATCCATTTGAAGATATATTTATACAATGATTTGTATGCATATTCTGTAAACATCAATTATTGAATAAGAATTAAAACAGCTACATAAGGTAGCAGATGTTTTAATGTTTGTTATTTATTAACACTTGTACAATCTTTGTGCTTCCTTGCTAATCTGAATGTTGTGTAGAGATGGGCTACGTGCCAACTTTTAGTTGCTGACACTGGACGGTACTAGCCGCTGTTCTTTGGTGCAGTGCTGTCTCCTTACCCTCCAAACATTCCGCCCAAAAAAGAGCCAGAAGACTTGACTTTTTTGTCAGCGTCGGCCATTAGCTGAGTCGCTTCCTTCTCTTTGCCCGAGTTGTCCATTTTTGTGTTACTCGGAGCAAACTCCTATTAAACGAGAAGATAGCCGCAGAAGATTCAGTTGAGTAGAGCACGGATTACAGCTGATTTAACGTAGGCGTAAACCCAGCCAACTAGAGGTTTAGGAGGACGCTGTTGCATTGTGGGAAATTGAGTGCCTAAAGCAGTAAACCAAAGCGGTGCAAACATTAAAAGACTACAACTCCCAGAAACGAAAGGAATACGTTTTTGCTAGCAAATACTACGTATACATTTATCGTATCTAAAATTGTAACATTAAATCTCTGTCCTGTATGCTGCAAGTTTATAACTTTATAAGACATAATGTGACATAAATTAAATGTTTTTTCTTCCACCGTTTTATAAAATTTTCTCGTAAAATTGCTCACAATTACCACTGTGGGCTTTTTACACAACAAACTGTCATTGCAGCATCTATTTAACTTCTGATTAATGAAAAAATAAAATGAATGGATGAAAAGGTCGCAATTTCCAAGGAACTTCAATAGTGCACATGGTTGTGTCCACAAGAGGGCGACAAAGCTGCACAATATATAAATACAGACATGCCGTATGTATATATATATATATATATATATATATATATATATATATATATATATATATATATATATATATATATATATATATATATATATTGCTCCTTAACACCTTAATACCTTAATCTCAAGAAATACCTTAATAAAAAACGATCGGTTTTTAATCGGACCTTGATGATGTTTTTCAAAATGAAAGAACTTTTTTCAGATGTGGGCTTAATATGCTGCCTTAAATTTAAAGCGTATCTTACTTTTTTGGGAGCTTTCATTTCATTTCACATGCTCAGATCCCTCTCAAAGCACTGTGCTCAGACTCACCGGCTTGTAAATTCACATAAATATATAAATCATACAAATGACATATGTACTTTGTACTATCTCTACATTTTAAAACACATTCCCCACAGTTTGAAATAGGTTATAAACTTTTTACATTATTAGTTTCATTTGGGATTTTTTTGTACAATACATTGCTGGTTGCTGTATCAACACGAACATGCATCAGAAATGGAAGCACAAATGCAGAGAATAAAGAAAAATGTGATTGTGAAGACAAGTAATTATTTAATATTTTTCAGTTGATAACATTGACTGCAACAAACTGCTGAAGCATGAGACAAACAGGATTATGAACGTAAGAAGATTTGTTGTTCTATTTTGTGAACTCAAGTAATAAGAATAGAATTACGATATTTCAAGAACAGTAGTCGAACGCAATAACTTTGAAAAATGAGACATTTTCTATAAAACTGCTCATTTCCACTTGCTTTATAAAATTAGTATTTGCTGTTTTGTTATTACGGAATGACAAGAAATAAGAATTAAAAATAACATAACTATTGATAAATAAATGTCAAAGAGTTACTGAAACAAAAATCTTATGTAACCATTAAAGGTTAAACTGTGTTGTGTGTCCATCTTCATGTTTTCATAGTGGCTGAGCGGAGAGCTGACCAGGAACAACGGTGGTGGCAAAACCCAGTTGGGTCTGTGATGGAGTGATGCACGCCTGGAGTGATTGCCATCTCATCTACAGTAAGCACACACTCTCTTTCCATCTCTGTCAGATTTTTAACCTTCAAACTGAGCATGTCACACACCTCTCCTAACACACCTGGTTCCAGTTAATGGGCTGCATTTGTCTTTGCAGGGTTCTAACATCAGGCAGAGGGATACTCATGTCCTGAAGAAACCTGCAGCCTGTTGAACCCACTGAAAAACCGAGTTGTACGGCCTTTTTGATTATCTGTTTACTCCATTTAATGCCCCTTGTGTTTTTCATGCCTTTTTGACTTTCTATTTCCTCCCTTAGGTTTTCCAGCTGGGTTCCCTGGTTGCATGGCCTGTTCTCTCATCCTGGCCCTGATGCCGGCTCCTCATGGCTTCCTGGGATGTCCCTCTCTCCTGATACCATCTCATGCCCCCCTCACTTTCCCTCATCTCATTTGCCTCACTGCTGCTGCTGCTTTCTTCATTCTCTGAAATTATAATGGCACTGTTAGAATAAACAATAATTTTTAAATAAAAGAAATACAAATATCTAATATTTCAAAAGATTCATACCACGGTTTACTTGAGTGCAATATGTGTGGTCAGTGGATCAACATGCAGTGGTTCTGCTGTACTTCTCACTTCCTCCTCCTTGGTTCAGGGCGATGAACAAACACAGCATCAGCCCTGAGTCTCACTTTGCCTTGCCTAGTCTTAGTAAACTGTCCCTCCTCAAAATGTGCCTGTAGAGTGGTGTAATAGTTTATTTACTGGCACATTTAACAGTTTTTTTGCAGCCTTGTGCATTTGAGAGCAAAACATGTAGAGCCTTGATAGAAAACATTTGAGTGTGCACATTAAACTCACTGCACACAGCTTTTTGTTATTGTGATCTCTGGTCATGGTGAGGTTGCTCCTGCTGACTTGAGCCAACCATTTTCTTCTTCTCTCTGCGTCTTTGGGGAAGCCATACATTCTGATTCCTCCCTCAGACGGATTGCTACATCCATATGCAGTGCAGCACACCTGTTCCCTCCAGGACATTGATCGGGATGGTCCAGATCCTGATGAGGAGGTACTTCAGCCTGGACAGCCAGAACAGGAAGAGACCAATGAGGCTTACAGTGACGGCGCCAGGGGGGGGCGCTATAGCTACCCCTGGAATAGTCATTGCACCATCATATCGCCCCCAAATAAATATTAGATTTTATTTTTTTTACAATTTAATTTTAATTCAACATATGTATGCGATAATATTTAACATACAAAACAAAAATAATCAGTGAATTATCATATAGATAGTAAAAACTTAAACCAAAACAGGAAATTGATGTTAACCTTTGACCTCATTTTCCACCTGCGAACAAGTGAAAGTTAGAGCTAGTGGTAAAATGGATCGGTTTTTGTTGCCCAAATTTCCGCAGGCTCAGTCAGAAACTAGTGAATCTTTGGAAGTGATCTCAGACCAACAAAAACCTACGGATCTGCATGAAGAGAGTCAACCCTCAACTGTCGCAGCAGTCGAGGGTTTTGCCGCTGGAAATGCTAATACTAATGTTAGCTAACCTTGCAACACTATAGATGGTCTTCTGTGTGGCTGTATGTGTTTATGATTTCATGGAAAAGCCAGCGATTGTTCATATGTTTATGATGAATATTAATGATTGTTTCAGGTGTTGTTGAGGTTTTGTGCACGCATGTGTATCTGCTAGTGTTGAAGGTGTTTTAGAGAACAATAGGTACGCATGACCACTTCCTTCATAGCACCCTCAATAAAAAGACTAGCTCCTTCATAGCACCTGCAGAAAAACATTTTCTGGATCTGTCACTGCTGAGGCTTACCACTGTGATGCAGAGGATGGAGCCCTGGATGCAGAGTACAGATGCTTTTTTCTCCTCTCCCTCCCTCCTCCTCCCAAGTCTCTCTGTCCTGTGTGCCTGTGCTCTGCGCTTTCTGCATTTTTTCTGGAAACTGGAAATTATTAAACATGGATCTGGTCAGTTGGTCTCTCAACACGATTGACAAATTTTTTTCAACAATGAGAACGGGAGAAGGGGCTCCCGGTTACCCCTCTGGGACAGAACCAGCTGGGCATATCATGGACTCCTGGAAACAGTGGAACCTGATCTGCCTCTCTCAACTGTCTGTAGCGGATTCTGAAGATGTTTGGATATTCGTCGTTTTGGTGTTGGGATTCCTGCTGTTTGGCCTGAGCGGTTGGTTACCTATACCTGAAAATTAACAAGCTTTCGAGTAATATTGGCTTAATCCCGAAGCTCAGGGATGGAATGCATCGCGCTGTGAACGCACAAACTCATATAATTGTCGAGATGAGTCGTAAGCTTGGAACTTTGGCTGAGATTCAGGGTCTGGCACAGAAGGTTGATTCAATCAAGGAGAGTTGGCGGGACAGCACAGACTGGAATAGATTGATTACACCATTATTGGACATGGAGGGGTTGAAGACCAACAGAACACTAAGGCAGAGAGGAAATTATCTCTGTCTGTACCCAAAACAATTCTTATCTGAATCTGGTGCCCTTGGAGCCTGTGAAGCTGAAGTGAAAACTCTCCCCTCAGAAGAAATGTGGAATGCTGCCGTTGCTATGGAAACCCTTTCTCCCTATCCCAGCCTGGGCAGGACTGTGACCGGTGGAAGGCCGTGGAACCGTATCTAGCAAGAGTCACTGTGCTCTCTAACCCATTATCCCCCTCCCCTGTCCAAATGGAGGTGATGAGCGCTGCTCTTGCGGCTGCACGCCCTGAAGTGAGGAGAGGCCCAACCCTACCTCCCCACCTAGTGGACACTTATGTTGTGTATCGTCTGAAGTCTGTGTGCATATCTGTCTGAGGTGTTTTTTTGCATAGCAAAGCTACCCTCTCTGTCGGGGGTAACTCTGAAGTGCCTTTTTCCCCTCCCCCCGACTCAATCCTCATATAAACCCTCTTGATCTATAACGGTAGTGCAACTCGTGTTGCGAATGACCACAGTCACCAATTCTTGTCATGTGTCTATGTATGTATGTCTGATCTCAGAATTGTGTGTACTGAAACAGTTGAATTTCCCTCTGGGATTAATAAAGTACTTTTGAATTTGAATTGAATTTTGAATTTGAATCAGAACTGGATCTCAGGCTCTCATTGAAGCAGTTCACAGCTGAGTGTGAAGCAGCTGGGATGAGAATCTGCTCCTCTAAATCTGAGATCATGGTCTTGAAGTCAGAAAAGGGTAGAATGCCTCCTCCAGGTTAGGGATGAGGTCCTGCCTGAAGTGGAGGAATGTAAGTATCTCGGTGTCTTGTTTACGAGTGGTGGAAAGCTGGGCGTTGGACCAATCTGTTGTGGTGAAGAGAGAGCTGAGCCAGAAGGCAAAGTTCTCGATTTACTGGTCGATCTACGTTCCTACCCTCACCTATAGTCACGAGCTTTGGGAAGTGACCGAAAGATTGAGATCACGGGTACAAGCGGCCAAAATTAGATTTCTCTGAAGGGTGGCTGGGCTCTCCCTTAGAGAAGATTAGTCATGTGGGAGGGGTTTGGAGTAGATCTGCTGCTCCTCCATATCGAGAGGAGCCAGTTGAGGTGGCTCAGGCATCTGGTCAGGACGCCTCCTGGACACCTGGTGAGGTTTTCCAGGCATGTCTAACTGGGAGGAGGCCTAAAGGAAGATCAGGACACGTTGGAGAGACAATGTCTCTTGGTTGTCCAGGAAATGCCTCATGATTCCCTCGGTAGAACTGGACCAAGTGGCTGGGGAAAGGGAAGTCTGGGCCTCTCGACTTAGGCTTTTGCCCTGCGACTCAACTCCTGATAAGCAAAAGAAAACTCTTCGGAGAAAACTCATTTCGGCTGCTTGTATCCGCGATCTCGTTCAGTCACTACCCAAAGCTCAGGACCATAGGTGAGGGTAGGAACGTAGATCGACCGGTAATTTGAGAGCTTCACCTTCTGACTCAGCTCTCTTCACCAGGACAGACTGGTACAACACCCGCATCACTGCAGACGCAGCACCGATCTGCCTATCGATCTCATGCTCCAGTTTTCCCTCACTCGTGAACAAGACCCCGAGATACTTAAACTCCTTCACTTGGGGCAGGACCTCATCCCTGACCCGGAGAAGGCATTCTACCCTTTTCCGAATCAAGACCATGGTGTCAGGTTTAGAGGAGCTGATTCTCATTCCAACTGCTTCACACTCGGCTGCGAACCACTCCAGCTAAAGCTGAAGATCACATTCTGATAAAGCCAACAGGACCACATCATCTGCAAAAGGCAGAGACCCGATCCTCAGGCCACCAAAACGGATGCCCTCCACACCTTGGCTGCACCTAGAAATCCTGTCCATAAAGGTTATGAACAGAATCGGTGACAAAGGGCAGCCTTGGCAGAGTCCAACTCTCACTGGGAACGAGCCTGACTTACTGCCGGCAATGTGGACCAAGCGCTGACACCGGTCATACAGGGACCCAACAGCCCATATCAGAGGGCCTTGTGCCCCATACTCCCAGAGTACCCCCCACAGACCCCCCGAGGGATGTGCTCAAACTCCTTCTCCAAATCCACAAAACACATGTAGACTGGTTGGGCAAATTCCCCCTCACCCTCCAGGATCCCCCTAAGGGAGCTGGTCCAGTGTTCCACGGCCAGGACGAAAACCACATTGCTCCTCCTGAATCTGAGTTTCAACATTCTGACGGACCCTCCTCTCCAGAACCCCTGAATAGACCTTACCAGGAAGGCTCAGGAGTGTGATCCCCCTGTAGTTGGAACACACCCTGTGGTCCCCCTTTTTACCACAACACCGGTCTGCCAGTCCAGTGGGACTGCCCCCGATGTCCACACAAAATTGCAGAGCCGCGTCAGCCAACACAGCCCCACAACATCCAGAGCCTTAAGGAATCCGGGCGGATCTCATCCACCCCTGGAGCCTTGCCACAGAGGAGCTTTTTAACCACCTCGGTGACCTCAGCACCAGAGATTTGAGAGGCCAACTCAAAGTCCCCAGACTCTGCTTCCTCACTGGAAGATGTGTCAGTGGGATTGAGGAGGTCTTTGAAATATTCTGCCCACCGATCCACAATGTCCTGAGTAGAGGTCAGCAGCACACCGTCCCCACTATAGATAGTGTTGGTAGCGCACTGCTTTCCCCCCCTCAGGTGCCAGATGGTGGACCAGAATCTCCTCGAAGCCGAACAGAAGTATTGCTCCATGGTCTCACCGAACTCCTCCCATGCCCGGGTTTTTGCCTTGGCCCCGAGGTGCATTCCGCTTGGACTGCCGGCACCCGTCAGCTGCCTCTGGAGTCCCACAGGCCAAAAAGACCTGATAGAACTCTGTCTTCAGCTCGACAGCATGCCTAACCGCCTGTGTCCACCAGGGTCCATTCAGACTCAATGTCCCCCGCCTCCCCCGGCACATTTTGGAAGTTCTGTCTGAGGTGGGAATTGAAGCTCCTTCTGACAGGAGACTCTGCCAGACGTTCCCAGCAGACCCTCGCGATACGTTTGGGCCTGCCTGGTCTGACCAGCATCCTCCCCCACCATCTGAGCCAACTCACCACCAGGTAGTGGTCAGTTGACAGCTCTGCCTCTTTCTTCACCTGTGGGTCCAAGACATGCGGCCGCAGGTCAGATGAAACAACAACAAAGTCGATCATCGAGCTGTGGCCTAAGGTATCCTGGTGCCAAGAGCACATATGGACACCTTTATGTCTGAACATGGTGTTCATTATGGACAATCCATGACTGGCACTGAAGTCCAATAACAAAACACCACTCAAATTCAGATCAGGGGGGCCGTTCCTCCCAACCACACCTCTCCATGTCTCACTGACGTTGTCCACATGAGCGTTAAAGTCCCCCAGGAGAACAAGGGAGTCACCGGAAGGAGCGCTTTCCAGCACCCCCTCCAAGGTCTCCAAAATGGGTGGGTAGTCTGAACTGTAGTTTGATGCATAAGCACAGACCACAGTCAGAACCCGTCCCCCACACTGGGGTAAACCCTAACGTACAGGCACCAAGATGGGGGGCAACTAGTATGCCCACCCCTGCTCGGCGCCACTCAGTGGGAGCAATGCCAAAGTGGTAGAAAGTCCAACCCCTCTCAAGGAAACTGGTTTCAGAGCCAGAGCCATGCATTGAGATGAGTCAGACTATATCTAGTCAGAACCTCTCATCCTCACACACCAACTCAGGCTGCTTCCCCACCAGAGAGGTGACATTCCATGTGCCAAGAGCCAGCTTCTGTAGCCGAGGATCAGATCGCCAAGGTCCCCGCCGTCGACTACCACCCGTCACATACTGCACCCGACCCCTTTGGCCCCTCCCATAAGTGGTGAGCCCATGGGAAGGGGGACCCACATTTCCTCTTCGGGCTGTGCCCGGCCGGGCTCCATGGGTGAAAGCCCGGCCACCAGGTGCTCGCCAATGCGCCTCACCTTCAGGCCTGGCTCCAGAGGGGGGCCCCGGTGACCCACGTCCGGGCAAGGGAACACGGTTTCCATTTACATAAATCATCATAAGAGGTCTTCGGGCTGCTCTTTGTCTGATCCCTCATCGGGAGGCTGTTGATATAAATTTTATATTTTATGTACAAATTTTTACTAATATGTATATTTTAGGCCTTTTTTGAGCAGAACAAGTGAAAAAATAAAATAATGTTTTCTTTTTTATTTAGTTTTGTGGCCCCTAAGGGGTTTTACCTCAATGATTTTGGCATTCTTTGAAAAGTTTGGACATCCCTGCTCTAAACTGTGGATAGAAATTTGCTCTGTTGCCACCAGAAGGCGTATGAACACCTATGTTTGTACTGCTGTAGCTAAAAGTTGATAGTTCCTGCTTTCACAGATGTTTTTTTCTCATTTAACACACACAATACAATTGTGATTTGTATTTTATCCATTGAAAATCAGATTTTTAAAATAATTTCATATGTGTAGAGACGTGCACACAGCAGAGGTTTCAGTAAATAAAAGGGCTGATTAGTGATGATAAAACTCAGTCAAAGGTTAAGTTGCAACTACCCAGACAAGCAGATGACACTGAATGATGACTGTTCTAGTCAGTGCTCCAAACGGGAATCGACTTTAGTCAATCATTAAATAATGGCTATAAATGCTAGCGTAAATCATCAAATGATGTCATCAGTGAGCATTCATCAGATTTTCACTCAAAATAAATTTACAGTGAAATTATAACCAGTTTTATTTCAGGATCATGAGAAACATCCCATGTTTCTGTGTGATAACGGCAACATTCCAGATAAATCTTTAAACCAATCAGTGATCAAAAACATTGATCATAGTGGTGCAGTGATCATGCAAGGATATCTAGACCATTTAGCAGACTCAACATTTCACATTTGGTGTAAGCTGGCTGTTAAACTAAACAGTTTCTTTTCAGGAGTGAATCAATAATTAATGAATAATTAAAAGTACCCATTATGGCTGGAGGAGCCACATTCGTAGACACCCCTAGTGCATTCATTTCTACCGAGGAAGGTGCTTACCTAACTAAAAACACATTTTATCAAGCTTGTTCACAAAATCAGACCCATGGTATGGCATGACAATAAAAAAATATATATATTATTAAACAAAAAAATTACATTTAAATTAAAAATCCTATGAGGTAGGCTAGAAGTCGCTAGTAATTCCACGTTATGTTTTAAACTAAATGCCGGTAGGCTGCACAGAAACGAGTACAGTTGCATTGACTTTGGAGAGTGAGAAGACCCATCCAATATGGCGGTGACGCTGTTACGCTCTCCAGTGCCCAATGAGACATCTTTGTATTCATGTCTTTGTTAGAAGCTGTGTAAATAAGCTAATAACAGTACATTTGGATAGGTGTTTATAGCAACTGTACATTGAAGTTAATATATGAGATGTTTTTGACATAACTGATAAGGTTTTAATAAAACTGGTAGATGTGATCAAGTTACAGAGCAGATAAAATAAATAATTTCTACCTGAAAGTATTTGTCAGAGTTTTAAAAAATGGTAATTTAGTGTAAAGCTTGATCAAACAAGGGTATACTCGTAATAAAAAAAGACAAAAAAGCTAATGAGTTGGTTTTATTAACAACTTGTGTTAGTATGTACACATATATACAGAAAACTCACAGCAAAGTCAGATTCAGACATCACTGCTGAATTCATGTGGCACCAGTCTGTGTGGTGTTGTAGAATTAAACTGGTTTAAAGACTGAGTCTTATTTTTTTACTGATGAACACAAAGGCCTTAAGCAGAAACAAACCAAAATAATTAAATTGACCCTTTAAGGCTGTGGTCTGAGTGCAAATAAACCATTCTTTTCCTCTAATTGGGTACATGTAAGCTACATTATACAGTACAGTTTGAATTGTGTAAGACATAATAGCTAATAATAATAATATGCTAATCAATAAACAGTCTCAAAGGCAAGAAAAGTCGATGCAAGTGCAGTCAACTAAACCTCCTCATTAGGAGGACCTAATCATTGATGTGGTTTCGAAGTGCGTTAAGTTGGTCCAGCAGGAAGTAAAACCTGCACCGTCGTCTAGTTGCACACGCCGTTTGTAGAAAGCAATTCTTACCCAGAATTCCTCAGGAAACAGCATCAGATTGGTACTTGAGAACATCAGGTAACACAAACACACAGCTACATAGCAGAGAATGTAATCCCGCACCACCATAGTTCAGTCATCACCCATAAAATATCAAGTTTCACTTCGACGCAACATCAACCTGCGCTCTAATGTGCAATATCCCAATTCACCAGCATGTAAAGACCTCCGTCCTGGTGTGTGAGAAATGAAGTTTGGCATGGCTTCTTTCTCCATAAATTCATAAAAATCCAACTATAAATAAAAAGCATAAATAAAAAACCTCTGAGGGTTTAATAAAATCCACATGAAAGAGAGAGGAGATGGTCTACGCGGTCTTACGTCTGATGCCAAAAGGAACACCTGATCATCCTGGTCAACTTAAAAAAATATAGACAGAAATCTTTTTTTGGCATTTATCTGAGGGCGCAGAAGCTTCCACTTAATCTTCTAAATCCTACCTAGGTCCGTGTGCGTGTGTGTGTGTGTTTAATAAACTGTTCATGAAGGTAGAAGCTGAGGGATTATTTTATGAAGAGCTAAGGCCAGAATCGGATTCGGCACTTCCAACGTGAGCCTGCGAGGCGGCGCAGGGTACCAATGAGCAGGGGATGGAGTAGCAGGAGCAGGAGGAGCTCTTCAAGGTCTCCTCTGTGATGACTTCCTGCAGGCTGTGCTGCTCCTCTACCTGGAAGATGTTTGGCTGCTCTGCTTGGGCCTCACAAATGCTAGAGAAGAAGAGAAAAGTCTGATTCAGGATCAGTCAGACAAAGGTAACATAATGCAAAGCAAACATCTTTATTGTGTCAGTAAAATCTGAGGCTTCGTATTTAAATCTTGCAAAAAAAGTTGCGAACGTCAGTGGAAACTAGAGCTGCTAATCTAATCACAAGGATGATGTCAGCACGTGCAGTCAGGAATGTAGATGACTGGGATTGTTTTAAAGACCAAGTTCACTCGTGTTCTCATTAAATCTGCTTTGGTCTAGTATAAAAGAATGCCTTGTGAGTCAACCTCTGATGGAGAAAAAGCTCTGGCGCTCCTGTTACAGGAAGTAGAAGTTAGCTGGAGAAGTGGGGAGCAGAAAACTGCAGAATTTGGAGTCATTATTCCTGATATTTGGACATGTTGCCTCTGATTGGCTAACAGCAAAGCAACTCTACCACGGACTGTTTGCTCTGCAACATTGATGTTTGATCTCCGCCAATAACTCAAGCCTGAAGGAGTTCTGTGGAGCTGCTAATGCTAACGGTTAGCTTGTACGAGCCGAGACGTTATCTGCCGTTTCATGGACATTAAACCAACAACAGCCTTCCCCGTCGTGAGTAGACGGGTGAGTACATGAATGTTAGTTGTCAGAGTGACGTGAAGCTGTGTGGCTTTTTCTGACCCGAGCGTGTCCCTGTTTATTTTCCATCAGCGGCTAATGCAGGAAATAGGGGTAGAAGACTTTTTTCATGTTCAGCCTGCATGTTAAACTCAGAGTGACTGACATATTTTAAAATAACCAGTAAGACATTGTCTCTAGTGAACTTGGTCTTTCAGAGCACCGGCTTCATGGAAGAAACAGTATTTTATGTTAATGAAAGTATATGTTTGTGAATATTTGTTGTTACTGTAAGTCTGTAGGTTTTATTCGTGTGACTATATGGTGATACATAGACAAGCTGGATTATAATCATAGGACAATCGGCCCAAATTAGGGGTGGGCGGTATAAACGGTATACGGTAGAAATGATACTAATTTGGCCAATGGTAGAGATTTTGACTATCGGCCTATCGCGGTAGCGCATGCTGATGACATCATCAAGCGGCGTCTGTTGAGGCTGAAAGCATGGAGTCTGTGGTGGAGGAGGTTCTCGTAAAAAAGACCGGTGCAACATTGGTCATTTGGACTTGGTTTGGCTTTAAGGAGTCGGATGTGGAACAGAACAATATCATCTGCAAAGTATGTCGGAAGAAAGTATTAGCGAATAGAGGGAATACATCTAATTTGTTTTACCACCTCAAAACGAAGCACGTTGCGGAATACGAAGAAAGCCAAAACCTGCATCCTCAACAAACGGCCAGTCAGTCGAGCGGTAAGGAAAAAGGTGGTCTTACACACCAGCAGACGGATATTTTACAAGCATTTGCTAAAGGCACTCAGTATGAGAGGAATAATCAATGGTGGATTGATACTACAAACGCCATTACCACGTACCTGTGTAAGGACATGGTGCCGTTTCTTACAGTGGAGAAAAGCGGCTTTCGAGACATGATTAAGACACTCGATCCACGTTACGAGGTACCGAGCCGCAAACACTTCAGCCAAACAGAGATGCCAAAACTGTATGAGAAAGTCTGCGAGCCAGAAAATTAATACATTTTCTTAAAATGGCATTTTATACTGTTTGAAGTGTGTTTATTCTGCTGCTACAATGTATCTGGTATGTGAGTATGTTTAGAAACAGTCGTTTTTGACAGATATACAAAAGAAAGTCATATATCGCAATGTATACCGTTACCGCACTATTTTCATATTATATGGCAATATAGATTTTAGGCCATATCGCCCACCCCAAGCCCAAATATTAAATATTTAATACAAACAACAATTCTGACCTTTGGATTCAGTTTAGTTTTATTTTAAATATATTTAAGATCAGATTAAACTAAGTTTGCACCTATTTTAAAGACAGTAATGTAAACCACGGCTCATGCTAAACCAGGTTTAAACGTGTTGAGGAATGATTGCACTGGTTGCTTCTCTGCCTGCATGAAAAGAATCACCCTTGGAAACCTGAGAGGCCTTTTACATCAGAACTGAACGGGCTAGTTTAAACCATGTAAATCAGCTGGGCTGGTCTGTTTTTACAATCAGCAACAAGGGCACGTTCGGTCGTGAGCGAAAACGCTCTAGCATCTGTCACAGAAAATAAACACTGCTCATGTGACCCATCTAAGGACAGTTAGCCAACACAGACCGACCGTTGAAGAAAAAAACTGACGTCTCATTTTTGAGTGGAAAAGATTCAGATTCAGAAAAGTGTGATCAGAAGAGGATCCAGTGCCATCACCCGGCTCATCATCCACAGCCGCTCAAAGACGTGTACATTTAAGAATTTACCGTGACAAATAAGCTGTGCTGTCTTGCAAAGGGAAGGTGCAAAGCTTTGATTGAAAATGCAGGACGACCTCTGATCAGAGCCAGTAGGTTTGACACCAGCAAACATCTGACTAAAAGCAGCAGCTGGACATTTCTCAAACATAATCAAGTGTCATGCATCTGGAAAGCCATTCGCTCTTTGTTCTACTTTTGCTTCAAGTTGGATTTTTAAATCATCGCAGCAGCAAGCATTAAAAACATGAGAAGGAATTTAAAGCAAACCAGTGCAGAAACGTAACAAAAACGAGAAGTGGCCTCGCTCTTAAATGAAGACAAATGATCACCGTGGGCGTCGACTTCATCAGACAAGCGGTTTTACAAACGCAGCTGTAAGTATGATAAGTCAGTCGCCTCATGTATCATTGTCTAGGAACATGACTGTGTTCCTGCAGCATTGATCAGTATCAGCGTAGGGGGCCAAACAGAAAAGCTGGGGGTGTAAAATGTTGACAAACACTGGAACCAGAGAGAAATTACAGGAGTCTGAAGAACTCGAGTCAAAATACGGGAGCACGCTTTCACAAATTCTGTAAGAAAGAGGCACAGTTATAACAACAACAAGGTGGAAGTGGCTTCATGAACTTTGCTCTACCTTCTGCAGAAGTTGGGTCAAAGTGCAGCCGTCAGCATGTGGAGACATACAGAAGTGAAACAGCCGGACAAGCGGCTCCTGCTGACCGCGCGGTATTTACCAAGCCCAGAGAATTCTACTAAACCCTAATCAGAACAGGATTTACATAACTGCACATTTGTTTCACGTAGACTAGCCAATAAACAATCAGGGCTTTTAATCTACATGGTGCCCGTTGATCCCCATGCTGCTGGAGCCAGATTACACAACACCAACAAGCTGATAAACAACCAGGTTTTATACTTTATCATGAGACTTGGACACCAGCTGCTTGGCTAATGGATTCATCCTCCACTACAGAACAAAAAGTCCCACAGGTCCAAGTGTTTCCTGTTTACTTTAAAGGGCATCAGCTAGGGGTGTAACGGTACACCAAGAGCTCGGTTCTAGGTCTGAAACGAATCGAGTACCTCGAATAATTCGAGTACAAAAAAGCTTCGAGTCAAATTCTCTGCCTCGAAGCTTCGTTTAATTCATGTTTAATTAATTCATGGCTTAGCAATCGCCCGGGGTCATGTTTCACCCGGACCGAAATAAGTGACGCACATACGCACTGCACTGAATGCACACGCGAGTAGCGAACGCAACTTAACTTTCTCTTAAGCCATGGCGGGCAATGTGGACCCCAGTGGAGTGCGAAAAAGATGGAAAATGTCAAAGGTGTGGGACCATTTTTCACGTCGTAAGGCGGACAACGTAGTCCAGTGTAAATACTGTAAAATGGATTTAGCCTACCACATCACCACATCCTCCATGCTGCAGCACCTGACCAGGAAACATCCACATGTAATGGGCCATTCCCATCTGTACCGGGTCGGCCCGGGCCGGGTAGCGTAGGTTGTTTACATATCTGGGTGGCCTGGTATTTTTCCGGGCCAACCAAGGCTCATTCTCAGCCCTCTTCTCGAGGGGGTCTGCTTCAGGCCGACCAGGGCCAACACACCCACTGCTGACAGCAAATTCACACCTTCCATTAGAGCAAGCCTCTGATTGGTGGGTAGAATCAGCCCACATGGGCTTAAGACAAGGATGTGTGGAATCAACCGGGCCAGGCTGGGGCCGACTGGGGCTACCCGGCCCGGGCCGACCCGGTACAGATGGGAATGGCCCATAAATGTCACTTCTGCAAGCGGACTCGGAGGTCCGCTATATATTCTGCGGACACTGTGCGACTTTTTCGTTTGTAGCGCTCAGTTTCAGCTCACACTGTGTGTCTGCTAGCAACACGTCGAACCTAAAAATGTGCTAAAAATAGCAGTTTTTACACAACACGTCAGACTTTTTATTGTGTTGTTATTGATGTCTGTTGTCCCTCACGATTGCTGCAGGAGGACGCGGGTATTGATGAGAGCGGCGGAGGAAAACAAAAGAAAGTAAATAAATGTTCTGTGATCAGTATAATTTGACATAAACATGGCAAACATGCTTTCTCGACAATCCTTGTTAGTGTGAGAAAAAAAGTGTAGAAATTAAAATGGACGTGCTTTAATTAGGGATGCACCGATCAGGTTTTTTGCTGCCGATCACCGATACCGATCACGTGGATTGGCCAGAAATTTTCTACAACATTATAATGAGTGCTACAAACTACATAATCTGGGAATAAAGGAAATGTAACCTAATCTAAAATGGGCTGATCGGTCTGCTTTGATCCATTTTGAAAACTCAAAACCGACAGGGGCGCTATCGGCCGATTGGGATCAAATGCCGATCCATCGGTGCATCCCTAGTTTTAATAGGGAAATAGCTGGCGAGCCATGTTTGCGCATGCGCCTTGAGCGGTTCTGGTGCCGTTTGGGCCGCAGCCGCTCGCAGCGCTACTTCAACAGTTATCCTCCTAGTGTTCGTCTGGCTTGCCGGCTAGTAGATTCTCACACGAGGGGAAAATCGGCTCAGGTCGTATACTTATTTTTTGCACAGGCATTTGTTTACTGAAGTAAAGTTGAAGTGCTGAAGATTTGAAAACTAATTTTGAATAAAACTTGAATAATAACTGGCAATTGTGAGCTCATTTTAAGAGGTCTTTCTGTTTGATATAATGGTTTACAAACACAAAAGGGTCATTTATTAGAGTACTCGATTACAAAAATATTCGATAGCTGCAGCCCTACTCGGTTCGATAAATTTTCGGTATATTATTATATTTATTTATTTCATATCTGAAGAGGCTCCTATAGCGAGCAGAACCAGGTGTCATCACAGGCTGCAGATCTAGCATGATGTCTTTAAATTGTTTCACAGGTTATTAATGCAGCTACGAGTGTCACGCTCAAACAGACCAGCGTTGCGTTTGACTGTTGATGCTCCGTGTTTTTATTTCTGCAGCGAACCTTAAAAACTCACCTCACACCGCCCAGAGTTTCTTCTTTATAACTCCTGTTACATAACGAGCTTCCTCCGTGCCGTATTTTTTGTTGTAGGATGAAAACGTTACACCAGTTGTCCCAGGGGGAAAGTTCAGCAGAGATGTTTGTTTACATTTTTGCCGCTGCGTGTCTAAACAGCGTGAGAGAAGGGCTCCGTTCAGCGTCTCTACAGGCTCCAGTAGCAGCGACAGCCAGCTGGTTTGATCCGCTCGTTGATCAGAATTTGCAGATCACATTTTTTTTAAACGGAGATCAGGCACGTGCAGCCATCATGAGTCACTTAATGCAGCGTCCGTGCAGAAACTCGCCTAGGAACTTTCATCCGCTGCACTTAAAGAGCAAGTCACCCCCAAATAAACTTTTTTTGCTGATAAACTAAATAAACGAGTGTCTGACCGTGCTGCAGACACGTGTCGTCAATAATTTGGCACTTCAGTGCATCTTAGTTAAAATTTAAAAAATCTGCCTAAAACTGGCAGTGTTGTGCCGTCGCCAGGTAAAAACTGCACTATATTTGAATTAAAATCTGCCATCGCTATTGGCTAAGAGGTATGCTATGATGTAAACTGGTACATTATGATGTCACAATGCCGCCGTGAGCCTGTGTGTATTTGTTAGCGGCTCCGCCCTCTCGGTCTGCCAGGCAACAGCATTTGTTGCATTTTTCAAACATGAAGTGGGAGTGGAGTTAGACTCTGGTAGGGGGTGACTTGCTCTTTAAATCACGCTAATAAAAATGTATTATGTACGCAAGTGGACAGAACCAAACGGATCGAACCGAAACACTTCAACACTCCCCTCGTGAACCGTTACAACCCCAGCTTCAGTAGAAAAGCTAGTAAACATGAGCTCCTATTGGATAAACAATAACTATATGAAGGTTTTACAAACATAAAGCTACTGCACGACTCAAAATCCCATTATGCACCAAATTATTCTCACTGAGTGAACTAGAGGTAAAGGATTTCCTATTAAAACTTTTTCAGTGATTAAAGTTCAGATTGTGAGACGTGTGCAAATAAAATGCAACGTAGAGACGATATAATGTCCCATGCTGGAGTAGAGCGACGTGCACAGGAGGCTGTAGTAACACCAAATCCACGGTTCAGAGCAGATGTTTCATTAAATGCAATAAAGTTAGTAGAAAGGTCCTGACCCATAGACACAAACACTTATCTTCCTAAATAATCTTTTATTATCTGAATGTTAATGTCCTGCGTGAGTAAACAGTGTTGAACTCACAGCTAGTGTCAAAAACAACTGGACTGAACCTGAAATCATGTCATCATAAAAACAACAGACAAACACGTGGGGAATGTTGTGTAAGACGACTAAACAACCTGTTAGCTCAAGCTGTCTAGACTAATAAGTAACAGCAAGTTCCTACTGGAAGGGTGTGTGTGCGCGCACGTGTGTGTGTGCCTTTAAAGCTTCTCACACGTGGATCAACGTTACTGAAGTTTAACCGACCTGTCGTAAATGAGCCCGTCGATTCCCCGGGCCCGCAGGCTCCTCCGGGTGTCGTGGTCGTTGTTGTCGTCCCCCCAGCTGAACACCACCAGGCCTTTAGACTGAGCTTCCCTGATGTAATCCAGGTGCTTCAGCAGCTCCTCTGTGTGGGCGCTGATTCCCTTGATGAGCAAATAAATAAATAAGAACATTCGAACCATTTTTAAGTCGTTGGGTTCCATTCCATTTACTTGATAGAGCACATTTAAAAACAGCATGTGAGCTGACCAAAGTGCTGTACAGGGGGTAAAAACATGTAAGGTTAAACGAATAAAACAGCTAGAGCATAGCACAGGGTATCTGCAGGTTTAAGGGAGCCAAATTTAAGACTTTTTAAGACCTTTTTTAAGGCCACTTTGACCAAATTTAAGCTACTTTTGAAATTAAATTTAAGCTATAATTTCTAGCTATTGCCTGGAACCGCGCAAAAGTGGGATTAGCTATCCAGTTACCATTAAACTTGCACTTCCCCATGGCGCAAGCTCCCACTAGCTTAACCAGCTAATGTGCTCATCTAAAAATAGCCCCCTTTCACAACCAACTGAATGTGTACGGTTCTGCTTATGACAATATCATACAAAAAATGCTGAATACTAACTAGAAATTCACAAAATTTTATAGAAACAAAATGATTTTGTTTATTGGGTCTTTGGTAATTTAAGACCTTTGGAAACTGTATTTAAGGATTATTTGTCATTTTTAAGGATTTTTAAGGCCTTAAATTTGGAAAAGCAAATTTAAGACTTTTTAAGGACCCGCGGATACCCTGATAGCACAAAGAACCAAACAAGAGAAATCAATAAAATCGGTAAAAGAACAGTGTAAATAAACCATCGATAAAATGGCTAGGCAGTAAAAGCAAGGGAGTAAAAGTAAGTCTTTGAATGAGACTTAAAACCCCAATGGAGGGGGAGTCTGATATTCAACGGGAGATCATTCCAGAGTTTCGGAGCGCAGACAGAAAAAGCTCGTTCACCACGGGTTTTGCAGCGTAGACGGGGAATCTGTAGTAGGTGTAGGTCACCTGAACGGAGAGTCCTGCCCGGCACATAAGGAGTGAGTAACTCGGATCTGTAAGGTGGTGCTAAGCCATTCGGCGCCTTAAAAACAATCAAATTTTTAAACGTATACGGTAGTGCACAGGAAGCCAGTGAAGTCTTGCTAACATTGGAGTGATGTGCTGCCGACGGCCAGTATTGGTCAGAAATCTTGCTGTCGCATTCTGTATCAGCTGAAGGCGAGATGATGCGGCTTTTGAAATGCCAAACAGAATTGAGTTGGAGTAATCCAACCTTGAGGTGATGAAGGCGTGAATGGTTGTCTCGAGGTGGCGCCGATTCAGAATGGGTTTTAGTTTGGAAAGACGTCTCAGCTGATAAAAACATGATTTAACCTTGTGATTAACGTGTTAGGGTTAGAATGTCTGCATAGGAAATAACTCACCAGAATGTTTTCGCTCTGAGCGAAGCTGATGGCGATCTGAGTGGACTGGCAGCGAATGTCCATCAGCTCCGGATACCTGACTGAAATCCCCTGAGTCAGGAAAAGGATGGGGTACTTGTTCTGCTTGTGACGAACCCTGAAGGACAAACGACTTTTATCAAGCGGCTGTAAGAAAAAGAGACACTTTCTAACAACAGTCTATAACTACCATTTCATTTCTGTTTCACAGTCATGACCGTGGACACGTTTACGGTTTCAGTCGACTAAAACATCATCGATCGCGTTTTGCCTGCAACAGCACTTACATGGTGCAGATATCTGGGTCGAAACATGAGAAGATAATCCGTCTTTTTCCGCCTTTCTGTAGAACGCAGCCAAGGATGATGTCCAGGAAGGAGTTCATGTCAAAGTAGGTGGACAAGTTCCCGTCCCACGATCCATCCTGCAATTAAAAGGCATTATAAATGTTAGCTTTAAGTAGAATTTAAAACGATTCTGCTTCAGAATCTTCACCTTCATCTGACTGATCCACTTCAGTTCGATATTGAAGCCGACGTGTTCGGGAACAGCTTGGAAAATCTTTAGACACAAACAGATAATTGTTTGCCTGTAGCGTAAAATAAAGAGTCCTTTAAATAAAGATCGTCACAACAACGTTATCTTTTACCTGTGGCAGTGAGGGGAATGGCTGGTGTTCATCCACTTCATCTTCATCTTCCAGAAGATCTGCAGCGAATAAGAGTTTTCATCCCCGTTCCACATTTCAGTCTCACACGAGTTTCACGACAAAAGAAAACGGCAAACATCGACTACATCGGAGTTTGCGTGGAACTTTTTGCTCAACAACAAGCAACACTGAGTAGAACGGCTGCACTACAAACAGTCACAGACATTTTGAAGCTGAGCCACGTAAAACATCCAAGCAAAGTCCAAGCAGGAAGGGCTGAACGGAGAAAACAAACAGTCCATACCTTTGTGATCACTTCCTTTCATTGCGGTGACATGGGCCAGCTGTGCAATAAACAGATCATCCGTTTTAATATCAATAACAAACTACACGGTCAGTGAAAGACATCCTTTATAATCCCTAAATCTTTAGGAGGAAGTTTGGTTTCGATCCACGATAATCTCGATGATGATCCTAACCAGATTCTGACAGTAACCCTTTCTTTCCGCCGGCCGTGAAAGCGGTAATAACATAGAGTAACGGCGTTTTGTCCACGACATCATTCCCACCCGGTACGGGAGCAAAAGTGTTCCACATGGCCGATCTCGTGAGGTTACGAAATCACAGGAGAATTGCAACACCTTGTGTGATTCCAGAAGTCCACACACACAACAATAAGCAAAGAGAAAGACAGCTACATGTAGGGCTGGGCGATACGGTCTAAAATCAATATCACCATATTGTGAGGATTTCACCTCGATAATGATAAATGGACGATAACTACAGGTATGCGCAGAAACAAAAGTTCTCCAATAGATGGCGCTGTCACATGTATTACGTTAAATCACTATTTTACTTGACTCAAGGTGGTACAGCTTCTTAAAGAGACATACATACATCTTTTAATATTTTTATTTCAAAATGTATTGGCATGGGAAAATTATCCCGATAAAAGTCAGAAATTTCGATAACGATACATTTTCGATTAATTACCCAGCCCTAGCTGCGTGCATTCAAAAAGGTCTGATTTTCTGTTCCGTTCACACGGCTACGGGGGGTTTTTAACAGCAAATGATGTACATTTACCTGCATGAGACTTTTATTTTGAATGTTTCCGGATGCTTTACATTGCTTTTGTGTTTGACTTCCTGTCTGGTGCATTCTAAGCTGCAGAGTTTGACTTGTTTTCAAAGCATGGTGTGTAAAATATGGACTTTAAGCATAATGACAGTGTCCCCTTGTTTCTGGGGTGTGTCCAAAACGCTGCCGGTGGAAAGGAACTCATCCACTATCACGGCGGTTAATTGCCACGTTTCACAGTCGTTTCGTGCCAATTTCACATCCAGTGGAAAGAAAAGGGTCATACTGTCCACTTCCTTAGCATAACAGCAGTCAGCTGATGAACAAACAAGCCCATAAATGCTTCAGAGGAGGAGAAATGAATTAATAGGGATGTGTAATGGTGAAATTCTGGCTAAACGATACGCATCACGATGCAGGGGAGACGATACGATACATTCAGACGATTTTAGCAATTTTTTAGACTGAATTTATTGTAGGAAAATTCAATAAAGAGTCCAAACTGACACGTAACATGTTTAACATGAGGTATCTGAACCATAACAGAGGGAGTTACATTTCAATAGGGAGCCTAATGGGCCATTCCCATCTGTACCGGGTCGGCCCGGGCCGGGTAGCGTAGGTTGTTTACATATCTGGGTGGCCTGGTATTTTTCCGGGCCAACCAAGGCTCATTCTCAGCCCTCTTCTCGAGGGGGTCTGCTTCAGGCCGACCAGGGCCAACACACCCACTGCTGACAGCAAATCCACACCTTCCATTAGAGCAAGTCTCTGATTGGTGGGTAGAATCAGCCCACATGGGCTTAAGACAAGGATGTGTGGAATCAAACGGGCCAGGCTGGGGCCGACTGGGGCTACCCGGCCCGGGCCGACCCGGTACAGATGGGAATGGTCCATAAGTCACTTCCGCATCATGGATCCCCGGAAGAACGAAAAAAATGAATGCAAGTCAACGTCAACGGGGCTAAAAATACGCTATTTTCTAATCTGCTTTGCCTTACGCCCTGGATCACAAGTGCTGTACTGCAATTTCAATGAAAAGTAATGATGTGCGTTTCGACCATGCCAGTCACGTACTTTGAGATTTATTAGCTTGTAAAAGTGTATAATTAGCATGACTACAAACTATGTGACATCACCACATAATCTCCTCCCCCCTAGCGTAGCTGCTAGTTACCAAATGACCAGATTTATGGTGGCTCTTCCCTCCTGTGGGAAGTTTGCTGAACTTACAGCCCTTTTCCCTCAGTTTTCTCCGTGTCTGGCTCGATGACGTCACTTTCGTGAAGCGCATTTGTGGTCCTGGACTTATTTTCACACAAAACCTAAAAGATGGTGTGTGTCATTTAGCCTTCTCCAGCTGTACGAACTTTAGCCAGCTATCCAACTTGGAATCAGTCATTTGGCCTCACAGCTTATCTGTAAACAAACAGCAGAACGGTGGAACAACACAGACAAGTTAAACCGGCACAAACCTTTAAAAGCTGCAGCTGATCAAATGTCAGATCTTTAACTGGAACCTCGATCAGCTCCAGCTTCTCGTCTTTTTTCTGTCAAACAAAAGCATCAGTATGAAACGGGCTACGGGGGCGAGAATCTGAAGTGACAAGAGTTTTAAATGACCTTTTTGGTGGAAATGCAGCAGGTCAGGTCGTGGTAAACAACTGGTACTTCGTCCTTGGAGAGGTGAACGTCGAACTCCACAAAAGCTGCACCCTGTAGGAACACGAGCATGCTTTAGGAATGAGAGAAGGTTTGCACCACCGCTTATCGCCTCTGTCACTTACGTGCATAGCAGCACTTGTGAACGAGGCTACTGTGTTCTCCCGCACTTTGTAGTGTCTGTAAAACAACAATGTAAACGTTATCGCACACCTCTAATATAGCTAGCATCATTTAGATCCAGGTTTAGACTCAGAACTCACTTGGCAGCATGTGTGCTGCCCGCTCCTCTGTGACCCACATCTACGGTGCTCCTTTTCTTCCAATGTTTCGTGTAGGATGAGCTCATGTCGCACTGGAGCCCCGGGATGGGGCGGATCACCATATAATCCACTAAAAATACAGCAACAGCTACGTAAACATAGCTGAACGCAGCATTCAGGCATTAAATCGTGCGTCTAAATTCTGACCTCTCACTTTCCCGATCGTCTGCCTGGAGTTTCGTCCCATTATGGGAAGCGTGACAACTCCCAAGTCCTTGCCGCTCTCGAAAAACGAAGAGGAGAGGAGGCAGGCTGTCCCCACGTGACCAGGATGGATGTCCCCTTGGACTACATGCTCACTCAGATCCTCCTGCAATCAAATTCTGGATTAGCACAACGGCAAACCGCTGAAAAAGATAAAAATGTGAGTGGATGTGGTTTTTTTGTCACCTCAAAGAACTCAAAGGTGAGCTCCAGGTTGTCGGGGTCCATGGTGTGGATACTGTACTCAGTCCACTGCGTGGGCTCCAGGGCGTAGCCACACTCTGGCTGGGAGTGTCTCGACTTGTAGCCGATAGCATTGATCATACTGATCCCGAGAGTGGGAGTCATCTTGTGCCAAGATGAAGGGGTGGGCTCCTCTTCTTCCTCCTCCTCTTCCTCAAAGCCTTCGAGTGTCAGCTTGATCCTGCAGAGGTGAGTTAATGTCGTCAGCATCGGGTTTTTACGACACGAGTGCAGCTCAGGTTTCCCTCACAGTGGACTTTCTCCTGATGTTTAATTTAGATTCAGTATCCTCCACACCTGAAGCGGGACTTCTTGAACTTCTTCTTAGTGATGGACACCGGAGGCCTCTTGGAATAGTGCAAACGCAGGCGAATGTCTGTCTGGCATGTCAGCCACCCCGAGTCGACACATTTCACCCCATCTGCAGGACAGCGAGTGATAAGGATGTGCTGTGACTTAGTGCATCAGAAGCAGATACCTCAGAGCTGCTACTACAGCAGGAAGAGAAGGGCTTGGACTCCTATGCAGTTCTGACACAAAGTCATACTAAAAATCCTGGGTTGTAAAATTAAGAAAAGAATAAAGCTTGGTTTATGCTTGACGCATTCACGTTCCGCTTGGTGATGCGGCTCGCGGATGGAACGCGCTTCACAACTCGCAGCGTTTATGGTTCATGCGGCTTGTCTCTGCGGTGAGCCAATATTCTCCCAAACTGTAGGGGGCAGCATGGAGCTCTACAGCATGCATCCAACACTACACCATAGTAGAAGTAAAAATTACTGTTGTTTACAACATGGCATTCCAGCACTTTTTAACAGCGTCCTCGTCTTTTCCGACAGTGCGAGCTATTTCTCTTCAAGAATTATTAACATGTTGATCACGGTGATCTCTGAGAGCTGAATCATACAAATGTCTGTATTTACGAACCTCTGCCATACTAGTTCTTGCCAGTCCGCCATGTTTTTCCACGTCCGACCGACCGAGTGGTTAGAAAATTTCCTAGGTGCGCGGTGCGGAAAGTTTGGGCCGTGCGGAGGCGCGGTGGAGGGGCGTGGTTGTTAAAATGACGCAACTTTGCCGCGTGGAGACGTGCGGACCTCGCGGACGCGTCAAGCATAAACCAAGCTTTAGTGAACTTCATGTTAAAGATTTTTAAAAATTGGAAGTTTAAGACGTTGACTGGATCTTTGTTTTTCTATTTCAACTTACCGTGAATTCCAAACTGTCCGTCATCAAAGTCCTGATGTGATTCTGCAGTTTAAGAGAAAAGTTTGATCCGTTAAAAAAATAAATGCAATGTCGTGAGTTGAAGTCAGATCAAATGGAAGCACATCTGAAAGACTAAAAACAAAGTTGTCCAACTCAAACCCACACTGCTTGGCTCTGGACCTGACCTGCCTCAGCTTTAGGAAAGATGGACTAAACATTACAATAAAGAGGTTTATAAAGAAGATTTTTAACTAGAGGTTAGCTAAACATCAGCAGGACTTCAGGGCCAATCTAGCTGGATCTTGTTACAGTAGGAATTACAAGAGTAACACAGATGGGAGGATAGCTGAGCTGCAGCTGTTCTTCCTGTCTGGCTTCGTTTGAATAAGACTAACACAATGGGCCGATAACTATAGATCTACAACACCTCACTGGTTCTACTCTACTGCACTGTTTCCTTTGTGGCTGCAGATCAGTGCAATAAGCACTTTTCCCAACACACACACACATACACACAGCCGGTGTGGATAAAGGCTGCAAGTACATTAAATACTGTGGTAAAGAAGGAAACACTGCAGTTCTTTATAAATCTAAAGTCCTTCCTCAATGAGAAAAGCAAGAATAAGGTATGGAAGGTTTGAGAATGACAAAGTGGTTTAGAAAACCCGACGGAAGCGTTTTGTTGTTGGTTTATACCTGTGGGGCTCATCGTGCGGGGCTGATGATGGGTCTCCCACATATTGACTATCACTTGACATGGCCCACCTGCACTCTGCAATTCCAATGTCAGGTACAATGTTAGGCTTATAAGGTTTTTCAAATCAGATACATTGAACTACTGCTCTAACTGGTCTCTCGCTGAAGTTTGTGGACCAGAGGATGGGAGGAAAGGAGAATTAGAGCTGGTGCAGTCACAAAGCTGGCTCCCAGCTAGAGCAGTCAGCCACCGTGGGTAGAAATCTGAAACGTGGATTTGTTAGTGAAGGGATTCAAATAAACAAAAAGGCATAAAGACACCCTAAAACATTTATTTAGTTGGAAACTGAACTACTTTGTTGTTCCGTTAGCTTTAGCAACACCACTGCTTGTGTTATGCACTTGTGGGTGAATAAAAAACAACAACAACAAAAACTATAAAGTTTAAGGCCTAGTCCACACGTAGCCGGGGTTTTTTAAAAACGAATATCAGCCCCTCCAAAAACTTGCATCCACACACCCTCGTTTAAAAAAAACTCTGTCCACACGTACCCGGATAAATACGTTGTTAAGGACATGCCAGACCTGTAGGCGGCAGTACTTCCCCCGTTCTTAACCTCGTCCTTCGTCTGGGGTCTTCCGCAAGGAGCAGTAATTCCGCTTGCAAAAACAAACAAGCAAAAAGCGCTTGGACAATTGATAAAGCGAGCGCAGCTCTGAGGGCATCCATGCTGTCAGCTAGTGTAAACACAGGTCGCACATGTGATGTCAGCATTTTGTTGTCGCAGAAAGTGACGTTGCGGACCTTAAAACTCCGGTTTTGTCTGTCCACACGCAGACACCCAAAACGGAGAAAACGCAGATCTTCACTTTGGCCGGAGTTTTTAAAAAGATCAGTTTTCGTGTGAAAAAACTCCGTTTTCGTGTGGATGACAGGCCAAAACGTAGAAAAATATCTACGTTTTGGCAGATCCCCGGCTACGTGTGGACAGGGCCTAAGTCAGGGGTGTCAAACTCATTTTAACTCAGGGGCCACATTGAGGGAAATCTAGTCCCAAGTGGGCCGGACCAGTAAATGAAAAAAAAAAAAACTTCAGATAGTTTTCTTTGTTTTAATACAATCAATATAAAACAAAGCTGGAGCCTGAGGACAGTGTATCCAAAATTGTACAAGTACAACACCTGAAGTGTACTTGAAAATTAAAAATTTTTTTTAAAAAAATCAACAAAAAAAAACATTCCTTAGTGATTCAAAGAGCTTACAGATCACATGGCAAGATCAGTTTCATGCAGCACTTAAAGTATATTTGACTCATTTTACTTTACATCTTTTAGCTTTCACCAGCACATCAATACCAGAAGTCACATCCTGAGTGGCGGCCAACTTCAGGATGTGATTCACGTTCTTGTGTGAGCCTTGAGCGCAGCTTTGTTTTATTTATACTCATTACAGAGAAAACTTGCTCACAATGATAAGTTTATTTTCACTCTACATTGTAACGTATGAAAATAAAGTTCACACAACCATCCTGCGGGCCGGATTTAACCCGCTTGTGGACCGGATTCGGCCCGCGGGCCGCATGTTTGACACCCCTGGCCTAAGTGAAGTACTAAAGGATGCTTTGCCCTGTTGTATGACTGATGGGGTTTCCTCTTCATAATAAAAAGGTTTAATTCACAGACACAGTAGAACTAAATATCCCACCAAGCAGAATACAAGGAAGTTCAGTCAAGGTCAAGATAGTAAAGTCCCCAGAAGCTCTCGCCTGAAAAAAATCTGCACCATTTATTTCATGGAAAACTGATGCCCGGTATGTGACTCTGGGAGTACAATAAGCCAAGAGAGGGATTAGCGCTGGCGCTGAGTAGTCCCACGTGTCAGACTGAAATCTACCAGCTGGACATTGTCATACGTCACAGTGCTGACCTCTAGCTCTCTTTCTGTTCACACCTGGTATTGCTATGTGTTCCGGGGGATGGGATCAAGGTTCAGCTCCAGCTCTAAACTTGACTCTCTGTGCCGTTAGGACGCTTCTCACATGACCGGCGCTCCATTACGCACATAAATACAAACGTCATGCTCAAAAATGTGAAACGTGAGAAGGCGACGAGAAGGCGTTTCTAGGAAACTTCGGAGAAATCATAATTTCAGATGCGTTATTATCAACAGCTGGATATGTAACTGACATGGAAGCATAGAAAAGAAGCCGGTCTGAGTTATGCGGGGCACCTATCACTGTTACACAGCTAATGACCAGTAACAGACATTCAGACGAGCACACACACCCTTTAAAGATCATCCGTACACCGTGTCTGCAGAAGTGAATACACAAACACACAGGAGGATGAGGTTTTCCGATAATTATGTACCCGATGCTTCCAAAATCCAGAGGATTCATAAGCAACTTTTACATTACTTTAAAAACCACTTTTGGCAGCTTACCAAGAGAATCACAATGCATTAGATTTTTGGTTTCAAATACGTCCGAATAAATCCAGAAAAAAACGATATAAAGGGGGCGTCTACATACGGACTTAAGAGATGAGAATTCATACTAGGTGTGAACAGGAAGATCTGTGTTTAAGTTCAAGTTAGTGGTGACTTTAAATGATAAATAAGTAACAGAGCTATTTTGTCCCTGCAAAATCAGAAATGATGTTATGAGGTCACAAAACATCCAGCAGTTCTAGAGTCAAACAGAAGTGAAAAAAGCATTAAACAGCCTATAAATGACTCTGACAAGTGATCTATGGCTTTATAAGACCATTATGAGTGCTTTTTAAGTATTTTAGGTAAAATAAATAAATAAATAAAATGAACTCACTTTTGATTCCAGAAAGAAGCCTTTAAAGTAGCGATACTTGGAAATAACGCCTCTAGGCACAGAGGTGGTTACAGTCCATGTGTGCCTGTAATAAACAACAAATACAAATAAACACAAAGGACATCCACTCGCTGACAAAGGGATTTCATTAAGATATCTAAGGTTTCACATACCCATCATCAACCACGGGGTGTAAAGTCACAGCTTTTTGATAGCTCCAGTTTCCCAAGGCTTCACAGCTACCAACGACTGCAATCACCTCACCTGGGAGTAATCCACAAGGCTAAATTACATTTCTGAGAAGGATGTTTACATTTTCTGATCACTGAGGGTGACGCGACACACCCAGCTTAACGTGCTGTCTTCTTACCAGAAGCATTGGGGACAAGTGTGAAATCAGACGTACCTGGAGATGTTTCTTCCCTGATGGTTAAGGTCACCTGAGTGGTATCCATGGCTGACACTGGCATAAACAACGACTGGCAGCGCAAAAATAGCTGTAAAACAGGAAATCATACCCCTGTATTAGCAGCTACCGATGACAATAATGCAAGTCTGGTTTAAAAGATGCATACAGGCTAAGTGTCTGCTGCAGAAAGACAACGTGTCCAGAACAACCCTGCAAGAAAAACGAAGCTTGGCTGAAGTCGCAGCTAGCTTAACTACCGGTATAAACAAGTCGCGTGTCACGAATAGCTAAACTGCCACAAAAACGGACCCAACATAGCAAAATATTACCTTTTTATTTCTTTGTCGGTTCTAGCCGCTCTGGATGAATGTAATTCGCAGCAAACCTGTTATCTGCCCTTGTCTAACAAGCTAAGAAGCATCGATCCGGACCAAAGGATATTTTAACGGTTCAAAAGCCATTGTCGCTCAGTTCATCTAGCATTGTTAGCCTTAGCCAGAAAAATATACATTTTAGAAAGGAAAGTAAACCCAAATAAACCCCCCAATAAGATACGCTATCGTTCTACCGCCTGGTAGTCATAATATGAACACTCGAGGAATGGTTCTCTGCTGACTGTCTGGCGGATTCAGATAGGCATTCGGCTGAGTCAAGAGCTGCAACCAATAAAACACTTCCGGTGTGTATTTTCAAACTAAAACAATCCCATGAACACGAGTTATGTCCTGGATAAATCTGAGTGTAAACGTTTTGCTGGTAAAATGATTTATTGATCAAAATGATTGCTTTTTATTAGGCAATACATTAGGGCTTTAAGATCTTACCGGGAAGGATTAAAGACAGTGGGGATAGTTTTAAATTTTAATTTAACCTTTTTATTTAACCAGATAAGTCGATTAAGAACTCATTCTCATTTACAACGACAATCTGGCCAAGAGGAAGCAGCAACAGTCACATAAATGTATATTTAAACCAAAGAACATAAGATAGATAAGATAAAAACAAATAGATAGACATAAAGATCAAAGGACTGTTCTCATATACAAAATGTACAAGCAATGTAAACAGACTTAAAACATCTTTAAGTACTCAGAAGCAGGCACATTGATCAGGAACTATCGACTGAAAGGAATTATTGAAGTTAGGCGATGGAATGTAGGTAGTGAGCGTCAGTGGTGTTAGCGTTGAGTTACAGTCGTTGAAAGCAGCAAACTGGAATAAGGAGCAGCCAAAGGAGGAGCCAGCTTTGGGAATAACCATAAAGATTAAGTAACAGGAACGTAAATTGTGCTGGTTGTTGGAAGTGATGAGTAATAAATAAAATGAATAAATAAATGAATAAATAAATAAATAAACAAAAATTGGAACTGTGGCTCAGTAAGAATGTATAATCCCACAGTTAAACAGTTACTGACATTATCCTTCTACACACAAACATTTTGCAATATTCAGTGTGTTCAATACTTGTAAAATTACTGGGTGTACATTAGTATGTTTGTGTCACTTGTGCTGCATATTTTAGAAAATCCAATTTCCTATTTTTATTCATTGCATTTTATTTGTTTGAAGGTTACAATAAAAGTGGCTTTGTGTGTTTACTCCCCCCAGCAGGTCCCTGAGGTCCAGTGATCAAAGCCTACTGGTTGTGCAACGCACCAGGCTAAAGACTAAAGGTGACAGATCATCTGCTGCTGTGGCCCCCAGACTCTGGAACTCTCTCCCCCTGAGCCTGAGATCAGTGGACTCAGTGGTCTCCTTTAAAAAGCAGCTGAAGACTCACTTGTTCAAGCTGGCTTTTGTATGACCTTCTTCAACCCCTCTCTCTTTATTCTTCTCTCCCCACCTATTCCACCTTCCTCAGGATCCGCTGATTTACCTCTTTCCTATTCACTCTCTCTCTTTCTTAACATTTTTTCTTTTAAATCGCAATTGTCTATTTTTGCTCGTAAATATATTTTTAAACATTTTCTAAATGCTTTTTAATATTTTTACATTTTTTGTTTTTGTGAAGCGCCTCGTGATTTTTATCTTGAGAGGCGCTATAGAAATGATATTTTCTTCTTCTTCTTCTACTCGAACCTTTTTTATTATTTTTTCTTCTCCCTTTTCTCTCAGTGCATGTGCTGCTGTAATTTGTGAATTTCCTCACCGTGGGGTTAATACATTCTATTCTATTCTATTCTATTCTATTCTATTCTATTCTATTCTATTCTATTCCAAGATTACTTCAAGACCTCAGGTTAATATCTTGTGATTTTTGCAGTAGCAAGGTAGTCTTTTTTAATGAAATTATTCTATGCCTCAAATGATTTACCATTTTATTTGTTACCAGACTTTGTTCAGGCTACATATTTTAAATAAACAAAAGAGGCAATTATGGTTGAGAAATTACAGATCAATGTGCAGAATTTGTGTCTGAAACAGAGGATGCCTTAAGAACCACATTTATTGTTTTCAATAGGCCTAGACAAAAGCAAAAATGTTACTAGTAGATAGATAGATAGATAGATAGATAGATAGATAGATAGATAGATAGATAGATAGATAGATAGATAGATAGATAGATAGATAGATAGATAGATAGATAGATAGATAGATAGATAGATAGATAGATAGATAGATGATAGGAGTCTTAGGTCCAGATAAAAAAATATATATGAATAAAACAACAAAACATTAAAAACAATTAATGAAACAAAATAGGTAAAAACAAATAGAATAAATAAAAAAGATAAAAGCATAAAAATAAAATAAAAATCTAAATCTATTTCAAAAACTTACAATAAAGATGTTTCACGTAACCACACAAACCAGTGTTTTCTTATACTGGACAAATACAAATTAAATTAAATAAACAGGAGACAAAATTCCACCCTGCCTAACAGCATTACTAACACCAAATGGTGCAGAGATGCTGCCACCCCATTTAACCTGCATCATCTGATGAGCATACCAGTGAGACAGGATTCTCACAATAAACCCAGGGACCCCCGTTGCTTTAACTTAATAAAAGGTTTTCTGTGGTTTACATGATCAAATCTTTAGAAGCATCAATAAAACACATAAGGACAGAAGAGTTTCTATTTCTATACTAGTTTACCATTTCTTTAAGTGCTTATATACACATGTCAGTACCATATTTTGGCTTAAAGCCAAACTGATTATCCAAGGAACTGAGGTACACAGTGATTCTATCAAATAAGATTCTTTCTAAAACTTTAGATAAAACGCTGGCTAGTGCAATCGGCCTAGAATTATCCATTCTGGTCCCCTTCCCAGATTTGTTCTTAATAACTGGGACGAGCAGAATTGCCATCATTGAGTCCGGTAGTATGCCATGAATCATAAACCCTGTAAAACAAAGCGCTAAAAGGGGAGCTAGTCTATGGCTAGCATATTTCAAATGTTCTGCACTAATGTGATCCAGACCACAAGCCTTATTATCAGCCAGTTTGTAAATAGCTTCATGCACCTCATGGGTTGTTTAACACATAGATTCATCATTAATAACAGAGCCATCCTCATACTGATGACTTTTTAAACAGCTGAACAATGCATAATAATGTTGTCTCCATAATGCTGCAATATTGAGTCTGGTGTGGCTATTTTATTTTTATTTTTATTCACTTATTGTTTATATTTTTCGTTGATGTGTGTGTTTTGTGACTGTGTGTGTAACCTGGGCGCTAATTCTCCTGTCACGTGGCAAATCAAATTTATCTGTGGGTATTAATGAAGTTACTTTGACCTTGATATTATCTTCCTCAGAAACACCTTCAACAATACCTGGTAGAGATGATTTGCAATTATTCATTGTTTTTACATCTTTCCAGAAACCTTTGACATCATTACTCATAAATTTCCTGGCCATAGAATCTGCCCATGATCTGCTCATTTTTTGATGTAAAAACGAACGGCATACTTATATCTGGCATTTGCACGTTTTTTCTGTTCAAATTCCAGACCTTGCTTAGGTCTCCCAATCATATCCCAACGTTTTAAAGCTACCCGTGCTTCATCCTGATACATGGCAGAATGTTCTTTTCAGCCAGGCCTGATATAAGGTTTCTGCTTATGCTTACCTTTGACATGAAATGGCTTACCACGTTCGTACAAAGCGTCCACCATGTCATCATACATAGAGCAGAGTTCACTTTTATGTTCGAGATTCTTACAGTTGGCATCTTTACACAGGATAGCCTCTTTAGCCACAGAGACATTGTTTAGATATTGATCTGTATTATTACTATAAGACAATATGTCTTTGTCACTAAATGCTGCCCATTCCAATTTGATATTATCATCAGTATTATTGACATAATTAACTCCCATTGTATCAGGCAGTTGTTCCACATTTATAGAGAAAGCAAAAGGTATGTGATCTGACACAGCTACCCCATACTTTATAGTCATGCTATCTGTTGGGTAATTTTTACTTCTCCATAACCCTGGAACCTGAAATGAACACACATCACGAAAGGGAGACATTTTACACTGAATTGCCAAATGAGGGGGAGACCACCAATGACACTAACCCTCTCCAGAGCTAGATGCCATGCCACTCCCACTTTCTTCAGAGTTTCCAGTGGCTTTAATCAGCAAAGGATGGAGAAGGCGGGGCCTTCTCGGGTTACAGAGGTACAGAGACCCATCACCCCCCACACAAAGGAAGATTCACAGACCAAGCAAAATGAACATTTAATAAAAATACCTAACACTATCCAAAGCTGTATAAGTCCATCAGCTGTACTAATACAATGATCCAGCCATGATGTATCATGCCAAGCCTCACTAATATATGTGTAACTGTCTTTTGGCAAAATCACTTTGCTAGATAGAATAAGATCATGGTCTTCACACAACTGTGTTAAGTGTTTGGCAAGCTGAGATTTTTATTTTTTTTATCTGAGAGATCAGCATTAAAGTCACCCACAACATATATACTATTAGTACTGTGGCTTTGAATAAATGCATTAATAAATGCCAACCTACTAAGATATTCCCCTTCATTTCCAGCAGTTTCATATGGAGTATAAATATTAAGGATAACAAAACTATTGTTATTCTGGATATGTTGTATGCCAATACACCAATCTACATCCAGTCTAACTGGCTTAATTACAGCATGAATTGTTTTGTTCCAAAGCACAGCCACTCCTCCTGATATTCTGCCTCTGACTATAGCTGTGCTGAGATCAGTAGTCGATTCCCCCACTCCCAAAAAATTAGAATTGTGGTGGTTAAGTTTGTCTAGGTCTTGTTTAGGCAGAAAAGTCTCCTGTAAACACAATATTTCACATTCTTCAAGCAAACTGTCCACAACAATACGTCGAGCTCTATCCCCTGCATCCTGGCCCAGACGCAGGCTACGACAGTTACAGGACAGCACCTGAAGAGACATGCTTATGCTGAGGTGTTAGGACCAGGGGGAGCCTCCCCTGCTGGAGTCACATTAGTAGAGCGGAGAGAGCGGGGGTTCCATGGTTGATAATACCACTGGACCAGAGCCCCTTCAGGCCAAAGTTCAGGGTTGTACAGTTCACCGTTTTCATCACACACAGCCGTAACCTTAAAAGAGCCAAACCTGCTCCGTAAATTACCAATTTTTAAACAGGTGACGTCTCTGTTAAGTTTCTCTTTGAGATACAATGAGAGCGTTTCTGCATCAAATTCTGGGGAAATTTTAGTGGCGAACACACTCACTAATTTTGTCTTTACAGTTTTTATGGTACTCACAGTTCCAGTGTGATACTGGCCACAAGCCTTATTATCAGCTAGTTACAGCTCCAGGCCTCTCGTTGTCATGTTCTGTGTCCTGCGTCCCCCTCATGTGTCTCCTTGTGTTCTCCATCCCTCTCTAGGCTCCCCTTATGTGTCTCCTTGTGTTCCTCATTAGCCTCCTTGTGTTCGCCAGCCCACTCCAGGTTTTTCCCTTAGGTGTTCTCCTTAGGTTTCTGTGCCCCTTTAGGTCTCCAGCTCCCTCCAGGTTTCCCTCAGGTTCCCCCTTAGTGATTTCAGATTTAGTTATCCCATCCCGGTTAGTGTTTTTCTTCTGGTGTCTAGTTTTCAGGTTTAGGAGTTCACTTACCTTTAGTTCTCTGTAGATTAATTTTACCTAGTCAGTTTTCCCCACTTAGTTAATTAGCCTCACCTGATCCCTTCTGATGTCACTCGCCACACACCTGTCACCTGTTTCCCTGATTGTTTCCCTCTGTGTATATAACCCTGTCTGCGTCTCAATGTGTCGTCGGTCCTTTGTTTGTGTCAGCGTTGTCTCGTTTCTCCTTTCCTGGTCTCGTGGTCTCTAGGTATTTGGATGTCTCTAGGTTTTGCTCTTTAAAAGAGCTCTTGGTCTCTAGGTTTGCACATTAGGATTTTTGGATTTAGGTTTTTGGCTACCTGCCCTTTTGGATTTTATTTTTGGACAATTATTCCTAAAGAAAGGATTTTATGTTTTTTTTTACCACTCCTGCCTTGTGTCATCCTGGTTCTGCATCCTGGGTCCTAACCTCCTCCTGGCTTTCATCGTGACACTTGTTGCGTCTAGTCATGAAAGGAACATGCATCCTTGCAGCAACCTTCTCCAGTAATAAGAAAAGTCTAGCTAATAAAAGTTTTACACACAAAAGAAAAAAAAGACCTGAGTTAACATTATGTTCATTTTAAAATTTCCTTTTACAAAAAGGCGGCTTATCACAAAGTACTTTTATTTTGAAAGCGTAATTTTATACATTCCACGTTACTTCCGCTGCGTACTTGACGAACTGGTTCATTCCGCCCTGCTCCGGATTTGTGTCGTCGTGTATGCTATGCTGCAGCGTTTATGTGGGACTTTATCAGTAATAAACACGTTTGTTTTGAACACCCCGTGGTTAAAAAACAGGAAAATACAACTTGTTGCTCTGGAGTGATTCACATATTTCTTTAATTTTGTACTAATGCCTACTGAAAACAAAGATAATGTATTACAAACGTACTTGAGTGTCAAAACAAAATTTTTTTTTGGTTGCTGGAACAAACACTGCATAGTTGTTTTGCAAAATAGTGCAGTGAGGGAGGGACTGTGTTGGTCAATGACATCATTACATCTGCAGATCTAAACACACCCAAGAAAAAATAAACATGTCAAGTATTCCTTGCACTTATGAATTCCCCTGCTTGGAAAGCTGAAATCTAAATAAGTCTCTCGTACTGCCTGGTTTTGGAACATATTGTATTACTTCGATGTTTAGGACAGTCATGTTATTGGTCTGTCTGTCGCCATATCAAATGTCCAAAAAATGCTATATTAATGTTCATTTTAATCTGATCACCTTCTAAATATGTTATCAGCAGCATGAACAGGTTAGGTTGTTCAGCTTTTAAGAGTCAAAATGACCAGACAGAAATGGCACGTGACCCATGTCCTATTATGTCTCACATACTGAGACACAACATGAGTTCCATGCAAATGGACGATTTCCAAGAAAACATCTGAACGTTCCATTAGAAGAATTTCTACTGGCACCTCAAAGCCAACCATTTGTTCTGCAGCCCCATCTAGTGTTCAAATACTGCAACATCCATTGAAGCAAATGACCCCCCCCCCCCCCACACACACACACACACACACACACACACACTCCTGCATATTGGTAGAATGCAGTTCCCTCACATTAAAAGTCCTAATTCATGAGGAAAAGGGACTTTGGAGGCTGATGCCTTTCTGGTGAATAAAGAGTGTTTTTATCCAGCAGATGATCAAAGACTATAACAGTTATAATGTTACATGCTACAAAAATAAGCAAACAGACAGTTTAAGTTAAACGAAATGGCAAGTGGAGGTCTTCAGGATAGCCGCCAGGTGTATGGATGAGAGAGAGAGAGATCCCAAATGTAAATTCAAAAGTTCAGAAGAGATCAGCTGAAGCTGCTGAAGTGAACAAGCTCATCTTCCAATGGGAAGATGAGACAGCAGTGCAGGACAACTAGCACCAGAAGATGGTAGACTTGTCAAAGAGATGAAAATCCTCTGGAGGCAGCAGACTTCTTGAGCTCTGCAAATGAAAAATTCTCGGGGGGCGGAGAAAGACTGAAATCTAAGATGTATGAGAAGGAAAGAGGGTCCACCTCAGCTAAATGTGGTTCTAGATAAGAGTTAGCTGAATCTGCACACATTTTAGGATGGGCAAGACATGATGTATTTTTAACTTAAATATCAAAGACTATACCATAAATCTGTGTAGTGTCTACAAATATGCAAGAATAAAGTAATGGTAGAGACATGTTGGTTCAGAGATACATGCATCAGTCAGACCCAACAAACACTGAATCAAAAGTAATGGAGACAGGGTGTTTGATGGCTCTCTAAGGACCTCTTGTGGTTGAAAGGAGTAAAAAAGTTTGCACCAGCAATGCAGACTTATTATTTTTAAACATTTAAACCAGTATTTTCAAGCTTCCTTGAACATCAAAGCAGAATATTTAAAATATGCACAACATTGTTTTTCTCTGTCAAAAATGTGACTGAGAATGATTTTTTTTGGTTTGATGGAATCCTTAGAGCCATTTTCACCTCAGAGCTGAGTACACATTCAGCAATTCAAACTACTGAAGAGAAAACAAACCATTATGCACAATTTCAGGAAATAAACTGTGTATTACATACTGGTAAATCAGTCAATCAATCTGACTTTTATTGTAATGTACAGTTTTAATAATAAAAGAGCGATAAGACATTCTACTGAATTATTAGACATTTTTTGAGACTTTGGCGCATTTACACCCTCACTCATTATCTTTGGGATACTTCTTCATGTTTTAAATCATTTTCTTGAGCCAGTATGTGCTAAAACGACTTTTTTCAGGGTTAATGAAAGGGGGCCACCCAGCTTCCCCCGCCCCCCATGGCTAGAATATTCCACTTGCAACTTCAGAGTTGGAGCTGACATACCAGGCATAGCTGTCTGGTTCCAGCATGTTTCCTGCATGTTTTAGATTGTGAACACAGCTGATTTATTAATCTAGTGATGAATCCATTCTGTAGACACCAGTGAAGGCTGGGGCGATATTTCAGCTTTCAGATCAAGGCAAGGCATCTGTCCGAAAGACCAAAGCAAAACTAATATTCCGCCGGACAGAACTGATGTCTTTTCCGTGCTTCCAGACCATGCCTTTAATTTATGACAGACATACTTCCGGTTTAACGTTGTATATGTTGTGCGTGACGGATTTAAAAGTAAGTACTAAAGGCAAATATTTATATTATATTTATGTTCACTAGTTTGTTTTCATGTTTGGTAGTCCGTCAGCCGCATTTGTTATTTGTTAGCATGTTTAATAGTGTTTAAATGACTGCCGTTAGTTGCTAATACTAAAGCTAGCCCTATGAGATCCATGCTAAGTTGGTAATGTACCTTCAGTTAGACGAGTGTCAGTTTATAATTTGTTTAGTTAGCAGTGAGTGTTGGCTATGTCTTTGTTGGATTATTTAACTTACGGAAGTCACTTTGTTTCGTCCTAGAAACCACACATGTAAAAACACGTATAATACTCCAGTTACATGAGCCTGCTGTTTAATGTCAACGCCAGTAAATTCACTGAGAATACTTCTAGTTCGCCTGGTTCTCTGACCGGAACTTACTGTCCATATTGACTGCCTCAACCAGTCTGTATCCCTTTACTAGTGTAGTGGTACTACAGCATCTTTATTTGTATAGCACATTTCAAACACAAAGGCAATTCAAAGTCCTTTACAGAAGCAAGAACAGCAAACACAGTAAATCAAACAATGAAATGTAGATATTAATTTCAGATTTAACAAACAGATAAAAGGCATAGTCAAAAGGTTGGTAGTTACGGCGCAGAAGGTCTAGCATAAGACACATTCATTCAAAGACTGATGAAAACATGAAGGTTTTTAATTCGGATTTAAAAGTCACTAGAGTTGGGGCACATTTTAGGTCATGAGGAAGCTGAATCCATCTCTGTGCATCATAGTGACTAAAAGCAGCTTCACCCTGTTTGGTTTCAACCCGGGGTTCTACCAGCTGACCTATTTCCAAGGATCTGAGAGCCCTGTTGAGTGTAAAACACTGGAAGGAGACCCGACATGTACTTTGGCCCAATGCCACTGAGAGATTTATAAACTATAGAAGCACTTTGAAGTTGATTCTGTAGTTTTTTTTTTTCATCTATATTTCACCTGGTAAAATGTTTGAGAACCTATTCTCATTTACAAACACTAGGGATTAAAGAACATGGGTGATGTGCTTGGTTCTTTGGGTTCTTGTTAAGACTCTAGCAGCAGCATTCTGAATAAGCTGCAATTGTTTTACAGCTTTTTTGGGAAGACCAGTTAGAAGATCGTTGCAATAGTCCAGCCAGCTGTAGATGAATTATGGGCCATTCCCATCTGTACCGGGTCGGCCCGGGCCGGGTAGCCCCAGTCGGCCCCAGCCTGGCCCGGTTGATTCCACACATCCTTGCCTTAAGCCCATGTGGGCTGATTCTATCCACCAATCAGAGGCTTGCTCTAATGGAAGGTGTGAATTTGCCTTCAGCAGTGGGTGTGTTGGCCCTGGTCGGCCTGAAGCAGACCCCCTCCAGAAGAGGGCTGAGAATGAGCCTTGGTTGGCCCGGAAAAATACCAGGCCACCCAGATATGTAAACAACCTACGCTACCCGGCCCGGGCCGACCCGGTACAGATGGGAATGGCCCATTAGTTTCTCTAGGTCTTGTTTGGGCATGAGACGTCTGAGTCTTGCTAATTGATGGAGATGATCTAGTTATAGATTTAATGTGACCAGTAAAGCTCAGGTCTGCACAGCAAGGAGATAGATTTTGGTTTCGGTAAACGGACACAAGGAAGTGCTAAAAGCAACCCGAAACTGCCTAATCTCCCTTTATTCCATAGGGTCGTAAAACCTACTCATGCATGGAGAGACCATGCTAACTCCAAGCAGAAAGGCTGCAGCTGGGATTTGAACAGGCAACCTTTTCTTTGCAAGAGAACAGTTCTACCAACTGTGTCCCCATGCAGCCCCTTTGCAGCATTTACGTTTATCAAATTAAACAGGAAAGTAAAAGTCTCCTCCAGGGTAACGCAGGTTCATTTTAGCTGAATTATTCTTGTGTGATACACAGAGGCAGCCAAAAACTGCAATTATGCCCACAAGGCAGGAAGGTAATGGGAAACGATTCAATATTCAGATAAAATTAAAATTAGCTCTTTCAACAGCTAAACTCTCTCAAATCCAGAAGGGCAGATCACTGATCAGAGATGCAACAAAACGAGGAATTAAAAGAAATTCCATTATGAAAAAATATGGAAGAATAAACTGAAGTTATCCCCAAATGAGCACAATTTGTGGCATTTCTTCTCCGTTTCAACCCTGAAATGCAAAAAGCCGCCATAATGGTATTACAAAAACTCTACTGAGAATCACGGTGCAACAAAGCCCTTTTCTTGAATATCACTTCACACAATTGTTCATTCTCACGGAGGCATATTCAGACAATCAAAAGAAATCTGACTAACTTTAAGTGTAAATTGCCTCAGCGTGTAGTTTCATCCTAAAATAACATTAGAGTAGGCAGCCAATTGTTGGCTGGTGGTCGAATCGAGCCTCCGGGGGGTGGGGGGGTGGGGTGGTGGTGGATGTGACGGCTCCACAGATCAAGGCATCACACCGTCTCCCATCTTGTCAAAGGTGGTTAGATGGAGGAAATGAACACAGAAACAAAGAGCAGACAGCCCCGAAGGTAAACACGGAGATCGAGATGCCTTATCTGCTTGGTTTCTCCAAAGGAAGTGCAATAACAGCTCGAAGGCTGCTGCTGCAGAATTGTTAGCAGCTGTATGCGTGCGGAGATCGAGATGTGTGATAGTAAATACATCCACAGGCTAAATTTCATTTCCTTTGAAAGGAGAGACTGAAGAGCGCATTATTCTAGCTTTCTGTCCCTGCGTTGGAAGTGATCAGATACCGTGCTCTAACACTTTGATCAGATTTTCTCTTTTGACTCAATGTGAGGGCTACCACTCACTCTTAGATGTTATTTCTAACAGAAAACCCAATTTGCACATAAAAATCAAACAGAACAATTGCAGTAAGAGAGCAGAAGTGCTGTTGTTATTTAATAAACTGAACATATTTATAAAAGGACAAAAACTGGGTTCAGATTACAGTCAAATTAATCTTCTTCTGTTGATTTTAACACCAACCAACCAGTAATAAATAAAATAATAAAAAGTCTTATAAAATGTCTGTGACCTTTTGAAACTAAAACTAGATTTTTCTCGGTTTAGAATCGTGTGCTGCACTTATTCCCTCGGCTCTGGGGCAGCTCTCCTGGACTGAGTGTACACGTGGGACGTTTCCATGGGCAAAAAGGGATGTAGCCAACCCAGGACTGGTTTTGGAGGCAGGAAGTTATCCCAAACGGGAGGTCGTACACCTCCTCAGATGACAGGGAATCTTCAAGAGGTGCTTTATCCCAGGCTTGAAGTCCGCGTTCCTGTTTAGTCCCTGGAAGTTGAATAAAAATGGCTGTGAGACATAATGTGTTGCATTTTGAAATGTTTTACCTTCTCTTTACTGACTAGCTCATTTAACAGACATCATTTAGCTTTTCCATTAATCAGGAGGAGGTCAAAGCACTCTATAATGACAAACAGCTCACAGCAGGGTATCCGCAGGTCCTTAAAAAGTCTTAAAAAGTCTTAAATATGCTTTTCCAAATTTAAGGCCTTAAAAATCCTTAAAAATGACAAATAATCCTTAAATGCAGTTTCCAAAGGTCTTAAATGACCAAAGGCCCTATTACAGCTGTTGCTGTTTACCTCAGAAAACGGACACTGCAGAGTACAATCAGTGCTGCCTCCTCCTCCTACCTGCACAGCTGCACTCACTTGGGCTGATCACCTCCTGAGCAGCATAAAAGGGAGAGCTGCCAGGAGGAAGGGAGAGACTGGATCTGTGCCAGTTCTCTCATGTGCACCATTTGTTTGTGTTTTAATGGCTTTTAAATGGGTTTTAGTTCTTTAAGCTTAGTGAAGCTTAAGAGCTTTTAGAGGTTTTTAACAGATGAGGGACCCAAACTTGTGTGTAAGTCAGTGGACTTTGATTGTGAATGGCTGGGAGCATTTGGATGTCTGTTTTAAACGCAAACCCTTGGCCATTTTAACTGTGTTTTAAGTACTTTTAGATTTGGAGCTTTTTGTCTTTTTAAAATCCTTTTAATAAAATCAATGTTTACAATTTCCACACCTGAAACACATGCCTGTGTTACTCCCGGTCCTTCTCCATATCAACCAATGGAGGACGTAACAGACCCAATAAACAAGTTCATTTTATTATTATAAAATTTTTGTGAATTTCTAGTTAGTGTTCAGCATTTTTTGTGTGTATGATGGTTGGCGTAAGCGGAACCATACACATTCAGTTGGTTGTGAAAGGGGGCTATTTTTAGATGAGCACATTAGCTGGTTAAGCTAATGGGAGCTTGCGCCATGGAAACGTGCAAGTTTAATGGTAACTGGATGGCTAATCCCACGTTCGCGACGTGGTCAGCACCGGTTCCAGGCAATGGCTGGAAATTATAGCTTAAATTTGGTCAAAGTGGCCTTAAAAAAGGTCTTAAAAGGTCTGAAATTTGTCTCCCTTAAACCTGCAGATACCCTGTCACAGGGGCAAGGAAGGTATGGTAACACACCCATTTTTATATTTTAATTTACTCTGAGGGAGAATATTGTCATCAGTAATAAAAACGTGACTCAGTAACAGTCCTCTGCGTCAGCTTACCAGGGATTGTGTTATCAAGGAAGAAGCCAAGGGACCCTCCTACAAACATATGGGTGGTCAACAATACACGCAACACTTGGTCCACCTCTTTGACACCTGAGTCATCCACACAAAAGGGACAAGACAGTAAAACATCACATTGGTTTAGTGAAAACACCTCTACTGGAATCAGTCAAGACAAAAACCATGTCTTACAGTGGGATGTAAAAGTTTGGGCAGCCCCGTTGATCTTCACAATTTCCCAGCGCGTCAAAAACAAACGCTTGGTCAGCCACCCTCTGCCTCAGACCCCTGACGCCAAAAGTGCCCTTTGTCGTCACTTATGTGCAAAAGGGGGTTTTCCCTTTTCTGACTGCAGATCCCAATGCAGCGTAACACTGACGCAGTGGGATGTCCGCAGCCAGGGCACCAAACAAGCTCATTGTACCTCACCCTAACCGTGTCCTCTTATTTAACCTTCCCCACACCCCTATCCTAACCTTAACCATCTTGCTAGTGAACACGTTAGTGATGTGTCGGTCACTCTAAAAGCCGGCTCTATGAAGTGAACGGCGGGAGCCGCCTCGTCATTGGTCGGGTTTGGACCGAGCCAACGCGAGGGGGAGGTTTCAACTACCACGGTGGAGGTTAAAGTAGAGGGTATTTGTAACCTCCCCCTCGCCAGATGGTATGTTCTAACGTTCCCCTTGGGCGGCAAATACGAAAATTCACAGTCAGAATGCACGGGAAACAAACGCTTGACCACAGTGAGAGTAACGTTTTAGGTAGCAAGAGGGTTACGGTTAGGATGAGGGTGAGGGGAAGGTTATAAATAGTGAAACATTAAGGTTTAGGTGCGGTTAAACGAGCTGGTTCGGTGCCGCATCAGCGGACATCCCATCATGCCAGTGTTATGCTGCATTTGGATCTGCAGTTAGAAAAGGGAAAAACCCCCTTTTGCACATAAGTGACGAAAAAGGGCACTTTTGGCATCAGGGGTCTGACGCGGAGGGTGGCTGACCAAGCGTTTGTTTTTGACAAGCTGGGAGTGAGAATGTGTTGGTATAAATCGTTGTTTGCTATGATAAAAATTTCAGTTAAATATATTGTATAGGTATAGGACACACACACACACACACACACACACACACACACACACACACACACACGCACACACACAGAGTAATATTTGAGAAGTGAAACTAAGTTTATAGGATTTACAGAAAGTGTGAAATAACTGTTTAAACATAACATAGACAGCCCATAAATTTGGGCACTATTGTCGTTTTCCTTTAGAACTAATTATTGTAACTCAGAATTGGTTTGGTAAGCTCAGTGACCCTTGACCTCCATAGAGAGGTGAATCCAGCTATGAGAAAGAGTTTTTAAGGGGCTGTAAGTTTCCCTCCTCTTTGAATATTCTCTGAGGAGCAGCAACATGGAGGTCTCAAAACAACTCTCAAACGAAAACAAAGATTGTTCACCATCATGTTTTAGGGGAAGGATAAAGAAAGCCGTCTCAGAGATTTCAGCTGTCTGTTTCCACAGTTAGGAACATATTTAGGAAATTGAAGCTCACATAAACAGTTCAAGTTAAGGCTCCAAGTGGCAGACCAAGATAAACAGAAGAGAAGAATGGTGAGAACAGTCAAGGGTCAACTCACAGGCCAGCAGCAAAGACCTACAACATCATCTTGCTGCAGATGGTGTCGCTGTGCATTGTTGAACTATTCAGTGCACTTTACACAAGGAGATGCTGTATGTGAGAGAGATGCAGAGGAGGCCTTTTCTCCACCCACAACACAAACAGAGCTGCCTGAGGTATGCTAAAGCACATCTGGACAAGCCAGCTCCATGTTGGAATAAGATGCTGTGGACTGATGAAAATAAACAGAGATATTTGGGCTTTAAGGGATTTTAGGGACTTTTGAATTTTTATGCTCGCGATCGCACCCTCAGGCCAAAAGCCTAACAGCACCTTCAATAGTAGGCTCGTGCACGAGGCGCGCATGCTGTACGTGCACACTCCTTAACGAAAATAACAGCTGAGACAGTCCCGTGTGTGTGTGTGTGTGTGTGTGTGTGTGTGTGTGTGTGTGTGTGTGTGTGTGTGTGTGTGTGTGAAGCCCGGAGGACAGGAGAACACGCAGCTAATTAACAAAATAATTTGGTTCTGTACCTTTCTCTTCAGCACAGCCGACAAAGGTTTATGATGGGTCAGTCCTCCTGCATGCTCAGATCATTCCCTTCCCTTGCTTGAAAAATTGTTCCAAAATGAAAGTTGATCCCACATCTTTTTTATCTGTGAATTCAATGCCGTTCGGCGAGTCTCAGAAAAAAATTTGGGCATCTTACTGTAAAAAATACCATAATTTAATGTAAAAAAGAAACTCTAAATCAACTATGTTCACACCCAGAATCAAACCCAGGTCTTCTGCATGGGAGTCAGACATCTTACAAGTTGAACTACACTAGTAACTTTTATAGTATCTGTAACTTTTATATCCTTGATGACAGCTGAAACAACGTCAAACCAAAGAACGGTTCGAAGTGAAAATGGCTATTTTGTTGCTAATTTGCAGGAAATATCTAGAAGAAAGTTCTACAGAAAGTAGCTAAGGGTCCTCAGAAATGTAGCTAGCTTTGTCACTAGGCATTAGGAACAGCGATAAAGTCGCTGAGTTGGCACTGCCTCTCTCTCTGCTGCTAAAGCTACGGATAGCAAATGCTACGGGCTATGCCTGAGCGTGAACACGCATGAAGCAGCCTGCTCGACCCGAGCATTCTCTTTTTCTGTGATTTTACAGAAAAACAGGCAATCACAGTAAAAATGCCAGGGCTCATGCTACAGGACCAGGGCATTGCAGGAGAATGAATGAAGAAGACATTTATTATTTCTATACATGTTTTGGCTGTCAAACTTGCATAACGTCCCTTTGACAATGGGCGTTATGCACGGAGGAAAAAGAACACAGCATTCCAAGAACACCTGCTACATACAGTAAAACATGGTGGTGGTTGCATCATGTTGTGGGGCTGTGTGGCCAGTGCAGGGACTGGGAATCTTGTTAAAGTTGAGGGACACATGGATTCCCTTCAATATCTGTAGATTCTGGAGACCAATGTCCAGCAATCATTGACAAAGCTGAAGCTGCACCAGGGCTAGATCTTTCAACAAGATAACAACCCTAAACACTGCTCAACATCTACTAAGGCATTCATGCAGAGGAACAAGTGGAACGTTCTGGAATGGCTATCTCAGTCCCCAGAGCAGAATATGGTTGAAAACCAGTGGTGTGAGTTAAAGAGAGCTGTCCATGCTCAGAAGCCATCAAACCTGAATGAACTAGAGATTTTTGTAAAGAAGAATGGTCCAAAATACCTTCAACCAGAATCCAGACTCTCACTGGAAGCTATAGGAAGCATTTAAAGGCTGTTGTTTCTGCAAAAGGAGGAAATATTGAGTTCATTTCCTTTTTGTGGTGCCCAAATTTATGCACCTGCATAATTTTTAAACAATTATTGCACACTTTCTGTAAATCCTATAAACTTTGTTCCACTTCTCAAACATCACTGTGTGTGTCTCCTATATGATATATTTAACTGAAAAATGTTATCATAACTAACAACAATTTATACAGGAAACTCATGAAGATTAACTAGACTGACAAAACTGCAACATCCCACCGTAGGTCTTAGTCAAACCTGTTTCTAGAAACTCAGGGTTCCTCGTGATCCAGTCGGGAATGGCAAGTGCCGAAAACACGGAGAACCCAAACACGAAGATGTTCCGAGAAGAGTTCATGTCTGTGAACTGAATCATCGATATCCCTTAGCAAGCATGCATTTCTGAGCAGTGACTGAAATGTACATTTAAAGACATTTCTACCTGCAGATTGGAAATTCCTGCAGCAGCGATGACTCCAAACATGATCAGAAACATCCCTCCAGTGACAGGTGTGGGGATGGTTGTGAAGATGGCTCCAATTTTGCCCAACATCCCCAATAAAATCATGAAAAGTCCACTCAAGAGAATCACAGCTCGACTACCCACCTGTCACCACATAAAGAGCATGTCCAAATAACCTAGTGTTAAAAACTAAATGAATGAATGAATCATGTTTCCATAACATCACAAGATGAAATAACTTTCTTACTTTGGTGATACCTAGAGCTGCCACGTTCTCACTGAAAGAGGTGGTGCCATTGCCTGTGCCAAAGGCTCCTGCTAACAAACAACCGATCCCTTCAATGCCAATTCCACGACTGATGGCGTGCTTTGGAGGAGGAGGGGCCCCAGCCAGCCTGGCACATGCATGGTAGTCACCCACAGATTCTGCCATGGAGCATATTATTCCAGCCAAAAGGCCAACCACAGCTGCAAGGTTCACAGTTGGAGTTCCCCATTGACCTGAATAAAAAGTGAAACTGGTTTAAAGGGATTCTTTGCAAATTTTACATATTTTTACATAGTTTACTTCAGCCAGTATGTGCTAAAATGACCCTTTACAGTGTTAATGAAATGTAACTCAGACCGCACCACCCTCTGTGGCCAGAATACCGCACTTGCAACTTCAGAATAGGCGACCTGTTCCTTGTTGGACTTAATAAAGTGGAGCTGACATGCCTGGTGCTGCAGCGTGGTTCCAGCATGTTTCCTGTATGTTTTAGATCATTAATACATCAGATTTGTTTGATTTAGTGATAAATCACTGCTGTAGACACCAATGAAGACTGAGGAAACGTTTCAGGTGTTAGATTAAGATGTTAAAAAGATGAATGCACAGCAAGGAGAGTTTCACTTTCACTTCCACTAATGGACACCAGGGGGTGCTAAAATCAAGCCACCTTTGATCAGTTTTTCTCCAGTGTGCTTTTTTCCAAACTTACATACCAGGATAAGGCAGTCGAAACCAGGAGGCCTCACTTACAACGTCTCCCTTCACATCAGTTCGAGCCAGATAACCATAATGAGCAGGATCAGACGGAAGGACATCAAAGACGGTAAGGAGGTGGCACACTAGCCACGAGATAGCAAGGCCCAGCAGAATCTAATCGACATGGAACATGGTTTAGATCTTTTACAAACATAATGGAATCAATTGAATTGAATGGTGTGTGTGTGTGTAAAATGCCGTACTGGCATTATTTGGAAGACATAGAACTTTGAGGTGTGCAGTTTCTTGGTTTTGCTGTACGCAGGAACAGGGAGGGGATTGAGACGGAGGTACTGAGAGAACAAGATAATCAGGGCTGTGGTCCTGTGTGTACAAGCAAATATCAAGTTAGCAAATAAATCTGAGACCACTTTAAAAGGGTTAAATATTGGGAGCTTTAAGTCCAACCGTGTTGCTTAAGAAAAGTTACCTACATAGCAGAAATCCCCCAGTGGCTGCCAGCCTTGTCTCCAGCTGAGGTGTACAAGGATAAACCAAGGAGCGAGACAGTGGGGGCAATGGTTAAAGGTCCAATGAAGCGCATGAGGAAGCCAATAAACCCTGAGAAGCCGACAAGAATTTGGAGGACAGAGGCCACCATGATGGAGCCCTGCAGCTGAAGAGGGACAAACAACTGTGAGAAAGGCCGTCACTGGACAGTCTGCAGAATGAATCATGAGCTTCAAAAAAAGAAAAGTATTTGTTCGGGGTGGCTTACTACTCTCATACGAGTCTGCCACTCTTCTATGAAGACAGGAGAGGAGGTGTTGACCAAAGTGGCATTCTGGGTCCAAGCAGGACACTTCCACTGTGGCGTGGACAACACGGCCATGGCTGGAGTCACTAAGGCAAAAGTGCCACCTTGTAGAATGGGAAGCCTTCATGTGTGAAAAAGACATGAAAACCAATGAGTGGGAAACCATCAACCATCAAGTCTAATCCTACTCCCAACAAAAGAACATGTGTATGTCTATCATTCTGGCCCGATTATGGTCTGATTCATAGTTAGAGCACAGGCTGATCATCCTCGTTACAATGTAAGGAATCATCCAAGACACCAGATTCTCAATTAATAGACAAATTAAAGAAGCAGAGTGGATTTAGTCACATCGAATTCTCACCTGACACCAAAGATGACCTGCATGACTGTGCAGATACCAGAGACAAAGAAGATGTTGTTGATGAGCAGACTCTGGGTCAGGCTGTCGTGCTGCAGACACAAACCCTCTGACAGAATGAGAGGGATGGAGATGATCCCACTAAAAGCTGTCAAGTAATGCTGAAAGAAACCAACACGACCAGTTCAATGTGTTGTCTGGATGTCAGAATTGTTCCACAAGAACGCCAAACTGGTCAGCCCATCTCTCCTTCTCCAAACCAAGGCTGTTCAAATATAAGCTTCTTCAGCATTTTTTAACCTTGTGTGGAAAAAAAAAAGTATTTGTAGCGATTCTGAATTCAACTCAACAACAAAGTCCTGATACAAGATTGGTTGGTTTTCATTAATAATTTCTTCAACTGTCCTTGGACACTCACCAACACGAATAGATGTTAATAAATAAACTATTTCTAACTTCTTCCTTGACCCACTTCTAGGGCCATATCACCCAGTGAGTTAAACACTATTGTAAAACAATTTGGAGTCCGCTCAAAGACTTTTATATGAGAGAACATGAGTTACACCCACCTGAACAGCCAGGAAAATACAAAGATACCAAGGAGGGACGTCCGTTACACAATAAGCTGGTTTGTTTTTGTCCATGTCTGTCGTACGATGAACCTTGCAACTTTTATCCGTCTTTGTTTTGAGTTGATCGTTGTTTTGTTCATCCATCTGCAGTGTCAGACAAAAACTAAATAAATAAAAAATAAAAAAACACGTTCAACTAAAGCCATGGACAAATAAACAGGAAGAATAAATTGTGAGGAGTCACAAGATGACAAGAAGCCATCTTCAATTCAGTCAAATAATGACTCAGATATTGTCTCACAACTGAGTTTACTTCACAAATGGTTTATTTTCCAAAAGGCAGAAAAAGTTCACCTGAAGCTGCACACAAATAAATCCCATTGACCTATTTTTATGCCCATTACATTCATTCATTTGATTTTTCTATGCAGAAATGTTACCTTTTAGATTTTAAAGGTGTGGGACACTCATTTAATGAATACACTTGCAGTGGTTTCTAGTAGGAATGAATGCCTTGCAAGTCGTACGCTGGAGGACAAAAAGCTCAGATGTCAACGCCAACGTCAAGTTTATTTATAAAGCACATTTAAATACAGTACAAAGACTGCCCAAAGTGCTGTACGTCAGCAAACAACAATCAAACAAAAACAGCAACAACGCAACAAAAAAAGGAAAAATACATATAAATCAAGGTTAAGATCAACTAAAAGCGAGGATAAAAAGTGTGTCTTTAAAAGAGATTTAAAACTACAAACAGAATTTGCGGTCCCGATCTGCAATTGTAAGCTATTCCACAGTGTCGGGGTGGCTAGAGAAAAAGCTCTATCTCCCCTAGGTTTGAATCTCAGCCAGGGGTCTTTCTGCATGAAGTTTGCATGTTGTCTCTATGCATGCGTGGGTTCTCTCTAGGTCCGGCTTCCTCCAACTGTCCAAACATATGATTGATCTGTCTAAGGCCTAGTCCACACGTAGCCGGTATTTTTTTTAAACGAATATCCGCCCCTCCAAAAACTTGCATCCACAACACCTCTTTAAAAAAAAAACTCTGTCCACACGTACCCGGATAAATACGTTGTTAAGGACATGCCAGACCTGTAGGCGGCAGTACTTCCCCCGTTCTTAACCTCGTCCTTCGTCTGTGGTCTTCCGCAAGGAGCAGTAATTCCGCTTGCAAAAACAAACAAGCAAAAAGCGCTTGGACAATTGATAAAGCGAGCGCAGCTCTGAAGGCATCCATGCTGTCGGCTAGTGTAAACACAGGTCGCACACGTGATGTCAGCATTTTGTTGTTGCAGAAAGTGACGTTGCGGACCTTAAAACTCCGGTTTTGTCTGTCCACACGCAGACACCCAAAACGGAGAAAACGCAGATCTTCACTTTGGCCGGAGTTTTTAAAAAGATCAGTTTTCGTGTGAAAAGACTCCGTTTTCGTGTGGATGACAGGCCAAAACGTAGAAAAATATCGACATTTTGGCAGATCCCCGGCTACGTGTGGACAGGGCCTAAATTGCCTTAGGTGTGATTGTGTGCATGCATGCTGTTTGTCCTGCGTTTCTCTGTGTTGCCCTGCGATGGACTGGCAACCTGTCCAGGGTGTACTGGACTGCTGGAGATAGGCCCTGGCCCCCAGTAACCCTACATGAACAAGTGGAAATGTAAAATGGATGGATGGATTCTGCAAAATTCTACAAAATCCTAAAACTTTGATGTACAGTTTTGATTTGATCTGCACATTAAACCGCAATGAGACTCTAACCACAGACTGACAGAATGAAATATCAACATTCCAACCTTTAAATAGAAAATAAATGATCCAAACAATCACAGCATGGCTTTGGCCTTGACAGTGGAACTCTCAGGAGATGTTTAGTTGAGGATCTCAAGGCCCTCAAGGGAGTGTGAACAATAAGAAGCTCAGCCAAACAAGAAGGTGCCAAACCACGTAAAGTTTTAAAACACAATAATACAATTTAAAATTTTATCCTGTATTCTACAGGGAGCCAGTGGAGGGTCGACAGGACCTGAGTAATACGCTCTCTGCATTCCCTCCCTGACAACAGACGTGCAGCTGCATTCTGTTGTAACAGAATGAAATGACTGTTTTCCACCAAAAGTCTTTTTCCCCCTCTCCTCTGACACAGGACTAGTCTGCAAGAGATATGGCTTCAAGGTCTCATGCATTTGCTCATAAACTGCTTCTTTTCAGCTCAACAGAAGAATGAAGAATGGACTCTTTTCTTTTAATTAATCAAAGAACTCTATTTTTAATAAGCTAATCACACAAAGTGTTAGTCAAAAAATAAGATGTTACCAATCTGTGAAATCAAAAAATTAATTACTTTATTATAATCCTATTGAATATAAAAGTAATATGACTTTAATTGTTCCACTAGGACTGATCTCACGAAGCGTTAAGAGACGACACATTACTTTCACTGATCCAATCAGAATCTGCCAGATCTGACGGAAGTGTGGTTTTGGTGGTGCTTGGTAAATCTGTCATCTTTTCATTCGACCATAAACCAAAACATCCGAAGTATAAAACTATGCCCACGTCATCTTTAATGCCAGTTCAAAGCTTTCTAGAGAAGTTGTCAGAGTGGCCAATCCGTAACTTTCCTCTTCAGCTGAAAGAACCAACGACAAGCTGGATAAAATCTGTTGCTGTTCCAACTGCTGCAACGGTTCCTTTCAGAATAAAATCTGAATCATCACGACCCAGGTTTGGGTCTCGCTAGATGCCAACAAAACCGTCGTGACCCGGAAGTATCTCAAAGACTGGTCTGGTTGGCAACCGCTGCTTTTCCTACCGGCTTCGGTTCCAGAAAAGTCAAGCTGGACCTCGACATTCCTGATCTAACGGGGACTTCCGCTAAGGGTAGGTAGGCCGGCGAAATGGCGTTGAATGTGATTATAAGGCCTAGTCCACACATAGCCGGGTTTTTTTTAAAAACAAATATCCGCCCCTCCAAAAACTTGCATCCACTTCACCGTGTTTTAAAAACAAACTCTGTCCACACGTACCCGAATAAATACGTTGTTAAGGACATGCCAGACCTGTAGGCGGCAGTACTTCCCCCGTTCTTAACCTCGTCCTTCATCTGTGGTCTTCCGCAAGGAGCAGTAATTCCGCTTGCAAAAACAAACAAGCAAAAAGCGCTTGGACAATTGATAAAGCGAGCGCAGCTCTGAGGGCTTCCATGATGCCGGCTAGTGTAAACACAGGTCGCACACGTGATGTCAGCATTTTTAGTCGCGGAAAGTGACGTTGCGGACCTTAAAACTCCGGTTTTGTCTGTCCACACGCAGACACCCAAAACGGAGAAAACGCAGATCTTCACTTTGGCCGGAGTTTTTAAAAAGATCTGTTTTCGTGTGAAAAAACTCCGTTTTCGTGTGGATGACAGGCCAAAACGTAGAAAAATATCTACGTTTTGGCAGATCCCCGGCTACGTGTGGACAGGGCCTGAATCTCCTAATCAAAGCTTAAAGCGAAGACATCACCTTCAGTTCCCATCAGAACTAATCGTTTCTTCGGATTTGCTGGTTCTGAGCAACATTACAACTCACTCCATTCACCGTCTCATCCACCTTAGTTACACCATACATTCAGTGTTTAAAGTTAGTCTAGTTTAATTTGTTTTTAATAAATCTTTAAACTTTTAAACTTGACTCTCTCTTCTGTTGTCTCTCAGTGAATACGAAGCTGTTATCTAATCTCTGCAATAAAAAGTTCCAGTCTTCTGGTTAAAGTAACCCAACAGATCCATAAGGTTGATTTCATATTACCTATGGAATCCTACGTCTTATGGCTTATTAAATAACATGTCATTTAAATCATTACACTGTGCAACCTGTAGGCGATGGATGGAAGATTTGTCAAGACCATAATAGAGAGAGTTGCAGTAACCTAATCTAGACATGATGAGCAAATGAATAACTCCCTCGAACTCTTTCTTTGACACACATTTTGAGTAACACTACTAATTTGTTTATCAAATTTAAAACAGCTGTCAAGGACAAAACCCAAATTTCTTGCATAAGAGACTCGAAAAGATTCCAGTGGCCCAAACTCACTCCTCACATCATGCAGCAAGCTAGGCTCTCCAAAAACAACTACTTCTGTCTAATGTTTGTTTACGTCTAGCAGGTTGTTTTGCAGCCATATTTTAATGTCCCTAAGGCACAATAACAGGTCATCAAAGGATAGTCTTGTTTCAGGAACTAGCAGACAGCCACATCAGAGGAGAGCTAACACAACAGGATTTGGAGACTTATTTCCTGATGTTTGGACATCTCGCCTCTGATTGGATAACAGAAACACGACTCTACCGCTGACTGTTTGCTCTGCAACGTTGATGTTTTATCTCCACAAATAGAACAAACCTGCAAAAGTTCTGCCATGTGGTGGAGTTGCTAATGCTAACATTTAGCTTCTACTAGCTGAGACGTTCTCTGCTGTCTCCTGGACACAAAACCAGCAACATTCTTCCCCGTCGTGAGTCCAGATGAGTGAGTTCATGAACGTTAAGTGACAGTGTTACGTAGATCTGTCAGGTTTTTCAAATCCTAGAATTTCACCGTCTATTTTCTATCAGAAGCTAAAGCAGGAGATAGGTGTAGGAGACTATTTTCATGTTCAGCCGGCATGAAAAGGTCAGAGTGACTGATTATAAGCAGAAGTAATCATTTAAAACTGGGGTTTTCAGTGTTCCACACCTTTAAGGTGTACTTTCAAAGAAACCAACACAATAAAAAGCAGAAATTGTTTTCCCACTGATTGTAAATGAGCGTTAAAAGTTGGTGCCAAAAATGTTTCATTGCTGTTTGTGTTCTGCAAGTTAGAGGCTTGTATGTGTGAGGTGATACTTCCAAAGTTTTACACACAATTACTCCAATTGTTTTATGTGACTAACCTTTACAAATCAAGTTTAATTTGTCAAAAAAGTTAAGATTAATCATTGTTTTTCAGCTTCTAACTGATGCTGATTAGACCATTTTTAACTGTTTGCCTCTAAAATGAAATTAAATGAAGTGAAAAATGCAACAATTACTCACAAAATCAAAGTTTCATTTCTGAGATGTGCTCATGAATGTGACATTACAAAAACATTCATTTTAAACCATTAAATCATTTAAAATGTAGTCATATGTGCAAACAAAGAACTCTACTCACATCAAATGCAGGATTGTCCAACCCATTGCTTCCTTCCGCGAGAGCCATCGCAACTCCACCATAAAACATGTAGCTGTTGTAGAAGTCCATCTGTAAAACAAGTTCATAAAAGAAAATAACTTTATTGTTATATTGCTGTGGTACTGCGGTAGAAGTAAATGGGACAGAAGGAAGGGGAGTGAAGATCTAGAGAAGGGCGAGAAACTCTAAACAGAGATGTGCAAATCATTCACAGATCAGCCACACCTCCCAGTGGGACGTGTCCGACCACCTCTGGCCTCGTGCAAAACCAGTCAAACAAAATCCTTCTAAATGGATTTAGACTGAAGCATTAGCTTCACACCTGAAAAAACAATAAAGTTGATTTTAGGAGGTAGAATCGACTGATAAACATAACAATGATTAAATATAGCAATAAAAGCCAGATTAGTCACACCCCACTTATCGCTGAGAGAGTTAAAAGATAGTTTTATCACACAAATGATGTTGTCATCTTGGGAATGATGAGTTAATTATTTTACGACTCAGAAGGCAAAGTCCTGCAGTTCGGTTCTATCTGCTGTATGGTCACCGGGGAGGCATCAGAGAGAAGGAGGTTTCTTTAACACAGGGGTGTCAAACTCATTTTAGCTCAGGGGCCACATTGAGGGAAATCTAGTCCCAAGTGGGCCGGACCAGTAAATAAAAAAAAAAAACAGATTGTTTATTTTGTTTTAATACAATCAATATGAAACAAGGCTGGAGCCTGAGGACAATGTAATACAAGTACAACACCTGAAATGTACTTGAAAATTTGAAAACAATAAAAAATCAATAAATAAAAATAAATTCCTTAGTGATTCAAAGAGCTTACAGATCACATGGCAAGATCAGTTTCATGCAGCACTTAAAGTATATTTGAGTCATTTAACTTTACATCTTTTAGCTTTCACCAGCACATCAATACCAGAAGTCACATCCTGAGTGGCGGCCAACTTCAGGATGTGATTCAAGTTCCTGTGTGGGCCTTGAGCACAGCTTTGTTTTATTTATACTCATTACAGAGAAAACTTGCTCACAATGATAAGTTTATTTTCACTCTACATTGTAAAGTATGAAAATAAAGTTCACACAACCATCTCGCGGGCCGGATTTAACCCTCTTGCGGGCTGCATCCGGCCCGCGGGCCGCATATTTGACACCCCTGCTTTAACACATTTAAAAGCAAAATTCTGCAAAATTTAGGCTGCACAGTGGTGAAGTGGTTAGCGCAGAAGGTCTTGGGTTTGAATCCCGGCCTGGGCTCTTTCTGCATGAAGTTTGCATGTTGTCTGTGCATGCTTGTGTTCTCTCTAGGTACTCCAGCGTCCTCCAACTGTCCAAACACATGATTGGTCTGTCTAAATTGCCCAAGGTGTGATTGTGTGCATGCATCATGGTATCTGCAGGTTTAAGGGAGCCACATTTAAGACTTTTTAAGACCTTTTTCAAGGCTACTTTGACCAAATTTAAGCTATTTTTTAAATTAAATTTAAGCTATAATTTCCAGCTATTGCCTGGAACCGGTGCTAACCACGTCACGAACGTGGGATTACCCACCCAGTTACCATTAAACTTGCACTTCCCCATGGCGCAAGCTCCCACTAGCTTAACCAGCTAATGTGCTCATCTAAAAATAGCCCCCTTTCACAACCAACTGAATGTGTACGGTTCCGCTTACGGCAACATCACACACAAAAAATGCTGAAGACTAACTAGAAATTCTTATTCATTGGGTCTTTGGTAATTTAAGACCTTTGGAAACTGTATTTAAGGAGTATTTGTCGTTTTTAAGGATTTTTAAGGCCTTACATTTAGAAAAGCAAATTTAAGACTTTTTAAGACATTTTAAGGACCCGTGGATACCCTGATGCATGCTGTTTGTCCTGTGTTTCTTTGCTACGTCGGTGCGTGTTTGTCAAGAACCTGGCAGCAGCGTTCTGGACGACCTGCAGCCAATTCAGGGCAGAGACCGTAGCACCATCTAGGAGGGCGTTTGCATAGTCCAGGCGAGAGGTAATGAAGGCATGGATGACTGACTCCAAATGGATGGATGGATTCTGCAAAATTCTACAAAATCTTAAAACAATGATGTACAGTTTTGATATGATGTGCACATTAAACCCAAACGAGACTCTAACCACAGGCTGACAGGATGAAACTGATAAAATATCAATATCCAACCTTTAAATAGAAAATAAATGATCCAAACAATCACAGCATGCCTGCTCTCAGTGCTTGTGTGTATGTACTCCATGTCAGGTCACCACAACCCAGATCTCTTGTTTTCCGAAGCTCTGATCATTGCAATCTATGGGGAAGGTTGAGCAGCCTCACCTTTTATTTCTGAAATGGGTTAATAGAAATGGAAGGGAGAGCGTCACGGGCTAGAACCAGGTCAAAGTGACACACCGTTTAGCTGCCTGGATATAAAAAAGAGAATGATTTCACATGGAGCGACATGCAGTGGGTACACTGCACAAAAAGACATTCTTTATTGCTATTAGCTGTCAGAGTTTACCAGCAAAATGCGCTAGTATGGACAGTCATTCATTTTCCAAATGACCAAGCTTTAATGTGCCTCACTGCAGCGTAGCACATCATTAACCACCAGAAATAGTTTTATTATAAATCATCCAGGCTTATCATTCGGGGCTTTTATGGAAAGGTAATTTTTCATGTTCTGTGTTTAAACAAAGGAGTTTCTAGGCAGCCAGTTCATTAAAAACCCAGAGTCCTCTAATTGGTTGTGTGCCACAGGCAATGAGTGAGAAATGTATTTGCTGGATTCCCCTCCCACGCTCAACTGCTAAAACATCATAACCAAAACATCATCCAGGGATGTGCAGCAATGCTTCATTTTGTCTAGTGACAAATTCCAGGAGTCATCGGTGAGAGGTGGGGGACACCCTGGACATGTGTTTAGTCTATCCTAGGCACACACAGGCACTGATTCACACACTCACTCACACCGAGGGACACATTTAGGATCTCCAACTAACCTGACAAGCTTGGTTCTGAGGAGGAAGCCAGAGTGCCCAAAGAAAACCCACTCATGCATGGGAAGAACAAGCTAAATCTATGCAGAATAGCTACAGCCTGGATTAGAACCTGCAACCTTTTTGCTGTGAGGCAACAGCATTACCAACTGAGCAGCCCTGCATGGATTCACCTGCACATTTACCGTACTTTCCGGGCTATAAGCCGCTATTTTTTCCCACGCTTTGAACCGCGTGGCTAATAATGAGGTGCGGCTTTACTGAAGATTTTCCTTCACCTGCCACTAGGGGGCGCTTTAGCAGAAAGTGAAACAGGTGGAAGTCAAAAGTGGAAATCGAAGAAAGTGCTCATTTTAATTTAGCACATGCAAGCAGCCGGCACGATCCATACTCTCTCATCATGGTAACTACACGTATGAGTTCATATGATGCCGCATTTAAGTTGAAGGCCATGGATCTGGCAGTAAAGGAGGGAAACAGCGCTGCCGCACGTAAGCTTGGCATGAATGAATCCATGGTTCGGCGCTGGAGACGGCAGCGGGAAGAACTCATTCAAGCCAGCTTCACCCGGGGATGATGACAGCAACACGGACAGCGACACAGAAAAGGTATGTGACGAAGCTCTTCTGAGGCTGTTCAACTCCGACACTGAAGAAGAGGACTTTAATGGCTTTAGTGCACAAGAGGAAGATGAGAGCGAATGACTTCTTCTGGTAGACAAGTGTGTTTTATTTACTAACCAGGCATGTTTTGTGTGCAGTTTTCATTTTCTAATCATCCAGGGCTTATTAATGCCTTGTCAGCGCTGTTCTTTTCTAAACATGCAAATGACCGGTAATAACGTGTCAGTTCTGTTTTTATTTTATAACCATCCAGAAATATGAAAGCTATCAGTGCTGTTTACTTTTCTAAACTTGCAGGCACGTTCACCCGTGTTTAAAATTTGTTTTGTTGAATTAAAACAACAACGAAAAACCTCCGTGTAGCGTCTTTCTGTCTAATTATCTTATGTTATGGCCGTACATGCGCTGTGCGCCGGAGACCCACATGTGGCTGCTGTGCCGCGGCTTGTATTTGAGTGCGGCGTGTGTGTGTGGAAAACCTTTTTTTTGTTGTTGGTGCGGCTTATATTGAGGTGCGCTCTATAGTCCGGAAATTACGGTAAATGCATGTAAAGACTCATTTTGACACAATCTGACAGGACATGGTGTAATGCAGAGATGTTAACGCAAGAACCATTAATAATATTTATATAGCTGAAACTGTCATAAGATATTTGTGACATCAAGAATCTGTTTCGGCTACTTGTCAATCTGAAGAGAATAGATCTATTTCTACTAGCTGAGGTCATTCAAACAACCATCTATAGCAGCCAAGAAACGATCTGATCATGAGGTTTCCACGGAAACCCCTCTTACATTCAAGTGATTATTGTTACATCTCCTTTAAGCCCCATGAGTGTTTACCTTTTTCTTTTCATTTTTTCTTCAGTTTTCAGTCTAAACATTTCTATTTCCCCCATTTTTCATTATATTTTGTTCTTGTGAAGCACCTGGTGAGTTTTATCATCGGAGGCGCTAAATTAAAGATGCTTTTTCTTCTTCTTCTAACATCGACACCAATAGGAAGATCTTTTTCTACAATGAATCCGAATCCATTGCTGTGTCACCGCCTCTCTGTAAATGAAAACGGTGCATTTAGCAGTCGTTTCCATTCTTCAGCTGAATGAAGATAAGACTGAGATCCTCATCTGTGCCCCAGACAAGCTGGTTCCCAAAGTCAAAGACTCTCTTGGTCAGCTTGCTTCTCACACCAAAACTTCCGTCAGGAATCTTGGCGTGACCTTTGACCCAGCTCTCACCCTGGATTCTCATGTCAGTTCTCTTGTTCGCTCTTCCTTCTTCCATCTCAGGAACATTGCTAAGCTGAGTCCCATTCTGTCCCGCTCTGAACTTGAGACAGTTCTCCACACCTTCATCTCCTCACGCTTAGACTACTGTAACTCTCTTTTCACGTGTCTGAGCAGAACCTCCCTGAACCGTCTACAGGTGGTTCAGAACGCCTGTGCTCGGCTTCTGACCAAGTCCTCCAAACACACCCACATCACCCCGCTTCTCCTCCAGCTTCACTGGCTGCCAGTCAACTTCAGGGTTCGTTTCAAGATCCTGGTTCTGGTCTATAGGGCCTTACATGGACAAGCACCATCTTACATTGGTGATCTTCTTGGCCCCTACACCCCCAGCAGGTCCCTGAGGTCCAGTGATCAAAGCCTACTGGTTGTGCAGCACCAGGCTAAAGACCAAAGGTGACAGATCATTTGCTTCTGTGGCCCCCAGACTCTGGACCTCTCTCCCCCTGAGCCTGAGATCAGTGGACTCAGTGGTCTCCTTTAAAAAGCAGCTGAAGACTCACTTGTTCAAGCTGGCTTTTGTATGACCTTCTTCACCTCTCTCTCTTTATTCTGCTCTCCCCACCTATTCCACCTTCCTCAGGATCCACTGATTTCCCTCTTTCCAATTCACTCTCTCTTTCTTTACATTTTTTTAATCACAATTGTCTATTTTTGCTCATTTTAAATATATTTTTAACCATTTTCTAAATGCTTTTTTATATTTTTACATTTTTTGCTTTTGTGAAGCGCCTCAAGATTTTTATCTTGAGAGGCGCTTTAGAAATTATACTTTCTTCTTCTTCTTCTTGCGTTTGGTTTCACCACACGCTGTTTGATACCAGCTAACACGGGCTGACCTGACCTGCTCTGCAGAGAAACCTTTTAGATCATTCCTGTGAACAGCTCTTCTCGTTTTGGATTCACACATCAAAAAGCGAGAGGAGAGGTAAGATCAGAGATTTATCATTGTTATTATTTATGTCTACAAATGGTCACATTTTTTATTTGATCAACTCTGAAGCAGCTAGAATAAACATTTAACACCACTCTTAAGGGACTGAGTCCTGCTGTAAAGTTACACAAAGAAAAGGTTTTTCCAATAAGTCGCTTGTCGAAATGAGAATCTCCTCATCAAAATAAGACATCATCTGAATGGTAATAAAATTAATGAGGCCGTGCTCACTAATTTGCTAGTTCCAGATCTTAGCGTTTCACTGTGCACTGATAACAGATGGTGTTCTTTATCTGCTCTTCAGCGCGGGGGACATCCATCTGCCAAAAGAAGTTTACAATATGAACTCCTCAGGTCACAAAATAAGTAATTTAGTCTCAGGCCAACTAAATGTAATTCTTTATATTTACTTTTGCGGCAGCCCGCTTGCTGACAGGTAGGAGGCGCAGGGATCACATAACACCAGTCTTACAAGCTCTTCACTGGCTCCCGATCACCTACTGTATAGGATTCGATTTAAAGTGCTACTGATCTGTTTTAAGGCACAACACAATTTGGCCCCTCCTCATCTGTCGGAACTTTTAAACACTCATGTCCCCAAACGAAACCTCCGATCATCCTCTCTACATCTATTATCTGTTCCCAAGTCTAGGCTGAAGTCCAGAGGCGACAGAGCCTTTTCTGTGGCCGCTCCCAAGCTCTGGAACAGCCTTCCCCTACAGATTAGGGTTACTGACGGTTTTTCTGCTTTTAAGGCCCTGTCCAAATGTAGCCGGGGATCTGCCAAAACGTAGATATTTTTCTACGTTTTGGCCTGTCATCCACACGAAAACGGAGTTTTTTCACACGAAAACGGATCTTTTTAAAAACTCCGGCCAAAGTGAAGATCTGCGTTTTCTCCGTTTTGGGTGTCTGCGTGTGGACAGACAAAACCGGAGTTTTAAGGTCCGCAACGTCACTTTCCGCGACAAAAAAATGCTGACATCACGTGTGCGACCTGTGTTTACACTAGCCGACAGCATGGATGCCCTCGGAGCTGCGCTCGCTTTATCAATTATCCAAGCGCTTTTTGCTTGTTTGTTTTTGCAAGCGGAATTACTGCTCCTTGCGGAGGACCACAGACGAAGGACAAGGTTAAGAACGGGGGAAGTACTGCCGCCTACAGGTCTGGCATGTCCTTAACAACGTATTTATCCGGGTACGTGTGGACAGAGTTGTTTTTAAACGAGGTGGTGTGGATGCAAGATTTTTAGGGGCGGATATTCGTTTTTTAAAAAACCCCGGCTACGTGTGGACTAGGCCCAAGTCTCTTTTAAAAACCTACCCTTTTACCCTTGCTTTTAACTTATTTTATTGTTAAGTAATTTTAGGGTCTACTGGAAGGCTCTCATTGTTTTATCATTTTATTTACTGCTTGTCTATGTACAGCACTTTGTGCAGTGTCTGATTGTTGGAAATGTGCTTTATAAATAAAATTGACATTGACATTTTAAGGTTATTTTTATTTGCATTGTTGTTGTAGTAATAAGTCTGGGAGGTGTTTCCACTGCAGAAATCTGCTTGTTTATAACATCACACAAGGGCCTTTTGTTTGCATTGTTTGGAACCAGCAACAAATTTTTCAACTTGTTCCCTCAAACCATTTCACCAAAACTAAAAAGATGGCCATAGGAGAAAAGAAGTTTTCAACAAACAACTGTTAATTTCCTAAATTAGCTTCTTGCATCCTCTGGGATCAAACAGTGTGACGTATCTGATGCAGTCATTAGTCCCCATGCACGATGCAGAACGAATTTCATGTTCAACCCAGGATTTATTAGAAAATCTTCATTTTTCACTAGATTAAAGAGCGTGAACACTTTCTAAACAAGTCACCAAAGGAGAAGTTGAGTCTAATTTACACCAACATGATTTCAGCTCTATTAAAATGCTTGTTTATACAATTATTTCAGTTAGCATTAATGTGAATGGCGTTAGCAGACTGGGATGAAACCATTCTGCTAAACAGTTTTAGTAAACTAAGGTTTTGTGCCAGGGGTAAATGTTGAACGTTGTGATACAGTTCTGGTTTAGATACTTAACAAAAGGTCTACAACAGTCAAAAGGACACATCTCTAAGTCACTCTGTTCTTCATATACCAAACCAAAACCAAACAGGAAGCAGTTTGAATTGTCCTAATTACTCCAGTGAAGGAAAAGCTATAATACGCCAGGGATGTGTATTGGTGAAATTCTGAAGATACGACATGTATGTAGCATCATCAAGGGTCTCTAATTTGTGGCAAAGGTCACATTTACCCAGCTGGGCCAAGCTGGGTCAGACAGTAACTTTTAAATCCACAGATTAACCCAGGAGTCATGATGTCCGAAGAACGCGCTCATTATCTGCTGCTGTTCCGTCCCAGAAGGACACTTCAAGTTCACGATAATAATTAGATGATAATATTGATGAACTAATAAACTAAGAATAAACATAAACTGTAACCAGCTGATGAAAAACTCCTTCCAGAGTTATTGATTTCTGAGTTAAGTTAAGATGCAAAAACTCCTTCAGAGTTACGGACTTTGAGACGCAAATAGTTTCATCAGCCGTGTGACCCACGGAGACAACCCAGGACTGATTTGGTTGCATCGAGGTCCTTCTACCATCCTCGTGCCCGGAGGAAATCATCTCCACCTGACATCTCGGATCCAAAAGGGGGTCTCCGGAAACTGGGTGAGGTTGACACTTTCGACAGATGACGTTTGATGCTGTTCTCTAAGTAAACAACTCAGGTAGCTGCAAAACATCATTTCCAACCCAGAACGCTTTCCTCTCTCTGAAAGAAACCTTCTGAGAAATCCATTCACGCATCCAAACTCGTATTTTCATTTAGCTTTCATCCAGCTACAGGTTTGCTTTTTAAAACAAGTTTAATATCAAAGCTGTTAAAAATTGTCATTAAATTGTCATCCATGAATTGTCATTCATACGTGTCGTTCAAATCTTAAAGTTTAAAAATAGTTAGTAATAAAATTCTTGATTTTTAAACTTGCCTCATTTTTTTAAATGAACCACAGAAAGGTATAAATATTTCTAGTTATGGAAAAGCAAAGATTCCTAGCTTCTGATTCAAAAATAAACTTTTGCTATTAAATTTAATTACCTTAAATTAAACTAGTCTTTGGATTTAAAATAGACCAAACAGGTTGGTGTATGAATTTATATCGATTATATAGGTATCCTGGATATTTATACATATATCATACATATTTATGCATATATATATATATATATATATATATATATATATATATATATATATATATATATACATATACATATTTATGCATATATATATATATACATATACATATGTATATGTATATATTTATATACATATATATATATATATATATATATATATATATATATATATATATATATATATATATATATATATATATATATATATATATATATATATATAGCAGTAGAAAGAGGGGCTCGCAGGGGCAGTGCATTTTTTCTGCCTCTAGATGGTGCCCTCTGACAAAAGTAGATACAGACAAAGTTAGAATTGTGAGAATAGTTTGGCCCTTTTTCAAACTGAGGCCCTTCAACCCTAGCTAATTATAGTAAACATGTGTAACGTATAATATAAAAATGGCCAAATGATGAGAGCTAGAGGAGAAGTAAGCTCAAGCTGGGTGTGGAACATACAAAAAGCATTTTGGACTGAGAGCTGTAGCTGATGTATTTCTAACATTTTTTACAGGAACAGACGCTGAATTTGTAGCTGTTTTCATACTTGGATGTGGTTTTGTGTAATTTAATTTTGCGTTCTGGATTTGGCTCAGTGGTTCTACAGCTGAGTCGGTGCAGCATCGGAACAGCAGACGTCAGCAGATATGGGACTGAGTTTCATCACAAATCAGTCAACATTTCAGCCCCATTAATCCAATCTTTCTGGTGGTTATGAGCAAGTATGTACACTTTTAAGTACACTTTAGTGTTTTGTTGTAATAACTACTGGACCACAGCTTTAGTAAAAGATCACAAGCTCTTCACAAACTGAATACATCTTACATACCTGCATCTTTTGAGTCTCCTAAAGGATTTATACAGCATTTCTTCATTTATTTGACACAGTTTACTGGAATGACAGAAATCAGTAAATTTTTAAATGTAGTTGCTAAAGATGATTAATATTGTCCCCTAAGTGTTTTACCTTTACTGGCCTTCAGCTCTTCTGGTTAATTGACTCTGATGTTAAACAATCCTGATAACGTTAAACGATGTGAAGTCTGGACTCAGACAGCACACAGGAAGTAATCAGATTATGTTGTCAAAACTCTCCTCAGGGTTCAAACATTTAGCTGTTGTCAATATGTGTAACGCTTCATTAGTCGGTGACCTCAGATCGGGTCCTGGGGGGTGACTTGTTAACGTGACAATCAATGAGGGTTTTGGGTTTGACAGGTGGCCTTTGCTGCACATTTTGCTGCCACAATTTTAACTTGTAGTGAATAATTTTGTAGTTTTTTTTCCACAATAAATGCAGTATTAAGATTGTGTCAGTTCAAACTGTAATTTAAACATCCTGTCTAAAAAAGAAAACAATAGTAAAATAAAAATGTGAAAAATTGTGATTAAAAGTTGTAAGTAAAGGGAAAGAGGGAAATGAATGGATCCCAGGAGAGGTGGAGTTGGCTGAAAACTAGTGAGCCACGTCCCAGCCGAGCTTCAGATGGCATGTTTTGGAGTCCTTTTTTCTGATACTTGAACATCTCACCTCGGAACACGAGCCTGGATGAGTTCTGCTGTGTGGTGGAGCTGCGAATGCTACGGGTTAGCTTCTTCTAGCCAAGACGTTCTCTGCTGTTTCCTGGATCAATCAATCAAAGCTTTATTTATAAAGCGCCTTCTGCAACCCTGTCAGGAAGCCCAAAGCGCTGAACATGGTACAGTTGTAGGTAAATATATTGAATAAATCAACAATAAAAGCAATTCAAATTACAAAATACAAATTACAAGATAGATGAAACATTCTGGTACAGGACAAATGTGTGAAACACACTTGGATTGAGTGGATGGATTGAGTGAACCAATGAAAACTGTGAGATAAATTCAACATAAAAGAGGGCCAAATTAAACACGTTCAGGAAACGCCAAGCGGAGGAGGTGGGTTTTTAGGTGACTCTTAAAGACTGGCAGAGAGGGGGACAGCCTAACTGAGGGTGGCAACTGGTTCCAGAGTAACGGTGCTAGGACTGAGAAAGCCCGGTCTCCACGGGTACAACACCTAGAACGAGGGACAGCGAGCAGGCCTTGGTCAGAGGAGCGCAGAGCGCGTGATGGGCAATGTCTGTTCAGGAGCGTGGCCAGATAGGGGGGACCACCACCCTGGAAGAAATGATAAACAAAGACGAGGATTTTGAATTGTGAGCGATAGCAAATCGGAAGCCAGTGCAGGGAGGCCAGAACCGGACTGATGTGGTCCCGTTTCCTGGTCCCAGTCAGGAACCTGGCGGCGCTGTTCTGCACAACCTGTAGGCGACGCAGTGATGACTGACGCAACCCTGCATAGAGAGAGTTGCAGTAGTCAAGCCTAGAAATTACAAAGGCATGCAGTACCCGCTCCAGGTGGGCTCTCGACAGCATAGGCGTGATTTTTGCAAGGCATCTCAGGTGAAAGAATGTGGAATCCATTTAGCTGTGGATGCTAAACCAACAGCAGCCTTCTCCATCTTGAGTCAAGATGGGTGAGTTTGTGAATTACAAGTGACAGTATGACATCGATCTGTCTGGCTTTTAAAATTCTAGATTTTTACAGTCTGTTTTCCCTCAGAAGCTAATCCAGGAGATAAGTGTAGGAGACTGTTTTTATGTTCAGCCCGCATGAAAAACTCAGAGTGACTGATCATGATTAAAAATACTCATTAACCTTTAAAATAATGGTAATAGAACTAAATGTTAACAAAATGTTAGATAAAATAAAAGGATACATTAACCAGATATTTGCTAAAGTTATTGTACCAGACGGCTGACGACTCCTGTATTGTCATCAAAGTGTTTCAGTAGACAAGGGCCTGAATCTAAAGTGTGTCTCAGACCAAAGATCAAAGCACAGATGAGGCTTTCATGCAGCACTTGTATTGTTTTCTGTGTGAGCAGATCTGTCTTTTGTTCCTGAATGGAAATAGAAATGATGAAAGTGGAGTTTTATTACAGACGGGGACTGACCAGCGCACGGGCTGAGTGTTCTCAGAGTCAAACATCCTCTGTTAATCTCCATATATCTATAAATGTTAATCAGAACTGGAGGAAGAGCAGAAACTGGACAAAACCACATGCGGTGCATCACGCAAATCTATTCACAGGAACACATACAGCTGGGTAACTCATAACCAATTGTAGCTGGGGTGCTGTCAAACCTTCTCCTCAGTGATAATCTATGAATCTGCAGAGCTCCATTCTGCTGCTGCAGCTGCTCATAAACACATGAAATGTCCTCCCTATAAGTCACACAAAAGACTGACCATGCTGACGGCTTTGGATGAGCACGAATTGCTTGAATGCACAATACGCCATCTGACATTACAGTTTTATGCTCTAGCCAGTTAATATTTTACCCCAGTGGAGGCTGTCTGCAGTAACAAATACCAGTAACCAGTCATGGAGGCATGAAAAGCACTGATTTAACGAGCACGGTATGCTCTCACACTGCTCAGAGCCGCTGAGTTTCTGCACTCGTGGTTTCCAAGACATGATTGAATTTGTGCACACTCTGGCACAGATGAAGGTCAGTGGTTTTTGTGTAAACAGCTCATGCGAACGTGCTTTTCACCCCAATGCTTTTAATTCTCATACTGGTCACTAGTGTGGCTCCGCTGAGGGGAGACAGGAGGAGCAAATGTGTGAAGAGTCATCACAAAGATGCCCACAGCTGTCAGATGGAATGTTCTGAACTGAGGCCGTGGTGCCGGAGTTCTGCCTCTCTTCACATAAGTTTATACCAACTCAGGAAATATTACAAAAGGGTTGTTTATTATTCATGCACCTTGTTTTATACAAGGGCTGCACAGTGGTGCAGTGGTTAGAGCTGTTGCCTTGCAGCAAGAAGGTCCTGGGTTCGCTTCCCGGCCTGGGAGCTTTCTGCATGGAGTTTGCATGTTCTCCCTGTGCATGCGTGGGTTCTCTCCGGGTACTCCGGCTTCCTCCCACAGTCCAAAAACATGACCGTTAAGTTGATTGGTCTGTCTAGATTGTCCTTAGGTGTGAGTGTGTGTTTGCATGATTGTTTGTCCTGTGTTTCTCTGTGTTGCCCTGCGATGGACTGGCTCTCCGCAGGGTGTACCCCGCCTGATTGCCCGTTGACCGCTGGAGATAGGCACCAGCCCCCCCACCCCCAAGGTCCCACATGGACAAAGCAGGTTCAGAAAATTGATGGATGGATGTTTTATACAAGGATTTAAAACCCGAGTCTTTAAATGCTGAAAGTCTACTCATCAAAAAAATCTTGGGAATGTTATTTGTGCCAATCGTTTCTTTCCTGTTTTTATTATAGTGTTGGAGAAGTGTGGTCACTCACAGGCCTCCACGTCTCCCTTCTGCTGCTACTAAGCTCATCAGCTCCCAATAAAGAATCAGACTGACCGTGTTTGGCTGAGTTAATTCATGAGGATTGATTTATGACCGTTTTTGACTCATACACAGAACCTTTGATTTTGTCTTTAATAACTATCATGTTAGCCGACACAAACCTGTGGTGCAAAGTGACAAAATGGGGGTAAGTACTGAGTAGTGATGCATTCTGAGGCGGAGCCTATGCATGGAGAAAGGTCATTCCAGACCTCTCATCAACCATCTTCTGAAGTTTAATGTTATTGAAACATTCAACAGATTTAGTTTGTCGGTTAGGTTTTATTTAGCTTTCTAGTTCTTTAAACTTTATGGAAAGTTTCAGGTGTTAACAGTGTCATGACGTTTTGTCTGGTGAGCATTTAGAATTTTACTTTGGAGTAAAAAAAATTCCCAAAATCCACACTTGTAAAGAAAGTTTAAAAGCATCAGTAAAGTGCAGGAAGCAACTACACTCTGCAGAGTGACAATGGCAAAACTGGATAGAGAAAAGATATAAATAACAATAAATAAAATATTTCTGCAAAACAAAACTTTTGTTTAATACATTTAAATAATCAAAATGCCTCCAGCTCTGAATCGTTAATAATTATTACAAAGAGCCTGACCTCATTATTTCAGCAAATTGAAACATTGTGTTCGGTTTTGACACAAAACGGTACAAGCAGAAGTGATCAGAGGCTGAATTCACTCAGAAACGAGGACAACATCTTCAAAGTTTTGCAGGACTGCAGCGTGTTCGTGCAGCTTTTTGCAGCAAGCGCCGCGCGCGTCACCTGAACGCGTCGTGACACGAACCAGATTACAGTTTCACTCAAAACAAATGAAAACGCAAAACAAATATCGATCCTGTTTTTGTGTCGGTCTTCGCTCAGGTCTAATGAGTCATGACATGAAGCCCGGAGCCGTCCTCCCACGCACGCCTCTCCCCGTCCTTATTTGAGGCGCTCCTGGGCTGCAGACCTCAGAGCAGCAGCGCAGCTCTGTCCGGCTTCTGCGGAGGGACGGGAGCTGGTCTCACAGCGGTTCCACCCACCCTTCAACAACATGAGACCCATCCTGGTAGTCGTTACTTGTCTTCTTACAGGTAAGCGAAAACCTGGCGTGTCTTTCTGCAGTTTCAGGACCATGGACAGAGACACTGCTTTATTAATTTGTTTGTTCAAATGCAGAAAGTCTAGCGCTTCCACTCAGCCAAGAGGGACAGAGAGAAGACGTGGTATGCTTTTCCAGCTACATAAAACGCTTTGTTTTGATCAAACCTTTGCCTCTGATCGGAGATCTGACTTGATTGGCGTCTGCAGGTAACACGATGTTTGGCTGAAGTCCTGTCCAAAGCTCTCTCCACACCGGACGCTCAGTTGGATCAGGAATGCAGAGACATCATAAAAGCAGGTCAGTTCAGATCGAGCTCATAGATTTACCTGATTTTGTATTTCTACATGCAAAAAGAAAAAAATAGCTTCTTTTTGAGCACGAGCTCTTTTTTTTGTTACTAAATTAAATTAAAGATGTGAATAAAACAGTTTTTAGCCTTCAGTTACTGAAAACAATGCCCTCAATGCAAAATACAACAACAATACTAAATAAATAAGCATACTGAAAATCAACATCATATTGCTTTTGAATTGTGGTTTAACAGAAAAAAACATTGAAATTAATAAACTACTTTGGACAAAAATGGAAAAAAAAACTAAAGAAAATAATTTGACCATCGGGTCACGCTAAACCAAGATGTGTCCCGTCATCAGCACCACCGCTTCATTCTTCTAATCCGACAGTCAGCCTACTGAAAGAAGAACAGTCACAGTGCTGTTTGGTATCCGAGTGTGTACCACACTGAATGGACCACAGAAAGCTCAGGACAGAGTTGTCTCATGAGATTAGAAAGACTATTATTGACCAGTGGTGTGCAGGTAAAGGCTGGAAGACCATTTCAATGCAGCTTGGTGTTCCTCCGACTAAATCTGAACATGTTGAACTGCTGCTGTTTGAAACAAAGTGGACAACTGAACCACTGGATAAATTAAAAACAACAAGCCACAAAGCTTGTGGGAGAATGTCCCTTGGACACACGACAGCGTGAGCTCCATATTCACCGAAACGAACATGAAGAAAAGAGCACTGAACCTGCTGTGAAGGAGGCTCAATCCAGTGTGTGCAGCAGGTTTGCTGCATGTTAGGCAGGGTCTAATGAAATTTCAAGACCATCAAGGCAATGTGGAGCTAAATGTGCCGCCCATGTCAGAAAGTCTTGTCTCAACCCATCAATCCTCCAACAGAATGAGGAAGACCTGAAACACAAAAGTCTTGGTTGTACGAATAAGTTTAATTGGTTTGAAGAAAACTGAGGAGCTGGAGCACTTACAGTAGGTGAGTCAAGTTTTGATAGGTGCAAAGTCGGAAAAACGGCACTAACGTTTTGACGCAAGATGCATCTTTGTCAGAGTTAATGATTAATTAGTTTGTTTCAATGCAAAACTCACATTTTGCATCCTTTAGTGCTGCCGTGTGGGTCTCTACTGCCTCTGTAAACACTTTAAATGTGAAATAAAAGTCCCCTTTTGTGATGTCACAAACAGGGAAAGTAGAATAGAGGCCCTCATTACAGGAAGGGAGAACTGCTGCTGACATATCAGAGCTTTTCATCTTATAACAGCAAATCGGGGATGGGTGGGCGTGGCCAACTCCAGCTTGTTCTCTTTAAAGTGGCAAAGCCCAAAAACGGCTCATTCTGGAAGGTACTGAAACTGTCGAGAACTAAACGGATGAAAGGGTTTTTATGATAGAGATTTAGAGCAAAAAACTTCAGAAACATGTTTATGTCTTCTTTAAATGATTTTGTTCAACCACAATTCAAATGCAAAGTCAGACATTCATTAACCGTCAGTTAAAGTTTGTCATGATCTTTGCTGCTTAGGGTTGTCCAGTTCTTTCAGTGAACATGGTGGAACTTTCATTCTTTCAACAGCCTGAAACATGTTCCCATAATGACGTTCAAATCTTTTTAAAGCTAATCTTTAGCCCTTCTTTTTGTCTTAGGGGTTAATCACGCCTCGCTGAGCAAGAAGAGCAGCGATGGACTCGTAACACAAGAGGAGGCGTCTAAAGGTCACACTGAGGAACCTGCAGCAAAGGCAGCAGATGTGAAAGACATTGAAGCGCTTCTGAAATCCGTGGAGGAGGAGAGAGCAAACCTTGAAGATGAGCACAATCAGCAATCCTGGAGTCTGGGAGACAGAACGTCAGAGAATGGAGATGGAGGAGAACGGGTGAAAAGGAGCAGCTGGAGGCTTGGAAGGTACCGCCAGAGGAAAAGCAAACGCGGAGAGGAGGAAGATTTTGAGCGTAGTCAGGAGAGCTGGGGAGGCACGGAAAAGAGGTCGGAGGATGAAGAAGTGGCCGAGGAAAGTGAAGAAAAAGAGAAGAGGAGCTGGAGACCCGGCAGGTATCATCAAAGAAGACACAAGCGAGATGACGGAGAAGAAGAAGAACCGGAGGAAGAGCGCAGCCAGGAGTCCTGGGATGTAAACAAAAGGTACGAGGATGAGGAGGAAAGAGATAAGCGCATATGGAAGCCCACACATCGTTACCATCACAAGTCAAGGCTCCACAAGCGCAGCGATGATCCGCTGGAGGGCGAGGTTGATGAGGACCGCAGCCAGGAGTCTTGGAGTGTTGACAAGAAGAACTGGAGGCCTGGAAGGTATCACCAGAGGAGACATAAGCGTGATGAAGAACCTCTGGAAAACGCTCGGGAAGAACCGGATGAAGAACGCAGTCAGGAATACTGGGATGTTGATACTGGAGTAGAGAAACGGAACTGGAGGCCAGGCAGAATCCACCAAAGGAGACACAAGCGTGATGAAGAGCCATCCGAGGGCAACCGGGAAGAACCGGATGAAGAACGCAGTCAGGAATACTGGGATGTTGATACTGGAGTAGAGAAACGGAACTGGAGGCCGGGCAGATTCCACCAAAGGAGACACAAGCGTGATGAAGAGCCATCCGAGGGCAACATGGAAGAGCCAGAGGAAGAACGCAGTCAGGAATACTGGGATTTTGATACTGGAGTAGAGAAACGGAACTGGAGGCCGGGCAGATTCCACCAAAGGAGACAACGACGTGATGAAGAGCCATCCGAGGGCAACCGGGAAGAACCGGATGAAGAACGCAGTCAGGAATACTGGGATTTTGATACAGGAATGGAGAAACGGAACTGGAGGCCGGGCAGATTCCACCAGAGGAGACAACGACGTGATGAAGAGCTACCAGAGGAGGCCAGAGAGGAACCGGAAGGAGGACGCAGTCAGGAGGACTGGGGTTATGAAAAGAGACAGGAAACAGAAGAGGGAGAAATAGAGAAAAGGATATGGAAGCCGACACACAGATACCACCATAAACAAAGACTTAACAAGCGAGCAGGAGGACCGTCGGAGGAAGAGCAGAGGGGAACTTCGGATGAATACACAGAAGATGAGAAAGACAGAGATGAAGCTTTGAGGTAATTCTTCTGTCATAGTTGTTCAGTTTTCCAACTTCCCAGATTTTAAAGCAAAACATGCTCAAACCAAACATCCGTGTGTTCATACCGCTTCCCGATTGGACCATTTTAGGTATCTGGCTGAGAAGCGTAATCCCTGGATCTCCAGAGGCTACTACCACCCTGCCTGGTATAAACGGGATTCAGAGGAACCAGCTGCTGCTTCAAACAAGGTGATAAAATCCTTTTCTAGTTTTCAGCCGTTTGTGCAGATGTCCAACCGTTCAAACTTTTTAACTGCATGCAAGGCTGCGGACTTTAAGGTAACCCTTCGTTTAACCTCTGTTGGACTGGTTCAGATGGACCAACTGGCCCAGCTGCTGAGCTACAGGATCAACCAGCTGGCTCACCACTCTGCTCAGGAGGAGGCAAAGACGACGAGGGCGCTCACTCCACCGGAGGTATACATGCTGCCTATCCTCCACTCATGATGCACTTAACACATTTCTCTACCGCGCTCGTTCAAAAGAATCCACCGTAGGCTCCCAACACCGGCCTTTAACCCTGGCTTACCCACGATCCACATTCACTCCTGACGACGTTTTGTTTCTCAACTTTTCTGCCCCGTTTGGATTTTCCCGCCAGTACTTTGACTGCCGCAGTGATCAGAGTCTAATGATAGTTGCCTCCAAGAGCAATCAGCCCTAATATGCTCATAAAAGAAGGACGGTCGCCTGCAGGAGTCTCCTTATCTAGTCATGTGCATTAGAGCAGAGAAACAGACTACTGAGGCGGTGTCATAGTGATGCATTTGTTCCACCACACTTTAGCTGCAAGGACAATCAGAGAATATGCAACTCAAGGGAGCAATCAACCCATTAGGGGTCTCCTCTACACACACACACACATGCTGCAGCAACACTTCCACCCGCGGCCACTTACAGTTCAGAGTTTTGATGTCTTTCAGGAGAACGAGCTGGAGAACCTGGCAGCGATGGACACGGAGCTGCGGAAAATTGCAGCCAAGCTGCACGACAAGCCCGCGTGATCCTGCAGCGTTTGGATAAAAATCCTCCATCTTGCCGTTCCTCTGCTAGTTTTGTGCTCTTATTGATAAACGTGACTAAATATGATAACACACCAAACTTTTGCCATTTTCGTAGTGTTTAGTGATGTAAGGACGACTCATTATTCAGCATGGGAATGACTTTTGGTGTTTCTATAAATATGTCTGAGAAACGTTTAAGAAAACGATTCAAACGTGTTAAAAAGTTTGTTCTGTTTGCACCGAATAAAGGAAGTTATTCTGGGACCAAAACAAGTTTTTTTTTATTTCTTGAGGTCAAAGTGGTCACATAATGAATATAATCCTGTGCAGATACAGTAAACCTATATTTGCAAGTCTAATTTGTAACAAATGACTTAAAAAACAGTTAACAGCTGGTTTCAAAACATAAACTTGTTGTTTAAAAAATGAAAAAGATAATTTCATCACTTTTTTTTACATCAAAAACATCTCAGGTGGCTTTTTTAAACCACGTTCTTGACATTATAGCCTAAGAAGCGATCTGACAGCTGTAGTTCAACAACCCCTTTAGGTTTAGATTCGTTCATGCCTCAGTGTTCGTCCATTCTCTGTTTCTTTGGCGCTGGCCCCTCAGCTTGTAGGGAGCCAGCTGGTTTGGAGTGGTCCATGGCAACAGTTGTCCCTGAGAGGAGGTAGCCCCCGCCCCCGCTCATCAGCAGCACAGGATGAGTCCTGTTAGGCAAAACCTGGGGACCAAAAGAGACGCAGTCAGGAGACGTAAACCCTGCTGCCGTGGCTGGGAGAGAGAAAACAGAAGGAAGTCGACAAAAGCTACCTTCAGCCACTCTCAGAAGCCGTCGTCGTTTTCTGTTTCTTTGCAAACTTTTTTTTTTCCATTTGTTCAGAAAATCTGAGGGATTCAGGATGAGTATTTATTTACCTGGTAATGCCGGAGCCAGGTGTCGGTGAGTCTGAGGTTGACCGTGCCGCCTTGTTCTTTAAGTTTTGTGTAGCACTCGATGAGCGTCTGTAGAAATCAGGCAGGAAATAATAATTCATACTGAGCCGGGATCCCCCGGAGGTTTCTTCCTGTTCAAAGGGAGTTTTCCTCTCCACAGTCGCTACATGCTTGCTTAGTATGAGGATCGCTGTATGCAATTTGCTGGGTTCCTTATATAAGAAACCTTTTACTGATTGGCTTAATGAACTGACCTGTATTGGAATGTCTACTTTGTGAAGTGCCTTGAGACGAGACTTGTCGTGATTTGGCGCCATTTAAATAAACTGCATTTAACTGTGTTATAATTGGGATGATTATGGCTTACAGTTTATGAAAACCCCAAATTCAAAATTTTACATAATTAGAATATTATGAAAAGGCTCAAAGTGTCACACTCTAATCAGCGAATTAATCTAAAACACCTGCCAAAGGTTCCTGAGCCTTTAAATGGTCTCTCGGTCTAAGATGAGGTACTGAAATAAATGGACTTTTGCACCATATTCTCCTGTTTCCGGTTTCATCTGTAATCATAAATACTAAAGCAAACAAAAAGCAGTCATTTAAGAGACAGTCGTGCACATCTCACCTCTTTATATTGTGAGAAAACCACGAAAGGCCGCGAGGGGGAGAGGAACTTGATCAGTCTGAGGAGGACGGGACAGGGGTGAAAGCGACTCGCTATGACCAGCCTGCATGTGGGAAACAAAGATGATCAAGCAAACCTGCCTAACATTTTAGAAAAAAATGCATCGTCAACAGTAGATTAATTAGAAATGTGTAGGTAGGCAGTTCAGTAGTTTAGCTCATCAGTGCTGGAGGAGTTCCTGCCCATGCACAGCTGAGAACCACTCAATATTTTCTATCTGGATGAGAATCAGAAGCTGATTTAGGACAACGTGGAACTCTGGACTCTGGTTTCTGTCTTTAAAGCTGTTGTGATATAGAGAAGATCAATGCCTCAGGAGCAGATGCCACCTTCATTTCAGCTCATGCATCAATCATAAGAACCTTTAGGGTTCTCACATTTATACGAGGAACAATCCATTCATTCACGCCCCTAAGAGCACCGCTAACTAATCGCTCTGTGTTCACCCAGAGGAAGGTTAATTATGCTTTACGACTGCTATGATCATTTTCAAGGCTTTTGTCGTGAATACATATATTTTTTTATGTTTGGAAATCTATCCGAGTAGCTTTTGCTTAGTGCACGGTTTAATTGTAAACTGATGAAAGCAGAGTGAGAGCAGGAGGAGACGGCTGATGCTGAGGAGAGCAGAGTGGTGCAGAGAGAGAACGGCAGAGCTAATCTGACACCGACCCATCAGCGTTCCTGCCTCCCAGCAGGGCAGCGGCAGCTGCCAGCTTCCGTCGCTTCTCCTCCAGCTTTGACTTTTTTTCTTGAGCCTTAAAAAAAAAAAAAACTCCATTAACTCAAAAGGAAATACCCACCTTTACACAAATAAAACACATGAGCTAGCTTCTGTTCTTAAAGAGCAAGTCACCCCCTGCCAGAGTCTTACTCCACTCTCACTTCCTGTTTGAAAAATGCAACAAATACTGGCCCAATCTCAACACTCGCACTGCGCCCTGCAGACTTCAGCAAAGTGCACTTGAAGAAAGTGTGCTGTAAGGTTTGAGTGCGTGGTACACAAGTGTGCAGATAACTGCAGAATTGGGACAGGGAGCATTGCGTCATCGATCGCAGCGCGTGCTGGGATGCTGGCCGCTGTGATACTTTTTTCAAAAACCTTTATTAACAACTTTTAAACAAACAACCAAACAGTTCTTTGAAATAAATTTACATTTATTGCTGCTTTATCTAAGAGTTTCAGAGCATCAACTAATCGTCCTAAAATTAACTACTTTCATTAGAAAATAAATATTTTCAGAACAGTAACTTGAGCCTTTTCTCCTGCAGCAATGACTTGTGGGTAATACCCTTGCCCGAGGTCTGCATCGCTGCGGACTTGGGTGAAGAGCAGATTAAGGGTGCAATGGGGCGTGGTCAACTTCCGCACTTGAGAATCAGAACACCCTACGCACTCACACCCCTGGCCGGGAACGCGCAAATGAAAGGCGCAAGGGTGCAATTGAGAGTATTGGGACTGGGCCAGTGTCTACCAAGAGGGTGGAGCCGCCACCAAATACACAAACAGGCTCATAACGACATCACAATGTACCAGCTAACGTCATAGCGTACCTCTTAGGCAACAGCAATGGCAGATTTAAATAAAAATGCAGTGCAGAGGTTTTACCTGAAGAGGGTGCAACACTAATAGTTTGAGGCAGAATATTTAAATGTTAACTAAGATGCACTAAAGTGCCAAATTCTTGACTCCACATGTTAACAGCACAGTTAGACACTCATTTATAGTTTATCAGCAAACAAAAGTTTATTTGGGGGCAACTTGTTCTTTAAACTTGGGACGTACTTTGATTTCTTTGCGTTTTTCCTTCTCCAGGTTCTCCTGGTCCTCAGCAGAACTTGTCTCCATGCTCTGCTCCTCTGGACCACCGTCCTGCTGTTCCAACTCGGGCTGGTTTTGTTGCTCCTCTGCAGCAACACCAATCTGCCTGTCAACAATCTGATTTTCACCTGTAACATTGGTAAATAATGATTATTATAAAATAAATCGGTTTTTACTGGAGCTTTAATCTAATCAGCATCTTGCATTATAGAGAATAAAAGATAAAAGAAGTAGTTTTATTGTGTTATTCAGGTTTGAATTAAGAAAACTAAACTCTGAAATCTTAGTTTTTCAACCATTTTCTAATAAAATGATTCCTGTGGCTACTTTAGCACCAGATCTTGGGTTCTAGAGCAGCTTGTCTTTAAAGCTGCAATAGCAAATCTGCCAAACAAGAGAACTTACTTAAAAAACGCCTCTTAACAACGTTCCAACACAGTATAGCAATGAAGATTTTGTGGAAATAAAAATGAATAAAATTAATGAAGTGGCTTGGGGTGGGCGATATAGCCTAAAATCTGTATTGCGATATAATTTGAAAAAAGTGCGGTAACGGTAACGATATATGACTTTCTTTTGTATATCTGTCAAAAACGACTGTTTCTAAACATACTCACGTACCAGATACATTGCAGCAGCAGAATAAACACACTTCAAACAGGATAAAATGCCATTTTAAGAAAATGTATTAATTTTCTGGCTCGCGGACTTTCTCGTACAGTTTTGGCATCTCTGTTTGGCTGAAGTGTTTGCGGCTCGGTACCTCGTAACGTGGATCGAGTGTCTTAATCATGTCCCGAAAGCCGCTTTTCTCCACTGTAAGAAACGGCACCATGTCCTTACACAGGTACGTGGTAAAGGCACTTGTAATATCAATCCACCGTTGATTATTTCTCTCATACTGAGTGCCTTTAGCAAATGCTTGTAAAATATCCGTCTGCTGGTGTGTAAGACCACCTTTTTTCTTACCGCTCGACTGACTGGGCGTTTGTTGAGGACGCAGTTTTTGGCTTTCTTCGTATTCCGCAACGTGCTTCGTTTTGAGGTGGTAAAACAAATTAGATGTATTCCCTCTATTCGCCAATACTTTCTTCCGACATACTTTGCAGATGATATTGTTCTGTTCCACATCCGACTCCTTAAAGCCAAACCAAGTCCAAATGACCAATGTTGCACCGGTCTTCTTTACGAGAACCTCCTCCACCACAGGCTCCATGCTTTCAGCCTCAACAGACGCCGCTTGATGACGTCATCAACATGCGCTAGATGACGTCATCAACATGCGCTACCGCGATAGGCCGATATAGTCAAAATCTCTACCATTGGCCAAATTAGTATCATTTCTACCGTATACCGTTTATACCGCCCACCCCTAGAAGTGGCCCTCTCACATTTGTCTAAAAACCTCTGTCAATAACACGGCTTGGTCCGAAACCAATGATTGGACATTTAACGGAGGATTATTTTCTTTGGGTGAACATTTTTTAAGACAATGACATGATCTCAGTTGCGTTGCAAATTCTGGTTGTTAGAATGGCATCTAAAGGTAGAGCAGGTAGAGCTAACTCTGTTAGCTTCCTTTGACGGTCCATCACTAGTTTATATCAACTTGGTGAAAAGCAAAATGCCGTACCAGCTGAGGGGTCTTTGGCAGAGGTGTCCAGAGAGCCTGCCAGCAAAGCGTTGACGTGGCAGATGGGAAACTCATGCAGCGTATTGTGAAAATGAGCAGGAAAGCCAAAGCACTCCACACCCGCTCGAACAGGCCCCCCTCCTGGGTACATCTGAATCACTGATCCGTAGCCTGGATGAGGAGGGAACGGAGAGCAATTAAATAAAGGGCAGAGGAAGGCTTTGTTCAAACTGAGAAAAATAATAATAATAAAAATAAAAATAAATAAATAAAAACGGCCATTCTTAAATCAAACCTGCCTCCCATTCGTTCCATAATGGCTCCCAGTACAAGTCCCGCACAGGTCTCAAACACCAGAACTTTACTGCCAGCGTGGACGTTTGCCAGAGTCAACATCTGTGCGAGTGTGTCATACCGCAGGTGGCTGCATCGCATGGGAACACACGCAGGAATAAATCATCTCACTGGTACTTTTGGACCATTTTCATTGGTTCTGTGGGTCACTGCGCTGGCTCACCAGATCTTTCCTGGCTCGCGGCCATGGTACATCATGGCCAGGACACGACAGGTTGGCTTTACAATAGTCACGGTGTTTTCATACCTGGAATACCGCAATAACACTTCCAACAAAGCAATAACAACAATTCACCTGAAGCTGCAACAGAGTTTATCTGGAGGTGGGACTCACTTCTTCTTCTTCTTCTTGATGTATTTATCCTGGGCATATCCAGTCTTAGTAGTGAAGGTGGAGCTGTTCTCTATCAGCTGTTGCACGATTTCCTGCGGACCAGACACGCACACACATTATCCCACTTCACATTTTTAGCCTCTACGTGCTTCATTCATGTCACAATAAAGACTGAGTTTTAGTTTTTCAACCAAGAACCAACAAACAGATAAACACTGGCCTATCTTCCAAATTATCACCATTCCACTGTGCACTTTGATGTCTAAACTAGAATTTGAAGAACAAGAACTGTCCACTCCTTGTTCCCTCCTCTCCATGATTCAAAATGCTGCCTCACTGCCACCTACGACTGACTGAAAATTGTTTGTTGTTATTATTGTTATTGTTGTCGTTAGGGGCTCGACACACGGGAGGCGACAAAGGACCGCGATCAGCGAAATTCGTCGCTGTCACTTTTATTACCTGACACACGGGAGGAGATCCGCGGCAAAGCCGTCTACGCGTTCTGTTCCATGGCGAAATCGAAACTTCCGTTGTTTTGTTTGGCTGTGTCAGGTTGGAGGGAATTAAGGTTATTTAAGCGGTTCAGAGCTAAAAAAGCGGCAGATATGGTGCTGCTAGAGTTATGTGAAATCTTACTTCTGATTTTACTATAAAACATAATAATAATCAACTTCTCCTCCATGTTTGCTCGGAGATGTTCAGAGCATCCTGTCCACTCATTGGTCGGTGAATGAAACCTCTTGTTGATTGGTCCTCGTCCGAGCGACAGCGATGAAAAGTTGGAAATATTCAACTTTCTGGGGTCGCGTCGCTGGGTCGCCTGTGCACGACACGTGCAAAAGTCCAGAACCTCATAACCTCTTCAGCAAGCTCCCTAGAGACATTGGACTACGCACAGACTCTAGAACCCCTGAGCCTGGGATCAGTGGACTCAGTGCTCTCCTTTAAAAAGCAGCCGAACCTATTAATGCAGGCTTTTGCGTAACCTCATCAACCCCCCCCCCCCCCCAAAATCTGCACTCCCCAGGATCCACTGATTTTTCTCTCTCTCTCTCTCTTTACATTTTTAATCACAATTGTCCATTTTTGCTCATTTTAAATATATTTTAAAACTTTTTCTAAATGCTTGTTTATATTTTTTGTTTTCGTGAAGCACCTCGTGATTTTTATCTTGAGGCGCTCTAGAAATGATATTTTCTTCTTCTTCCATGTTCACACCCAGAATCAAACCCAGGTCTTCTGCATGAGAGTCAGACATCTTACAAGGTGAGCTACACTCTAGTAACATACACAGTATCTGTAACTTTTATATCCTTGATGACAGCTGAAACAACGTCAAACCAAAGAACGGTTCAAAGCGAAAATGGCTATTTTGTTGCTAATTTGCAGGAAATATCTAGAAGAAAGTTCTACAGAAAGTAGCTAAGGGTCCTCAGAAATGTAGCTAGTTTGTCACTAGGCGTTAGGAACAGCGACAAAGTGGCACTGCCTCTCTCTCTGCTGCTAAAGCTACTGATAGCAAATGCTACGGGCTATGCCTGAGCGTGAACGCGCATGAAGCAGCCTGCTCGACCCGAGCATCTCTCTTTTTCTGTGATTTTACAGAAAAACAGGCAATCACAGTAAAAATGCCAGGGCTCATTCTACAGGACCAGGGCATTGCAGGAGAATGTATGAAGAAGACATTTATTATTTCTATACATGTTTTGGCTGTCAAACTTCCATAATGTCCCTTTAAGTAAAATACCAGAATGGTGGGCACAACAAGGAAACTAGGACATGGCTTCCTTTTAACACTTTAACCACGTTTAATGCGAGCCGTTTATCTGAAACTCTACCAAACTACAAATGCAGAATTTAACAAAAAGAAAATTCTAAAATTCTCTTCCAGCAAACATATGCGCTGCACTTCTATATATATAAAAAAAAAGAAATAAAAAAAGAAACTTTTAAATCATTTTAAACTATGTGCAAAGGCAGAAAAGTCTAAATCTAAACAATTAAATTACAAATGAGCTGACCGATAATAAATTGGGTTTTGCATGATTTATGTGTCTGTCTAAGCGGCGTTTAGTCACAGCCACTTTCAGACACATGACTGGATCTGTGATTAAAGTTAGTAATGTACCTGACCCTTCAGGCCTTGCTCTTTCAGCGTCTCAATATCATCTCTGGTCAGCTTCTGTGATTTGCCGTCATCAACAATGTTCCTGTTGTCCGTACCTGCCACCTTTACATCTAGAATCAAACACAGAGTACACAGTTAATCCTGAAAAAGAACAACATGTTAACAGTTTTGTCTGAAGAAATCTTGAATCATACCTATTATAATGTTATTATTGGTGCTATACCTGCAGGACTTTCTGTGTCCTGTTCCTTACGGTCCTCCTTTGGCTGCAGGTTTCCTCCAGATACAATCTCAAACGTGGTGCTGTACAACTGTCCCACTGCATTATCCAGAAATATCCACTGCTTCTCAAAGATCACCTTCCTGTGTGTAAATGACCTTTTAATAGCGTCATATTTATGCACAGACACTATATAAGCGTCTATAACCAAACAAGTTGAAATTAAAATACATTCACATATTTATATCTACGTGGTTAAAGTTTTTACTTACTTCTTTAGCTGAATTTGCACAGCTTTATAAATGTCTCCACGTTTTAACACAACATTGTCACCCTCTTCGATTCTGTACTGATTATCGTCTTCGTTCTCAGCCATAATAAACTGCTCAAAACAATCCTGTTCGGTTAACTTTATATCAGCAAAATAAAGATAAAAAATAGAGGCAAAGATAGGATAAGGCACTAATTTCTTCTGGAGAACTAGAAAATACTTTACGTTGTTTAACACACGTGTTAGCACTCTTTCCCTAGCCTCCCAGGATGACTGAACGAAAACAGATTTATCTCAGAGCAATGATCCTGTAAGCGCGCCTGTGATTGGCTGGAAAAATGTCAAAGCGATTAACCAGCCAATAAGAGCAAAGTGTGAGTCAACTGTAGATTTCAGAAAAATCGATAAACGAGGAACTTCACGATGGCCGTGTTCGAATTTTTATTTTATTTTATTTTTTTTATTTAGGATATTGGTTCGTTAACAATACAGTCAATATACACAAATGACTCAATATCGGCCGTGTTCGAGTTGAGCTGCGCCTCGCCTGGAAAACTGAGAGAGCAGACGGAAGCAGCAGGGGGAGTACACCGGACAGATTTCCCTACATTTGTAGCTCGGAGGTGATGACGATGGCTGAAGATATCGCGTTACCGGCATGCACTGCTCGCCGATCACCGGTGATCTAATCTGCGCAGAACTGGCTCACCTCGAACGCAGCCGATGCTTGATATGATCTGCCTCATTGTACTGAAATTATTGTAAACCTGTGAGATACATCAGATGGGAAATAAAAAAAAATGTTCTGCATTATTGGGAACAGTGTTAAATAAATAAAATCTACGGCTTTTTATAGTGACTATTCTTTTGTGAATGATTTATAACAAAATATAAGAACTAATTTAAAAAGCCCAAACGAAACAAAAGTGTGAGTTTTCTTTCTCATTAAAAAGACTAACCTATGATACTTAAAACACTGTGATCTGTGTGAGTGTATATAGTAAACATATGTTTCAAATAAACTTGTTTTCAATTGTTTTGTGACAAACTCAAATAAAAATTAAAGTCAACACTAATTATTTCATTAATGGAACTGTTTTGCCTTCTTATCAGAGTAGGAGACAAACTGCAGGAATGAAAGAAATAGGAAAATCTGTAGAAAAAAGTGTTTGATTTTAATCATGAAAAAAAAACATGATTTTTTTTCTTGTAAGTAAAAGAAAAGGTTTTTGCTGAGATATAAGACTGATAAATTCACTGGTTAAATATGTCCTGATCTGCACAAATATTCGATGGAGCCAGTTTTCTAATTGTAATAAATAAGACACATAGTTTGCTAATTTGTGTGGAATAATTGTAATTGGGGTTTTATACCAAAAGCATATTACTGTGCAGTAAAAAAAGTGGATAAAATTAAATAAAATTATCAAAATAACAAAAAATGGCCTATAAACTGAATTTGTTTTTGAGGGACTATTTGTATGCTTCATGCTAGAAATAATTTGATATACTAAACAATCATAGCTTTAACAAAGGAAGGAGACCTCTGAGTTTTGAAAAGTGAACTTTGTGGCAGTAGTTCACCCTGGATTAGACTGTATTTTACATGCATCCAACACATAATCGCAGAAGAGCAACAGATTACAGATGGCCTGTTTTACAAATATTGCATTTTTACTACACTTCACTGTTTGGAGAATGAGATTATTTAGAATATGAATGTAATGTGTGTAAGTAACGTTATTTAAAACCACTGTAAGGATTAGTTTTGTTTCTTCTATTTTCCTAAAAGAAAGTTGTCTAATGAATGTAAAAAAAATGCAGCTTCTGAGTAACTTCAAATCTTCTAAGTTTTAAGAAACCAATCACAACTATATATTTACATCAGCATCACTGTTTTCACACACGTCAAAATGAAGAAAAGAAAAGCAAAAATAACATTGCTCTGTGTGTAAAATGTGTTAATTCCAGTGATTTATCGTGTTAAACATTCAGAGATAACATTGCTACAGCAGTCTTTCACATTACAACATAAACGAAAACAGGAAATAGATTAAAGGATTTATTTTTTGTTGTTCATTCTTGGCCTCCGATAAGCTTCTGAAACAGTTCTTCATCTAGGGTTTCATTCTGGTCTTTGGAGCGTGTGGAGAGGAAGATGTAACCACCAATGAACTCGTGCACCACCTTGCAGTCGCAGCTCACACAGCTGAAGGCTATAGACACACCCTGGTCGAACTCTATTGTCACCTGAAGTCAAACACAAACATATAAAGACGAAGTTGAGGGAAACACCGAAGACGTCTCATCCTGACTAAGAAAAGCTCCCTCACCTGTCTGATCTCCCAGTTCACGTTCCACTGCTTCATGTTGGCAAACCTCCATGTGGTGACGGGTAAGCCCGAGGACATGTCGAGACGAATCAGTCGGTTATAGGAAATGCCCAGAATTTCATCCTTCTTGCTCCCTTTGAATCTAAAAGACACATAAAAGCAGGCAAATTCCCCAAACATAAAGTTCAAATGTATTGCCACATACATTTATTACAACAAAAAAAAAAAACAAGCTCTGTACCTGACAATGTAGTAGTTGATGCCAAACTCTGGAAGTGACTGCCAGGCCTTGATAAAGCGCATCTTGGCCTCCATCAGTGACAGCTGTGCTATGTTGTGATGGGCCTCCAGGATGCGCGTTGTCAGCTTGATGCAACCATGAAATACAGAGTTAGTCAGCAAGGAGAGTAAGTTTTGCTCCTGGTGAAGTTTCTCAAACAAACCTGCTTGGTCTTCTGCTTTTTTGCGTAACGTGGGGAAACAAAACACTCGGGATTCATATCCATGGCATCCAGGTCAGGAGCTGCCTGACCAGGAGGTGGCGCAAGGCTCTTCATTTGCAGGAAGGACTGGATGTTCCTCACCTCTGTCTTATAGGAGCTGTAGGCCATCGTTTTGCCTTTGGAGGCCAGGATACAAGCAGCTTTCCACTTGGCGTACTGTGTTTCCTGCACCAGAGGGTAGAAACACAGAACAAAAGGGGATTCGCTGTTAAATTTACCTCATAATTCTCTTCTTTAAACACTTAGATGAGGAAGGAAGTGTTACATTATCACAGCGGATGTAGACTTCATTCATGCCGTCGGCAACTGGGAGCAGGAGTTTGATGCCAAACTTCTTTTCTGTGACGTTGACATCAGGAACAACCTCACAGCCTGTTGATTCCATTGGAAAACATTGTAATTTAGAACAGAGCAAAAATATATATATATATATAAATAAATAAAATAAAAACGAAAATGAAAGACTTTGTAGTTTTAAACTCAGGTTGTTCCTGTTTTAGAACTTTTTATCCAACGTTCAGACATTAATTCTGTTTGCTTCAGAGCCAGACAGGACATGGAAAAATGAGGACTTTTTATCCAAGTGACCTCCTCATCCAGATGTTTTATCTATGTTTTATTGTAAATTACTCAATTTTTTTTCTATTATTTGGGAAAATTAACAATAAATTACAGTGTAAGGAATGATTAATGACACGACTATCTAATGCACCCTTATTTTGCCTTTTGTGCCTGAGCCCTAAACCAACGAATGATAGCCTTCAACCTGTTGGGTCAAGTCTTTACGGACAAGGTGCCTTGTTTAATCGACACCTTTGCAGTGGTCCCTAATATGAATAAACAACTCGTGAGTCGACATCTGTGGGAAAAATGCTCTGGTGCTCCTGTTTCAGGAAGTAGAAATTAGTCAGAGGGGTAGGAAGCAGTAAAAAAAAATCAGGATTTGGAATCTTACTTGTTATTATTTCCTGATATTCTGACATCTCACCTGTGATTGGATAACCGCAACATGACTTTACCGTGGACTCTGTTTGTTAGATGTTTTATCTCCACAAATAACACAAGCCTGGAGGAGTTCTGCCATATGGTGGAGGTGCTAATGCTAACGGTTAGCTTCTACTAGTTGAGATGTTCTCTGTTGTTTCCAGGACGCTAAACCAACAACAGCCTTCCCTGTCGTGAACCAAGATGGAGGAGTCCATTAATGATAATTAGAACGTGACGTGGCTCTGTGCAGCTTTCTGACTCGTACGTTTACCCGTCGGTTTTCTTTTTACCATGAATGACTCTCTGTTGCCACCACATAAAATTATAGCTCAGTTATTGAACAAGTGACTTGTAGCCATTATGGCAGCCATCTTGAATGAAGCTGATTTGAAAAGTGAATCAGCTGTAGATGAACAGTTAAGCATTTATTTTTGCGAATGTCATTAAAATCCCTCCTTCCACCGACGACCAGTGATAAAAACTGTTTAGTAAATGATTCGGTGTCACTGACCTCTCAAATGAAACTGCTCGATCGGTTCTCCGCTGGAGGTGTCCTTGTTTTTGTAGTAGGAGATGGTGGTGTCCTTGAATACAAACCAGTACTCTTTGTATGATCGCAAGGTCAGTCTTTTGGGTCTGATTTAGCACACACACATGCACGCACAAGCACACACACGCACACACAATTAGGCAAATTTGCCAGCAGATTAGAATCTCTGAAAACACAGAAGAACTTTGCAGTGGTGACGTCAGTGGCTTGAGGTTTACTTAAACAGCCGGAGATAAGCAGCCAGCTCTGGAATGTCAGTGATGTCCTCCTGGGGCCAGGACAAAAACAAAACATCAGCTATGTTATCATGGCAGTGTTGACTTATAAATCTGAATTTTCTGTTTGCGTTCCCTCCTGCGTTCTGTTGTCCCTTGAGTCTTCATTTACCAGAAGTTTGTCTGTGTGTCCACCTTCAAGTGTCACCTCCAGGTTGGACAGGGCAGCTTCTATTTCATCCATTTCTGGTTCATTGGAGTGGTTCGGCGTCTCCTTCGACATGGTCAATTTGCAAATGTGGTACTGAAGAAAGAAAGAAAAAAGAAAGAAAGAAAAAAAAGAAAGAAAGAAAAAAGAAAGAAGAAAGAAGAAAACAAGACAACAAGAAAGAAAGAAAAAAGAAAGAAAGAAAAAGAAAAAAGAAAGAAAAAAAGAAAGAAAAAAGAAAGAAAGAAAGAAAGAAAGAAAAAAGAAAATAAGAAAAAAGAAAGAAGAAAACAAGAAAGAAAAAAGAAAAGAAAGAAAAAGAAAAAAGGAAGAAAAAGAAAAAAGAAAGAAAGAAAAAAGAAAGAAAGAATTATTTAGCAGTTGAATGCAACCCTCCATTTGAATCACTATATTATTTAACTGTATTTACTTAAATAAAATAGAAAAACCAAAAATAAAAAAATGCCAAAAGGCTTCTTATTTAAAGTTAAATTAATACATAATGTTTTTCTATTGTCAGTTTAAAATTATCAAATTATCATTATCAAATACATAAATAGAAATTATATATATATATATATATATATATATATATATATATATATATATATATATATATATATATAATTTTTATTTATTTTTTTCCAAATTTAAGACTTTGTTGTTTGAATGTTTCAATAATTGCACCTTTATTGTTCAAGCCAGGAAAAAATTACTGAAAATGTTCTTTTTGTAGTTGAAGCAATTATAACAACTCAGTAGGGTCACGGGGACCTGGGGTCTCATTTATCAAACATTGCGTAGAATCCTTACTAAAACCGTACGTAAGCTCAGGAAAAAAAAGTACTTACACCAAGTAGGTTTGTGATCTATCAAACATGGAGTACGCACAGCTGCACGCAATCTCCGCTTCATGAATTGGAGACTAACGAGAATGTTTCTCAGCTGCATTTTAGTCACATCCCGCCCTCACCACGCCCACTTACTGCCATAAATAGTCAATGCAAAGTGCCTTGTGGACCTCATGCATATACATAAGCCAGCTGTTGCAGCGCTCTGCCAATGACGATGGCGACCGTAGATCAAGGCAGATCAAGGAAGCGCTATTTCACAGAAGCAGAAATTGAGGTACTTGTGGGTGAGGTGGAGAAATTAAAGGAAGTGCTTTTGAAAAACAAGTAAGAGAAAATCCACGGAGTGGCACAGCGTTGCTGAAGCCATCAATGCTGAGTTCTTCAGAGAGATCTGTGGCGGACATAAAAAAATGGTCCAATCGGGATTCGATCTCCAGACTGCCACGTGAAAGTCACGTACGCTAACCAGTCAGCCAAACGGAGAACTTCCCTGTGCAAAAAGCCAGGGCGCATAATCTATTGGGTCACAGTGACAGGACACACTGTCACAGACACATGACATTCTGTCTCAATCTATCCCCCTGCTGATATTCTGCATTCCGTATTCTGCGCTTCACGCTGTGTGTGTGTGTGTGTGTGTGTGTACACGCGTGTGTGTGTGCGCATGTGTGGGGTCTTATGTTCTGTGTGAAAACGAAGCAGTACAAGTGATAATGCTGCAGGAATTCATAATTGTATCCTTCTCAGCAGCATTGCTGCAGGTGCTCTCCATGTCCAACATGTGCGTAAGCCAGGTCCTTAGTCAACTTAAAGTTGTGCACATTTTTCCGCTAAGTATTCTTTCATAAATCCCAAAGTTGGCGTGGAAAGTTGCTTACGCAGTTTTCCAACCCCGTTTTGTGCGTAAGCAAGTTTGATAAATGAGGCTCCTGGTCCCTAACTGGACATCAATCCATCAGGGAACCACAAAAATTGCAATGATGTTTAACTTTAAATTCAAACATCTTTCTCACTACTGGGTTGTTTCTGTTCAATTCAGAGAATTTACATGATTCTGTTTTTGTCTACAAAACCTTTAATATCCTATGTTATTTATTCAAAATGTTAAATAGCATCTTGATATAAAACGTGCCTGCAGTGGTTAAGTTGTGCTCTTTGGACTGAGACAACATGTTTACCACAGAGGCTCAGAAGACAAACCTGCTATATAATAAATTAAATTAATAAATTACAAAAAGGGCATTAAATGATGCATTAGAGGAAGTGATGTGTAAAACCCTCACCAATAATTCAGACACAGTAAACCATTAATTTGCTTTTAAAATTGGGATAAACCTGCAACGAAGCAAACATCAGCATTTCCTCGTCGGTGCAGTCGATCTCCTCCAGCAGGATGGCCCACCGAGCCTGTTCGTAAAGCTGGGTAATCCTGACACCATCATACTGAAATAAACACACATACACACGCACACGCACGCGCACACGCACGCACGCACACACACACACACGAAAACTTTAGACCAACCATTGCAACCTGAGACTGATCCAGAGGCGGACTGAAAGGTGGGACAGCTGCCTCCCTGCTGTGAAGAATGTTGCCCCCCCCTACCTTTATGCCTTTAGAATATACCTTAATGGTGCTTTTACACTAAGGTTAGCTGAGGCGGGCCCGGCTGAAGTGATCAGCTCACGCTTACTTGTAGTGGTAGCCTCTGATTGGCCTGGCGGTGTGTGTGTGAAGTGATGAATTAGTTTTGTCACATGTTTATACCTCTTGATTGATTTTGTTGAAATTAGGATGCTACATGTAATAACTGTATTGTTTACATGTTTATTTACTTTTGATTTTGTGACACTGTTGATTTTTGTAATGAATTAATGGGTAGGCTTAAATAAGTTTAACTTCAGCCTATTCCTTTTCGTTCATAAATTATATCTAAAGAAACTGTTTAATTTATAAGAGGAAGTTGTACTTCTGACAATTATTATTATGATCTTTATCAGATAATTGTTTTCCTTTTCATGTGTTTTATGTGTATTGTTATGACGGAAAAATAAATACAAATACAAAATGTAAATGGTCTGTATTTGTATAGCATCTTCTTATGGTACAAGGCGCTTCACAACACAATCGCCCATTCACACACACATTCACAGGCAAGTGGGGATGAGCTACGATGTAGCCACAGCTGCCCTGGGGCACACTGACAGAGGTAAGGCCTGCCCAGCACTGTTGCCACCGGTCCCTCTGACCACCACCAGCAGGAAAAGTAGGTTAAGTGTCTTGCCCAAGGACATAACAGCAGCACTCTCTGGTCTGGGATTGAACCTGCAACCTTCCGATTACTGGACAACCCGCTCTACCTCCTGAGCTACTGCTGCTCAGAATAGTGCCCTAATCCTTGCTGGGTGCATCCTTCTTGCGTTTCTTTCTTCAAAGGAGCCTTCCTCCAAGTGCGAGCACCAAGTATATAATCACCTCAACGTCTTCTTTAATTTTAATCGTGTCATTCCACTTGTCTAAACTTGCCATGCTCACACCTGCTTTTGTTTACTAACTTTTGGCAATTACTAATGACACCACAGACGTCTCCATGCCATGTTGCTAAGCAGAGCCCACCCACTTCCTGGAAGACACAGTAAAGCTTGGTTTATGCTCGACACATTTACTTTCCACTTGGTGATGCGGCTCGCGGATGGAACGCGCTTCACAACTTGCAGCGTTTATGGTTCGTGCGGCTTGTCTCTGCGGTGAGCCCATGTTCTCCCAAACTGAACGGGGCAACATGGAGCTCTACAGCATGCATCCAACACTACACCATAGTAGAAGTAGAAATTACTGTTTACAACATGGCATTTCAGCATTTTTAACAGCGTCCTCGTCTTTTCCGACAGTGCGAGCTATTTCTCTCCAATAAGTATTAACAACATGTTGATCACGGTGATCTCTGAGAGCTGAATCACACAAATGTCTGTATTTACGAACCTCTGCCATACTAGTTCTTGCCGGTCCGCCATGTTTTTCTGCATCCGACCATCCCCGTGGTTAGAAAATTTCCTAAGTGCGCGTTGCGGAAATTTTGGGCCGTGTGGAGGCGCGGTGGAGGGGCGTGGTTGTTAAAATGACGCAAAATGACGCAACTTTTCCGCGCGGAGCCGTGCGGACCTTGCGGACGCGTCAAGCATAAACCAACCTTAAACCCTACCAGGCACAGCTGGGGGCAGGCTGTGCTGTACCGGGCTGACCCAAGAGTAAAAGGGCCATAAGCTCTCCTACAGGATCAGTCTTTTGTTTCTGTATTTATTTATATTGTTGAACATTTTTCTTGTTTATACTAGAAAACTGTCGTAGTTTTCCTAGAAGAAAAATTGACAAACGTGAACATTTCATTGACTCCTGTTACAAAAAGGGGATTTTCAAAGACTTTGCTGAGAAGGTCCAGCATTTCCAACCTTGCCTTGAATCTTTAACCCCTCTTTTGTCCTCACGTAAAAATTATATCACTCTGCCACGGATGCAAGGAGACTGAAAAGTGAACGCTTACTTTAGGGTTAAGGTCAAAGAAGACGTTGTACTTGAAGCGAAGTAACAACTTTTCATCATCCTGAATTTCCTGCTCCATCAGAGAGCGCGACGAGTCCAGCCACCTGTCAGGTGATCAGAAAGACCAACCAGATGAGCTGTGGATGAAAACACCTTGCAAATCCACTGAAGGGTTTCTGACTTTACCCTGCGTTGTTGGTTGCTTTGTCCACAAGCGACAGCGGCTCGTACAGCTTAGCAAGCTCAGCGGACGGCACGTTTGGTTGACACTCAGCTAGGGGGTTTTCTCCAAACCAAAGGCTGGTGGAAGACATCGGCATCCCATTCTCTGGGTCATAGGTCGCTGTCATGGTCTTACTGTACATAGGGCCTTGTTTTGGAAGCAAAGAAAACTATAATTAAAAGATGGCTTTGCAAAATGTAAGATTCAAAGTTGTTAGAAGTCAGAAATGTTTTATTGCTTTTGCTCATTCAACAAAAAGAACTTTCGGTGTTCAGTTTAGACATAATCACAAAAAATATTAAAATGCAAACTGTGGAAAATACTCATTATAAAAAAGAGTTATTGAGTCAGGATGTAGACCAGGCCACAAGATTTGAATCGTGTCAAACTTTAATGTGATCAGTTTTTGCTTCAGTCAGTTAATTTTTTAATTTTTTTGTGTTGTTTTACCCAACTTTTCCCAACATGTTTAGGAAAAAACCCTGAACAGATTCAATTTGACCTAAAAGAATGAAGAAAAAAATTCATATGAGAACTAGACGAGTTCTTGCATAATAAAAAAAAAGTCATATACCGTAAATCCTCTAATATTAGCCTGTATTTAATTAACTGCCGGTGTCGGTACAGTATCTGCTCGGGTGCAAGATCGGCTCGGGGTCCTTCGACTGCCGATGACGTCAAAGTACGGCAAACCCACTCGGACAAAATACACTACACATCTATACTTTTGGAAAAAATTTAGCAGTTTCGTCATTAAAATAATGTTTCTCAAGACGTAACTTTGTGTTTATAATGGTATTTGTAAAATAAAACACTATTTTGTATTCATAATGTTGAACTCCTCTTTGAGCACATCCCTTGAAGGATCATAGGTATTAGCAACACCTGTGAAATTGTATTTGCAGGAAAGAAGTGTGTCCCGTTTATTTAAGTATTTTGTGTTTAGAGTTTATGACGTCTTGTCTATGCGTAGTTCAGGTACGCTCATAGCTGCTAGCCAAAACTCTGGAGTTAAAAGTGTTCTGGCTTTACTAAAATACCTGTCTGTACTTATTTGATTGATGGTAGTTTTACTTTCTATTAGACTCCAAATGTAATCATTTGGCACGTTTCTAATTCATAATTTGTAATAATGTAACCGGTGATATTAGCATTAGCATTCCTATGGGATTCCCCATGTATATTAGCATTGCGCTAACCACTCGCTGCCAAATTGCAGCCTTTGCGATTAGAAAATCTGCTTTTGTCACATCGCAATTTAATTGCACATGCAGTTAATTGTTCAGCCCTAATATACATGCAGCTCTATGCTAAAAGTGTACTTTCAAAGAGGTAATGATGGATTTCTTTGTAAAAGTTGTCCATCTTTCCGACAGAAAGATTTGCCTGGACCAACGTAACGTGATTACGTAATTCTGTAAGGTTCATGTTCAGCCAATCAACTACTTAGACGTCATCGGCAGTCGACGGACCCCGAGCCGATCTTGCACACGAGCAGATCCTGTACCGACACCGGGTATCATATTTTGGCCGGTGTCGGAGTCGGCGGGGGTGAATAATGGCCGTTTTTTTTTTATTGTGGCCGGGTGGAATGTGGTAACAAGCAAGTACGGGGGGCAGTTGTGTCATCCGTCTCACTTTTGATTTGGCAGTGATAGACTGCGAGGGTAACTTTAACCATGTGGAGACTAAGAGAAGGTGAAAATTTTATATCAAGTTCAAAGAGAACGTGCTGATTATGCTGCAGAACACTCTGGGGAGCAGTAGGGGTTGTATGAACTAGTCGACTAGTGGACTTCACCGCTCTATAGTGACTTTTTATGCCTGTCATCGACTAGTCGCTGTCACGTGATAATGACCGGCAAGATGCAGTCCACGGAAAAGACAGCAGCCTGCTGTCAGCAGGTGACAAGCTCCTGCGAGTCGGGAGGCGACGCGCTGTGCCAGAGCGTCGGTACTGACACCCACCGTAAAACGGACATTTAACCTTTACCCTCTTGCAATTTAACATTCCCCTCACCCCCATCCTAACCTTAGCCAGCTTACGCATGCAAAGCTCTGATTGTTGACGCGCTCCAGACATCTGCGTCCTGAGGTCAAGTTACTCTCCCCTCACTGATTAGTTAATTGATTTCACTAGATTTCTCTCCCCACACACCTACAGCTCATCTCCCTCTCATCCTGCCCCAGTGTATTTAACCCTGTCTGCGTCTCAGTTTGTTGTTGGTTCATTGTTTGTGTCAGCCTCATCTCGTACCCCTCTTTAGCTTTTAGAACAGGGGTGTCAAATATACAGCCCGCGGGCCGGATCTGGCCCGCAAGCAGGTTAAATCCGGCCCGCGAGATGGTTGTGTAAACTTTATTTTCATACTTTACAATGTAGAGTGAAAATAAACGTATCTTTGTGAGCAAGTTTCCTCTGTAATGAGTATAAATAAAACAAAGCTGCGCTCAAGGCTCACACAAGAACTTGAATCACATCCTGAAGTTGGCCGCCACTCAGGATGTGACTTCTGATGTTGATGTGCTGGTGAAAGCTAAAAGATGTTAAGTAAAATGAGTCAAATATACTTTAAGTGCTGCATGAAACTGATCTAGCCATGTGATCTGTAAGCTCTGAATCACTAAGGAATGTTTTATTTATTTATTTATTTATTTATTTATTTATTTTCAAATTTTCAAGTACACTTCAGGTGTTGTACTATTTTGGATACATTGTCCTCAGGCTACAGCTTTGTTTTATATTGATTGTATTAAAACAAAGAAAACAATCTGAAGTTCTTTTTAATTTACCGGTCCGGCCCACTTGGGACTAGATTTTCCTCAATGTGGCCCCTGAGCTAAAATGAGTTTGACACCCCTGTTTTAGAATCTCTAGGTCTCTTGTGTGTGTGTGTGTGTGTGTGTGTGTGTGTGTGTGTTTTTTTTTTTTTGGAATCTCTAGGTTTAGTTAATGTGATTTTTGGATTTTGTTTTTTGGCGCCCTGCATTCTCTGGATGTACTCCTCAATAAAGGATTTTTACGTTTCTTCCACCTCCTGCCTCGTTTATCTGGTTCTGCATCTTGGGTCCTAGCTTTTCTCCAAAACCACCTCGTGACACATACATGCTCTTCAAAACGTTTGCTTTTAGCTTGGTTAATAAAACTTGCAGTACCTGTTCCTCCCAGACCCCCGTTAAGTGAGTCCCATATATCCCAGATGTCATCCTGAGGAGAATTTTTCTCTTTCTTCTTCTTCTTTTTGGATGGATCATCAGGAGGCTTCAGCAAAGACAGCTCCTCTGATCTCCTGATTTCTGCGATGGAGCAAAGTGGAGAAGTAGGAAGGATTCACACATGAAAAATGCAAAATGACTGTCCTATTTTCTCTCTATGAGGCATAAAAATCATAACTGAGACACACGCACGGAGAGCTCTGCAGATTTCTTCCACTGCCTTGAAGACCATGCTGGAGAAGCTGACTGTGATCCTGATAGTTTTCATGTTGGGAAGTTGCAGCAGCAGAGGTTTGTGCTGGGGGGTGTAGCGCAGGTCAGCATCAGCCTACATGGGTCCCATTTTTAAAAAGATGCAGACAAAATCAATAATCTCTTCAGCATTTCCACTGAATTGTGTTTTAAGTACACACATTTCACACGTCCACACTGGAATGCTTTACACATCTTTAAGATTTTAAAAATGCAAAAGCAGCCGTTAATATTTAATCTAATTAGAACGTGTTTGGTGGTCAGTAAAAGATTTCCTGCTTGTTTAACACAATATTTAAGAGTTTTAAGGAGATAGGTCCCAATTAGTGTCAGCTGGTGGCAGATTAGTGCTGGTTAGTGGTGTTTAAAACTCACCAGGGTTTCATTATTAACATAAAAATGCATATCACCAGGCATATCCACGAAGGGTAGGTAGACCAGCATGATGGTGTCTCATGTGCTTCTGAACTTCTGAACCAAAGCTTAATGCGAAAACAACACCTTCAGTTCCCGTCAGAACAATCGCTTCTTCGGATTTGTTGGTTCTGATTTAACATCACACGTCATCCATCCACCGTCTCATCCACCATAGGTACACCATGCATTTAGTTTAAAGTCAGTCTAGTTTAATTTGTGAGTAATAAAATTCTTAACTTTTAAACTTGACTCTCTCTCTTCTGTTGTCTCTGCGTGAATATGAAGCAGTTATCTAATCCCTGCAATAAAAAAATAGAATCTTCTGGTTTAAATAACCCTGCGATCCGTAAGGTAGATTTCATATTTCCTATGGAATCCCATGCCTTATGGCTCATTAAATAAATGTAATTCTACTTCATTACATCTTGTAACGGAAAGAAATGACTGTTTTCCACCAAAAGTCATTTTTCCCCTCTCCTCTGACACAGAACTAGTCTGCATGAGACATGGCCTCAAGGTCTCATGCATTTGCTTATAAACGGCTTCTTTCCAGCTCAAGAGAAGAATGAAGAATGGACTCTCTCCTTTTAATAAATCAAATAACTCTATTTTAATAAAGCTAATTAAACAAAGTGTTAGTCAATAATAAGATGTGACCAATCTGTGAAATCAAAATATTAATTACTTTATTATAATCCTATAGAATATAAGAAGTAATATGACTTTAAATGTTTCCACTAGGACTGATCTCACGTAGCGTTAGGAGACATCACACATTGCTTTACTGATCCAATCAGAATCTTCCAGATCTGACGGAGGCGTGGTTTTGGTGGTGTTTGGTAAATCTGTCAACTTTTCATTCGACCATAAACCAAAACATTCCAAGTATAAATCTATGCCCACGTCATCTCTAACGCCAGTTCAAAGCGTTCTAGAGAAGTTGTCGGAGTGGCCAATCCGTAACTTTCCTCTTCAGCCGAAAGAACCAACGACAAGCTGGATAAAATCTGTTGCTGTTCCAACTGCTGCAACGGTTCCTTTCACAATAAAAGCTGAATCATCACGACCAGGTTTGGGTCTCACTAGATGCCAACAAAACCGTTGTGACCCAGAAGAATCTCAAAGACTGGTCTGGTCGGCAACCACTGCTTTTCCTACCGGCTTCGGTTCCAGAGAAGGTCCAGCTGGACCTCGACATTCCTGATCTAACGGGGACTTCCGCTAAGGGTATGTTGGCCAACGAAATGACGTTGAATCTGTTTATGAATCTCCTAATCAAAGCTTAGCGCGAAGACATCACCTTTATTTCCCACCAGAACTAATCGCTTCTTCGGATTTGCTGGTTCTGAGCAACATTCCACATTACACCATTCTCCATCTCATTCACCTTACTTACACCATACATTTAGTGTTTAAAGTTAGTCTAGTTTAATTTGTTTAGTAATAAATCTTTAAACTTTTAAACTTGACTCTCTCTCTTCTGTTGTCTCTGAGTGAATACAAAGCTGTTATCTAATCCCTGCAATAAAAAGTTCCAATCTTCTGGTTTAAATAACCCAACAGATTCATAAGGTTGATTTCATATTTGCTATGGAATCCTACGCCTTATGGCTTATTAAATAACATGTAAGTTAAATCATTACACTCTTGTTCTGCCATTTTTATGTCTGTCGACCAATAATTTTAACAGGTCAATCATTTCTTTCTGCGATCATTTGGAGCTGAAATCAATTTCTTTAACTTAGTTTCATGACTGCACTCAAACTGCAACTCTGAAAAACAGCATTGATTTCTCATTTTCATAACATGAAGAACAATCTTCCTGCACAGAACAGGGTAAGAAAACCATCTGTTAGCACAAGAGAAGGATTTTATGAAGCAGCTTCCAAGAGCAGCTAGAAGTAACCTGCTCCACAATGAATGTATACAGTAGGATTCCGCATGTTCCCATTGGAATCAGGATGCCTTTTACAGGATACATTTGCAGAGAAACTGGGATTTGGTTTCGGCTTTAAACACTCATTTTACCTGAACTCCATACTTGTCTAAGGTCCAGTGAGTTTTGAGCAGCCAGCACTTCCTCTGTTCCCACCACAGCGCATGGTCAGACCAGTCCTGTTGAGCCTCTGTAGGGAAACGTTGAGAAAAACATTTCTACCTGTCACACAGCTGGTACTCAATTCAATTCAAAAATACTTTATTAATCCCAGAGGGAAATTGATTGCTGTAGTAGCCCAGAATAATAATAATAATCAAGTCATCAAAGAGTTGTTGTATATTGCAATGGCTGTTGGCAGAAAGGATCTCCAGTAGCGGTCAGTGTTGCAGCCAAACTGAAGAAGTCTCTGACTGAAGACACTCTTCTGTTGTCGGACAGTCTTGTGAAGAGAATGCTCACAGGTGTCCATAGGTTTGTTGATTCTCTGGAGAATCCTTCTTTGCATTATCTCCTCCAGTGGATCCGAAACTGCCAAAACTCTGGCTGAGTCCTTGAAAGGACCTAGAGTTCCTCCATCTTGTTGGCCAGTGATCTCACATTGCCCATTATGATCGATGGAAGAGATGGTTTGAATTTCCTCTTTCTCTGTCTCCGTTTTGCTCCCGCTCTGCACCCACGCTTCTTGCGTTTTAGCTCATTTGGGATTTGTGGCTTCAGTTGAGGTATTATTTCAGCCTTTCCAATGTTAATCAACTGCTCCCAATTGTAAACCAGCTTGTTGCCATGGTTACACATCATAACAAATGCTCAAAAAGTGAAAAAAGCTGAAAAATAGCAGTAAAAATCCTCCTTGCTTCACAGCACCAGAAACAGAAAAGTAAAGTGTCTAAGAAAATACAGTTTTTCTTGAGAAACTAGAAGAAAAAATGTCCAAGAGAAGGCAAAACTTACATATAGTCAACAGAGCTACTCCAACATGAGCAACGCAGTTCCGGAATATGTCTGTTAATGTTTTTAACCTGTTATGGGAATCTGGGGTCATTTTGTAAAGCACTTTGAGTAGCACTTTGTTTGAATAGCGCTTTATAAATAAATCTGATTGATTGATTGATTGATTGATTGATGTGAGGTGAGCAGAGTATTGGGACTTTTGTGTCCCACCCAGAGCATTGCAACTAAAATGCTGCTTGGAAAATGACCAAATTCAAAGATCTTTAGAGACAAAAAATACTTTGCATAAAATAACCAATTCAACAAAAATATTTTAAAACTGTAATCTGCTTCAGCTGGCTAAATACATTTGTGCCAACACGAGGAATCAAACATCAGGACACGGCAAAAGAAGATGAAAAGCAGATCCTTTAACCACTAGACCACCAAACCCAGTATGAATGAACTGCCTAGGGCATGGTCGGAGCACCGGTGCTGTTTCCAAAGACGCTTTCTTTTAATTTATTGCTTCCTCATGGCCCATGATGCTTTGTGGGTTGTGGGTCTGAAACCGTCCGTTTTATTACAAATTCAGGCTGACAAAAAAAAAAATAATAATCATATTTGACGACATCTCAGTAGTGCCAACCGTAATATTTTATCATATACGGTGCCTACCTTTGCTCTCAGAGTTTAAAAATAGCCTGATATGGAACCTTCACGATTTTTTTGTCTCATGCTTTAAAGCTACTAAACTACAGTAACATAAATACCCTTTGGTGTGTAGGAGTGTGGTTTAGTGAGTCCACCTGATATCATCGTGTAAGACTGGGCTGAAATCCATCTGCTGATGACAAGCTGCTTAGTCATCATTTATTATAGGGAGTGCAGAATTATTAGGCAAATGAGTATTTTGTCCACATCATCCTCCTCATGCATGTTGTCTTACTCCAAGCTGTATAGGCTCGAAAGCCCACTACCAATTAAGCATATTAGGTGATGTGCATCTCTGTAATGAGAAGGGGTGTGGTCTAATGACATCAACGCCCTATATCAGGTGTGCATAATTATCAGGCAACTTCCTTTCCTTTGGCAAAATGGGTCAAAAGAAGGATTTGACAGGCTCAGAAAAGTCAAAAATAGTGAGATATCTTGCAGAGGGATGCAGCAGTCTTAAAATTGCAAAGCTTCTGAAGCGTGATCATCGAACAATCAAGCATTTCATTCAAAATAGTCAACAGGGTCGCAAGAAGCGTGTGGAAAATCCAAGGCGCAAAATAACTGCCCATGAAGTGAGAAAAGTCAAGCGTGCAGCTGCCAGGATGCCACTTGTCACCAGTCTGGCCATATTTCAGAGCTGCAACATCACTGGAGTGCCCAAAAGCACAAGGTGTGCAATACTCAGAGACATGGCCAAGGTAAGAAAGGCTGAAAGACGACCACCACTGAACAAGACACACATGCTGAAACGTCAAGACTGGGCCAAGAAATATCTCCAGACTGATGTTTCTAAGGTTTTATGGACTGATGAAATGAGAGTGAGTCTTGCTGGGCCAGATGGATGGGCCCGTGGCTGGATTGGTAAAGGGCAGAGAGCTCCAGTCCGACTCAGACGCCAGCAAGGTGGAGGTGGAGTACTGGTTTGGGCTGTATCATCAAAGATGAGCTTGTGGGGCTTTTTCGGGTTGAGGATGGAGTCAAGCTCAACTCCCAGTCCTACTGCCAGTTTCTGGAAGACACCTTCTTCAAGCAGTGGTACAGGAAGAAGTCTGCATCCTTCAAGAAAAACATGATTTTCATGCAGGACAACGCTCCATCACACACATCCAAGTACTCCACAGCGTGGCTGGCAAGAAAGGGTATAAAGAAGAAAAACTAATGACATGGCCTCCTTGTTCACCTGATCTGAACCCCATTGAGAACCTGTGGTCCATCATCAAATGTGAGATTTACAAGGAGGGAAAACGGTACACCTCCCTGAACAGTGTCTGGGAGGCTGTGGTTGCTGCTGCACTCAATGTTGATGGTGAACAGATCAAAACACTGACAGAATCCATGGATGGCAGGCTTTTGAGTGTCCTTGCAAAGAAAGGTGGCTATATTGGTCGCTGATTTGTTTTTGTATTGTTTTTGAATGTCAGACATGTATATTTGGGAATGTGGAGATGTTATATTGGTTTCACTAGTAAAATAAATAATTGAAATGGGTATATATTTGTTTTTGTTGAGTTGCCTAATAATTATGCACAGTAATAGTCACCTGCACACACAGATATCCCCCTAAAATAGCTCAAACAAAAAACAAACTAAAAACTACTTCCAAAAACATTCAGCTTTGATATTAATGAGTTGTTTGGGTTCATTGAGAACACGGTTGTTGTTCAATAATAAAATTATTCCTCAAAAATACAACTTGCCTAATAATTCTGCACTCCTGTACGCCTCGTAACTTTTTTTTAACCACCTTACTCTAAACTTGCTGTAATCAGCTCCTTCATGTTAATGGCAAACTTTAAAGAGGTGTCAGATCAGACCCTGGAGTTATTTAGCTCCTGAAGGCAATAAAAGCTGATGCATTGTTCCCAAACAATGGCCCTGCGGTGGAGAAAAATGCTGAGCAAACAAGGGTGTGGCCAGACACACAGACATGCACTTAAAATCCAAAGTGTGAGCAGCAAGTTAAGAAACTTCAGAAAAACTTACTGATTTTCTCCACCAACTTAAGCATGAGGCCTCCGACGTGCAAGTCTCCTTTGACCCTAAGCCTAAATTTCATGGACTCGTCTCCCTGTTTTTGGTCCACCTGCACAGACAGCTCCCACGATGTGTCTCCAATCTCTGCAGCTTTGATCATGGTCTTGTTCTATTAGAGAGACAATGATCATGGGTAATAACCTCTTTGCAGATTCGTAAAACTTGCAAATTCAAAAAGGAAAACAGACATTTCCTAAATGCTCACTTAATCTTCTATGGCCTGGAACAAAATGTGTCAAACTGGATGAAAACATGTCAAGCCTTGGTAAATTTCTGTGTTTATTTTTTGTCTGACCTCATAAAGCAATGCTTCTGCTGCAGTGTCTCTGCAATGATACTGCAGCCCTCGAAGTCAGCCAGAACATTTTTTAACTGAGACTTCACAAACACACACACACACACACACACACACGCACACGCACACGCACACGCACGAGCTGGTGACTTCAGAGAGAAGAGATGAGCCTGCAGAACTCTGCTGAACAGTGTTGCTGATAATGACGCTGATCTGCTGGCTGATAGGTTGAGTTCGATGAAACAAGAGCGAATAGATGCAAGACTTCGGGCAGATCGGAAAAACAAGGACGGTGGAGGGGGTGGAAGGGGGGGGGGGAGTGGGCAGGGTGCAACGATGGAATGTGTAACGAGCACGGACACGAATTTGGTGCAAGAGAGAGCACACTAAACAACCTCCACTCACTCACTGCACCACTCTCTGGTAACTTAATGTGAAATCGTGTGGAAACAGAATGCTTGTGCTGCTAGTCCTGCTGCTAGAAGGAAGTGGAAATGTGTAGCCGAGGGGGGCAGATTTAATGAACACACTCTAATCTCTTTGTGCTGCTTCAGAGTACAGTTTCAAGTGTGATCTTGCATGAGAAGTGCTTGAATATGATGCATTTGTTCCCAGCATATTAGACATATGATGTTAGTTGGCGGGGATCATTTTAACAGAACATCAAGATTTCTCCTCAAAGACAACATAAAACTGACCCAAATCACATCCTTTCATGTTTACTTTAACTGGGGTTTGTGTTTCCCAGCAGACCAGTTCAAACTAGTACTAGTAAATATGTACTTCCTACTCTGCTAGCCTTACGCTGATCAGCACCTGGACTATGAGCCTTCGTGGTGCTCAGTTAATAAAGTTCTTTTGATCAAACACACCTGGACAGGTCAAACCTGACCTAACTGTTACTGAGTTGTTCATTTAAACATGAAAGCACTCTTACCGTGACTTCAAGTTTCCTGCTGGTTAGATTTTTCCAAGAAATTTCTGGAGAGGTGAAACTAATCTGGAGTAAGTCTCCCTTGGGAGTTAAAACACGCCCAGCCCGGTTCAGACAGGTGGGGAACAGAGGTGTAGGAGGGACGGGGCCTTACCTACCTCACCGAGGAACAATGCACATGCTGGTGGGGTGTAGCCGTCAAATATTTATGTTCCAGATCGGTAAAAACACTGAAACAAATGTGTCAAGTTTTATTTAAAGAACCACATAACATAAATGATATTGGCAGGGCTGCATTTGCCACATTAGATGTTATTTCCTATTTTGATTTTGTGTCACAAAAAAATGTTTCATCTAAAAAAACGAGGATAAACAAAATGTAATTTTCAAATGATGAAATTATAAAAAAAAAGCTTTTTCTAAACCAACCTATTAACTAAGTACAGCCTTTATTCCTTTAAGACGTTTTTGTTTTTCTTTGGTCTCAATTTTCTTTAGAAATGAATATTTGTTGCTTTTTGAGCTTTGAGCTTACTTGGTGTTATCTGATAGGCTGTGTTGGAGAGATTTCTTCATTAAAGAAATGCATTCGTGATTTAACCAGGAAGGAAATCTTTGTTCACAATGATCCGGGGTGGCTTGGACAACGTTTTCTCCTAATAAAGGAATTTATAGTTAAAAAACTGCCTTTTTATTTGCTCAGGTTATCTTTGATACTGAAATATGTTAATGGATTTGTGTGACACATAAGAAAACTGAAGAAACTAGCACTGATTTGGAAATTCTGATTTGTTTGGTGTTATAGGGAAGAGAAACGCCCACTGCGTGATGAATAATGTCTTACCTCAGAAAATCAAACCCACCTTCCTTAATGCCCACACCTTGCTCATGGAGTAAATCGAGATGAATCACTTCAGTTAGTCTTATTCACACATTTCTACCAGCCTTTGAAAATGTTCCAACACATGAGTAATGTTTAACGTTTTTGCTGATGGTGTTCCAGCCACTCGTGCTGATTTATGGTCAGTTTTGGGGCTTTTAATTAGTCAGCGTGGTGTGGGACGCTCATCTCCTGCAATCATTTAATCCTGTGGGAAGCATGAAGAAAGACTGCCACCTTCTGGAGTTTTACAGTCATGCAGTGTTTTAACAGTCCCAGTGGGAACATCAGCCTCCTCGTGTTCCATAAAATCCCCTTCATGCTGAATATTATTTCGGAGCTTTTGGGAAAATAGGTTTACAATTATTTCATTTTACTTATTTGTTCAAGTTTCACTCAGAAACTTCTCTCTCTCTCTCTCTCTCTCTCTCTCTCTCTCTCTCTCTCTCTCTCTCTCTCTCTCTCTCTCTCTCTCTCTCGGGTTCTGTGCAGTACCTTAGCTGTTCCTAGAACTTCACTTTCCTGAGCTGAGATGTCTGATGTTTTTTCTGGGATCTGCTTTAGCCACTCCTCCAGGTTAAGGGTTACTGCCCCAAGTGTCCCAATGACCACGGGCAGCACCAATGTCTTCGCTCTCCAGGCTTTCTCGAGATCTTCTTTTAGGCTCTGGTACTTCTCTAGTTTCTTGTGTTCCTTTTTCCTGATGCTACCATCACTTGGAATCGCCACATCAACCACAACAGCTGTCCTCTGTTGTTAGTCCACCACCACAATGTCCGGTTGGTTCGCCATCACCATTTTGTCAGTCTGGATCTCGAAGTCCCACAGGAGCTTGGCTCTCTCGTTCTCTACCACCTTAAGGGGTCTTACCCACTTTGACCTTGGGGCTTCCAGTCCATACTCTGCACAGATCTTCTTGTACAATATACCAGCCACTTGTATGCTTTGCTTTCCCTTCCAGCATCTTAAACCCTGCAGTTATGTGGTGGATTGTCTCACGGGCTTCTTGGCAAAGCCTACATCAGATAGCATTTGCATTGCCTGTGTATGTACGTATGTATGTGTGTGTGTGTGTGTGTGTGTGTGTGTGTGTGTGTGTGTGTGTGTGTGTGTGTGTGTGTGTGTGGTAATAAATGTTGATTGTCTCTAAAAGTCCAAGAACTAGGTTTGCAAATTAGCTTCTGGCTAGAAAACCTCTGTACAAAGCAATGGTTGCATTGCCCTTACATTGTCTTTTATGTTGTCCTAGTACAATAAAACCAACCTAAACTAAACACCTTTGGTCTTGTCTGGTGCGGGTCTCTGTTGCTCTGGTGTTCAGCTCCTGTTCCTCTGCAGCCAAGATGAATGCCTCTGAGCTGTCCTTAAGCCCAGCTCTTTCTAGCCATTGGTAGGATTTGTTGATATCAACCACTTCAGTTATCTGTCTGTGATACATCCCATGTAGAGGTTTGTCCTCCCGCAATGGTATTTCCAGCGTCTCGTCCTCTGTTCACCATTGTCTGAGACATTCACTGAGTCCATCATCTGTTTGGGCCTTGTCTTTGATGTACTTATGGATCTTGGATGTTTTATCCTGGGCAGTGGCTCTCACACTCACTAGTCCCCAGCCTCAGTCATTTTCAGAGTGCAGTTTAAGTTACTGACTTTTGTTTTTAAAGCACTCAATGACCTGGCACCTCCCTACCTCTCTGCCCTTCTCACTCCATATGTGCCCACTCGCACGTTGAGGTCGGCTGACCTTTTACTGCTGTACACGCCGCGGATGAGACTCAAATCGCGGGGGGATCGAGCATTTGTGCATGCTGCCCCAAAGCTATGGAACTCATTGCCCATTGGAGTTCGGCAGGCTCTGTCTCTGGCGGTTTTTAAATCTCGTTTAAAGACCCACTTTTACACTTTGGCTTTTAGACAGTGACTCGTTTTAGTGTTTTATTGCATCATTGTTTTAATGTGTTCTTAGTATTCATCATGTTTTATCTGCCTTTGATTGAGATTTTTATCCTTTGTTTTAGCTCCTTGTGTTTTGTTTTAGCCTGTGCAGCACTTTGGGCAGCTCCCATGCTGCATTTTAAACGTGCTATATAAATAAACTATGCTATGCTATGCTATGCTATGCTATGCTATGCTTTCCTCACAGCTAGTGTACAGTCTCAGGGTGTTGGATTTGGAACACACACACACACACACACACACACACACACACACACACACTCGGTTTGAACATCTGGAAGTTGTAGTGACAGCATCTGGACACTTATTGTGTTTAATGAACTGAATGAATGAAACCCCAGAATAACCCATTATCTCTGGTATCTGTTCGCTGCCACACGAGGGAGCCATTAGCACACACACCAGACTCAGAAGAGACCCACGTGAATCAGTTTTAACATTTTCTTTAGTTTTGACATTCAGTTTCTCTTTTCTAATTTGCCTTCAGGTGAACTTGACCATGAATGTGTTATAAAGGACAATATTTCACACTGTCTGGGTTTTAAAAGTTGGCTCTGACAAACGGCATGTCCTGCTGCATTAGTCAGTTCCACCAGGACGCAGAAAAGCATGGAGGTCACTGGACACTGCAGCTTAACTATGTTCTCTATAGGTTTTTATAATTCAGATAGCACAAACATGTTCAAAGACATTGTTGAAAGGCTGTACGCCTTTGTAGATCCATTGAGTTTGTTTTTTCAATTCCTCCATCAAGAGGGACCTGTGTCAGGCATAAACGCCCAGAATGAGTGGGTAAGTCTTCAAGGACACTTCAGCGTGCTAACCCATAGGTTTAAACTAAAACAGTCAATTTGATGGCCATGTTGTCTGACCATTTAACCACACCCTGCTAAAGGTTCCTGTCCAAGCGCTCTGTTTCCAAGCGGACCATTTAGAGCTGCTGAGTGTTTGCTCAAAGAAAAACAGAGAATAGGTCAACTTCTACTGGTCTGGGTCATCAGATTGAACTAGTTTCTAGTTTTAAATATCTGGGTTTATGATAAGTTATCTTTTAAGCTCCATATCCATTATTTAACAAAAAAGTTGACATTTTATTAGGATTTTAATACAGAAATAAATCTTGCTTTTCTTTTACGGTTAAAAAGAGGTTAGTAGAATCAATATTTATGTCTGTAATAGACTATGGAGACATCTTGTGCACTGTTTGAGCATGTTGGACAGTGTGTTTCATAGTTCAATTCAATTCAATTCAATTTTACTTATATAGCGCCAAATCACGACAAGAGTCGTCTCAAGGCACTTCACATAATAAACATTCCAATTCAGGTCAGTTCATTAAGCCAATCAGAAAAAATGTTTCCTATATAAGGAACCCAGCAAATTGCATCAAGTCACTGACTAGTGTCAGTGACTTTACAGCAATCCTCATACTAAGCAAGCATTTAGCGACAGTGGAGAGGAAAACTCCCTTTTAACAGGAAGAAACCTCCAGAGAATCCTGGCTCAGTATAAGCAGCCATCCTCCACGACTCACTGGGGATCGAGAAGACAGAGCAGACACGCACGCACGCACGCACGCACACACACACACCAAGCAATGTATCTATGGTTACAGATCTAAAAATCAAGGATTTGGTTTCCTTGAGTGGATTTAAGACTCTGATTAGGTCACTGGAATCCAGATTATCAGTGTGTTCACGTTTTATGTTTATTCATTTAGCAGACGCTTTTATCCAAAGCGACTTACAATTTATAACCTATAGGGCATGTTGTGATCTGTGGGGGAAACCGGAGTACCCGGAGGAAACCCACGCATGCATGAGAAGAACACGCAACTCCACTCAGAAAGGCCGCAGCTGAGTTTTGAACCTGCAACCTTTGTGCTGCGAGGCAACAGTGCTAACCACTGTGCCACCTTGCAGCCCATGTTTTAATTGAGTTTATGTGGAAATGTATTCAAATGTGAATGCATTAATGTTGTAACTTGTAAGGGGCGACGGTGGCGCAGGAATTAAGTGCTCGCCCCGTAATCGGAAGGTTGCAGGTTCGAGACCCGCTCAGTCTGTCGCTGTCGTTGTGTCCTTGGGTAAGACACTTAACCCACATTGCCTGCTGGTGATGGTCGGAGGGACCAGTGCTCGGCAGCCTCGCCTCTGTCAGTGCGCCCTAGGCCAGCTGTGGCTACATCGTAGCTCATCCCCACCAGTGTGTGAATGTGTGTGTGAATGGGTGAATGACTGATTGTGTTGTAAAGCACCTTGAGTTCCATGACTCTAGAAGGCGCTATATCAAATACAGGCCATTTACCATTTGTAACTTGTGCTGCTGCTCTGTCTGTCTTGGCCAGGTCTCCCTTGCAAAAGAGATCTTGTATCTCAACGGGACCAACCTGGTTAAATAAAGGCAAAATAAAACAAATAAAAGAGGAGAAACGTAAATTCTATGACAGAAACAAACAATCCCTGAACCTCCTGAGGTGGAACACCTGAACACAGAAAATAGGACAATTCGGACCTGTGATCTAGACACAATGTGGTTCGAAAGAAGACCCGGTGGACCGAGTTCAAGCTTGAGAGAAAAAAACAATATTGAGCTTTATTGCGTTGCCAGGGAGAATGATAAAATACCGTCTTTAGAGTGGAGGAGAAATGTTTGGACTGTGGTTTCAGACACAATAAATTAAGTCTACTACCTGAAGCTGGTCTGAACACACTTGGAAGCGAGTGGGAAACAACATCTGCAGAAGCCTTCGTTGGTGCTCTGTATTTATGGAAAGAGAAACCTCCCGGTGACCTGGGAACACGCTTACCCAATTAGCAGCCTTGCCGACGGATCAAATGGAAGTGAAAACATTCGCTGCCGTGACGGAGACGCATCACAATGCTCCATTCATGCTCAGCCTTATGCTTAGGGGGTTAGGTGGATTTGGGGTGTGTGTGGGGGGGAATGTTCCTTTAGTGGGTAGGTAGTATAGGTGAAACAGAGAAATGAATATGTAGAGAAACTACCTTAACTCAATGCGTTCTTTGACGTGTGACTGCTGGCCTCGTTCGTGACTTAATAAGGATTTAGAAATAAACACTGTTGAATATGTTGTTTTTATAATGTAAAAGCGGTCCTCGCATCTCTTGGACACTGTAGTGTCTCTAGTCCAACTGAACCACAGGTTCTGGGGGGGATGAAGGCTAAAGGGGTCAGAAACGCTCAGAAACCATATTGGAAGTGAGGCTTTTGACAGCACAGGGCCCTTGGGAACCACACATGCACTGCCTTATGGGCTGGAAACTGTTACAGGTCGGATTCGGTTTCTGTCTTTGAAGCAGTTAAAATCACAGCATGTCTGTTTTCTCCCTTTCATAAAAAAGAGAGAGAAAAAAAATGTTTAATGCTTATGCCACAGACTCACGTAGCTATTATGACATTCTACACCAAGTCAAGAAAGAAGAACCTGCAACTGCCAAGTTATTTGTTTTCCAAATGTCAGCGTAATTAGAAATCTGGCCACAATGAAAGTCAGCCCAGGTATATGAGCAAAGTGGTTCACTAAATATAGGCTCCAGGTTCATAATAGTGCCTGTATTTGTCTAAATTACATGTAGCTGTCCCCAGACAGACTATGTCATCCCTGAATTCTTGTGACTCTATGGAAAGGGTCTTTTATTTATCATGAGAAAGAACTAATTTTAAATTTCTTATTACTTTAAAAAAAATACAAGTTTGTGCATTTATCTTTTTTCCACACAACATTGTCGGTATTACTTTTTTCCCTGTTCTCCTCTTGCATGGAAACATCCTTTAGTGTCAGGTCAGATAGCCATAAATACAGGTTGCCAGTGCAGCTTTGACCCTCGCATCTTAAAAAGAGAGACTGTTTTAAAGTGCGGTTTGGAGCAAGACATCAGGTATTTAAACATTTTTCTTCTTTTGAAAGGTGGCCACCGTAAAACGGCTTCCATCACAGAGTATCGCTTTAACTGTCTCTGGCAGTATTTCATATCGTTTATGCTTTGCTGTCCGGAGCTGCAGAAAAAAAAAGAAGACATGAATGAACAGAGGCGCACGGACCGACCGCCTCTGACAGATGGTCAGCTTGTCCAAACCTGAAAGACGCTCAGCCACACAGATGACATTTTCAGATATTAAACCCGATGAGCTCACTGTCCTTATCTGTTGAAAACGTTGTCAATTTCAGCAGGTGTGTGAAACTTTGAAGCGGCTGACATTTCTGTAGGAGTATCAGACGTCTCAAATGCCATACACACGACGCCGTGACTTTTATTAGTTTTGTCAAGGCACATAGACGCACAGTAGGAGCCCGGCTTATGTTCTATTAATGATAAATCAACTCCAGTTGTTGCAGTTTATTGTTTCCAGAAGCTTTTTGTGCTAAGCTAGATGTTCAATGGAGCATTGAAGTGCCACCCAGCCATGCCTCTGCTGAAGAAACTACTGTTGACCCTGAACCTGAAGTTGATCTCACAGGTACAACGTGAGAGGAAGCGGGGCGTTGTGTTCCTTTCCTCACCACATCAATTTGCAAACTAGTTGTGAATGGATGCCATTTTAAAACATGCAAATAGGGGTAGCCTCTGCCTGTATCAGCTGATGCAGGGCCATGTTGTTTTTGGACGGACCTTAAAGGCCTTAGGGGAGAAAGCCGTACTGAGAGTTAGAAAAGGTCGCGTAAACTCTAGTGGGATTACTTTACCAACACTTTCCATGGCTGAGATACTGTGAATAGATCCATTGTGGGGTGGGTCCTCGCTCGCGGAAAGCAAACCTTGTCAGGATCCAGTTCATTAGCGCCTGGTTTGCTGTTTGAAGCGAGTTATTTATCCGGTATCTGAAGGGGAACCCCGGCCAGATATTTGCAGCTGTGTGCATGTGGCTTGTTGCATGTCTTGTGTACTTGTATAAATCTACAAGACTCAAAGGATCTACAGGGGGTTTCCAGAGCAAATGGCTCGAGAGCAAATAAAACTTTCCATGCTGCAATAAAACATTTACAGAATGAACAGTAGGGGCATTGGTGCCACTCTGAAGCTGGGAAACAACCTGAATAAATGTGTATGTGTACGTTTTTATTTTCTGAACGTCACTGACCTTTTTAAACCAAATCCTAATGACACCACTAGGACAAGGAGTTATGATTGTTTACAGTGCTGGGGAGTAACAGAATACATGTACCGCCATTGCAAATTTAGAATACTAATTATAAGTGACTGTATTCTGTTACAGTTACTGTTTTTAGAATACAGTTACTTTCGCGATACCCTTTCGATACTTGTGCGTTTTCCACATTCAACCCAAAAGACGAATAAATAAATTTCGAGCAATGCGTAACTCCACCTTGTGTTGAATAGTCTGGCCATGGTCCATTGACGGCTCTCAGTGGGACGGGATCTACAGTTGTCTTTCAAACTGTCTGTGCATGCTATTGGATAACAAACAACGCAACACACTCACCGCTACAGACGCCAGGCAACGGGGCAGTCCGCCAAACTCCATCAAAGAAGATGCATTCTAAATAAAGTTAAGTACCACTATCTGCTCTTGACTCAAAGAAAAGCCAAAGTCAAAATAGTCCAAAGCTGTTTCAAACGAGCCGTCCCCATCGTTGTATCAGTATCATCCCGCCCACCAACAGAACGCTGTCATTGGACCAACACGGATGTCAGTCAACTGGGCAGACCTGCCATTGCATCGTGTAAGAACTACATCTAACATAAAAAATACTTTATTTTTTCCAAATTAACACGCTGAGTTGGTTAGCAGCTCCTGCAGAGAAGTTTCACTTTATAACAGAAACAGAAAAATAAATGAAGTAACAAAACTGAGCCAGGGGAACCATACCAGTTTGTTTGTTTGCAGTGTGGCTGCCCGTCTGTGCGCCGAGAGCTGCTATTACATTCAGCTTTGCCCGCAGCGGTGCCACCCAGAGTAACGGAGCGTTTGACGGCGTCGGCGGTACACTGACCCCCCTGCTGATCCATCTCGCCATCCCGCCACGACCAATCTCATCTCCGGAGCCAGTTGTGGGCCCAAAAGACTCCTCACTGCTGTTCTGTCCGTATGGATTTGTTCCGCCTACCAGATTGGTGTTAATTTATTGTTGGGCGTTGAACGCCTGGTTGCCGGGGAAACCACTAGTGAACCCCGAGCTCTTAAGCTCCAACAACATGTTTTTAGTTTAGATATTTTAATAAAGATTTGTTTTATTGCAACTGTATCATCTGTTCCCTCTGTGATTTTTTACCTGCGGGGCCTTCTACCCTTCCCTGGGGGGGTTAACCCAGGGTGGCGTTGTTGCAACCACCTTTTTAACCATTTATTCAATTGTCACGACTACAACTTGCCACAATAATTAAATTGTTTTACCTTTTTTTCCGGCTGCACAGTGGCAGAGTGGTTAGAGCTGTTGCCTTGTAGCAAGAAGGTCCTGGGTTCGCTTCCCGGCCTGGGATCTTTCTGCACGGAGTTTGCATGTTCTCCCTGTGCATGCGTGGGTTCTCTCTGGGTACTCCAGCTTCCTCCCACGGTCCAAAAACATGACTGTTAGGTTGATTGGTCTGTCCAAATTGTCCTTAGGTGTGAGTGTGTGTGTGCATGATTGTTTGTCCTGTGTGTCTCTGTGTTGCCCTGCGATGGACTGGCTCTCTGTCCAGGGTGTACCCCGCCTGCTTGCCTGTTGACCGCTGGAGATAGGCACCAGCCCCCCATCGCGACCCTGTGTGGACAAAGCGGGTTCAGAAAATGGATGGATGGGTGGATAGATGGATACATTTTTTCCACTTCCACATTGTCGGTACACAATGTTTAGCATAACACGCTTGCAGTCAACGTCGCATGGACGTGCGGATCATGTCTCTATTGAGTCTGTCGGTCCAGACCACGTCTGTAGGACGTCCAAAATAGGTCTTTGCGCAGTGCCCTCTGATTGCTGCGGGAGTAGCCACCAGCACATACTGTGATATTTAATAGACTTAAATGCTGTTTTTAAGGGGAGACATTCCAAGTATTCAGAATACAGAACCAGGATTAGGCAAAGTAACGGAATACGTTACAAAATACATTTTAAAGCAGGTATTCGGTACTCTGTAACTAAATACATTTACAAAGTATTCTCCCATACACTGGTTATTAATGATAAAGTGGTTTTACATTTTTTTGTGTTCTCAGCATGATTTTATGTGCTTAAGCATTAGTGCTATACAGTTTATGACAGCAATACAGAAGATCTATCTTTTGAGTTATTGCCTGTATATTTGTTGTGTGTGTGTGTGTGTGTGTGTGTGTGTGTGTGTGTGATTTCCTCCTTTTTTCTTTTGTGATCTGTTTGTTCGTTGGAAGGCGTCCATGCGCCTCTGGTCAGACAAAAGTGCTGCGTTGAGCAAAACCTCCACTCCACTTTTATGGTCTGTGTGGGCCGTCCTATTTGTACATGCTTAAAGCAAATTAGACCAGCAGCTGCTCATAGCTGTCCTTTTCCATGTCGGCTTTTCATAATAAAAATACGTTACGGTAAACCTGACCGTCTGAATCCAGAACGATGTGGCCCGTTTTTTTCTGGCACCGATGCTTTTGCATATTTACAATCAACCCTTCCCTTACCTTGACTTTAAAGAGACAGAAGCACCATCAACGATTGAGTTGAATTGCGGAAGTGGAAAAAGAAACCTGGAGGCACAGAAAAACAAAGGACCCACCTATGCAGATGTTTTCCATGTGTAGAAACACAACAAGCTGCAGCAAGATAAACACATGCCGACAGAGCAGAGACGGTTGTACCTGATTTCAGGTGATGATCTGGACACATCAGTCATGCTCCTGGACGCATTACCTGGATGAAAAGTAGAAAAAGTGTTCTGCACAAATTTCTTTTGTGTTCCCGCTTCCCTTTGAGATATTTAAAGGTGTGGAACACTAAAAACAAATTTTAAAATCGTATTTTTGATTATAATAAGTCACTCTGAGTTTTTCATGTAGGTTGAACATGCAAATAGTCTTCAACACCCATCTCCTGTATTAGCGCCTGATAGACAATAGATGGTGAGACTCTAGGATTTAAAAAGCTTGACAGATCTACATCACTTAAAGAGCAAAGTGCAGGTAAAATTCTTTTTTTCTAATTCATATAAAATGCTGTCCAAAAATCCTATTTGAAATGCTTCATGTGGATATTTGGTTTTAAAACAGCAGAGTTTTCTAGTAAAAAGTGGCCTTTCTCAGCAAAGCTTCTAAAAAGTTTTTTTTTTTTTTCTAAATCTGAACCTCTGATGCAGGGGTGGACTGGGACCAAAATTCGGCCCTGGCATTTTTACGAATCGTCGGCCCTCCCCATTGGGAGAGCGGTGGGGGTGGGGGGTGTTGCCGCCCACGGACTCGTCTCTTGGCCAAATGTGAGATCTAATATGGACTGGGACTGTTAAATTACAAGCAGGGCCAGACCGCTGCGACCAGGAGCCCTGGCCTTCCAGATCAGCTCATTCTCCACGGGCGGAGATCAGCGGGACATTAGCTACATGCTAACACGGTAAAACTAGTCCTACGTTATCACTCTACCGCATTTTTCTTGCTAAAAATGCCTGGAAAAACGCTGTTAGCTTTGGGTTACCATGTAGCTAATGATTTGCAGATCACCAGCTGTGGAGTAGTGTCGGCCCAAGCTGGGCAAGCAGCCCACTTGGCTAAGCAGCCCACCGGGACAGTGCCAGAATGCCAGATAGGCCAGTCCACCCCTGCTCTGACGTAACCAAAGGGAGTTAGAAGCTCGGCGCTGCTTCAGCTCCGTATGGAGAGTGGCTAGTTTTAGGGTAGAGAGGTCATGTTATTGAGTCAGTGTGTGTGTTTACTGGTTTTGGATTGTGTTCATTTTGATAAACTATTGTTTGTGAAGGCTGTACCAACTCCAGCCTGTCTGGACATCGAATCCACGGGATTCCAGATAAGCGAAACAACGCCTCTATCTCCGTGTCTGAGGGCGTTTTGTGCAGCCGAAAAGACGGACTTCTGTAGCCCACATCAGTCGGTACCGGGACAGGGAGGTTCCCGCTGGGCTCCGAAGATCCGGGACGAGGTTTAAATATTTAAATGCGGATTTCTGGAGCTCAGATCACCATCAGAACCAGGTCAGAACCGACCACCAGAAGAGACATGTGGCTCAGTGGGCCAGTCGAGCTGGTTTATGGGTCAGAACCAGATCAGAACTGCCCCCTGGACCACCAGGAGAGGATGTGCAGCTTTTAAAAATACCAACTCGACTGGCTCTCTGGTGTTTGGGTTGGATCCAGCTCACAGAACCCCGCATGAGCTCCAGAACCGAACGACAGGCATCTCTCTCTCTCTAAGCGCTAAACTACGTTACGTGAACCGATATTAACGAGTATGAGACAGCAGACAGACGCTGATTAGTATTAATATTGTATTAACTGACCAATACTATTTTAATTGTCTGGTACATGATAGTAATCCGTACAATATTGTGATGTTAGCACACGATTTATGCTAGCATCGTTAACTTACCTGCTGCTCCCGCGCTGCTTCTTCTCAATCTCTCTGCTTTGGCCGATCGTTTCTCCCTCTGGTTTGTCTCTGCTCTCTGGAGCGTGCAGCAAACTCATAACTTTATGATTTTGGTCCATCAGAGTTATAATTATGAACATTAAAAGTTTCTGTATCAGAGCCGGGGTCTATATTTTTCTCTGGATTAAGCTAACAGGACTCCCTCAGCTGACGTCACTTGGTTTGGCCAAAAAAAAAAACCAAACTTTCCCACAAAAATTACTCTAAAATCCTCAATAATTTATGTTTGTATAGAAAAAATGTTTAAAACGTGTTTCTATTATGTTTCTCTAAACACTGGTCCAGGGGCGGATTTATGACTGAAGAAGATCTGGGGCTTAACACATGAGCGCGCACGCACATACATACACACGTAACATGCACTAGTCTTTTCATAAAACATTCGGTGCTTGAGCCCAAGTAGCCGGGCCTAACGCCGCCCCTGCATTGGTCCATGGGAGTCTCTAACCTGCAATTTGCTCTTTAACACTCAGTGCAGTTACATGATAAATGATAAATGACCCGCACTTGTATAGCGCCTCTCAGAGTAAGGACTCCAAAGCGCTTTACACTACAGTGTATCATTCTTCCATTCACACACTGATGGTGATGACCTACGATGTAGCCACAGCTGCCCTGGGACGCACTGACAGAGGCGAGGCTGCCGAGCACAGGCGCCACCGGTCCCTCCGACCACCACCAGCAGGCTTAAGGGTTAAGTGTCTTGCCCAAGGACACTACAGCAGAATTCTCTGTCCGGGGCCAGGATCGAACCTGCAACCTTCCGATTACTGAGAACCCGCTCAACCTGTTGAGCTACTGCTGCCCCAAGCAGTGATCGACATCTAAGTTGATCCAGGTCGATTTTACTGTAATGTCCTAGTTTACATGTGCATTAGAAAACCGAACTCTCAAATAAAGTTTGATCCATTTCAATACAGTAGGTGTCGACATGCGCGCTTTCATGTCAGCATTCTTCCGGTTAGCTTATAGCAACACAAGCAATAAACAAGCCTGGCGGGAATGAAGCTGACAGAAATCAAACAGGAAATGCAAAAGGGCTGAAGGAATGGACAACAACATTGCAGCACAGCTTATTTGGTACATCCTGTCTTGTTTGATGGTGTAACACAAGTTACTTTGTGGCGATGATATTATCAGAAGACCGCTTTTACGGTCTTGTCCCTTCCGTACTGCTTTAGTTCGGCTAGCCTGTTTACATGCAATTAAAAAACCGACATGAGTCTTTTCAGGGCAATACTTCGGTTTTCTGATGCGCATGTAAACGCACTGATTCATGGACTTGCTCCTCTTGGCTTGCGACGGGGAAGGCTGTTGACTGTTGTTTTAGCGCCCAGGTAACAGCAGAGACCGTGTCGGCTAGTAGAAGCCAACCATTAGCATTAGGTGCTCCACCACATAGCAGAACTCCTCCAGGCTTGTGTTATTTGTGGAGATAAAACATAATTGTGGCAAGTCTGTGGTAAAGTCGCGTTGCTGTTATCCAGTCCAAAGCGAGATGTCCAAACATCAGGAAAAAAAGACTCCAAAACCTGTTGCCTGAAGCTCAGCTGTGACGTGGCTCACTTCTATCCTGGAAATGGTGGATCGGTTGTGGGAACTATATTTAAAGTGTATTGACTAAATGAGTGTTTAGCCTCTTTTATAAGACAGACCATGCCGGCAAATTGGCATAATATTACCACAATGGTATGTCTATAAACGCGCCGTGCCGGCATGGCGTTGCGCCAATTTTGCGGCATTCGTTCCGCCTCGCTTGGTAGTAATATTGTGGTAACGTTTTGTCGTATGCGCCCTGGTGCAACAGAGGCAGATGTCATGATGACGTGGGGATTTATTGCTGAGATCCGGCTGGCAAATTTATTGAAAATGAAAGTAAACAGAGGCAGTAAGGTTTGCTTTTTGAACAAAATTAGCTGAGATGGCAAACTGGAGCACCGCTGCGCTCCATGAGCCTCTCTGTTAGAGCTGAAGCTCAGATCACCAGAGAATGCACAGGGACTGATGGGGACAGACACCTTTAGGAGCTGCTTGTTGAAAAAAACTTAACGATAACGGGTTCAATCGCAATAAAAAGCAAGTTATGTCCAAGATAAACGGAAGTCTGTGGCAGCGCAGAGACCGCCCCCATACCCCCTTTATTCCGCCATCACCTAATCTTTTATAAAATTGCCACGATTGAGCTACATTGCCGCCACGGTCTGATCTTATAAACAACCTTTATCCCCCCCAGGGAGCCGAGGCAAATCCCGTTTTGCAAATGCTATGGTCCTGTAAAAACAGCTTTTGACTCCTTTAACCAAATTTTTTTATGTTTAGGATGCGAGGAAGATGAATGTAAGGCTGCTGAGCAGTTCCTAGGTTTTTATCTCAGTGTGCCAAACAGAAAGTTTTAATCCCAACATTCTGAAGTGAATCTAATGCCTATCATTAAATCACCTTTGAGTACCCAGATGTCAGCGACTGACATCTAGGAGGACTTTTAAAACAATAAAATTAATATCACACATCATTCTTATTTCCATTCATCAGTCAAGCCTCCCTTCATGTCCTGAGACAGCTGGGAAAAGTGGTAGGTAAATATATTTTCTGACAGTGTGACAGGAATAAGAAATAGTCCCCTGCTCAGAATTGAGTTCTTAAGCTAATCATCCATGATTATAGGCTTGGACGCCAAAATACACGTTATGTGAAAGAGGTTGTTTTCATCTGCATGCCACAGCAGAACAACTGGCTGACAGTGTTACCTATTCTCCTGGGACTTCTTACTCTCCTTCTGCCCCTTTCTGACTGGCCTGCAGCTGGTTCAGTGGCACTGGGGGGACTGTCCAGGGAGACCTGTTCAGCCCTGGCAACAGGCGGCTCAGCGGTGCCATCTTGCTGCGGTGAGGTGGACAAAAGCATCTCTTGTTGTCCCAAGCTGTTTGTGGTGCTGCTTTTTCCCAGTCCAGTGGAAAGGAAAGGACAGCCAATGAGCAATGCCAAACAAACCTGCTCCAGCTCACCTGTGCAGCGGCTGTAGAACCGAATGACCCAGATCTGGATGGAAACCATTGCAAATATTTCCCAGCAAGGTCTGTGGAAGAAACATTTACCAGGGCCTCTCAGCGGGGAATCCAGTTAACGTAAATGACTTTAGTTTGTGTCATCTGTTCCTAAAATGCTAGTAAACAGTCACACTGCCATTGAAAAGCAAGTTCACAGAGAAACTGGTTTTACTTGTTATTTTTTGAATATGATCCGCCACTTTGAGATTCACATGCAGACTGAATGTCAAAATAGTCCATCCATCCATCCATCATCCATTCATCATCCATCCATTGTCTGAAATGGTCTTCATTGTCTGAAATGGCTGTCAAAATAGTCTTCTACCCCTATTTCCTGCATTAGCCACTGATAGAAAATAGACAGGGATGCACTCAGGTCAGAAAAAGCCGCTCAGATCTACATTTCACGACGAGTTGATTTAGCATCCAGGAGAGAGCAAAGCTCGTCTTGGCTAGAAGAAGCTAACCGTTAGCATTATCAACTCAACAACACAACAGAACTCCTTCACGCTTGTGTAATTTGTTGACGTAAAATATCAGTGCTGCAAAGCAATCTGAGTGGTGATGCTCTTAGCCAATCAGAGGCAAGATGTCAGAATATCAGGAAATAAGACCCTAGATCCTGCCGTTTTCTTCACACTAACTTTTTCTTCCTGAAACAGGAGCGCCAGAGCTTCCCTCTCAAAGAGGTCAAATTACAAGGTGTTAATTTATTGACCCTTTACACCTACGTCACCTAATCATGTGGGTCCACCATACTGGATAGCAAAAGCATGTAAACAGTGAGCGACATGAGTACTAACAAAGGGAAAAGTAAAGCCTGAAAATGTTGTGAACTTTAGCAGTCCTTCAACTAGTTCAAGCCCAGTTCAGTTATCAGAAGAAGTAGCGCACCTAGGCGGGGCTTAGAGAGCGGTATGTTAACTAGCTTATGAACGTTAGCTTAAGTTCTCTCTGCCGCTGTAAATAAGTAGCCCACTTTGCCAAAATTTACCCCGTTGGATTTAAAACATTATGTCATAAACAGCACTTCACTTCACATCGAATCTGATTTTAAAAAAAGTCCGGATGCCTACCAGTTTTTGTTGCTGGTGGTGTCACCGGGTTCAGCTGCTCTCCCACCGGGATGAGAAGATCTCTGAACGGCGATGCTCACACCAAATGAATAATGTAAATTTAACACATATAATCCTACATTGGAGTAATAATATTGTAAATAATGATCTCGCATTTCACTATAGTGGACAGTACTGTGCGTCCACCGTGGTGAAATATCCGTCCATCAGGATTATCAATGAGTAGCATGAACGCGTCACATTTGTACCTGTCTTCCTCATGAAATAAGTGAATGTTAATCTTAACCCAATAAAAAAATGTTTGCTGCAAATCTGAGGGCCGCTAGTCCATTTGATTGATCGCTGCAGTTCATCTCCATCCTCAGTCTCCATCAAAGTTATTTGAAAGAAACAAAACAAGTCTGTTAGCGCAGCCAACCGCTCAGGAAGCTGTTACCATTTGACGGTGAAATCAGCTAAATAAAAGCGATAAAAGGCTACAAACTGGCTTGATTTGACTAGCTTCACTGGAGTTTCAACGTGTGTAAACTGTCTTTCTGTCGTCCATTGTGGTGAAAGGGGGTGTAGCGTTGGGAAGTTTGTAGTGGTCTGCCCTTAACAGCTGCCCCTTCACACAGTAACACCGCCAAGGTCGGACGCTTGGTTCAGTATGTTTACATTCCAGGAGAAGAGACAGAAGAACAGAAGAAGAATGCTTTTCATGGATTAATCAAAGTACTTTATTTGTGATAAGCTAATCAAAGCATTTGTTGATCATTAATAATCAGGTGAATGATCTGTGAAATAAAGATGTCATGAGTTATGTGTTTAAATGAATAAACAGGGCTGCACCAGTCACACTGATATGCATTATCATGGAAACGCATGACACATTGTTTTCAACCAATCAGAACTTTCGTCTGTGGTAGGGCAGAATCTGGTTTGTTTATGAAAGTAGTCCAATCCGGTTTACTAAGATTATCAAACAACTGGGAGATATAAAAAGAAGGCAACGCCATTTTCAGTCAGTTCCACGTTAAGCAGTTACATGTTAAACTCAGCTCCAGGACATCCGAGTTCCTAAGGATTTCCATCGTCATCATTAAGAAGTTCAGACTGGCCAGCTGTACTTCCTACTTTGAGCTGAAATCTGTCAAGCTGGAGATTTTCCGTCGTTTATACCAACGAGACGGCGGTCCTTCAAAATAAGAGTGAACTTGCTGACGCCTGCCAACCACTAACGGAGTTATCCTCAGACGGGCGTTGTGTGCTGTGACCGCTGTTTCAACCAGCTCCAGTACAACCGAGGTCTTGGAACCTGGCAATTCCTGATCTACACGGGAGACTCCATCTAAGGTACGGCAAAATGGCGGCTCATGTCATCAGCAATCGAAGCCTCGTGGTAGCCTAGTCATAACAACCAGATCCGCTACTCAGCCTAGAGATTCTGAACAAAACACACACACACACACCAACACTAAACATCTACATCCATATGCATTCATCATTGAGATAGTCTTCTGATTGATTACTTAGATTGTATAAATATACAAAATCAGGTAATTAAATTATCTTATTACAGTATATAAATATACAAACTTCAAATCACAACAGGGGTGACCCCATGTGTCATGGTCTGTGCTGAGCTAACCTCTGTCTGGATCTGAGTCTCTCTGTTGCAGGTGGGCGTGTTAAAGTTAAGTTAAGGTCCCATTAGTTGTCACACACACTGATGTGTGTGCGAAATTTGTTCTCCGCATTTGACCCATCCCCTGGGGGAGCGGTGAGCTGCAGACACAGCCGCGCTCGGGAACCATTTGGTGGTTTAACCCCCCAATCCAACCCCCTTAATGCTGAGTGTCAAGCAGGGAGGCATTGGGTCCCATTTTTCAAAGTCTTTGGTATGACCCGACCAGGAATCGAACCCTGATCTCCCAGTCTCAGGGCGGACACTCTACCACTAGGCCACTGAGCTGGAGTGTTCCGGAGAGCAGCTGTTGCAGATCATCTCATCAGTGGTCAGAGGATTTAAGGAGCGGCGTGACAACTCACCAGTGCCGGATGATTACTCAGTATTGGGTAGTGTCAAGCCTATGCTCTTGCCTGTGTCAAGATTTATTTGCTTCCTGTGTTTCACAGCGATTCTCGTATTAACCTGCCCTATTCCTCTGACTCACTCAGGTTCTTCTCGTCCACTAAGACTTCACTCCTCTTCAACAAAACTCCCTGGATCAACCCTGCCTGCCAGCCACGCCGCTCACCTCCGGCCGCCTGCTCTCCACCGCTCACCTGCCAGTCTGGAAAAATTTGGACTCCTGTTCGCCCGTGCTCAGCTCCCAGCCAGCGTCTCTGTCTCTCAACCATCCCGCTCAGCCAGACCTGACTTGCCCTCCCCTCGAGCTCCCAAAACATCCAGGAAACCAATCTACCGGAGCCACGGACCTCCGATCTCCTCATACACCTCAACCAAGCATAATAAATAACTTTTTACTTACCTTCTGTCTCCCGTGGTGATTCTAAGTGTCGTGGGTCAACAGTTTACACCCAAACATGACACCATGAGTGGTGAGATGTCACGTGCAAAAGGTCAACAGTAGAGACCACAGTAAATATTGTAACAGAATGAAATGACTGTTTCCCCCCTCCTCTGACACAGGACTAGTCTGCATGATATACGGTCTCAAGGTCTCATGCATTTGCTTCTAACCTGCTTATTTTCAGCTCAACAGAAGAATGAAGAATGGACTCTTTTCTTTTAATTAATCAACAAACTCTATTTTAATAAGGATAATCCAACCAAGTGTTAGTCAATAAATAAGATGTGACCAATCTGTGAAATCAAAATATTAATTACTTTATTATATAGAATATAAAGGTACTATGACTTTAAATGTTCCAACAGGACTGATTTCACGTAGCGTTAAAAGACATGACACATTACTTTCACTGATCCAATCAGAATCTGACAGATCTGATGGAGGCGTGGTTTTGATGGTGTTTGGTAATTTTCATTTGACAATAAACCATAACATCCGAAGTATAAAACTATGCCCACGTCATCTCTAACGCCAGTTCAAAGCGTTCTAGAGAAGTTGTCAGAGTGGCCAATCCGTAACTTTCCTCTTCAACCAAAAGAACCAACGGCATGCTGAAAATTCGTTGCTGTTCCAACTGCTGCAACGGTTCCTTTCAGAATAAAAGCTGAACCATCAAGACCCAGATTCGGGTCTCACCAGACGCCAATAAAATTGTCGTGACCCGGGAGTATCTCAAAGACTGGTCTGGTCGGCAACCGCTGCTTCTCCTACCGGCTGCAGTTCCAGAAAGGTCAAGCTGGACCTCGACATTCCTGATCTAACGGGGACATCCACCAGGGTATGCAGACCGGCAAAATGGCGTTGAATGTGTTTATGAATCTCCTAACCAAAGCTTAACGCGAAGACATCACCTTCAGTTCCCATCAGAGCTAATCGCTTCTTCGGATTTGCTGGTTCTGAGCAACATCACACCTCACCCCATTAACCGTCTCATCCACCTTAGTTACACCATACATCTAGTGTTTAAAGTCAGTCTAGTTTAATTTGTTAGTAATAAAATTCTTAAACTTTTAAACTTGACTCTCTCTCTTCTGTTGTCTCTGAGTGAATACGAAGCTATCTAATCCCTGCAATAAAAAGTTCCAATCTTCTGGTTTAAATAACCTCAAAGATTCATAAGGTGAATCTCATATTTCAGATGGAATCCTACGCCTTAAGGCTTATTAAATAACATGTAATTTAATTCATTACAATATAATTAAAAAATTAGTGAACTTGGCCTTTAAGCCTTTTGCTGTTTGGTAGTAGATTGCAAGGTATTGAATAAAGCCTTTTGTTTAGGATCAGGGGAGCTTGTTTTTAAAAAAAAAGACCATTGCAGGGTTATTGTGAGTAAAATTATTGTCTTGTCTGTGCAACGCTGGTGGCAAGGCAAAATTCTTTCACTCAAACTACACTCCAGCTTTAAAGCAAAAGCCAAGCTGTAAATGTTTATCTTGGCCACAAAATCTGAATTATATTGGCTTAGAAAGTCTTGAAATAAAAAACAGCAACCTTGGGAACAATTAAGCAATGTAAAATGCTGTTAAACCAAATGCTACTGGTTTTCTACTCCATCCACCAGGAGGAAAAAATGTACAAGAGGGTTTAAGGAGAGTTTGTCCAACTTAATAAATATGCTGAAGCATTTATTCATTTCATGGCTGAGGTAGCTGTAGCTCATTTTCCCATGTTGTGTAGCTTCTTTGTGTTACACACAGCTGTAAAAGTGAACACATCTTCTGAGGAGTTCATTAATGCAAACCCAAAGCTGTGGTTACTTGATGGTCCATTTCAGCCACAAATGAAACCCATAACTGATAACATTTAATGGTTTATTCTGTTTTAACCACGTGTTGCATGCTCTGACAACACAGTCAGAACATTTTACATAAATGATGATCAAGTCAAACCGTTTTTTTCAATGTTTCGATGTATTTCTCAGACGTTAGTGTAGAGCAAAACAGAAGCCACGCTGAGGAATGAAAACTTATGGCCCCCAAACTTATTTAATCCCTCAGTTTGGAAAAGGAGACTAGGCAGTTTTGCTTGATTTTAATTCAATTCAATTTAATTCAAGTTTATTTATATAGCGCCAAATCACGACAAGAGTCGTCTCAAGGCACTTCACATAGTAAACATTCCAATACAGTTCGGTTCATTGAGCCAATTAGATTTAAAAGTATCCTATATAAGGAACCCAGCAAATTGCATTTTTTTATCACATCGCTTTACAGCAATCCTCAGACTAAGCAAGCATTTAGCGACAGTGGAGAGGAAAACTCCCTTTTAACAGGAAGAAACCTCCAGAGGATCCTGGCTCACAATAAGCAGCCATCCTCCACGACTCACTGGGGATTGAGAAGACACACACACACACACACACACACACACACACACACACACACACACACACACACACACACACACACACACACACACACGCACGCACGCACGCACGCACGCACGCACGCACGCACGCACGCACGCACGCACGCACGCACACACACACACACACACACACACACACACACACACACACCAGTGTGTCCATGGTTGCATTGTGATGTCTTAGCACATATTCTATTTGTTGAGAGATTAACATTATTGTATTTATCCTAGTGAATCTATGATTAAACAGGTAAACTAGTAGTAGCACATTCAATCTCAAAGAAAGTAAAAAGTTATTATCAGGAGAGGGAGAATGTTTAAATGGTTAACAACAGTGTTCAAGATGATGGCCTCCTCCATGAGGCTACCACAGCTCAACAGAACATCATTGTAGCTTCTTCTGGGGAGAAAAACACTTAGAGAAAAAATAAAGTTAACAGCTGAAATAGCAGTAAATAATACATTTAAAGAGCAAATTGTAGAGGAAAGTAGTAGAGGGTGAAAAGTGGTCAGTGTGCCCTCCAGCAGTCTAAGCCTATAGCAGCATAACTACAGAGATGACTCTGGATAACCTTGCCTTTTAGATGGAGTCATGTTGGAGGCAGGGCAAGGGAGAGCCATCTTTACCGACTGTATTCTTCACCTCCCTCTACTCCCCCACTTGTCCAGATCTAGGCTAACATCAGATTTTAACCATAGGTCCTATAGTCTTAAAAGTAGACAAGGTGTCTGCCTCATGGACTAAAGCTGGGAGTTGGTTCCACAAGAGAGGAGCCCGATAGCTAAAAGATTTGCATCCCATCCTATTTTTAGATATTCTGGGAACCACCAGTAAACCTGCAGTCTGAGAGCAAAGTGCTTGCTTTTTAAGAGCTTTATATGTGAGATGGAGGATCTTAAAATCTATTCTGAATTTATCTGGCAGCTAATGTAGGGAAGCTAAGACAGGAGAGATATGATCCCTCTTTTTAATTCTCATCAGAACTCTTTTCAATTTTAGCACCCCCTAGTGTCTGTTTAGTAGAGCAGAAAGCAAAACTTCTCTCCTTGCTGTGTGTTCGTCTTTTTAACACCTTATTCTAACAGCTGAATCGTCTCCCAACAGTTGTGTTCATGATCTAAAATATGCAGGAAATGTGCTGGAAGCAGACTGCAGCACCAGGTATGTCAGCTCAATTTTTTTCTAGTCCAACAGACCTGAATGACACTCTGAATTTGCAAATGCGACAGTGGGGTCCGACTCGTTTTTCATTAACCCTGTAAAGGGTAATTTTAGCACATACTGGCTCAAGAAAAGGATTTAAAAAAATGAAAAGTTGCAAAGTATCTCTTTAATGCTGGACAGGTTGTTTGTCCATTACAGAAAACATAAGACACACAACCACTCATACACACTTAAATCTATGAATAACTTATAATAGCCACTTAGCTAATAAGCATATTTGTGAACAGAGTTAACTGAGTTAATTTAATGCAGAGGACTGTGCAGTATAAAGCAATGGTGGCATGTAATTCACATCCACACTCTTTGATATTTAGGAATGGATGCCCAAATGTTTCGTGAAAAACTTAAATTTTTTTTATTTACACAGGAATAATCCTTAGAATTAATTTATCTATGTCAGGGCTCAGTATAGGTCCTGTGATGAGCATTGTGATCCCCTAGTGGTGGAATTAATCATTAAAATATTTTAAGAAGATAGTAAATTCTGCTGTAGTAGAGGGTTTTTTAAAGTTCAAAGCTCATTTGACATCCAAATACATCCAAATAAAACACCACCCAATGGACGGCATGCAAGGACTTAAATTAGCTAATTAAAATGCAGAAAGCCACATGTTTGTTATCATGAAAGGATGCTCTAGAAATTACAAACACGTTGTTCCTGTAATATTTCTAAATAAATGGGTATGGAAGTGATGTGCTACACGTTTGAACTGTGAGAATGGTCCCTCGTCCTCGGCCATTAAAGTCCCACCTGCAGAACAAAGAAAGCACAAAGTCCGTTGCTCTCACTGGCACACACAATAATATGGCTAGTCAGCTACCGAGCTAGCCATCTTGCAAACCTTTAATCCAGCTTTGTTTGCTCACAGCTGAGGCTCAAAAGAAAGGCAAGACCGGTGCAGAAAAGGGCCAGCTTTGACCATTTCCACACAAAGAGAGCACTGTTAGCTAACAGTGAGCGGCCTGTTTCTGGGAGGTTTGCACTCTTCCTGGGGCCCATTTCATGGAACAGTTAGCAAGGCCAAAGACAACCTGTGGACTGGAGTGATAGTTAGGGCCTTCAGGGCCAAACATGGGATTGGCCCTTGTCTCCCCCCATGCCAGTTGTGCCCCCCCCCCCCCCCCCACACACACACACACACACTTCTAAAGGCAAAACTACGTCCATGTTTGTGGATGAAATAAAAGTGGATTTATGAGTGTCAAAGAAAGTTAGGTTAACTTCCTCAGCCCAAAGCTGAACACTCTAGGCAACTATTACAGGAGAGATTAACAGCAAAACATGACCCAGACATCATCTGTAGCTGCTGTTAAGATCCATCACACTACTGGGTCAAGGGCAGATCAGGCTTAACATCTTTCTAAACCCCTACCTTCAACTTCTAGCAGCAGTGTTTCAGAAGCTTCCTACTAGAAAGAGGACTTTGATTAGTTTTATTGGTATGGAGAGCCCAGATTTAAAGGTTGTGTGGTGAGAAGGCTGAAGAGGAAAGACTAGAAAGAGATTAATATATAAGCTTCTCTCCTCTTGACCACAGAGTGGGCATTAAGGGCCTGGCGGCTCATTGATGTCAGCTGTAGCTGTGCCTATCCTTTAGTTTTCAGTTTGGTTTGGACAGAGCAGGCGGCCTAGCCTACAGGAGTTGGGAGGACATGGCCCAGGCTTTCCCACATCACTCACGGGCCCCTGATAGGCGGTCACACAGCCCTATAATGACAGGGAGATTTAGTATTAAAGTCTCCTATACTGCCTCCTCTGCTCCTGTCTGACGTCAGATTTTTAAATACGGGGATGAGAGCCTGCATGGCCTACAGGATAGGGAGTTAAACCTGTCTTAAGTTTAGAGCTTTGTGTGAGGGAAGTATGGCCAGCTTCCACTGGACTGTTTCTATGGATTCACGCGATACACAGCAAGGAGGAAGTCCGAAATTGCAGTTATTCTTTAGAGGGATTAGTCTTTGGTGTAATCATGATTTCAGCCAGGATAAACTGCAATACCATTGAAAGGGGAGGGATGTCTTACTAACATAATTCAGTCAGAAATCATAAATTCTTGTAGTGGGTAGGATTAGGAATACATTAAGACTGGCCAAGGTTACCAGTGTGATGATTGTCCTCAGTCTTACGGTGTTCAGAAGTTCTGACTCGCCATCTTTGCAGGTTTCTAGGAACTGAATGACAGAAAAGCTGAGGGATTTCCCCTGGTTATTTGCAGAGGATTATAATTTTTGAGTTTGTGGCAGTAAATCTTCAAAGTCTGGGAATCAGGAAACAAAATTTCTGGACGCTGGTTTTTAAATCTGTCATATACTCACAAGTAAATGGCCTCATTGTTTTTGCCAGTTTGCAACTGAAGCGTACAACGAGTGTCCGAAGCAGCTTAGCAACATGAAAGCAGCCGAACGCTGCACCTGCATGCACAGATCATCACACCAATGTGGCATTTACCGAAAAGGCCTCAGTCAAACGCGCCCCCTGACCTTTACCAGCTAACATAAACTAATTAGGGTGGCTTTGAAAGGAGTGGGTCCGCCATTGGATTAATCAGCCTCTACTGATCTTGACCATGCAATTTTGCTCCAGCCTGTTCTTCCCACTGGGACCTCATTATCACACATTGTCAAAGGAGCACCACGGCAAATGGAAGGGTGCTGAACAAACTGAGAAACGAAGGAAGAGGTTGTTCAAGAAGGGGCTTCTCTACTTCCTCTCTTTTCACATTCGACTCAGAAGGAAAATTTCAAGCGTGAAGTTCCAAAAGTGGTCAATGATGCTCAGTCCAGTAGGCTGCACAAAGGGGGCCTTTGTCCGCCGTCACTTAGCACCAATTACAGCCCGTCAAAATAGTTTTTCTGCTGTGGGGCAACGTGTTAATGGGCCCAGTTGGGTGTGAGGAGCGACCTTGTCCTCGCACACCAACCAGGGGTCAGTGGTTAATAGGGCTCCTCTGATGTGGCGGATGAGATTTTGGCAACCTTTAGCTTGGCTTGGGAAGGCCAAGACAAAGCTGTAGAATGTGATACAATTAGGCAGACAGCTAGCTCTACTGAATAGATCTGCTTCATAGAAAAGGGATGACTGTGTCCTCTAAGAGTAGATTGGAAACAAAACCCTAGCCAAACAGGTGTCTTGGAAGGTCAACGTCCCTCCCAAATGCGATAGAGGACCCAGGTGCGGACACAAACACTAGCTAAATAAGGCTTTTGCTTTGAGTGGGCAGCAATTAAAAATCCTGTTGAACTAATGAAAGGTTTTCTGGTCACAAAAAGGTCCTTTTGTACTTGTGAAAAGGTCAGAGACCATCCAGTCTTCTGCAGCTTCTCCCCTCCCTATCCTGAGTTGGGGACTGACTCGAACAAAGGACTGGGCCAGCAAGCCTGTAGGTCTGCCGGCCAAACTTGGAAAGTCAACTTGGCACAATTCATGTCTGAGCCATACTGTGTTTCCTGAGTTTCAGTAATCAGCGATTATCTGATTTAAAGTGCAAAATCAATCTGAACTGTGTTATGTGTGTTTGGCCTGTGCACATGAGCAAAAAGCCAGGCTTCCATTTTCACTACAAGTGTGGAGAATAAACGCATTTTGAACTACTCGTGGTTCTTTGGATGTCGGAAAAATCTCTGTTGACAAGTGATAGAGATAAAAAAAAATATCCATTCAAATCCAACTCTGTGGGAACTTGTTGATGACATGTGTCTTTAACAAACACCTTCTGGCCTTCCTGGTGTTCAGTTCATTCCCCTTAGCCAATCCTCTTGGAAAAGGCCGTGGTGATCAGGCTCCCAGCTTCGTCTCCTTAATGATGAAATAAAAGTGGTGATTGAACTCAGCCTCCAAATTGGATTTGTGTACTCTGTATCAAATTTGAACATCCTGTGTAAACACAAGCGTGTGCAGATCCCGGAAATGCTACGGCTGGAAACAAAAATGCCCGTCGTTGACGCTGGAAAAGAATCAGAAGCACAGATCGAACACTCACTGGCCCATTTTTTACTGGATGGTCTAAAACAGCTTAGAGGTTGACTTTGGGTGCTACGATGTGGGAGGATTGAGATAATTTGAAAGTGCATGCCCCTTTTATTATTCCTGTCGTCTATAAACTAGTCAAAAGTTTTCAGACGTGTGAATCTCATTATGTTTGCAACCTCTGGGAAAAGAATCTGTAACCTCCTACCTCATAACCCTTACACCAAATTCTACTTGGCACAATGATATAGAAGCAAAACTGAAGAAACACAAACATCATTAAAAGTTCATGTGTTTCAGTTAAACAACCCTTTAGTTATACTCTCATTTCCTTAATGGCTTTGCGGCTGTATTCCACTGCTGGTTTGTCACAAATCACTGGCAACAAGCGTTGTTTCTCTTGCTTTTTTTTCTCACTGATAAGTAGGAACACCACTTGGCCATGCTCGGATGTATTTGCCTTACAGCGAACTCTGCACACATTCAAACCCGACTCATTAGAGAATGTGTTTTTCAAGGAAGGTGGAATGAACAAAAGGTCAAAACATTCGTTTAAAATACAGCACACCCTTGAAGTGACATCTGATCTGACATGGCATGCCTTGTCAGATCAGATGAGTTTCTGTAGATGACAAAATGTGCCAGATGGGGACTTTAATTTGCTCACACACACACACACACACACACACACACACACACACACACACACACACACACACACACACACACACACACACACACACACACAAAAGATTTAAACGCAGTTCTTAGCTCAATCGTGCTCATTGTTAATGTAATTGGAGCTGAATAAAGTTGCATGGCCAAATCAATTCATGATGTTAATGTTTAGAGGTGAGTAAGGGTTTGTGTGTCTGCCAGCACAAACAGAAACATTCAAAGTCAGAGACTAATTTAGATGTTTTGACGCTTTTGTTTCGTCAGATGTCTGATTTGTGTTGATGTGTGATCGTGCTGCCCTTGTTCTTGCTTTTGTCTTTTGTTGTTTTCATCCCCACAAGCTGTTGCTTCATGACTTATCAACATGTTCATCTTGATCTGAAAGGAAGCTAATACAGCCAAGAGAGAGAGAGAGAGAGAGAGAGAGAGAGAGAGAGAGAGAGAGAGAGAGAGAGAGAGAGAGAGAGGATTCACCACATAGGGCAAAGACATAACAGCAAAGAGAGGCAGAAAGTATTTGAGAGAAGGAGGAGAGATTGCAATACAGGCGGAAAAATAAAAATGGAAGGAAGACAAAAGAAAACAAAGACGGGCGAGAAAGAGTGTGATGTGGGCCATTCATAAGCAGACTTCTCCAAGGGATCGTGGGCCAGCACACCTGCTACTATTCACTTCAGAGGAAATAGACACTCTGTGGAAGAGAGGCTTTTGGCCTCGGGACAAAACCGCTGCAGCGCCAAATTAGAAACAGGAAGGACTGTGGGTAAGGCTCAGATTAAAAACGTACTCCCCACATGGACTCAATATACTGCAGCCCTGGTCCCGTTCTGGAAACCTAAAACCCAACAGCACTATTTTATGTCCCAGTCAATAGAACGCCTGGTGTTTGCACAGTAACACTGTGGAGAAGCAGTCCAACATCAACCTTTGAATGTTGGTAAACTGCAACCATCTAAATTCTGCCCATTCTAATTGGAGAAAGAAGATTCTCAGCACATGTGCACTATGGAAGGAGAGCATCAGTTAGTGCTTTCACAACTGTAGATGCATAGTAGTGTTGAATCCCAAGTGCAACAGGTACGTAATGGGGAATATGTTGACGTAAGGTAAATTTGAGACTTTTGTCTTGGCATTTGTCCCATGCAGTTGCAAGGTCCACTTGTTCAGTCAGTCTTCTCCATTTGGATCAACTGAGGGCAAAAAAGTGGTCTTTTTTGCTTTCTTATGGACAGGATTGTTAGGTGCAGCCAAGGTGTTGAGGGGATCTGTTTTGGTGGCCTAAGGATCGGGTCTCTGCTTTTTGCAGATGATGTGGTCCTGTTTGCTTCATCAGAACATGATCTCCGGCTCTCACTGGAGCGGTTCACAGCTGAGTGTGAAGCAGCTGGGATGAGAATCAGCTCCACTAAATCTGAGACCATGGTCTTGAGTCGGAAAAAGGTAGAATGCCTTCTCCGGGTCAGGGACGAGGTCTAGCCTTAAGTGGAGGAGGTTAAGTATCTTGGGGTGTTTCATGAAAAGACAGAGCGTGAGATTGATGAAGGATTGGTGCTGCGATTGCAGTGATGCAGGCGTTGCGTCGATCCGTCATGGTGAAGAGAGAGCTGAGCTGCAAGGCAAAGCTCTCTATTTACCAGTTGATCAATGTTCCTACCCTCACCTATGGTGACGAGCTTTTGACAGTGACAGAAAGAACAAGGTTGCGGGTATGAAATGGGTTTTCTCCGCAGGGTGGCTGGGCTTTCCCTTAGAGATATGGTGAGAAGTTCGGTCATCCGGGAGGGCTCCACATCAAGAGGAGCCAGTTGAGGTGGCTCGGGTATCTAGGTAGGATGCCTCCTGGATGCCTCCCTGGTGAGGTTTTCTGGCCATGTCTGACCGATAGGAGATCTAAAAGAAGACCCAAGACACGCTGGAGGGACTTTGTCTCTTGGCTGTCCTGGGAATACCGTATTTTTACGACCATAGGGCGCACCGTGTCATAGGGCGCAGCTTCAGTTACGGGTGTCTTTTTGGTATTTAACACATACAAAAGGCGCACCGGGTTATAGGGTGCGGGCGCGAGCACGGTAAAACGTACCGGTAAAACATCTGTGCGGGCTCAGGACTCGGAAGATATCAGTGCAAGCCAGACATTGTGAAAATTATGAACAGCCAAAAGCATGATTCACTTTACTGGTCTAGTCCTGGTTTAGAGCGCACGTGCACTTCCTCACTGCGTGCACTGATGGCTCGTGCTCTTCTTATGAGCTGATGCGCTGTGTTGAAGTTCAGAATGTGTTTACTGGTAGTTGGTGGATAAACTTTCCACATGAACAAAATCATCAAAGCACCAAGACGGACCTCCTTGAAAATGTTCGATGTTCATTTCTTGTGCGAGCGTTACTGCTCTCAGACGAATGGTGACGGTAGAGAGGCTTCTCCCAGCTGTCCTCTGCTCGTTAACCCATTGCTCGAGGCGGTCTTCCAGCTCAGGCCACCTGGCTTTGTGCCCGCAGAAACACAGTTGCGTCTTCTTTACTTGTCGGAGTTCGTTTTCCAACTTCCTCCACTTGCGAACCATGGACTCAATGCTGAATTGTCTCGCCGCTGCTCTATTCCCGTGTTTCTCCGCGTAGCTGATCACTTGCAGTTTAAACTGTGCGTCATAGGCGTGTATCTTAGCAGGTGCCATTCTCAGGGTTGTCAGAACAATGTTCAGCATACCGCGCATACCTGCCCTTTTGAACTATTCGGGGTCTGTCTTCGCCCACGTCCGCACGTTCACGCCCCGCCCCTTGTCTTCTACTACATTCGCATCTCACAACAACACAATAGGCGACCATATAGGGCGGGGCGTACATTTTGGAGAAAATTTAAGACTTTTAGGTGTGCCTTATGGTCGTGAAAATACGGCACCTTGGAATTCCCCTGGAGGAGCTGGCCCAAGTGGCTGGGAAGGGGGAAGTCTGGGCCTCCCTGCTTAGAATACTACCCCCGTGAGCAGACTCCGGACAAGCAGACAAAAACGGATGGATGCTTACTAGTTTAACAATTTTCGGCATTTGTGTCAGGTAGCAAGGTGTGCACTGACCACGTGAGAGAACAAGGTGCTCTTTCGCAAAAATAACAAAATAAAAATAAAATGTTAATGGGAATCAAAGATCCATAAAACACTCTACTAGTTAGAGATCTGAGAAAGTACAATAACTCAAAACATTTATTGGTTTTATGGGGGCTTTATATTTATATATTTAGATGGGGTGGCAGTGGCACAGGAGTTAAGTTATCGCCCTGTAATCAGAAGGTTGTAGGTACGAGACCCACTCAGTCTATTGCAATCATTGTGTCTTTGGGCAAGACACTTAACCCACCTTGCCTGCTGGAGGTGTTTGGAGGGGCTGGTGGCACCTGTGTACAGCAGACTCACCTCTGTCAGTGTGCCCCAGGGCAGCTGTGGCTATGTAGCTCATCACCACCAGGGTGTGAATGTGTGTGTGAATGGGTGAATGACTGATTGTGTTGTAAAGTGCCTTGAGGAGTTCCAGGACTCTAGAAGGCGCTATATCAGAGACAGGCCATTTCTATGCTTTCTGCCATTCTTTTAAGAGGACAAAAGTGCATGTGCAAGTAAAGAAAGGAGGAACAGTCAAACTTTTACTGCCACAGCCCGTCTCCTCTTATGTTTGTTTCATGTACTTTCCTCAGCAAAACATAAAAACAGAAGTCATCGCTGAAGTTATGAAGGCCCACATTCACTGAATGTCTTCTGACAAATGTCTGCCCTAGCCATGCTGATGTGCACGCATAAACACATGCATACGCATATTTTACCAGATGGCGAGTGTGCTCTGAAGTAGGAAAACCTGCCATGACATCACCCAGGGGAGTGCAGGTGCAGGGCTGGGACAGGAAGTGAGTCACAGGAAGCTTGGTGAGGCAGACTTTGCCATACCAGTGACAGGCTGTGGGAGTGTGATGTGAAGGACTGTGACTTACGCTCTGTGGCTGAACTGGCTGGGGCTCCCAGGAGTCTTGGACTTGCTTGCTTAAACAGGTCATCTGTCATCTCCCTCTACAATTAGATTAATGACGTCTCCTTTCAAAGTGGCTGACTTTTTTTTCACCGTGCACAAGTGTGCAGGAATAGTGTTACTGTTCTTAAAAGAATCAAATTGCTTTCTGCTCTTTCATCAATTAAATTATCAAATGCACTCACAGCATCTGCTTTTGGGATTAAATGCACCAACAGCTAAATGGAGTATTGTTTATTTTTCTAAAATGCATAGGTCCAATGAGAAACAGTTCAACATATGTGCCATCTGGACAGATATGGATGGATGGATGAGTGGAGGAAGGAGATGTGCGTGTGTCCTTGACAATGGCAGTCCAGTGGTTTACACAAAGCCTATTACACTAATGAGAAAAGTGTGGGGAATGGGTTGGTCCCATACCACCCAGTCTGTTTACCCTAGTGGACTTCATCTGGAAGCAGCCTCCTGGTACTCTGCTCTAAGAACAAAAGTTTCAGCACCAGCTTGTTCCCATAGACCACCAAGTGAGACCCTGAACTTCATAACAGGTCTCAGGTTTTCATAACTGGGATCAACTGATGCTTGGAAGGACTGGGGTTTCTCCTCTCCTCTGGATTTGATGTAGAACCTGTCAAATGTGACTGGGGGTCAGTTTATATTCTGTCATCAGATATATTCTAACCATCTGAACTTTGGTTGAAAGTGAAAAAGTGATTACGACGAAACAACTGACTATGAAGCAACATGTCATGGACGGAAGCCCTCTAGTGACACTCTCTGGCTCCTCCCAAGGGATCTTGGGATGTTCCCAGGTAAAAATGAATAAATATGCCACATTTCCATTTTCACTTGGAAATTATTTAGTCTCCAGTCAGAAAAATCCAACAAAGTCAGAAATTTTACTCAGAAAGTTTAATATTCCAGACAAACCCCAAACTCAAAATCAAATATGGCTGCCTCGCAAGGGACAAAATGATCGAAGAAATGGTTTATTTTCATTTCTGTTGGCTTGTGTCTCAGTAATAACCTCAATAAGTGATCAGGTTGTTGCAAATACATTGTTAGTGACTATTACTGCAAATATAGGCAGCCTGGTGATGGATCAGAACTATTGTCCAATTCAACTGGTTTAATGAAACTGCTGGGTCTGACATCACTGCCAAATGACTCCCGAGGTTTAGTGATTATCCTCCAAGTAGGTTCTGAATTTAATGAAACCCAAAGACATTTTCCAAACCATCAAATGTGTTTTCTTTTCATGTGGAAGAGCATTTGGTTGTATCTAGCCTCTGATGGGAAGTAGATCAATGATTCTCAAGAGTCTGGATAATTATTTTGTTTGATAGCATTTAACATATTTTATATTGTACTTACAGATGCCCTGAGACATTTAAAACACAGAAACCTGGTGTAAAAACTATTTTTCAGCCTTTACTCAGTGATCCTTCAACTTTAATTCTTTTTTTCTGTGAAAACAAGTTATTTGTTGAGGCCTGAAAAAGTAATGAAGTTAATCAAACTGCAGCAGACTGACAGTTCAAGTACATTTTTTGTTTAATTTTCTTTAATGAAAGGAATTTTCTAATCACTATTTGTTGTGGACCTTTGGATTTATATAAACCGTTGAATAATATGTTTGACGTCCCATTATATGGATCAACTGGAGGAGAAACCTTTGCTTCATTAGTTAAGGATTGTATTAATTAACATAAAAAAGATTTGCAGTAACTCAGGAAATAAATTGTAGTAATTGTAAATAGTTTGCAGAAGGGGTAATTTGAGCTTTGATTGATTTGCAGGAGCTATGGTCAAAGTTGCACAACATTTGTGAAAAAAGCAGAACAAAAGACATTCCTGTTCCCAGTTGGTAAATTCACTCAGCCCAAAGAGAAGTGGCAGAATTCCTAATCCATGTCTGCTCACACACACCAAGATGATCTTTCTCCCAACTCATCTGGATCCATGTCAAACATAACTACCACTTTGTGACTATCTATTGCTGGATCAGACATTTCAACAGAGGATCAACTTTGACCTCTGACCTTCTTTGCTGAAGACACATTCAATTCAATTCAATTCAATTAAAAATACTTTATTAATCCCAGAGGGAAATTGATTGTTGTAGTAGCTCAGAATAATAATAATAATCAAGTCATCAAAGAGTTGTTGTTTATTGCAACGGCTGTTGGCAGGAAGGATCTCCAGTAGCGGTCAGTGTTGCAGCGAAACTGAAGAAGCCTCTGACTGAAGACACCCTTCCGTTGTCGGACAGTCTTGTGAAGAGAATGCTCAGGGTTGCCCATAATTATGTTGATTCTCTGGAGAATCCTTCTTTGCATTATCTCCTCCAGCGGTTCCGAAACTGCCGAAACTCTGGCTGAGTCCTTGAAAGGGCTTGGAGTTCCTCCATCGTGTTGGCCAGTGATCTCACATTGCCCATTATGATCGATGGAAGAGATGGTTTGAATTTCCTCTTTCTCTGTCTCCGTTTTGCTCCCGCTCTGCACCCATGCTTCTTGCATTTTAGCTCATTTGGGATTTGTGGCTTCAGTTGAGGAATTATTTCAACCTTTCCAATGTTAATCAGCTGCTCCTGATTGTAAACCAGCTTGTTGCCATGATTACGCATCATAGCAAATGCTCAAAAAGTGAAAAAAGCTGAAACAGACAGCAGCAAAAATCCTCCTTGCTTCACAGCACCAGAAACAGAAAAGTAAAGTGTCCAAAAAATACAGTTTTTCTTGAGAAACTAGAAGAAAAAATGTCCAAGAGAAGGCAAAACTTACATATAGTCAACAGAGCTACTCCAACATGCAGCCACCCAGAGCAGCGCAGTTCCGGAAAGACCATCAGACTTGGTTCGATGGTGTTATTTTTACCTGTTGTGGATGCTACATATAGAATATCCAATAAATGAAAAATCAGATTGTTGCTTTTTAAAACAACTACGACATAAAGAATACTTCAAATCAGACTTAAAAAGAATGAGTCAAGGATTAAGTATAGATTTTAATTTAAAAATAGTGTCTCGAAACCGGACTAATAGGATTTTTGTCAATTAGTCATCACACGCTGGTGATATTACATCTCTGCATTGGACTCATCCCCATGGGGAGTGGTGAGCTGCAGCGGTGGCCGCACTCGGGAACTATCTGGTGGTTTAACGCCCCGATACAATCTCTTAAAGCTGAGTGTCAAGCAGGGAGGCATTGGGTCTCATATTTACAATCTTTGGTATGACTAGACAGAAACTAATGCCACTAGGCCACTGAGGTGGTAAAACAGGCAGATATTGTTCAGTCACTGGACCTCAGTCCTTGGCTAAGACATTGAATCCCATACTCCTCTTCGATATTGTCATTGGTGAGTAGCTGAAGAGAAAAGGCTTCTGCAAATAGTGTAACTATATGATGGAGTGTAATATACCAGGAAGTGCTGTGTGTGCTGTCTAATTGCAGAACATTTCCCACCAAACACCCACGGGAAGTTTCTGGATGGTTACAAGGCATGTTCAGTGTGTGTGTGTGTGTGTGTGTGTGTGTGTGTGTGTGTGTGTGTGTGTGTGTGTGTGTGTGTGTGTGTGTGTGTGTGCATGCGTTAGGTGTACATTAAAAAAATCTAGGTATGTTTTTTGCCATCACAGTTTGTTTTAAGCAGCACATAATGAACATCTGTGTAATATTCTGTCATCAGACAAGACAGGTTGAGAGTTCCCTCCTCATTACCAGCTTTTCCTGCAAACATTTTAAAGTCGTAACTAGGGTGATACGTTAGATTTACACTTCCTGAGATTGACATTTATCTAACAGTCATGCTGGGGGATGTCATGTTGTCCCTTTGATTGATCTGTTCACTTCCTCTTACAAAGATGGAGGCTGCTCTTGTAACCACAAGAACCCTTTCAAGCCTGATGTGTAGGAGACGCCCCGAGGCAAGGGTCCAGGATCAGTCAGGTTTAGCCTTTACCCCAACCCTAACTGTAACCATCAGAGGCATAAAGGCAACGCTGATCTGAGGTCAGTGTCTAGAGGCAAATCCATCCTGAAACCTGCTTGCCCATATGTAGCCCATATGGAAGCATTTCCTTTATAAGCTTGTGGAAAACACGAGTCCTTGAAGAAAATGTGAGGTACACGTTTTAAACTCTCTTCCTCTTTGATCAAAAATGGAAGTTATTGTTGAAAATCAGTTAGTGTTTTGCATTTTCTAATTAAAGGGGCAATATGGAAGTTTGACAGTCAAAACATGTATAGAAATAATAAATGTCTTCTTCATACATTCTCCTGCAATGCCCTGGTCCTGTAGAATGAGCCCTGGCATTTTTACTGTGATTGCCTGTTTTTCTGTAAAATCACAGAAAAAGAGAGATGCTCGGGTCGAGCAGGCTGCTTCATGCGCGTTCACGCTCAGGCATAGCCCGTAGCATTTGCTGTCAGTAGCTTTAGCAGCAGAGAGAGAGGCAGTGCCACTTTGTCGCTGTTCCTAACGCCTAGTGACAAAGCTAGCTACATTTCTGAGGACCCTTAGCTACTTTCTGTAGAATTTTCTTCTAGATATTTCCTGCAAATTAGCAACAAAATAGCCATTTTCACTCCGAACCGTTTTTTGAATGTTGTTTCAGCTGTCATCAAGGATATAAAAGTTACAGATACAAAGAACGTCACTGGTGCTTTAGCTCACCTAGCAAGACGTCGGACTCTCGTGCAGAAGACCTGGGTTTGATTCTGGATGTGAACATAGTTCATTTAGAGTTTCCTTTTTACATTAATGGTATATTTTTTTACAGTAAGATGCCCAAATTTTTATTTGCGACTCGCCGAACGGCATTGAATTCACAGATAAAAAAGATGTGGGTTCAACTTTCATTTTGGAACAATTTTTCAAGCAAGGGAAGGGAATGATCTGAGCATGCAGGAGGACTGACCCATCATAAACCTTTGTCGGCTGTGCTGAAGAGAAAGGTACAGAACCACATTATTTTATTAATTAGCTGCGCGTTCTCCTGTCCTAGAGTTCATCTCTCTGGTACCCCCAACACACACACACACACACACACACACACACACACACACACACACACACACACACACACACACACACACACACACACACACACACACACACACACACACACACACACACACACACACAAGGGACTGTCTCAGCTGTTATTGTGCACGTACAGCATGCGCGCCTCGTGCACGAGCCTACTATTGAAGCTGCCATTACACTTTTGGCCTGCGGGGGCAATCGCGAGCATAAAAATTCAAAAGTCCATAAAGTCCCTTTAAGGGTTAATATGACTTTAAATGTGAAATAATAACTTTATTAATTTTATGGATCTAGATTTCATGTTGATGATTAAAAAGGGTCGCAACTGTGATGCTAAGTATATTATTTAACATTATATAATAACCTATTCCACCGAGTCCCAGCCAGAGGTTTTAAACCCAGCGTTTTGCTCCAACTCTAATTGTATGGGCTCTTATAGAAACAGCAGTAGCAGGACACCTTCTTCTTTGGCGTGTTCTTACTGTGTTTAGTTTCTAATTCCATTTTTGGTTCTTTTTAAACGGATAAACGGAGCAGGAAGTGACGCCGCCATCAGCGTCAGCTCTGAGGATGTTTTGCAGTCGGCAAACGAAACGTACGTCAGCAAGGTAAAGAAAAACCTTTCCTGTGTTTTAAAAAGAACCAAAAATGGAATTAGGACACCTTCTTGGTGTAATTGTGACACATGTGTTATGATGTAAAGTTAAACAAGAATACACACATGCTCATAATAGTACATGTTTAAAAGATGGACGGGCAAAGGGTTGTTTTTGCGCTATCATCCATGCAGTTGTTCTGGAAAAGTCATTTCCATCTCTCCTCTAGAATCTGCGGACGCCTGTTCTGTTTGATGTGTTCAGAGCTGCAGCACAGATGCCACAGTCTCAGCTATGCCGGACGTCATCTCACTGGCTGTTCTCGGAATACAGAAACACCATGTACACCACCTCCAAAATTAGTGTGTGCAGCACATGAAGAAGAAAAGATCCCAACTTAAAAAAAGACTCCAAAGTGGCAGCTGTCTCTCCTCACTTCTCTTAATTTTTACGACGCACCTTGGCCCAGAGCCCGTTGAGATCGCATGAGTTTTCATCAAAGATGCGTAGCACAACCGCATATTTTCCCATTCTGGGTCAGCCAGGAATCTGGAAATCTGATTTTATAAAACCTTACGATTTGGGTTGTTTTGTAGCTGCAGATACTTTTGGTGTGGTCTCTTGTGCTACAAACAAAATGAAGGAGCCCTGCCACGCTAGTAGGTCTCAGCTCCTAGTGTTATGTACATCAGTTGTGTGGCTGCTTTGTTGTGTGTTTGTGTGTAAACAGACAGCGAAGGACACCTTTAACTGGTTTGCCAGATGTTTGTGGAGGAGGAAACGGGGGAAAAAATCAGTTTTTTTTAGTGTCTTTGTCAACGTCTGTGTAGCAGGTGAAGACGGTCTTGCCAAGTACACCAATCCCTTTGCTGCTTTGTCGTTAATTTAAAGGATCAAATCTAACTTTTAGGTCGCTTTTACGTTTTCTTTTAACAGTCAAGAAATACCAATTGTGCCCAAGTAGGATGAACAGAACAGATCCTGAAACGCACACAGTTCCATCCAGGGGCTGACCACACGTGAAGCCGCTAGACCACGGCGACGTGATGAACCTGGAAGTCAGTCGGTAAGGGTGGAGATAATTGGTCCTTATTACTTTGACCCCTGACTCTCCCTCCTTAGTGAGAAGTTAAGAAGTGGTCCCTCAGGAGCTGTCTGATACCAGCATTGCTCTAAAAGCAGAAACCCCCAGGTGGTGGTGGAACTGGTTCACCTAGAGTACAGCTAGAACCCAGTTCACGTGGAACGGGGTGCAGGGGGGAGTTTTGGGAGTGCTGCCCATGTGTCGCCCACTCTGGGAGCAGTATTTCCACCCAACTCAATGAAAGCTTTATGGACTTGAACTATAAAGGCACTAAATCTAACACTTAAAAAAACACACAAAATCCCCACATCCCACTCATGACATTGCTGCTGGAATTTGTGGTTAGGACTGTTGTGGAGTTTAGATGTTTTTTAGCGTAGATTTTTATCCGGCGTTCACAAAGTGTACCAACAACGTGACTTCCCTCTGAAGTTTGCTAATGTCGTGCTGCTCTCGGATGAGGTACGAGCAGATTATTTGTAGGAATGCAGATGAATTATTGGTAAATGTTGCGTAATGCTGCGCAGATTTACACACCTCCATGACTAAAATACATAAACTGAGCTTGTTTCAATTTATGTTTCAGTGTTTTTACAGCTCCTTGAAATAGCATTAGTGCAGCTCCTGTATGTTTTCATTTACATTTCCTATATGAGTAACAAGCATATCTTTGTCCAATGCACATTTGTTTTTGAAGAAAAAAAGCCCACCAGGAAATCCTTGAATAGATGATTGAAAAAACAACCACGTTGGTTTTCCATGCAAGCGCATGCATGTGTCTGAGATTGAAAACCAACATTCCTTGGTCCCAGTGTGCGCTCACATTAAAATGTTCTATTTAGAGGATTTTCAGCTACCCTGTGATCCCTCCAAACCCATTCTAATGCAAACACAGCAGAGAGCACAGTCATTCAAATGCCGCAAAACTCTTTGTGTTTCTGTTTTCTTACTATCTGATCTGATGTTGTGGCAACACAAATGATTCTTGTCTATGTTTGGGTGGAGTTTTAGTCAATTCCAATTAACGGTGTGCGAACTCATAAAGGTGTGGAACACTGAAAAATCAGCTTTTAAATCTTATTTCTGATTATAATCCATCAGTCAGAGTTTTCATGCAAGGTGAACAAGAAATTAGTCTCCTACACCTATCTCCTGCATTAGCTTCCGATGCAAAATAGACGGTGAAACAATAGGATCTGAAAATCCTACATCACACTGTTAAGCCGGGCGTACACTGTGCGACTTTTTCACTTTTTTGAGCCGATTTTCCAGTCGTGCGAGAATCCACGAGATCGGGCCGAGTTTTGCGCCGAGCGGTCGTGTAGTGTACAGGGGGTTACGAGAGGCGATTAACGCCACGTGACCAGCTGCCGATCAGCAATCGTGAGGTCGCACGGACTTCTGGCGTGTTTAATATTTCGCTCGTCCCTCGTGAGGGTATCGCACTGTTGAAGCGGCGCTGCGAGCAGCTGCGACCCAAAAAGTATCAGAATTGCTCACGGCGCATGCGCAATCCTACATCAACGCCGCTCACCCGCTATTTCCCTAATAACACACGCTGTTCGTTTTTATTTCTACACGTTTTTTTACTCACAAAGATTGTCAAGAAAGCGTGTTTGTCGTGTTCATGTCAAATTAAACTGATCACAAAACACAGATTTACTTTCTTTATTTCGTTTTCCTCATCCAACCCCCATAAATCCCTGTGTGTCCTCCTGCAGCACTCCCGAAGGACAACAGGCAAAACAAGACAAAAAAGTCTGACGTGTTGAGTAAAAACTGCTATTTTTAGCACATTTTTAGGTCCGACGTGTTGCTACCAGACGTACAGTGAGCAGTCAGATCGCATGCGAGAACTGGGTCGTGCAGTGTGAGCACATGACTCGTGAGATCTGCCCTGCGATGAAGTCGTACAGTTTGAGCTGAAGCTGAGTGCTACGAGTGGAAAAGTCGCACAGTGTACGCCCGGCTTTACTTAACATTAACGGACTCGCCCATCTTGACTCACGACTCAAGGCTGTTGTTGGTTTAGTAGGTCCAGGCTAGCCATTAGCATTAGCAACTCCACCACACAGCAGAACTCCTCCAGGCTTGTGTTGTTTCTGGAGATTAAACGTGGACGTTTCAGAGTAGCGTTTCTGTTAGCCAATCAGAAGCTAGCTCAAATATGAAGAGATGAGGCTCCTACTCCTGCAGTCTGAAGCTCAGCTGCGATCTGGCTCACTTCTAGTTCAAGAAAGTGGCGCGCTAGTGCTTTTATTTTTCACCAGAGTACGACTTTGAGACCACTGCAAGTACATGAATTAAATGAGTGTTCCACACCTTTAAACATGTAAGAACATCACTGGAGGAGAAAGATAGTTCCCTTTCTAACCCTAACCCTATCGAAGTTGCAGTTTGGTTTGTGTGCTGTTCCACCTGCTACAGTGCATCATCTAAATCTGTTTTTTTTTTTTATTAAGAAGTAAATCTTGTGATTTGAACATAACAAACAGGAGGCAGCCAGACTTTTGAGGCAGGAGTCTGAGCATGTGCAGTATGTAGTCAGGTGCAGATGTGTTTGTCTAAATTAATTAAAGTAGTGACAGAGTCTTTTCTTGCTTTGGGGCTGTTGGTTTGTCTGTGGACCACATTTTTCAATCTTTCAATGCCAAATCTTACAGTAAATAAACCTTGCCGACCTCCCACAGAAGCATAGAGTTTCTCTTTTTTTCATCTGATAGTGGTAGTCGGGAACAGAACAAACATCGGAGCTTGCTCTTGAAAGATTGTTCCCAGGGATCTTTGCAGTGACATGTAATGCATAAAAACATACCCAGCTGTTTTTCCAGTCCTCCCATGGGAGTCTGTTACATTGGTGGGCATGGAAAAGGCCCTATGACCCTGCACCTCACTGCACTTCATTACTCCACCAATCTAGTCCCCTCACGTTGTTTTTGCTATCCAGTTACATTTACCAAAAGACTTCTTTGCTTGATTTGCAATTAGTGAAGTCTTTTTTTTGTGTGTGTGTGAATAATCTTTTTTGGGGTTTAAATAACACACCAGACACATGTTGTCACCTCACTCCTAACACAAATATTTTGGGAACGGCGGGCTTGGTGTAGCTGAACTTGAGTCACCACATGTTTTTATGATAAATACACATTATTTATTTACACATAAAGTGGTTATAATAGAAATAAATACAAAATAAAAATCTGAGCAATATACTTCATGTGGTATTGCACCCATTTCAAAAATGTACATCAGAAATACATTTTCAGAACCAGTAAAGGAATATTCTTTTGATTAAATCTTTTATTTTTCCCAACTTTAAGTAGACATAAATATATTCATATATAGTTTTCCCCCACAATAGCTCTGTTTTGTGTTTTCATATAAATAAACATCTTCAATGGGATATTGGGTGTCCATAGCAACCTAAAATCACTTCCAGTCTTTGTGTTGTGTGTTCACCATTTTTGCATCCATACCCAAAAAGGTCTTACTGGCAGCCGCAGCCCTCCACCACCATGTCCTGGTAGTTTTTTAGAATGACTTTCTCATATTCGTCCAGGTAGAGCAACGAAATGGGGCTGAGTTCGGTGGGAACACAACAGGCTCTGGGGATGTTCGAGTTGACTGAATTGACAAGAGTCTGCACGATGGCGTGATTGGTTGCATTGAGGTGGTCTGCTAAGGGAAAGGGACATTCCCCTTGGCAGTAGAAGGCATGATAGCCAGGGGGAGCCACTATCCACTCGTTCCATCCCACATCACTGAAGTCTACATACAAGTCGTGCCTTTTGCAGCTTGCCTTATTGTGGTTCTTCCTGCGCTGTTTGCGGAGTGCTGCCTGCCTTTTTTCCCGCGTGTGGAGTACCGAGTCCCCACGGCCATCGTGGCCATACGTCACCAACAAGGGCCGAGCCTGAGGCCACGAGTCCTGGTCCTGATGCAGGGACCGGCTCACTCTAACATGCCTATTACGTCTCTGGGAATGCTCAGCGTCACTCTCACCTCCTTCCGGGTGAAACACCTCCACCATGAAGCCGTGATTGTGGCCATTCCCTGAGGTCCACTGAGAAACAGCAGGACTCACGTCAAAGCTCTCCCAGCGGCTTAAAGACTCCCGCACCAACCGGGTGTCCAGCAAACGTACTAGAGGTTCAGCGCCGTCAGCGGCGGGAGCTCTGAATATCTCGTAAATGTTGATACGATGGAAGCCACCGGAAGGAGCACCACCACTAGTGCTGCTGTTGTTGGGGGCTGCTGCTCCCATCACCTGATCCCTGTAAATGCGCAGCTCCGCAGAAGTGATGAGCTCCTCATCGGGCACAGACGTGAGGTTAAAGTAGAACTGCTGGGTTGTTTTGCCTTTCAGGCTGTTCAGGGCCTCCATGGACTCTAGAGAGAACAAAAGGCAGATCCAGCATGTCAGATGACGGTGTTCTCAAATGCATTCCAATGATGTGTCAAAGAATTCACGTACGACACAAGAATGACAACCGGCACACGCCTCGAGTAGCTGCTGGCGTAATAAACCGCGAATGAGCAGGAAAAGAATTTCCTTCTGCGCAGGCAGTGAAGCTGTCACGTGGTCACAGAGTCTTAGTCATTAGTTATATTTGCTTATCTCTTAATTAATTTTTTTTCTATCTTACCTTCTGCACCAAAATACCACAGCAAGTTCCTAATGTTGTGACTTGGCACACATATGGCAATAAAAACTTCTGATTCTGATTCAGAGAGTGGGTGTGGGCCATTGTCAAGCAGGTAAAACACATAGTATATCAAGCCTTTGCATGCATGACTCAGCGTAATAGCAGGCAAATGCTCATTATGACGCAATGCCGTCACCACTGTCGGGTTTTTTAAATCGCCTGGCTAAATGTCAAAGGATTAAAGCGATGCACTTCCATTTACTGATAAGATGAAGCAAAGCCATCACCCTGCTTCGACACGGCTCACTTAGGTCTCCTTCACTTCATTGATAATCTAAGACGAGTGCGGGACGCAGAGAAAGGGTGAAAACATAATCCTCAAATGTCACTCTAGCGTTTATGGAAATCTTAAGCCACCTGGAGAATGCTGCATTTAAAACACTCGGCTGCAAAAACAGAGAGAATCAATAAACAGATGTTTTAGACTCTTCTATCAGCCAGAAACGTGGAAGGGCCTTCTTTTCCATCTCCTGTGACTGTTAAGCGTATACTTAAGTCCGCTGGCATTCCCCTCTGTGGTGCAAATGGCAGAAGTGTTGGTAAAAGCTACAATTTGCTTTGAGGCGGCCCTGCTTTGAACTTTTACTTCATGCAGATCATAGACAAGCCATAGACATGCAGTTTAATCTGGTTTGTGCGGCAAAGTAGCGCAAACCTCAAACTCTTATCTGTTCAAAGGAGCCATTTAGGAAATTCCACGATCTGGTCCTAAACCCCCCTCCAGAGGCACAAAGACCTCAATTAGACCCATCACTACTCATTTGATGTGGGAAAGCCCCCTCTCTCATTCTCGCTCCTCTTCACCCAATCCTACTCTTCTTTTTTTGTTTTTTATCAGCACCCAAATCCCCCTCTTTCCCCTCCGTCCTTTTAGAGATCCTCTTCTCTTGTCTTCTCTGTCACCGTTTTCTCAGTTCCTTTCTGCAACTGTTCTCGATCTCGGTCTGGAACTGCTGTGTGAACAAGTTTATGCTTGTCAAAAGCACGCGAACCACAGATTTCCACAGCTTTATTTTTGTGCCACTCGCCAAAACAAAAGATAGATGCTAATATTGGATCGGCCATCTCTGGCAGCTGCGTCCTGTGCTACGGTGGAAAGGCTCTATTTGACTCGAGTTATTCCTGAAAACCAATTGTCCGAGCGAAAGGAGCATGGCGTGGCAGACGTGACGAAGGCTTGGAGCTGTTTGCTTTGATGTGCTGCATTAACATCTGTAGATCCGTGCTTATTACAGGGGGAACAATCCCTCGACGCGATACGGGAAGCCTAATAACCGCGCGGCTGTTAGCATAGGACGAAAAGAGCCAGGAGAAGACGTGTAAATGTCAACGTGTGTTGGCTGAGTGCAGAGGTTTCCAGCGGTGAGCTGGGAGCAGTCACTCAACCCTGCTGCTCAGGGTTGTTTGTAGTGTGTCAGTGTAGCCACTTGGTGTCATTGCACTAGGCCTTTGGAGAGCACCCAAGCAACCACTCAACCACCCCTCTGACTCACCCCTGATGGAAAGAAACTTCTCCACTCAAACACAGGACTCTGTATGAGGACTCTGCGCAGGGCCCCAATGGACCCAGCAACGTGGGTCACATTAAGATAAATAGATGTGCAAATCTACTATACCGGGAATAAGATGTTTATTATACAAAAACGTAAACATCGAGTGCTCCTGCTTTTAAAGCTGTTATAAACAAAGCATCATTTACTTTGTTAAAATACTGTTTAAATCCACATTTTAACAGCTGATCCAGAGTCTGCAAAACGTTTATTTTCATCCGAGAGGTGAATGAGTCATGTTTAAATATAGGTTTTTAAATTCAACTGAACTGAGACTTGTAGTTCAACTATCGCTGTCTTCTCCAAACTGGTTCACGCGTAATGATGCACAACTGGAAGCAACAGGAAGAAGGGAAGCCACGCCTCCTCTACGGCGTTACCAAGAGCTAATTTGAGTCTTGTTAAAGGTGACTCAGTCTGACACGGTGACTTCGTCATCGTGTGTGTTGCTCTGATGTCGGTTGTTTTTTGAAGTTGCAGGGTGACGTCTATCACCTGCGCACAGGCGCACCGCCCTTTATGCTGCTCCCGTGGTGCGTGTCTGGAAAAACAGTTTTCAGAATCCCACGCAAACACCATCAATTATTAAGAAACTAATGACCCCGGGGATACCGCCGCCCCTGATGTTTCTGAAGCCTGTGACAGCTGTGCTGGAGGGATGTTTGTCTAAATGTTGCACTGCTGCTTAGGTGAGAAAAGTCAACTTTGATGTGATTTTTGTGCATCAATCTTTAAGTTAAAGCATTTTTTAAGGTTGCAAATACCTTCGGAGCATGTCATCTGTAAATGACTAAACCTTCAGAAAACAGGGAAGACTCTGAAGTTCAGTGTTGACGATCTGAGTCATGTTTAAATATAGGTTTGCGCTGTCTGAGAGAGACATGTAAAGGTATGTCACTAATATATACCTTCATGGTGAAAGCTTCTAATCGTGTTGGCCTTGCTGGCGGCTCTCTCTGCGTGCTTCCCCATGCTCTTGGGCCGCTTAGTGCTGTGGTCTCCGTTCGCAGAGTGCATCCGGTAAAGGTCCACCATGTACTGGGGCACCACGGCTTGTTTGCTGGGGGTCGGCCTGCGTCTCAGCCCGAACATGTTGAGAAGCCGCAGCTCGAACTCGTTGAGGAAGCTCTCCGACTGCTCAGGGGTCTGTTTCCCGGATTCGCTGTACTTCCTCCGGCCTACCTCGGGGATGAGTCCCGCAGCACCTTCCAGCAGCACCTGAGCGAGCATCAGTACCATGAGAGAGCGGACCACGGCGACCATGATCAGTCAGTCCCTGTGGAGAAAGTTGGTTTCTGTCAATACACTGGCAGGCAATGTGGTATTGACGTGAGGTGGTCCCAGCTAGGCTCTCGCGGCAGCAGTTCCCAAATCCCCCCTCAGAGCGTAAAACTGAAGGGGAGCAGGTTAAAAAGGGGGAGACACCTCTTCACTTTGAAGTGCAGAAGAAAAAGAAAGAAAGAAAGAAAGAAAGAAAGAAAGAAAGAAAGAAAGAAAGAAAGAAAGAAAAACCCAGAGGCTAAACTGCTCCTCTAGTTTGGGTTGAACATGAACCCTAACATGAAATATCAAGGTGAAAAACTAATGACAGAGGTGGATTAAACAGACAAATCAAAGGATTTGAAGGGAAACGCTGCAGACAAAAGGTCTCCAGCGAGAAGAGATAAGAGATCTTGTTGCAGATATGAAAGTCCATGCAGAGAGAAGGATCAAAGGAAGAACACGCATCAGTTCCAGTCCCACTGCGCGCTGTTTGCATGTAATCATAAAGGATAGTTACTTCAAGAGGCTTGCAGGTGTTAGATCTGACGTGTGCCCCACAGCCAGGCATCAGAAACACAGACGGAGTCAAACAACTTCCACACAGACAACTTTTACCTCTATTTTCATTTTCTGTTTCTCCGTGGCTCAACAGGCGGAGGCTTTACGCACGAATTTATTATTAGAAACAAATGAGCTGTCACTTGTGAAGTGACCTTTCTGTGTTCAGTCCAAGTGCGGATTCAGGTTAAAACCTCCACATCGATGGTTATTCTTTATTCTAGCGATTTACCTGACGAGAACGCGCGGTGTCCGGTCGTCGTTCCACCTTTAAGCTCCGATAAATTCCACATTAATTCGTGTTTAATCCACGCTGCTTCTGCTTGGGGGACCGAAAACAGCCCGCGCCCTCCGCCGATCGCTTCTCGCACATATTCTCACCAGCTGCGCGTCGGGTTCGGGTCTTGCTCAGTCCGGAGAGGAAAGAAAAAAAGTAGAAAAATTAAGTCTACGAGGAAGCGGCTGCGCGCAGGCATAGCCGAACTAAGTGCGAGGAAGCTTGTCTGGACATTTTTAAAATTAGAAAAAAGAAAAGCTGAAAGTGGAGAAACGTGGAGCGTCGCGCGATGTTCGTGGAGAGATGAGCGCAGTGAAGTTGGTGCTCGGAGAGGGAGAGCTCTCCGGAGCGGGTCTATTGATTGGTGCCTTCTCTTTCCCCTGCGACGCTTTTTGTCCTACAGTGATGTCACTGGGCTGTCAGTCATCTGTCCAAACCGCACCACTTCCTGTGCGTAACTCCCGCAGGAGAAAAATCCCTCATTTCTAACTTCACAATGGAAAACTGTTTAAACTTTATTCCTCTCCCCTTCAGCAAACATCTACAAATGTGATTTGGATTAAAATCTGTAACAGGACCACCAAGAACAGGTGGAAGAGCTGGCAGGAGTTTATGAGCTGAGTTTATTACTACAATTTTTAACCAAGTATTTCCCCTCAGAATGTGTACTCAGCATATTTGAAGAAAAAAAAGTACTTTTTGTTTGCTTCTTTTGACAAACAAGTACTTTTGTTTGTTTGTTTTGCCAAAATAGATTCAGTGCATTTGAGATTCAAAAGGTTGCCAATGATCAAAATGCAAAATGTAGTGAGAAAAATGAACTATGTGGGACATTTGCAGTTATTAACAGTTTTTTCCTTTTAGCAAACACAACACGTTATTAAGGAATTACTTAAATCAACCAAATAGAAAGAATAAACAGGCTTCATCATATAATTTTACATTAACCCTTTGATGCATAATGGTCACTATACAGTGGACAGGTATTCAAAATTGTTATTTGTTTATTTTACAGCTGTTGAAGACTTTATTGCAATTGAGCTCCTTCATTTGGACTTCAGTAAGTCAAGCCAACATATTTCGTGTTCAGAATGCACGCTGTCCCCTGAGATGGACATGTAATAAATTATTTGTAAATTAACAAAATACTACAAATAATATTTGCTGAAATTTGTTTCATTCACACCTACAGATGAATGAAAAAAAAGTTTAAAAAATCATGGTTGAAGATTTCATAATTCATGCATCAAAGGGTTAATTTGTAATAAATATGACGAAACCAATTCCTTTCAACCTCTTAATTTCCTGTTATATGAACAAAATATCATTTTTTATCACTTTTAAAGGACAGTTGTGTTAATTAACTATCAAGTTTCTAAATGATCAAACTTGAGGTTTGTTGCCACGGATAAGAAAAAAAATCAATTCATTTGAAAAATGTAAACCCTAAACTGCTTTTAACCTGTTAAACCTGCAGCTCTTCCCAGCTGACGTCATCCGTCCAATATGGCGCACCTGTTGACATTTCTTTGCCATTACCTGAAACCCCTTCAACGGAAGGTCTAAATATGTATGCCTTTGCTTCACGAGTGAAACCATTTTGTATTTTAAGAATTATTATGAATCAGTGGAATAAGATAAAGACTGAACGTTTTGTGGCAATGTCGTAACTGACCATTATTTTGAACTCTCGTTGGTTTTTGTAAAGATAAATACATAAAACAAAGAAAGAAATAACTACAAATGTCTTATTTTTATATTTACAGTAATAGTCTGTAGACTGTTCTTTGAACAGCCTTAGTTTGGTGAAACAGAGATTAGTTTGGACCGGCCTACTAAACATAAATACAAATTGATTTCTGTGATTTTAAAATAAATTGGATGGTTTTCAACACAATTTTGAACCTTGATGGTTCTGTCAGCTTCTTAATTATTAACTCATTCACTGCCAGCCGTTTCCTGGTCAGAGAAGCCCTTCACTGCCAGCATTTTTTAGAGTTTTCAAAGTTTTTTGGAAGAGTCACAGAACAGTGCGCTCCACGATGATGCCAACGCCAAAACAACCAAAACAACCAAAACAAAATGGAGACTCATCTCTTACATCAGGAAGAATCCGCACATTTTGAACGTTATCCGTTCTTTCATAATCCGTTGTCGAATTGTGATCGTCAGAAGTTTTTCCGGTTTGCGTCTCGCTTTTTTATTACAGCAGCCCAAAACGATCTCCTAACACATGAATTTTCTGCTTCCAGGTCAAGTGACGTGTGACGTATGCGGATGAAGATCGGCTTTAGAGCTGGGATGTTTGTTCTCCTGGTGCGGGGGCTCGTTCCAACGCCCACTCAGTAAAAACATGCAAATGACGACTTTAGTTGTCAAAGGCAGAGAATGAGTTAGAGCAGAAGCATTTAGTTCTGACAGAAAATGTTGCAGACGTTTAAACACACTTTTACTTAATATAACTAGATTCAGGTGAACTTTAGTAATCCCGGTAGAAGGTTTCTTTGTGACAGAAAGGGGAAAAATGGTTTCAACAAGAAAAAATACAAAAAATAAGAACTAAAGTAACCACAAACAACCAATATCAACCATAAAAGAGAAAAATATGAAAAAAATAAACTAGATAAATAACTTGGAATAACTTGAAATGTTCTTTAGAGAGTCACACACACAAAACAATTAAGAGAAATAACATTGTTATTTCGACCTTTTCCAAATTTGAACTTCAGGTAATTAATAAACTCTCACCCCCTGAGAATAAAAACTGTTTTAATGTCTTCATACATTTGTCCAGAAATAATTTTAATGCTTCTCTGTCATTTCCAAACTAAAAGAAAACGTCAGAATAAACTAGAACAATAGCAGAAATTGTATTTCCACTTTCACCTGTTAAAAGGTAAAGGAAACGATGCCATTTGGTCCTTTTGGGGCAGCGGTAGCTCAGGTGGTAGAGCGGGTTGCCTCATGATCGGAGGGTCATGGGTTCGATTCCAGCTCCCGCCAGGGGTATCCTGCTGTTGTGTCCTTGGGCAAGACACTTCACCCAACTTGCCTGTGTTAGTGGTGGTCAGAGGGGCCGGCGGCACCAAATGGCAGCCTCGCCTCTGTCAGACCTCCCCAGGGCGGCTGTGGCTACAAGTAGCTTACCATCACTGGCACTGTGTGAATGTGAGAGTGTGTGAAAGCGTGTTTGGGTGTCTAGAAAAGCGCTATATAAGTTCAATGCATTATTATTATTATTATTATAAATAGTAACCTGTATGTTTTAGACAGGTGCACTGTTAAAAATACAACTTGCAATTTGTTTGGAGAGTTTAAAGTTTTAAGTCAGTTGAACGTTTTAACTTGCAAAATGTTGAGTTAATACAGAAAAAACAGCACCTAAAAAGTTGACTGAACTTAAAATTGTATTTCAACTGGTTGCTTTACTTTTTTAAGTTCACTGGACTTTTTTTTTTTTTTTTTTTTTTTTTTTACAGTGTGTGTTGCCTGGTCTCTGTAAGATCTGTATCTGTTAATTTACCACCAAGTATAAAAAAAATCACTTCCTTCTTATTCATGATGAAATATTTGACCAAACCTGGTTAAAAACTGGAACAGATGTGCTTATTTCTAGATTAAAACCAAAATATGATCCCACAGAAATGAGATTATTTTGGTAATAGACGCTGTAAGAAGACTGTCACCTCCTCCTGTAAGCTTTTACAGGTGACACCAATGCTGATCAACACTTTGTTTCTTAGTTTTTATTCAGCAGAAGATGCACTAATCTCTTCTCCCCGTTATTGATGACGATGCTAAGTCTGATCAGCGTGAGAAGCACTTCGGTTGAACAGGATGTAGATTTTGTTGTTTTTAGCCCAGGGGGGTGTAGTTGACAGCATCTCCATAAGAAAAAGCCCCATCTATTCCCCCTCTAGTGGCTTCCATTAGGTGATGACTATGTAGCGGGCGGCTGTTTTGGCAAAAGCGCTGAGCTTGTTTTCTTTGCAAGATAGCAGCGGATTAAATCCCACAGAGATCACAAGATATCTTTGTCCTGTGTCAGTACAATAACATTTTATGAGGGATACTCCCAGATCATCCACTTGGTAATTAAAATACTGAATGGTTACTGGGTGATTGCCATCAGTGATGGGCCTCAGCACTTTTGTTTTAATGCTCTTTAAACCCAATATGTTTATTTTTTATTTCCAGTCTTCCTTTTTATTACAATGGGTTTAAAATAATAACAAATAGAGATCCTTTCCAATTTTTTCCATTTAACTGGATCTTTTTCCTTTTAGTTTTGGGTCTGCTGTTTCCAAAACACCACTTGTTGAACCCAGTACTCAAAACCCAAACTCAGGTAAAAGCTGCGTGACACTCCAGATCAGAGGATTAGGCCTCCCATAATAAAAGTGAGCATCTTTGCTGACACAAGTCAGTGGGTTGAGAGTAGCTTCAGTCAGAGTGGATGTGTTACAGCTGGTTACCTGTTGATTTTAGAATTCATTTAAAGTTCTTTTGATGGTGTTTAAGGCGCTGAATGGCGTGGCCCCAGCCTATTTGGCGGACTTGCTGCAGCCATGTGCTCCGGCCCGGTCACTCCGCTCTGAGAACCAGCTGCTGCTCGTGGCTCCTAAGGCTAGGTTAAAGTTAAGAGGGGGCAGGGCGTTCCCTGTTGCGGGTCCGAAACTGTGGAACGCACTGCCCCTAACTATCAGGGACCCTCCATCAGTAGCAGTTTTTAAAATGAGGCTGAAAACCTACTTTTATGATCTGGCTTTTAATTCTGTGGGTTAGCAATGTTTTATATTTTGTAATTCTTATTTGTGGTTTTAATTATGTCTGTAGCGCTATATGTTTGATTGTTTTACTCTTTTATTGTACAGCACCTTGGTGGCATGCTCCTGACTGTAAGGTGCTTTATAAATAAAGGCTGAGTTGAGTTAAGTGTTTGTTTTCTGATGTGTGTGTTTGGTACAGCTTTTAACGTGGGAGAGAGTCTAGCCAAGGCTATTGAAGGACTTATTAGGAGTGATATGAGAAAGTCTACAGCCCTGATACTGCATCATATCATTGTTTTGAGTCAGATACGTCACACTTATCAAACAGCTCCTGATCCAATTATGTTGAAAGGACAGCATGACAGCGTGAAACTCTTGTGGCCAAAGAAGGTCAGTAGAGATAAGCTATCAGATGCACAAATGAGCGATCCGCTTGGGGAATGTGATTGTTTGCATAGAGGACAAACTTTGAGCCAGCCAGACTGTTGTCACCAGTCAGCACTGCCATAATTCTTAACATCTCGTTGGAAATAATAGCCAAACCAGCAAGACGTTCTCCAACCACCTTCTCTTTTTGAGTTTGTAGCTGTTTGTTTCCTCCAGCTGCTTCGGTCTTCCCCCGCAGTGACATGCATTTGTAAGTCTGAATAGATTTTAAGTGTGATTTGTTTCTGTAAGCTGTTCTGGGATGGACTGATGACCCATCCAGAACCCTTGATAACAGGAATGAGCTCCGCTGACCTTTTACAGCAGTGCCTTTCAAAGTGTAAAACGTAAACAAAGGCTGAATGCTTCACTAAATAACCGTGCCACACTTGTTCTTTTCTAAATACGATCAGATACTCTGAGCTGCATATGCATGCTGTACGGAAACATTTTCTTCAACTCTTGATGCCTGCATCAGCCGCAAAAAGGAAATCGACAAGACAGCTAGCAAATCTTCATCACCAGGAAAATTAGCATTCATGGCCTTGCCCACCTCTGTTTATGACTGCAGAAGGCAATGTTGATTCTGCAGCAAGGAGAAAGTAGAGCGCGTCTCGGCTAGTAGAAGCAAACCATTAGCAACCCTCCAGCATGTTAGAACATGTTTGGGGTTATTTTATTCATAGAGATAACGCATCAACATTGCATTTTTTTTTTACCGAACCACTACTGCAGGCATCAGCGGCACAGAACGGTTTACTCGCGAATTTCGCTGCGTGCCATTACGCACCAGACGAATCACAGCCATGGAGCAGCCTCTCTGCTATGCTCTTCGCTGGACTCGCAAGATCAGAAAACTCACGATTTGTTTGTGCTGTCCGCCATTAAGCCAAAAACAAGGAAATCACGTTTGATATCATTTACGATGTTTTTCCTCTCCACTGCCAGAATAAAAGCCACGAAAACACACTGTTGCACTTCTGGAACGACGCTGGGAGTAAAAAAAGGCACACGTATTATCATAGTCTGCATAGATATGAAATCGGATCGCTGCAATAGTTCTTTATTTCAGAGACTTCCTGAGGTTTTGCACTGAAACCATGTGTAATATCCTGGCTAGCCCTATGTTAACTGCAGAAATTGACACGTCCCAGAAGGGGCTCACGGCAAAAATAGAACCCGATCCTATCTTCAGCGGCACGGTGCGATGAGCCTCTTCTGGGTCGTGCATGAAAATGTCCATGCCGCGGCTGGTTCGAATCACCCCCAAAGACTAAAATGGATTCTACTTGAAGCTATGTTCCACAGCTGTTCTGTCCCACTGATGCTTCCAGTGTGAAATAGGGGTTAGAAAGAGGAACAAACGGAGGCAGCGGAAGAGTCATGTTGCAGTTAGTACTGGTCCAACATTAGCATATCATGAATAATAATGAGTAAGGCTCCTATTCTTGTCGTTTCCAACCCCCACTCCTCCAAATAACCTCTACTCCCTGAAACAGGACTGCAAGATGCTTTTTTTCCACAGAAGACAACTCACAGGGCACTCTTTCATCCTAGAGACGACAGCAAATGTACAGAAAAACAAATGAATGAGAGCTTAGAAATGTAAAGCCATTGGCAATTTGACATTGAATGTGCTACTACTAGTTTACCCATTCAATTCTAGATTCACTAGGATAAATACAATACAGTTTATCTCTCACCAAATAGAATATTTACTAAGAAATCACAATGTGACCATAGAAACACTACTTGGTAAATATGTTGTGTGTGTGTGGATGTGTATTTGCGTGTGTGTGGGTGGGCTGGTGTTGGTGTATGCGTGTGTCTGCTCTGTCCTCTCGATCCCCATTGGATGGCTGCTTATACTGAGCCAGGATCCCCTGGAGGTTTCTTCCTGTTAAAAGGGAGTTTTCCTCTCCACTGTTGCTAAATGCTTGCTTAGTATGAGGATTGCTGTAAAGTCACTGACACTAGTCAGTGACTCGATGCAACCTGCTGGGTTCCTTATATAGGAAACTTTTTTCTGATTGGATTAATGAACTGACCTGAATTGGAATGTTTACTATGTGAAGTGCCTTGAGACGACCCTTGTTGTGATTTGGCGCTATATAAATAAACTTGAATTGAATAGAATTGGCAACAAGCCATTTTTATTTATTAGTGAATGCTGTTTTTGTCATCTCTAAAGCTCATAAGGAAAATATGTCTGCAGCACATCTCTTTCTAAAGTTTAACCGAGGATAATTGCTTCTTGTACTAACCCACCATAGTGTCCCAACCACTGCTTTGCTGGTCAAGGTCAACTCATGGACCAACATTTTTTTTATGTAGATATTTGTAAATAGTCTAAATTACAAAACTTAAGAGCTGCAGATTCTTCTGGTTTAACTTTCTCAGACAATGCTTCTGAATTATATCTAGTGTTTACACAGTCCTCATGCAGCAGGGGGAATTATTGACAACACTTTGCAATAAAGTTATTAAGCTTAAATAAACTATTAAATGAAGTATTAACAACTGCTTAACCATATTATGTAATGTATTACTAATTAGACCCCCCACCCCGGGCCCTTTGTCCTAACCTTTAGGACATTTAATAGTTAACAATAATGGTAATGGTAATAAAGGGATCCTTTGATAATTAATGCTTAACAATGCACTAAGTATCATTAATAAAGGGACCCTTATTGTAAAGTGTTAACAAATGATTTGGTTATAGTTTCTGGACAGAAGCTTCACAATATATGGCATGTACGATCAGATCTATATTTCTATAAATGTCAGTGTTTGAACAAAACACCCAAAAGCAAGAGAGTATTTATTTTAGTGCATTTTTTCTTTCACTTTTTGCAAAGTTTTGTAACACTAACAATATTTCTGTCACTGTGGGATAACAACATCTCTCATCTCATGTTCTCCCACCTATCCGAGTCCTGGTCGCGGGGGCAGCATCCCCACTAGGGAGTCCCAGATCGTCCTCTCCCCAGCCAGCTCCACCAGCTCCTCCGGCAGGACCCCAAGGCGTTCCTGGGCCTGTTCGGAGATGTACTTTCTCCAACGTGTCCTGGGTCGACCAGGGAGCCTCATGCCGACAGGACATGCCTGGAACACCTCCCTGGGGAGGAGTGGCGGCTCCAGAACTTTTTTTCTGCAGGTGCTATGAAGGAGCTAGTCTTTTTACTGAGGGTGCTATGAAGGAAGTGGTCATGCGTGCCTATTGTTCTCTAAAACACCTCCAACACTAGCAGATACACATGCGTGCATAACATCTCAACAACACCTGAAACAATCATTAATATACATCATAAACATATGAACAATGGCTAACTTTTCCCTGAAATCATAAACACATACAGCCACACAGAAAACCATCTATAGTGTTGCAAGGTTAGCTAACGTTAGCGTTAGCATTTCCAGCGGCAAAACCCTCGACTGCTGCGACAGTTGAGGGTTGACTCTCTTCATCCAGATCCGTAGGTTTTTATGGGTCTGAGATCACTTCCAGAGATTCATTCGTTTCTGACTGAACTGGAAATTTGGGCAACAAAAAACGATCCATTTTACCACTAGCTCTACCTTTCACTCGTTCGCAGGTGGAAAATGAGGTCAAAGGTTAACATCAATTTCCTGTTTTGGTTTAAGTTTTTACTATCTATATGGTAATTTACTGATTATTTTTGTTTTGTATGTTAAATATTATCACATACACACGTTAAATTAAAATTAAATTGTAAAAGAAAAAAAATCTATTTACTTGGGGGTGCAATGACTAATCCAGGGGTAGCTATAGTGCCCCCCCCTGGCGCCACCACTGCTGGGGAGGCGTCCAGAAGGCATCTTAACAAGATGTCCAAACCACCTCAGCTGACTCCACTTGATAACAATATACTTTACAATTCTTTTTTTCTCCAGTTTATCCCAAAACCTCTATGAATCCATAGACGAGTTTGAATAAAACGCTGTTGAGCATCTGGACATCCGCATAGCGGGCATTTAGACGTGGACTATATGTTCTCGTAGCACAGTCTCTGGTCCAACCCTTGGAACCTCCAGTCCACCCTTACAAGCAAATAAATGAAAAAGTCTGAGACCAACATGCTGAATCACAACACTGTCCCTTCTATATTTCGCATGCTCTGTATTTTGATGTTACGAGCCTTGTCATGGTGATTTGCTGCCTCTTGACAGGTGCAAAAACACACAGAACATTTGTGTGAAAGTCATCTTTTTACCAGTAAAATCCTTCACCTTGGGAAAATCATCAGCATTTACCAAAAGAATAACATACAGCGAAACCACCAGTATGGACTCATGTAATACCTGTATCTTTTTCCTGTATGGAAACCCCCTGAACAAAGAACAATGTGTAATACAGAAAACCTGTAACAAGAATATAATAAATCTTTTGAAGATGGAGTAGTTGGGGCTAAATGAGGGAGATTAGGACAGAAGGCAGAGTGTTGTTTTAACTCATAGATCCCATTGGAGAGAAGACACATCCCATTGTCCCAGCGGTGCCATGCACATGCCCGTTTCTGTGTACGCCACGGTTTGAGCTCTATGTTGCGGTGGAGGTGGACGGCGAAGACCTCGCTTGTCAGCACTTACATTCCACGAGTCAGTGGGCAGACAAAGCCCTGAGATGACACTGCAGATCCAACCATTAGCCTTTCACCTACTGTTAACAGTTGCTTGGCTAGACACAAGGCCTGCATTCCTTTGCCTTGAGCCAAATGTCGTCTTTACACACTGTAACATGCCTGCAGGGAGATGAGCTTCAGAGCTGTTTCTTGAAAACCCAAAACAGTTTGTTTCTGCAGCTCACTTCTAATTCAGCCACCAAGCAGAGTTGTCTTTTTAATTTTGAAACCAATAAAATCTTCATCAGTCCATGTGTTTGACAGCAGAAGCACGACTGCTGGACTGAGTCGGGCATGTGCGCGTGACGCATGAAAGACACTGTGGCCAAATGGGACACATTTCGTATAGGTTTGTCCCGAAATGGAAACCCACCAAGGTCAAAGATGGGCAGCTCGAAAGCCAGAGTCAATATTTATGGATACTGAACATGTGGCACGCTTCTCTACCCACTAATTTGAGCAACAAGTCTACCTCTAGATTATACGGGCTCTTGGAGATCACAAGAGAAGGTCCAAACCTTGCTGGCATGGTTCAAATGTTGCACTGAGGTTGGTCGCTGACAAGAAGCTGCAAATAATTTAGCAAATTGGCTCTCTGTTTATTCGTTTTTGTTTCAATTTCTGGCATAAATAAAGGACAATGCCGCTTTGATCAGGCAGCCTTAGTTTCTCCTTTTTTCTTCTAGAGCTAGCATTTGTAATTATCAGTGTAATAGATGTAGCCATAATTATGATTAACATGAAAAGACTTTTGGGATGCCTTCAGCCATGAAAAAAAAGATCTTGTTTCATATCAGGATGTGAAAAAATTCTCCTCTGTTAGCGCAACCCATTCACTCATGATTTGAATCAACATGCGACTTTGAATAAAATGCATTTTCTTTCATTTTAAAAGAGAAAAACAAAAGACTCACAGGGATCTGTCCTTTGAATTCAGCTCTACTCAAAGACACCACACGTCACTCAATTACATGTCAGCATGATTAGAAGCTTGGGCTATGTAAACAGCCAACGTCAAGATTTACATTTTACTACTTAAGCACAAGCAGCTGTTTACAGGCCGAGGAAGGAAGGAAAACACTTGGGAGGCAACCATATATAAAATGTCATCTGCAAAGATGGTTTCAATTAATAGTTGTTTATGTGACTCTAATGCAACACTTAGTTGGAGCCATAAATTGCTTTTTAAAGCTCTTAGTGCTGCTACATCTTGGTTTAAAACATGTTGATGTGTGCGAGCATCTCGCTTAAGCTGCTGTTTGAAATAAAAGTGGCTTGTTTGCAGTTTGATGGGTTATAAATGTCCTGGAAGCCAACGCTATTTATAAAAAGTCTGTGTCCTTCACGTTTAAACAGAGCTCCGCAGCCTTTTTAATCACATATTGTGCAAGATGAAAGAGCAGCAGTCTTTGCGTATTTCATCTGTTGTGTGAAGACTTCAGTGGTAACACGCAAATGTTCCTCGCTTTGGCATGGACCAGTTTAGCTGCATGAGGTGAGATTAGAGCTTTGGATGACATTGGACATTGTTTTAGTGTGAGATATGGTGAAGGCTACGCAGCTTACCATCTCATGTCACACAGAACAAGGTCAGCGCGTGAACATTTAAATGTAATAAGGTTCATTTCTCAGTGCAGGGTATCCGCGGGTCCTTAAACAGTCTTAAATTTGCTTTTCCAAATTTAAGGCCTTGAAAATCCTTAAAAATGACAAATAATCATTAAATCCAGTTTCCAAAGGTCTTAAATTACCAAAGACCCAATAAACAAGATTATTTTATTTCTATAAAAATTTCCGTGAATTTCTAGTTAGTGTTCAGCATTTCTTGTGTACGATGTTGGCGTAAGCGGAACCGTACACATTCAGTTGGTTGTGAAAGGGGGCTATTTTTAGATGAGCACATTAGCTGGTTAAGCTAGTGGGAGCTTGCGCCATGGGGAAGTGCAAGTTTAATGGTAACTGGATGATTAATCCCACGTTCACGACGTGGTTGGCACCGGTTCCAGGCAATAGCTGGAAATTATCGCTTAAATTTAATTTTAAAAATAGCTTAAATTTGGTCAAAGTGGCCTTAAAAAAGGTCCTAAAAAGTCTTAAATTTGGCTCCCTTAAACCTGCAGATACCCTGCAGTGGTATTTTATACTTTAACAGTTGTGAACAGTTTTTTTTTAATGTTATATGGTCAACTGATTTAGGCTGGTAAATGTTAGAGTCTAAGTCCACTAAATACCAGGAAAAAGTCCATCTTAAAGGAGTGGATTACTTGTTTAATCAATAAGTTTGCAGTGGTCTCTCATAGGAATGAATGCTTTGTCAGTTGATCTTAGGGGGTAAAAATATGCTGGCGCACCATTTCTCTGACCTAAAAGTTGCCCACGTCGCAGCTGAGCTTCAGACGGCAGGTTTTGGAGTCTTACTTCCTGAGATTTGGACATCGCGCCCTGGACTGGATAACAGCAACACGACTCTACCACTGACTTGCAGCATGGATGTTTTATCTCCACAAAGAACGCAAGCCTGGAGGAGCTACTGCTGTGTGGTGAAGTTGCTAATGCTAATGGTGAGTTTAAACTAGCCAAAACACCCGCTGCCTTTAAGATAACAACCTTCCCCGTCGCGAGTCCATGAGCACTAATTCACAGTGTGATGTAGATCTGTGAGGATTTTCAAATCATAGAGTTTCACCGTCTATTTTCTGTCAAGCTAATGTAGGAGTTCGGTGTAGGAGACTATTTTCGTGTTCAGCCTGCCTGAAAACCTCTGAGTGACTGACTATAATCAGAAATAATCATTGACATTATCTTCATATCACTCCAGTGCAGCTGCTTTGTCTTCTGATCCATTTCCACATTGAGTTTAAAATTATTTGGATGACATTCAGAGCCCTCGATAACCTTCATTACCCCTCCCCCATGTTTACCTCATCACCTCCACATATACACATTGCCTCGCACTCTTCCTTCCTCTTCGGATCGCCTCCTCACCATTCCACATGCTCGTCTGTCCACCATGGGGCTCTGGAGTAAACTCCCATTGGACATTTGTACGACTTCATCCATTCAAACATTCACATCGCTTCTTAAGACATATCTATGCAGAGGTGCACACTCCACTTGATCGTTTCCTATTTTATTTAATGCCTTGGTCTGCCTGTCCTTCTTCTTAACTCTTTTCTTAACTTTCGTTTGATCTGCTGCTCTGTTGTCGATGTATATCGATCTCATCTACATTTGATTTGCTTGTACCATCTTTAAGTTGTGTTACTTGTGTTTATGATTGGTGTTCAGCGGCCTTGCGAGTCTTAAAAAGAAGCTTACAAATAAAATGTATTATTATTATTATTATTATTATTATTATTATTATTGGATTAGATTTAAAATAAGCTTCAGACTTCAGGCACCTAAAGCACTTCACAGAAAATCCATAATCCACTCACTCACTCACTCACTCACTCACTCACTCACTCACTCACTCACTCACACTGAGGTGGTGGTAAGCTACTTTGTCACCACAGCTGCCTCTGACTACCAGCTTCATTGACACAAAGGCAAGGCGGTTGAGGTGTCTTGCCCAAGGAAACAACAGCAGACCAGACCTGCTCCACTGTTTAAAACACAAAATGACACAAACTGAGATTAAGATGACATCTTAGTTAATCTCAGCAGTTGTGTTTTTGTGTAAAAACCATCAGCAGGAGAGTTTATCTTTCCAAATTTAAAGCTTTGAGCTGGTGGCCAAGCCTGTGTTGTCTGTATCAACTCTGATTTCAGTTCCTGGGCTTTTTTTCGTGCGTTTGTGTTCATTTTCAGCTGGGATTTGATCATCTCCAACTGTGCTCATTGGGATTTTTGTTCTCTGCAGGAACAGCTCCAGAGTGGATTGATATCTAACATCTATCCAACTGCTTCTGTGTGATAAAAGATCTAGTCTCAAACTAAAGAAACTCTATTGTAGCATTTAATTGATAAATAACGCAACTGCATCCAAGAAGCTCGTGGAGAACATGAAAGACACGACACTAATATCAGGATTATGATGCATCACACTCTAATATGGATTTAACCCTTATGTAACCCTGGTGTGGCACAAATGGCATAAAGAAGAAGATTCAGCAGCATCTCGTGAGTCAGAAACCAAATGTGATAAAAGTCGGGCAGGGACCTGAATATATATATATATCGGGTATGCGATCGACAAACGGAGACTGCTTCATCTCGGACTGAAAAAGGATGCTGACATGGCTCATTTCCTAGTGACCAGGTAAGAAACATTATGCGTTCGGAGCTTGATATGACCTCACAGATGACTGGGGCGAGAGCTAGCCTGCAATAGCATTAGCTATGGTAGTAGTAGTGTAGTAGTATAAGCTGTGTCCATTCTACAGCTGCGGTGTACCACTGAATGTTTCCAAACCAAACACCAGAGTAGTTAGAATGACGTCATATTTGACCTGCAGCCCAACCTGTAAGCAGGGCTAATACGTTAGCAGGTAATGGTGTTTTTGTGCTTGTGAAACATCCAAGTTTGTGAGTTTTATTTCTTCATCCTACCCAATGATCCTGTAAGCATCAAATATTTAGTTACAGCTAAAGTACTGGAAAAGTGTTTTGAACATGCAAGTACTAATCAATAAACAAACGCCAATTCAGTAACAATCTAATGTGTACTTATTTAGTCCGGGGAACCCCCCGTTAGTTTACACAGTGTGGACAGGGCTTAATACAATTTATGCAACCAGCCACAAGGAGGCGCTTCAGTTTTTTGGCTTTAACACAACTCAAGACATTTATACATTGAATATGTGTCGAGATACATTTTAATAGTGGTTTAACAAAACATCAAATGATCTGTGATGTTTTGCTTGTCTGGGCCGTGTTGTAACACACCCAACTGCTTCCTCACAAAAAACCTATAAAGCTGCAGGAAATCGTACACTTGGCAGAATTTGATTCGGCACAAATCCATTTTATTGTCACGTTAGATCATCGTGGCGTTGGGTCGTGTTCGATCCCAGCCATGCAGCCTCGAGGGAACGTGTCTGACAGAGGCAGAGGGACGGCTGCTAGGCTATAGGGAGGACCTGACTGTGCTCTGGCATCCACACAATGACATTATAGCTGTGTGGTTTCGTGATAATAATTATCTTCCCAGCAGCTGTATAAACATTTAACTGACATCCACTCCCTGGGCATGCAGCATATATCTTTAACTTCCACTAGAGCCAGTCTGATGCAACCATTCATATCTCCGCCCATCTCTGTCTCGCTCTTTCTCCGACTCTGCTTGTGATACACAATCTGTGTAAGAATCTGTTGTAAATGTCAAAGGAAAATGAATGTTTGGATCACATGAAGCTCCGACTTGAAAGAAAAGCACAACACTTTAGGGGAGTGATTTAGTAAGCGTTGAGCGACTTCAGTTGACAAAGGAGTTTAAAAAAATTCTGCTTTCAACAGACGCCAATTAATTTAGACAAACCCTTCCTTTGGCCTCTCACAATGTCGACGATTTCCTGGTAGCATTTGTCTTAATTCGTGGCAGTTTGTGTAAATATTTATGCCACTAAACTAACTGTTCTGTATACAGTAAGCCCCCCAATCTTCCCTGGAATGTGATTTAATTGGCGGTTTCCTCTGTTTATCCTGTTTCATACTGTTATGGGGAAGCTCACTGTAATGAATAATCAGGTAGACAAAATGCAGCCTTCAATTAGATGTCCTCCTTAAAAAAAATCAAATGAAGGATGGTTAATACCTGTTTCACGCTGTCTGTAATTCACATTCTCTCATCACATGCCAGATTACCATTATGTGTCATTTGTAATGTGATAAACAGACTCCAGATGGCTTAGATTCTGTTGAATTTAGAGCAACAGAAGCTACGAGGAGAGCTGCTGTATGTTTCGGTAAGGTCAGCATGAAAACGTACTCGCAGAGCCTCGTAAAGCACAATTATGAGTTAGAATCTGGAGATCAGTCTGAGCATTGTCAGTTACAATAAAAGTAGACGACTAAATGTAAAAGGTATCAAGCTGTCTTTGTAGTGAAGAGTTGCTTTCGTGTTTCTAACACATTTCTGACATTGTGCAGGAGGGCTGGCTGGCTATGCAAGCGGATAGCAAGGAAGGAGTTTCTGATCTCCTAATTCATCTTTACCCCTGCCTTCTCATTGCACCGTGTGCGTTTTAGGTCCACATTATGGAGCACCGCAAACAGATGTGTGTGTGAAGCCTGGTTCTTTTCCAAAAGCACACTGAAACATATGCATGACACATGAGACGCTAGCTGCAGAAATGACCTAAACACCTCTGTTATGATGACCATCTCACATCCGACAGTGATTTATCTGTGATTATTTGGTCTCTTTGGTGCACGGGACTAGGAAAAGACCACTTGTTTGGTTTCTGCATGGATCCCCGAGGAACACTGGGCCTCTTGTAAAGCATGTGAAATTTTACCCAGGAATGAAACATTGTATTTTTCTAACCTGGTTAAATAATCACATTACCTAAGACTCCAGAAAGTGGAACAAACAGTAGCATACAACCCTAACTTCATTTTATGTGCCTTGAGTGACAGATTGGCTTTCATCAAAGAGGCAAGCAAAGAAGTTATATAGTCACGTCGCAACGCTGAGAACACTAAATTGATCCTCATATGTAGAACATCTGGTGAAAAGCAATTTCCACACGAGTGTTTTAGTATTTCCTCCTAATTAATTTCACATGTACATGACAAGAACCAACAGTCTCCCAGAACCGAGGCACAAAAGCCAGCTTTGTTTCTCCGTCAGAAAAGTCATCTGTGCTTCCTGGTTGCGAAGCGGCTGGCGCTTCGACACTTGGAATCCATGCAGAAAGCAGCACTTTGGAAGGAGAAAAGTCACATCTTTTTCCCCAGTGAAAAAGCGTGCTTGAGGTTTACATTTCTGTTCAGTCAACTGGTGAGTCGTGAATCTACGATAATATGTAGGATGGAGTAGCACGAAGGAGGCAAAGGTGAAACAGGATGGCGTGCTAGGCTGTTAATTCTGGCGGTAACGCAGGAGCATGTGCCAAAATAGCACACCATAAAAGGGAGCTCATGGGTGAAATGTGTGAAATTCACCAATTTACCTAATTAATTTGAAACTTCCCGCATTTTGAAGTGTGTCCGTATAAAAATGATAAATAATTATTATCCTACCCTTCCTGAAGGGCCTATGGATTGGAGAAAAATGTTTATGTCCTACAGGACTAATGATGAAACGTTTAGTCTCAGGACAGCTCAAAAGAAAACAATCTTCAAACAGCTCCAGTCGTCACAGAGGTTGATGCCACATTCTTTATGAACACCACCATCAATTTAGCATTGGATGGTTATTTATCACTAATTCTTTGTCCCAGGGTCAAAAAGAAAAGAAACTAACGTTTCCGCCAAAACTGCTATAATAAATAATTGTTGCTGTTTATAAAATAACGTTGCAAAAGCTGCAATGAAATTTTTAGTAGAAATGGTTTGTCTTTATGGGCCCAACTCTCATCATAAAGAAGCTCTAAATTGATGCACTGCCATGTGCTACATGGTCATTTTGCTTGCCTGGCCAGCCATCATATATATGTGAATATATAGTCTGGACATGACACATTGCATGGTCATGGGGTAAACCAATCAGAGCAACAAACAATGTGACATATTCATTGCTATGGGACTTCCATAAACAGGAAAGTCTGCCACACTCTATCAAAGTAGAGGAAGAAGAAAAAGAAAACATGACCATTTTGAAAGAGACAATGTGTAGTTTTTACTGTTAATCTCTGAAAACATCCATCAAAATGTTGTTGAAAATGGATTAAATGATGCCGAGTTGTTGAAAAATATTGGTAACATATAACCATAAAAATCAGGTCTAAGTACATGTAGTGGGTCTACGTCTCTGAGCGACACCATATTGGATGCCACGTTTCCTTCTGCGGGAGCCCGTTAGGACGAAAAGCATTTACTGATTTGTCTATTTTTTGCTCATTTTAAATATATTTTTAATGATTTTCTAAATTCTTTTTAATGTGCCTTGTGATTTTTTTCTTGAAAGGCGCTATAGAAAAGATCTCTTCTTCTTCTCCTTCTTCTTCTTTTCCTCCTCCTCCTCCTCCTCCTTCTTCTTCTTCTTCTCCTTCTTCTTCTTCTTCTTCTCCTTCTTCTCCTTCTCCTTCTTCGTCTTCTTCTTCTTCTTCTTTGTCTTCTTCTCCTTCTCCTTCTTTGTCTGCTTCTTCATCTTCTTCTTCGTCGTCTTCTTCGTCATCTTCTTCGTTGTCTTCTTCGTTGTCTTCTTCGCCAACTTCGTCGTCTTCTTCTACTTCGTCATCTTCTTCGTCTTCATCGTCTTCTTTGTCGTCGTCTTCGTCTTCTTCTTCTTTGTCGTCTTCTTCTTTGTCATCTTCTTCGTCGTCTTCTTCGTCTTCTTCGTCGTCTTTGTCTTCGTCTTCTTCTTCTTCTTCGTCGTCTTTGTCTTCATCTTCTTCTTCTTTGTTGTCTTCTTTGTTGACTTCTTTTTCGTCGTCTTCTTCGTCTTCTTCTTCGTCATCTTCTTCGTCATCTTCGTCGTCTTCTTCTTCTTCTTTGTCTTCTTCGTCATCTTTGTCTTTGTCTTCTTCTTCTTCGTTGTCTTCTTCGTCGTCTTCTTTTTCGTCGTCTTCTTCGTCTTCTTCTTCTTCTTCGTCATCTTCATCGTCTTCTTCGTCGTCTGCTTTGTCGTCTTCTTTGTCTTCTTCATCGTCTTTGTCTTCGTCTTCTTCTTCGTCTTCTTCGTCGTCTTTGTCTTCGTCTTCTTTGTCGTCTTTGTCTTCGTCTTCTTCTTCGTCTTCTTTGTCGTCTGTCTTCTTCTTCTTCTTCTTAACAGTTCTGTGGATCAGCTAGGAACAATAGTGGGAGGACTCTACCTGCTTTATGTCAAAAGTTGCTTACTTTGCCGATAGCTAAAGGCTAGCGGTTAGCTTTTTTGCTACAGTGAACGTCAATAAAACACAAGAGACAAAATTTTTTAATTTGTTTTGGCACCATGACAGAGCCAGGAAGTAAAGAGAATAATGTCTTTGGAGGTGGAGTAAAGAGCAAAACCAGAGTTTACATTGCCACGGCCTGCACTTGTTTGAGATTGCTGACGGACCTTGGCTACAAAATCAGGGGCTGATGGTGACCTGGCTCTGTTGCTCTTGGACTTGTATTTAAAAATATTTTATGTCGAACAGTGTGGATTATTGTACATATTAGCTTATTTGGTTACTATACGTTGGCTTGTGTTAGCGTTAGCTCATTGTTAGCGCTAGATATGGCTTTGGCAAAGTTGTTTATGACAGCTGCACATCTGCTTTCGATCCGTAGGTGGGAGAAGCAGGGAAACATATCCAGTGTTGCTTTAAGTACTTCTATATGCTCACGTCTCAAAGAAAAGCGCAAGTCTAAATTTCACACAAGCGCTATTCTTAAGCCAACGCCATCTTTGGAGATTTTCTCCATCATAGCATCATTTAGCCAAGTTTTAAGGAATAACATTGCATAAACCATTTTGAAAAATGGAGACAGGAGCTGCAATGGCCGCGCCTGATAAAACTATTAACTCGTCAGTTATGTCTTTCTTCACAAAAGGCATTTTATCTACAACAAACAATTAATTTCAGCCTTTATGCAGAAACACACTTCTAAATGGCTTAAATATTCTTTTGAGGAATTTCCAGCAGCTTTTCAATAGCACAGACCAAACAAAGGAGCACGTTCTTGGAAAGGATTTTGCAGAGGATTAGCATTTGCAGTCATGTAGCAGACCTACTGTACAACACAACTGTCTTTGAGGCTAGGCGCCTCATTATGTGAAGGTGAATGTGAAGACTACAGTGAGACACAACACGTCTTGTTATTACTTGTCCAGATGACAAGCCAAAAGAGTGTGGAAAGCATTGGTGTCGACAGATGAAAAGTTGGCTTGATCAGATTAATCATTAAAGTGGGAGATGTGAGCATACCGCGGCATTGTTTTTATCATAATCTTGATGGCGCTCAATCTGAGACCCCTGTTGTGATAGGGTGTCTGGGACCACCTGGATGAATGGAATATTTGTTTTCCAAAACCACACATCTCTTAGCTTGAGGTCTCCTCTTTACAATGGGTTTCCCCCTTCATGAGGGCCAGGGAGTCTGCTTTTCATCTCCTCTTGCTCTTCATCTCGAGAGGCTGCTGTGATAGCTACAGAAGAAATAACTGTCCACAGGTAGCCAGCAGAGGTCTCCAGTGTAAACAGGCGAACAAGAATGGGTGGTATTTACCCACGCAGATGCAGCGGTGAGATACAAGCAGGTGTTTGCAGGTTTGTTTGAAGTTGAAGGGAGATGGCGTGTTCTGATTAGAGTGCGAGGAAGGGTGACACTGTAGATGTTTCTGCTGACAAAGACAGAAAAGTCCTCATCTTTCCTGGTCTTACATTTAGTTTTCCATCCAATATGTCCTTTTATGCCTCGACCTTTTACTCAAATTGGCACACAAGAAGTGAAATATGCTGGTTTGAGAACAGCAGCGTTTGTAAAGGAGATTCAAAATCATCTTGAAACATTGGTCTAAATTTTCTCATTAGAGTCATTATTATATTCAAAAGATAGAAATTCTCACAGTTCTCAACGGTTTTTGCAGACTCAAACCCTTCTCGCTGTCATGAGTCAGAAAGTGTAAGAAATCTGTGAAACGAAGTCGTGCCTGGAGACAAAAGGGTGAGAAATGAAAACGAGGATAAATTGCAAGCCAACAAAGATGATTTACCACACAGTGGTATAGCTTTTATGAATGTCACGAGGTATTTCTAATGTATTTGCAGTTCTGACGTGTGCAACCGTACCAGTAAGGTGTCATTGCAACCAAAATGTTTTGCATTTTCCCACAATTTTCTGCTTTCAACAAACCACAAACAGTTGCATCATCTCAAAGGACACTTTTACCGCTTCTTGTTTAATAAAGTCACTGCAACCAGTGCAGCATCGCCTACAGCCAAGACGCCATCTTTTCTGCCGCAGCTTCAAAGCATTTTTCCCTGGGCGGCAGCGTTACAGGCTCCTTGTGGCATGGCTTACTTGTCAGAGAGTTTGGAGAGTGACTTGTTCCTCCCTGTTCTCTGAAAAAGACCTGCGCGTGAGTTCTGGAGCAGTCTTGAGTTACAACCATGAGCCCCAGTATTACAACCTGATGACTGACAGGAAAAATGGGGTGAGCTCTTTTGCAGGGCTCTAACAAAAACACCAATAAGGAGGAGGGGGAAACAACAGATTAGACTACTGATCTCAATCTGCTCTCCTTTGGTTATTGGCAAATAATGGCTCTGAAAAGGAAGTCATTTAAAACAGGCCTTTAATCAATTCCCCTTTGACGAGCGAGTAGCATGAAAGGCAGCAGTGAGTGAGTGTGTGTGTGTGTGTGTGTGTGTGTGTGTGTGTGTGTGTGTGTGTGTGTGTGTGTGTGTGTGTGTGTGTGTGTGTGTGTGTGTGTGTGTGTGTGTGTGTGTTGGGGGTACCAGAGAGAGGAACTCTAATTTGTTCTCTCATGGTGTATCCAGGCATCTCCAAAGCACTTGATCACCACCACAGCGGGCCTTGATGCCATGTGTGAGTGTTAATGATTCCAAGGCTCCTCGGTGGTAAAAATCACATCGCCAAAATGACCATCAACTCTAAATGAAACACTAGCCTCTTTTTAAAAGGACCTATTCAAAACCCTGTGGGTTCTTTCTTTTTTCTTTTTTTTAAAGGCACATAAGGTAGCAATTTCCCCCAAATATGTTGTTGCCCAATGACGGTAGAGGGAACTGACACCATGTCAACGTGAATGAAAGGATTATATAACCATATGTGTGAAGTTTTAGTTAGATTTAGAGTAGATAGTAAAAAAAAAAAAAAAACATCACTTTGTGGCTCTATATTCAGATCTTGCAACACATTCTCACTCCCAGCGCGTCAAACACAAACGCTTGGTCAGCCACCCTCCGCCTCAGACTCCTTACACCAAAAGTGCTCTTTTTCGTCACTTATGTGCGAAAAGGTTTTTTTTTTCCCTTTTCTGACTGCAGATCCCAATGCAGCGTTACACTGACGCGGTGGGATGTCCGCAGCCAGGGCACCAAACAAGCTCATTGTACCTCACCCTAACCTTATCCTCTTATTTAACCCTCCCCTCACCCCTATCCTAACCTTAACCATCTTGCTAGCTAACATGTTAGTGATGTGTAGATCGCTCTAAAAGCCGGCTCTATGAAGTGAACGGCGGGAGCCGCCTCGTGATTGGTCGAGTTTGGACCGAGCCAACGCGAGGGGGAGGTTTCAACTACCAAGGTGGAGGTTAAAGTAGAGGGTATTTGTAACCTCCCCCTCGCCAGATGGTATGTTCTAACGTTCCCCTTGGGTGGCAAACACGAAAACTCACAGTCAGAATGCACGGGAAACAGACGCTTGATCACAGTGAGAGTAACGTTTTAGGTAGCAAGAGGGTTAAGGTTAGGATGAGGGAGAGGGGAAGGTTATAAATAGCGAAACGTTAAGGTTTAGGTGCGGTTAAACGAGCTGGTTCGGTGCCGCATCAGCGGACATCCCATCGCGTCAGTTTTACGCTGCATTGGGATCTGCAGTCAGAAAAGGGAAAACCCCTTTTTGCACATAAGCGACGAAAAAGGGCACTTTTGGCGTCAGGGGTCTGACGTGGAGGGTGGCTGACCAAGCGTTTGTTTTTGACACGCTGGGAGTGAGAACGTGTTGCAAGATAAGAAGCTTCAGAAGCTCTACTGATTAAGTAGACGTCGGTGTAATTCTCCACTACTTTTTACTTTACGGCCACGACCGGAGAAGTGAGCTGTGTGTGCCGACTCGGTATTTTTCTTCATTCCAAAGTATGCACAAATCTGTTTTAAGTTCAAGAGAGGAGGAACCCTTTAATTTAAACCCTGAAATGAAGTCATTCATTCCCTTCTAAACTGCGCCGTGACCCAGAAGGTTAGGTAAACAAGTGTCCCTTGCATTACTGTCAAATAGACCCAACCCCTTGCTCTGCCGTGATGTAAACTCCCACTATCCTGTTGCTGCTGAGTGAGGGGAAGCTGGCCCGTGGTTGGAAGGAAGGGATGAAAACATATTCATGTGTGCTTTTTTTAATGACACGAGGAAGAAAGTCAGTACCTGCGGCTGTTCTCAGTGCGGTGTCCAAGGAGAGAAGCTTTCCCAAAGTAGAAAATCAAGCAAAAGGACGGCAAGACGCTGAGCCCAGCAGGCCTGCTCAGATCTGTTACCAGCTTCAGCTCCAGCACAGCCTGGAATGTAAAGAATCCCACTGGGCTGGGGTTCTGGTACAGGGGTCCAAACCTCACATTTCTGCTCGTACTCGTTCTTCCTTCTCTTTCGGTATTTGGATAGGTGATTGTAATGTTGAAGGAATGCGGAGTAAGTTAAAAAATACTGAGGGCAAAGTTGAGACTTAGGTAAGGAACTGTACAAGGGTTCTTTTCTTGTGAAGCCTAAATATTAAATAAGCCTACAAGAGTTATCGAGATCAGAAACAGAGGAATGAGAAAATGAACCTTGTTTTTCAAAAAGGAGGAGCAGGAGCTTTGGGATGAGTAACAAATTGCATTCTGAATATCACTAATGTGACACTAATTGCTTCTTAGTCTGTCAGAGGACATGAGAGAGAAAAGACAGAGGATGAGAAAAAAGTGAAGGGGGAGTACCAGGTGCTGACTGAGGGCAGTAATGACTGCCAATGGAATTTCTGCACCCATAATCCTTTCTGTCACCGCTGACAGATCCTCTTGACCTCTGAACTTCTGATGTAAGGAAGGACAAAAGAGGAAGTCACAACTTAATAAAATTTGTCGGTTCTTATCGCTTGTTTTGGAGTGACGGTGCTTTTGTCTGGTGCCGCCCTCTCAGTAGTCAGATAGAAAATGCAAATATTCAACCTGCTGTTTTGGAAATATACTTTGATTTCTGCTCTGTGCTTTTGTTTGTTCCAGGATGTAAGGTCAAAGGGCAAGGATTTCCTAGCGGCAGACCTGGCTGAGAAAGCAGCTTTGTCAACATTTTGCCTGAATAATCTCCGACAGAAAAATTCCGATTTTCCAAGTGTCTGTTTCTTCTCTTGGGCAAACTTATCACTTGCGTTATTACCTGAGTATCTGCAGCCCTGACAGACTGGATCTGCGTGTGTTTGAGTTGTGCTGTGATCTATATGTCAACAGAAGGGCTAGGTCTGAAGACAGGGGCAAAATCTGTCAAAAATGTGTCATCGATTCCTTCCGCCTCGTCGTCAGCCTTATCTGATCTCTTTGTGTCGCTTGCTCCATACTGTTCCTCCCTTGCGGGAAATGGAAATACAGATTTTTTGAGTATAAGATACCTGCTGATTGAACTCCTAAGGGGCTTTATCAAATATTCACCACATCTTCTAGCTGAAAATCCTAATTTACCTATCATTTATTTGTCAGTGGAAACGTGACATTTAAGTTCAACTTGTTGAAATCTCTGATTGAACTTTGAGCACATTTGTCAATTTTAGCTCAAGATAAACAGACACTTTTAATCTAAATGTTTCCTTTTACTCCATTTTTATTATATATATATATATATATATATATAATATTTATTTATATTTATTATAAATATATTGTTCTTGTGGGCTGCACAGTGGAGCAGTGGTTAGAGCTGTTGCCTTGCAGCAAGAAGGTCCTGGGTTCGATTCCCGGCCTGGGATCCTTCTGCATGGAGTTTGCATGTTCTTCCTGTGCATGCGTGGGTTCTCTCCGGGTATTCCGGCTTCCTCCCACAGTCCAAAAACATGACTGTTAGGTTGATTGGTCTGTCTAAATTGTCCTTAGGTGTGTGTGTGTGTGTGTGTGTACATGATTGTTTGTCCTGTGTGTCTCTGTGTTGCCCTGCGATGGACTGGCACGCTGTCCAGGGTGTACCCTGCCTGATTGCCCATTGACTGCAGATCCAGGCCCCCCCCCCCCTCCCCCGCAACCCTACATGGACAAGCGGGTTCAGACAATGAATGGAAGGATGGATGGATGGATATTATTCTTGTGAAGTGCCACGTGATTTTTATCTTGAAAGGCTATATAACATATTTTCTTCTACTTCTTCTGGATCATGTACCTGATGCACTCTTCAGATGAATTTATTTGCACATCTGCATCTCTGATGTTTTTTATTGTTTTTCTTTGGATTTGATATATGACATAAAGCTGATGATCGTGAGCGTGCTCCAGGTCTGAGCGTGCCTTTGTGTTTTTGATCCCACTCTCTTCCTCCTACAGTCTGCTAAACTGACAAGTCGTTTGACAAACATGCAATCATCATAGTCACAGACAGCCTCTTTAGTAGGGCAGAGTACAGTGTGAATTATGGTTGGGATGGAAACCTTTGAATTATGGGTATGCTCTAAAGTGCCTTATGTCCAGGGAAAGAAGAAAAGGAGGGATCTTTACAGACTTGTGCTACAATGAAGCTTAGACAGAGGCCTACCAAACCATACCATACCATACCATACCACCTTGTGGACTAAAGCTGGGAGCTGGGTACACAGGAGAGGAGCCTGATAACTAAAAGATTTGTCTCCCATCCGATTTTTAGATATTCTAGGAGCCACCATTAAACCTGCAATCTGAGAGTGAAGTGCTCTGTTAGGAACATGTGGAACAATCAGATCACTAATGTATAATGGAGCTTGATTATTAAGGGCTTTAAATGTGAGAAGGAGGATCTTATGGCACTTACACATCTGCACGGTTGGGGTTTGGTCGGGCTGGATGGCATGAGTTTGGTCTCGAACGGGCGGTGTAGTGTTCACATATAAATCTGAGGGACTTCTCAGGAATGCAGAAATCCCCGAGCCTGTGGGCGGCGTCTAATACGCACAGGAAAGTCTGCGGTGTCCAGCCATTATAAGCTAAACATAGGTGGACATGAGCTGTGTTGCTTTGGGAGACTCGGAACCACATTATTTTATTAATTTGCTGTGTGTGTCCTCAAAATCTTGTGCCACACACACACTAATTTTTCCCCTGAGCAGCTGTCTGCTCAACGGCGCAAGAACGCCTGCCCACACACACACACCCACACCCACACACACACACACACACACGCACACACACACACACACCCACACACACCCTGAGCTATTCCATTCTCCCGTTCCCACATCGGCAGAACCCCCCCCCCCCCCATTCCCCCCCTTCCCCTCGCTGGCTCATTCTTCTCACAGATTGGAGGCGGTAGGCATAATGGATAAGTATAACTGAGCATCGTCAGCATATCAGTGGAACTTTATCCCATGCTGTCTAATGGTTTTACCAATTGGAAGCATTGGAAGATTTTTTATGTACACTATCAAAATGTTTTCTGTCAGACAGATAAGATTCAAACCAGCCTAGCGCTGTTCCTTTGATCCCTACAACATGTTCAAGCCTTTCTAAAAGAACATTGTGATCAACTGAGTCCAAAGTAGCACTGAGATCCAACAAGACTAGAACAGACACAAGATTTTTATCTGAGGCCATGAGAATATAATTTGTAACTTTCACTAATGCAGTTTCAGTGATACTCTCTAAAACGGACTGAAATTCCTCCAACAGATCATTAGTGTTTAGATGCTCACATACTTGATTGAGGGCTAAGGAAATGCCCTCAGCTATTTGGCAACTGTAATGACAATAAATTTAGGATTATTCTTATTTTCCTCAACTAGCGATGAAAAACATGCAGTTCTAGCTTGTCGAAGCTTATGTCTTTAAAGTACCAGACTATTTTTCCAGGATAAGTAGGATGACTCCTGGTGCGCAGAGCACCATGTTCTCTCCAACTTCCTAGAATTATGTTTTAAAGTACGCAGTTCAAAATTAACTACAATGCTCTCTGTGCGAATTAAACTGCAAGGCTTGTCTTCGGCATTCAGACATAAATTCTGATTGCTACAACCGGACAAGACATGTTTAAAAAAAAAAGAAAAAGAAAAAATAAAGTTGGCAGCTCAGATTTTTGAATGGGCAACATTGTCTAATGCAACACATAAAAAGGAAGAAACACTATGAACTAGACCATCAGTTTGTGAAGGGCTAGAAATGAAATTGTTGCCATCTGCTAAGTTTCTCTAAGATACTGAAGACAGTAAAGACACAACAGTTGATTTAACGTTTGCTACAACATTTTCAGATAAACATCAACTGTAGTGAAATTTACTTTCATGTCTGGAGAACTCAGTTATAATAAACTCAAAGTTATCTAGAAAATGGTCCAACAGGACGGAAAGGTGTGGATATACTGTTATTTCCTGACACTTGGTAACATACGTCAGCACAAGATCCTGTAAATATGATGGCAGGAGTGGATGGAGCTATGAGTAAAACCAATTGAGTCCAAGATATTGCTAAAGGCTACAATGAGGCTATCACTTTCAATGTCCACATGAATGTTAAAATACCCCACTACAGTGACATTATCGGTATTTAGCACCATATCAGACTTTTAAAAATCAGAGATCTGGTTTAAAAATTCAAAGTGAGGGCCTGGTGGATGATACAAACTACATACAAAAGTGGTTTTAGAATTTTGCAATCTGGATTAGGAAAACTAAGAATTAGAACAAGAGGTTAACCTTAACACAGACCAGCAAAGCCGGAGAAACCCAGCCTGGCTAGGCTCCGATAGAGCATCTTACCACTAAGCAGTGAAGGAGGTTTATGGCATGGCCTGCTATTCAGTTCTTCATTTGTTCAAGCCAGCATAGGCTTGGAAAACAGCATTGCAGGCATTCCTGCCTAATTGTACATTTGTCCTCTTTCAAAGGGAAGAAGCGTAAGGCCAGATACAAAGAATCTTGGGATAAGACGATAGCGCCAGCATCCTTAGCCTCCTGAGGGCTATTTAAAGGTACAGTAGGCTGTATTTTCCGCCGCACAGTGAGGCACCCACCCTTCCGCTTGGCTCCATATTGGAACCAGATGCTGCTTGATGCGAGGCCCAACTAATTTAAGTGGACAGGGCACATGGAAGCGACTCGCCCTGCATGCATACCACCCCCTGTTGGTTTTTATGTGATGAAAAATCTCTGCAATATGGTGGGGGAGGTCCTTTCAGCGATGCACACATAAACGTTAAAAACAGCATGAACACATGCTCTTGCAACTCTGAATAAATTTTGTGTGCAGCCACAGAGACACAGCAATGCTAAGCCGCATACACATGTGCTCTAAAAGGTATGTTGGAGTTTTTCAGACACATGGAAAATGAGATAAACCAGTGTGGAGTTATTTTTAAATGTGTACAACTCTGAAAATTTGTAATATAGCAGATTTCTGCTAATAGTTGCATTACTGTTACTATGTTGAACCCCTTAATTCTCAAATGAAACATGCTTTTTGTTAAAAATAAAACAAAAGCACCCCCTAACTTTCTAAGTTGATTGCAAAAACTTATTTTCTTCCCTCACAGTTTACTTTTGATGCGATTTCTCTGCTAATTGAGCAAAGAGCCACTACTGGTGCAGCGCTTAACCTGCAATGTTGTCTTGCACCTAGAATGTGTGCGTGCTTATATCTATGTGCATGTTAAGTTATGATCTTTGTGGAACACGGCCTTTGTTTGTTAAGCTGACAGGTATCTGAGTCAAAGAGGATGGAGGAATTATGGTTGGGATGCAATTTGAAAACGTTGCAAGGCTTCTGAGCCAAAACCTCACTGGTGGTTAATTGCTGTGTGACAAAGCTGCATTCAGCTGGATCTAGCTTAGCGTGAAATGAAAATTATAATGCTTATTTTCTTAAATGTTTAAGCTGTTTGAAAAGCAATCAAATAAATGCTTGTATAAGGATCACCCATATCTGAATGTAAAACCCCTAAAATGCCTGCATTATTTTACCCGTTCTCTTGTTTATTATGCCTCCTCTACATTAAAGTCGCTAATTACCAGAGTTGCTCTGAGTAGACACTCATTTGTGCAAATCCCTTGGGATCATCTGGTGAATGTACACTAACTGTGAAGTGAAAACTTGCAGATTGGACAGGAAATTTCCTCTTTGATAGTGTGTGTTTGTTTAGCTGGACTCGGTTGACCTGTGCTGACCTGTCTTCTCAAGTTCAGCACTCAGCAGCCAGATCTCTCCCTCACACCATCCACCCATCCGCTAGCACAGTTTAGTCAAATGAGCGCCAGGATTATGATGGTTATTCTTGATTTTTTAAGTAAAAAACTACGAACACATTTTTGATAAACCACATCAACACCATTGTGGTGTTGATGCTGCGTTTAAGGTAATCGTGTGTCGAGAACGGACCCCCCTGCAGGTGTACGACAAATACACCGTAGTGTGACAAATCTGAGCTGAAAATCTGATTATCCTAACAGGATTTTTGTCCAAGCGGATTCTGAGAAATACAAGACAAGTTTTTCAGAGGGAACGCCTGAGAAGTGTTGAGATTAGGTTTGTGGAAATCTGTCCGCTTCAACAACGACACACAAAAACACACACATGCAGTCTTACATTAAGGAGCACACACAAGCACAGAGGGGTTAAGGGGTTGCATTGTTATCATGGGGGTGGGGGTGGGGGGGGGGGTGGGGGGGGTGCCCTGTGGCTGTGATTAGGGGTTGTTTTCACTGTCCCTCTGGTGTCCTCAAGCTTTGCTAGATGTCACAGCTATGACAGGAATGCTTGAGTGAAGAGGCCAAGACGGGGTCACGGCAAGGATGTAAACATCAACATTTTCTCTCTTAAAAGGATTTTGGCCCACTTGAAGGGAAAAAGCTATTCCACAGCACAAAAGCTTGATCCCTAGCACCTGGCCCAAAGGCACACACCTATGGTTGGCTTACCTTAACAATATCCTTTATTTAAAAGCGTTTGTGGGGCACAAAACTGACCTGAGACCAACCTTTTAGTTTTAGTCCCAAGCTTTGAGCCGTTGCTGCGTGTCAGGATTGGGAGAGAAGATTTAGTTGCAGATTGCTATCAGAGCAGACAGGAGTTTCACGCCCTCTCTGGAGCTGTGCCATCCCAGTCTATGGACAATAGAGGCTTTGTGTGCTGCTGATTGGTAGATCTCCTCAAAACAACAGGGTAAATAGTAAAGTCACAAAGGGTGGAGCAAGGGTCTGATAAATCCTGGGTTTCATTTAGAAACAAGTGTGCCTTTTGTATTTTCTTAGATTTCGGTTTGGAAATAACAACTGGACATTAAGCAACTTAAAGATTAAATGGCTCAAAACAATCACAAATCATGATTTGTTCCTTTTGACATCACACCAAACCCGTCCACTTCTCCCACTGTGTGAAAATGATTGGATTTTCTGTTTTCTTCTCCGAGTATTTGGTGTGATAATGATAAATCGACAAGATCTGGGCTGAGACAGTTGTCCTTTTGGTCTTCTAATTTTGTGCACATCGTCCACATGCACTGATGTGCACCAGAATGATAGATCAAAGAGAGGGCGTTTAATAGTATGACAGGCCTGCAGCCTGTTGCACCAAACAATAGAAGCAAAAGATGCCTCGAGGCAAAGATATCTGGGTGAGTCTGTCTCTTAATCAAAGCAATGTCCGCTGGGAGGGAAGCAGTCAGAAACAATGGCAACTGATTTCCCCCAACATCTCTCGTGTTTTGCATGTGCTTTGATTCCGTTTCGTGCTGCGATCACTAAATTGAAAGTGATCACATCTCCTTCTCCATGTGTACCTCCGTCTGCCTCAGAACACGTGACGGTGGTTATGCTAACAGCATGGGATGTGAACTTTTTTTTAGGCTGCGGTCACATTCGTGGCATCTGCAGCCCTTCCACCGGCCTCTTCTGGAAGTTGCAAAATTTGGATGTACGTGACGGATGGATAACGCTGAGCAAATATTAATTCAAACACAGAAAAGCTGGAGGTTTGTTTGCAAAGCTGGGAAGCACGGCTTCACAGTGACTTTGTGTACTGAGTTTCTTTACTCGTATGCACAGTTATAGAGTAAAAGCAACACGACAACTGTTGACTTTCACTTAACATTTTAGCCAATAACAGCAATTTAATTAGGGCCTTCTGCTTTTGCTTGTTTGTGTTCCAGGAATCGATGGATGGCTTTTCATGAAATTCTCAGAAATGAATTATTGGATGGACAAAGTTGACCAATTCAAGATGGCAACGACATTATCATCGGTAATTTACATGATCATACTTAAAAAGCAAGTCATTCCAAATCACCATTTTTTTGCTGATAAACTATATAAATGAGTGTCTGATTGGGCTGTAGACAAATGTAGTCAATAATTCGGCACTTTAGTGCATCTTAGTTAAAATTTAAATATTCTGCCTAAAGCCTGGTTTATGCTTCTCCGTCAGCTCCGCAAGGGACAGACACGCACGGATTGACGGAAGCGTTTTGCTCTCATACTTCTCCGTCTCCTGGAGAGTGTTGCAAAGCAATTGCCCGGCAGGACTACAGAGGGCGTAGCGCTGTTCTGTGGTATCCTGTCATGTATCGGTCCAAGATCGTGTGTTTATATTGTGTTTTTTGCGTATATAAGAGACTTTTAACACGGACATATTTGTCTCTCATTCTCCCACCGCTTCATGCGCTCCCCACCTCTAAACCCACGTTTCCTGTCATTTCCGTCCACAAATAAAACGCTTGCTGCGCAACTTTTCACTCCTCCAGTCACGGGAGATTTAAAAGTTCATATTTTTTTTAGTTTTTTCGCGAGGTATTCTTCAAGCTTCTCTGTGTCTGCCGCTAGTTAAACTCGGCTCTCTTTGCAATGGCGGCGCTGTAAACAACAGCGGCGTCCTGACCAATCACAAGCTTGCGTAATCCGTCTCGTTCGACGGATGTTTAAAAATGTGGGCTCGACTCCGTGCGTACTTGCGTGCCTGCCGGAGCCCTACGCAAGGACGGGTAATGGCGTTGCGTGTCTCCGCACTGACGCAGACGGAGAAGCATAAATCAGGCTTAAGACTGTCAGCGATGCACCGTCATCAGGCAAAAACTCAGCACTGCATTTGAATTTAAATCTGCCATCGCTATTGGCTAAGAGATACACTGTGATGTTAGATGGTACATTATGATTCACAATGTCGTGAGTGTGTGTATTTGTTAGAGGCTCCACCCTCTCGGTCTGCTAGGCAACAGCATTTGTTGCATTTTTCAAACAGGAAGTGGGAGTTGAGTAAGAATCTGACGGGGGTGACTTGCTATTTAAAGAATCAATCCGGAGTTTTCCTCTTTTCTCAATTATGTCAGATTTTTAATAAATACATATGAGTGATAGTCTTACATAATGTAGGCAATGCATTAGCTTTTTTGGCTAAGCCCGCCCCCGTCCAGTAGAGCCTCATGTAATTTGAATTGAGCATCACTCAGCATTAGCCAATAGCATAACCCCTTCTTTCCACTGGCTGTGGAAGCGGTTGCATAACATCGTAGCAGCATTTACCCGTGAGCTGATTCCCAACCAGCAAGAAATTCTGACATGAAACTGGAGTGAAAACGTTCCACGCAGCTGATCCCGTGACGCCACAAAATCACGGGAGAATTGCAACACCATGCATGATTTCAGACATCCACACAATAATAAGCAAGGAGAACGACAGCTGCATGTATCAAAAAAGGTGTTATTTTCGGCTGCAGAGGTTATGACAGTAAATAACACACGTTTACCTGCATGTGATTTTTATTCTGAGCATTTTTGAACGTGTTTTACACCGCTTTTGGGTTTACTTCTTATCTGGCACGATCTAAAATCTGGAATTTGATGTATTTTGGAAGCGTAGCGTGTGAAAAATAGACTTAAAACGTAATGATAGCAACCCCTTGTTTCTGGGGCGCGTCTAAAACGTTACACTTTGTTGCCAGTGGAAAGAAACTCATCCACTAATAACGGCAGCTAATCGCAGCGTAGTACATTTTGTGGCCGTTTTGCAATGCTTTCACTTGCAGTTGAGAGAAGAGGTTAGACCCCAGCTCATGTACGGATGTCAGTTCTAGAGCATGCACGCATGTTTGTGAAAGTACTTAGAGTTATAAAGAGTTGGCGACATTTATATATATATATTTATATGGAGAACTATGGAGAGGGGCTTATAGGTGCAATACATTTTTCCTCCCGTAGATGGTGCCCTTTGAGAAAAACCTCTTGATTTTTGCTTTAAGTTTGAAAATGGCCCTTCAAGATGTTTGTTTCAAATCTTGTCATTCATTATAAAACCAATCATATTACATTTTTAACACGTCTTCTGAATCACTGGGCTGGATCCAATAAAACTCTTAGAAAGTTAAATGGGTATTTCTGACAGCTTTTTCAAACATAAGTCAGGTGCCAACAAGTTGCAAAACATTGTTCATTTGGTTATTTTTCAAGTTTGACCAAAACAACTTAAACTCTGTCATTTCTCAACACGTGATGATTTTAGCTTGAAACTCTTTCATGTTTTCCTTCTCTGATAATTTTGACATGCAGGTAATGAGTTCTTTCTGACGGAGTGAAACTTGCCCAGCTGCAGCTCTGCAGGTGAACGGTGTCCTCTGCTTCCTGGCTCTGAAAGGGCTCTATGTGGTCCCTGGTTTCTTTAGATCATAGCAACATGTGGACAGTTTGGGAAACTGTCATCTACGTTGCCATTTCATATTCGAGAATGCTTGGTTTGGTTATTGACATTACCAACTGACCTTTTATTTGCGTATGTTTTTGGTACTCAGCGTGTGTGTGTGTGTGTGTGTAGCTCCTGTAAAGGTGTATAGTATCCACAGCTGTGAGGAAACTGTTGCTATAATCTGTCTCACCAGAACTGTGTAACCCGAGTTCGAGTGAGGTCAAGGGTCAGTTATTGAACTTGAATTACTCTGGGAGAGCCCCCCCCCCCCCCCCCCCCCCCCACTGCCCGTCTCGGTCACCCTGTGGGGTTTGTTTGTTTTCTCCCCCAGTCTCTCCCAGAGCTCACCCAGTCCTCTTTAATGAGTATTTAACACACCCTCAGACATGTTTACACTGCATGTAAAGGCACCGGTTGTGTGATCTTCTTGCAACACACTTGGACATGCATGTCAAGCTATGCTCTTCTACATGCATGTGTGCGGATGCATGCGTCTATGTTCCCCTTTCATTCTAACTCACACTCTCTATTTTTCTCATTTCGGAAGTCTGTAGCCTGAGGGGAGGAACACCTGCCGGGATCTCCCTGCTCAATCTCAGATAAGACAAAAGAAGCAGTGGAGGTGTTTGGTTACGCATAGAAGCAGACCATATTAAATCCTCCCCCGTCATGCAGAGTTGCTGCAGAAACCCCAGGTGTGAATGATGTTCAAAGGAAAAAATATATGCATACACATTTTTCTGTGTGCAGAAACACACGGGGAAACAAAAAAAAAGGCTTCAGCATTTTTCTTTAAACTCATAATTTGACCTGAGCCACAAGTCCTGGGCCCCCCTCTGCAAGCTGTTAAGCTTTTAACGTATCATTTTCACCGCACATGTTCCGTGTTATGTTCGTTACCAAGAATTTCACTCCAATAGACCATAAAGTTCCTGAACCTTGAGAGAAGGCTTATTCATAATTGTGAGCAGAGAATGACGAGCTCAATGCAAAGTGGAGCCACAGCGCCATCTGTTGGTGAACTTGAATCACCACTTCTATTTAAAAAAAAAAGCCTTGAACGCCCAAGCACAGCACAGCTTTGGTCTTTTTATAGGCAAAGACCACATCCCTGGTGTCTTTGAAGAAACTGTGCTCACTAAGTAGTAGCTAGAGCTGCCAGTTCTTACTACTTTATAGATTTTAGCAGCAGAGGAACCCTTTGAACTGCTCTCCCAAGCTTGATGGCTTTGTAACGCCGGATTAATTAAATAAACGAAAAATTAGTCAGAGTGATTTAACGTTAGTGTTTTTCCTTCATGTGATGATGATAGGGTTAATGGTTAAAAGAACCTAGCATCTTTCCCTTTTTTCCTGTAATTTTGCCCTCCCACTTGTATTTATAAATTCTAATATTTCTTCTGACATGCCAGATGTTTTACACACGTCTTGTCAAATCGGAGAGGGAATCTGAAGAAGCTTTGGTGTGAACAAACTGAGAGATCTCTGAAAGTTTGCCAGGAAAATTATAGCAAACAGTTACATTTTAGATGAATATCATCTTTCAAATTTAGAGTAAAATTATAACCTGACATAAATGACACCAGGGGGCTCATGAGCTCTGTCATCATGGTTGCTCTGAACTTGCTCTTAGAAGCAAAGCCAGTTTATTATGAGTGCTTGTCTATTAAAACAAGCTGTATTGAACAGAGACGTAAACTAGAAAAAAAAGAGATGCTTTGTTCCTTGTTCTTCAAAAGCACACAAGAACACATTTGCTGCATACACTTTTGTAATCAAAGGGACAAAGTGTTTGTTTAAGTGTAGTTGTTGTTGTTTTTGTTCTTTTGAGTTAAGATAAGAGGTAAATATGTAAATAGATTGTTTGAAATATTTTGTTGAGAAGTACTTTATTGATTGTAAGAGTTGAAGCTAATTGTTTCCCCTGCCCATGTCATAATGGTTGGTTCTAAGGTAGCTTTAAAAGGGCCAGATAGATTTGGCACTGTTGTTGGTCGGTTGATTGCTTGTTAAGGGGAATCCATGCCCCAATGTCATGGATTGCTTGCATTCAAAATAAAAAAAATAATAAAAAAGTCAGAGCTCTGCAAAATCCTGGACTCTTGCTTTTTCTTCTGTTGACAAACATCTGGTAACATCCTGAGTGAGTGAAAAGGCAGAGGCTCTGTCTGAGCCAAAACCTTACAGTTACATCGGGGAGAAGTATTGCGGAACAGACACCGGTCGTCAAGAGTCGTTCTTCCAAGCAGGGGCGGATGTAGGACTGAAGAAGATCCGGGGCTTAACACACACACGCACGTGCGCACACACGTGACACGCACTAGTCAACATCATGTATATATATATATATATATTTATATATATATATTTATATATATATATATATATATATATATATATATATATGTCTTGTACCACATAATTTTTAATCTGAAGCTACATATTCAGCATATTCAGGGCAGAGTATTGTTCCTGTTAGTGTTTAGTGTGAGATGATAGTAAATATTCCCTTTCTTTCTCCAACAACTTTACCTGATAGTAAGCTAACTTTAGGCAAACCAGCAGCACAACAAATATTTTCTAATAAAACTCACAAACCTGAGTCAACACCAGTATCATCAAAGCTGGGGTTCTGTCGTTGTACTTTTGGTCTAAAAAACGTCCTTATGTCCATCTTCACTCATGCGTTTCAGGCAGAGAGTGTGGAAGAAGCCGGCTGCTGAAGGGCTTCTTCTTCAGTGGTGGAGGCTCAGGCAGGCTGTATACAAACTACTGCCAGCCTCGCCCTCTCTGTTGGACTTTGGTACTGCATGTTACTTCCGCAATTTAGATCCGGGGCTTATCATGAAAGATCCGGGGCTTCAGCCCAAGTAGCCGGGCCTAACGCCGCCCCTGCTTCCAAGGCTGCTAAAGCGAATCGCAGTAGAAATTCCTGTTGCTTTTGTGTTGCACGGCACACCAAGGCTTTCGATTTGGCCAAATGTGAGCTAAAATGTGAGCTTTTGAAATAGTGTAAGGGATCTTAAGGAAGGATGTCCATGCTGTCACGTGGAAAGCATTTAAGTTGAGCACATTTCATTCTACAACTAGATAGTGATGAAAGCTCAACTCTAAAATGAAAATGTTGATCGGACCCACGGGGGCAGGTGAACAAGAAAAGGCCATGGCAGTGAAGAAGACAACAGGAGGGATGACGCGAGGATCTCATGACCAGCCAATGAACCAGGTGACTTTTCCACTGCGGGTTGGTGATTACAAAGCCAGAACAGGTGAGTGCAGAGAGAGAATGACTGAGGAGGCTGACACCTCATTTACACTGACTGCAGATCAGATGCAGACTGGAATCCATGTGGCTTTCAGACAGACCACGATTCATGACCCACACTTGTATAACGCCTTTCTGAGTCAGAGGACTCCAAAGTGCTTTACACTAGAGTGTAACATTTATCCATTCTCACGTTGTTGGTGATGAGCTACAATGTAGCCACAGCTGCCCTGGAGCACGCTGAGAGGCGAGGCTGCCGACTACAGGCACCACAGGTCACTCCGACCACCACCAGCAGGCAAGGTGGAGGGCGGAGGTGGAGGAAGGGGATGAGGGAAAGGAGAATGAGGAGCAGGAAGAAGATTAGGAGGGTGAAGAGGAGCAGGTAGAGAAGAAGGAAGGTGAGGAGAAGAAGAAGGAAGAGGAGTTTGATTAGAAGAAAAGGGAAAAACTGTTACAAAAATCCTTGCTGGATCTATATTTTGACTTGCAGATTCCCTCAGAAGCAAAGTGGAGATTGTTTGGTGCGCTCCAGTGGCGATATTCCAGAACAACACTTTTTTTTCTGTTAGCCATGTGGGAAAGAACATTTTTGCCTTCTTATATCAAAAATTAATTTTTGTTTTAAAAGAGAAGGGGCGATGGTGATTTGGCACCCTGCAGTGGCTGAAAGCCAAAACTAAACTTTTGGTTCAAAAAGAACATTTTAGCCTCCTCATCTCAATAGAGCCGCAACATAAAACCAAAATTTTTGATTTTTACTTTCTTGGCGGCATCAATATTAAAGAAGAGCAGGAGAAGGAGGAGCGGGGGTGGGGGTGGGGGGGCAAGAGAGGAGAAGAACGGGGAGGAAAGAAGGAGCAGAAGAAAGAGGGGCATGAACAAGAGCAGGAACGAAGGAGGGAGAGGGGGAAAACAAAGAAGAGTAGGAAAAGAGGTTTAGGGGACCAAGAGGCGGTGTGAGAAGAAAGCTGACCAAGAGCATCTCTGATTTTGGGAACCAGCTTGTCTGGGGCATAGATGGGCATCTCAGTCTTATCTTCATTCAGCTGTAGAAAGTTCACAGCCATGTTTTAATAGAGTCTAAGCAGGAGTGTAACGGCTGCAGCGTAGACTCAACTCAACTAAACACATTTACACAATTCTCATTGACCAAAGCGCTGCACACAAACACCAAAAAAAAAAAGAACAATATAATGGTACAAAAAATAAAAACAATAAAAAATCAACTAGAGGTAAAAGCTAGAGAATGTAAATGAGACTGTAATGTAATATTAAACTGAGGCGGCTTGCCTAGGGAAGCTGGTTCCACAGTCTGAGAGCCGCTGCTGAAAATGCACAATCACCTCTGTGCACTAATCGTGTCCTTGGAGTCATCGAGAGACAAGAACTCTCAGATTGCAACGCCCTAGGAGGAGCATGACCTTGCAATAAAGCCTTCAAGCAAGGTGGACCCTTGCAACATTTTGAATGTTAATTAAAGGATCTTAAAATCAACTCTAAAATGAACAGGAAGCCAATGTCATGTGTCTATGCCTATGTATGTATGTCTGATCTCAGAATTATGTGTACTGAAACTCTAATTTCCATCTGGGATTAATAAAGTATCTTTGAATTTGAATTTGAATTGAATTGAATTAGAATTGAATGCAGTGCAGCAAGGACGGGGTGATTTGATCTTACCTTCTAGTGGATGTTAAAAGCCTGGCAGCAGCATTCTGCACCATCTGCAAGTGTGATAGAGCTGACCGACACCAGCATACAGAGGGTTACAGTAGTCTAACTAACAGGTGATGAAGGCATGGATCAACTTCTCAAAGTCTTTTGTGGATAAAAAATCATCTCTCTTTAGACAGCAACCAGTTTATCTGTTTGTCAAAGTTAAAATCCGAGTCTAAATACACACTCGGGTCTTTCACCACAGCGTTCCTGAAGGGTTCCTGTGCGCCAAGTTCTAGATTGGCACCACCGCTGGAGATACTTGGGGCCAGAAACTATGACTTGTGTTGTGTTTCTGGAAAATCCTTCCAAGCGGCATCATATAGAGGGAAAATAGCAGGGGGCCTAAGATGGAGCCCTGAAGGACCCCACGTCTTACAGGAGTGGCAGAGGAAGATAATTGACCTAAATTAACTGATGTGCTTCAACCTGACAGATGAGGTTTGAACCACTCCAAAGCAGTACCTCTGATTCCAACCCACTGCTTCAACCTGGAAATTAAATGTTATGATCGACAATATCAAATGCAGTAGATTGATCCAGGATCACAAGAATGACAAAACTGCCAGAGTTGGTAGCCATTAAAATGTCTTGTAGACCTTTACGAGTGCCATTTCTGTGCTATGATTGGGGCAACAGATGTAATTAGCCTCTTCAAAAAATGGCAGGGAGTACACCAGTGTGGCATTATGGCATTTTCATTATACTTACAATTTTGTCAAGTTGATGTGTAGTAATCGTCTTAAAATGATCATGGATGACCAGACTGGTGGAAGGAAGAAGTGGTTCCACCCGTGATCAATCTATAGCTGACCTCAGGTTATTTCTCTTGTCTGAGAAGGAGCTGAGAAAATCATTGCATATTTGGGTGGAGTGATCCAAAAAAGAAGCCTGAAAGGTATTCAAAATTGAGTGAAATGTCTTAAAAAAGGATGTGAGGGTTGTTATTTATTAGTGAGGAGAAACATTTCTCCCTCTCAAATTTTAACGGTTCCTGATAGATTTTCAAGGATTGGTGGAGATGTTGTAGAGATAGGGTGTGTTTGGCTTTTTTCCACGCTCTCTCTGATTTCCTGCATACATTTCTTGCTAGCATGCTTATTTCATTCAGCCAGGGCTAGACATCTCACGGGGCTTAAAGATGTACAGTTGGCTGTCGTCTGCATAAAGATGAAAGGAGATTTCCTTTAAAAGAGTTCAGCATCTGCTGGAGAGGAAGCGGATGAAAGAGGAAGAGTACAGGCCCCAGCAAAGAACCTTGAGGGACACCAAGGGGGTTGAGGAGGACCAAAACTTGACAGGCACAGGGAAGGAACGTTCAGATAGATAAAAGAGCCACTCCAGAGCAGTTCCTGAACAAAATTTTAGTTCATTTAAACCACCTTCTTATATCAGAAACCCTGGAAAGCATCTTTGTTTTAGAAGGGAAGTGGTGATGGTGATTTGGCACCCTGCAGTGGCAGAAAGCCATAACAAAATTTTGATTCAAAAAATTACAAAATTACAACAATAAAACTGAAAAAAGGACATCATAATCTTTAGATTTTTTTCCCTTGGGAGTGTTAGTAAAACAGGAAAAGAAGAGGAGGAAGGGAAGGATGAAGAGGAGTATGGGGAGGAGGAGGGAGTAGAAGGTAGAGGAAGAACAGGAGAAAGAAGGAGAGAAGAAACTACACGGTTTAAATGAACAAAAATGTTGTTCTATAATATTACCACGTGATGGCGCCAAATCACCATTTCCCTTAAGTGCCTCGTGATTTTCATCTTTAGAGGTACTATAGAAATGATATTTTCTTCTTATTTTATGTTTTTTGATTTATTTGTTCATTTTTGAGTAGTTTATAATTTGATTATGAATTTTTATTTTAAATAATTTTATTATGAAATCCAAATACATCTGTGCTTTTCCATAAAAAAATTAACCTTTTAAAAAAATTTGGGTATGGATGTGTGTGTGTGTGTGTGTGTGTGTGTGTGTGTGTGTGTGTGTGTGTGTGTGTTTGTGTGTGTGTGTGTGTGTGTTCATTAGATGTGATTGGAAAATGACTGATCTTGAACTAATATATATGTGTATATACATATGTAAATGTATACACACACACACACACACACACACACACACAGATATATATATATATGTGTGTGTGTGTGTGTATATACATATGTAAATGTATACACACACACACACACACACACACACACACACACACACACACACACACACACACACACACACACACACATATATATATATATATATATATATATATATATATATATATATATATATATGTTTTTACAGTGGCAGAATAGTTAAATAATCGCCTCTTAAACAAAGGGTTTCAGGTTCAAGCTCTGCTCAGTCTGAAACAGTCACTGTGCCCTTGAACAAGATACTTAAAGACCATCAAATGCAAGTGCCTCAAGCTCACTGCGTGAGAGTTGGCAGCCCTGAACCATGGGGTCAACATTGCAAAGCAAACAGAGTCAGTGGTAGACTTGTGTTGCTGTTAGCCAATCCGAGGCAAGGTATCAGGGAAAGAATTCAAATCCTTCCATCTGAAGCTCATCTCTCATCTGGTTCACCTCTACTTCCTGTTACAGGAGCACCAGAGCTCGTTTTCCCGACAGAGATCGACTCGCAAGGCATGAATTTGTAGAGACCTCTACAAATGTGTAGGAAAATTAGCAAACTTGGACATTAAATATAGTGAACGACTTTGACACATTTTCTTGGTGGACTGGACCTCCTCTCACCAACATGTTTTAGATATAAGTGGAAAAACATGTAAACAACAACAACTGAATGTAAAAGGAGACTGGATCAACATCTGTCCAAGCTGTTATTTGGTCATCATGCTTCATTTTAAACTTGGAGGAGCTGTGTGCAACAGAAACACACACACACACACACACACACACACACACACACACACACACACACACACACACACACACACACACACACACACACACACACACACACACGAGTAAATAAGTAACGTGCAGTGCCAAGCAAGGTCTAGAAGATGCTGCTAATGTTCTGCCTTGGAGATGAGTGAGCCTGCATGGGTTCAGATGAGGGGTAATGTGGGTTTCATCTAAAACAGACCATTTCCCTACAGGCCTCAAACATTACTGTTTATCTGATCGTCCTGGCACTGAGTAAAAGAAGGTTCTTCTTTTAATTGTCCAGCTGGCTTCTGAGTCTGCATGTTCTCTCCCCTGCAATCTGATGATTGTATACAGGGTTGTAGAGAGTTTTAGCATGAATAATTAACTTTATTCCTGTGTTGAAGAGTCATTTAAAGGGACATTATGGAAGTTTGACAGCCAAAACATGTATAGAAATAATAAATGTCTTCTTCATACATTCTCCTGCAATGCCCTGGTCCTGTAGAATGAGCCCTGGCATTTTTACTGTGATTGCCTGTTTTTCTGTAAAATCACAGAAAAAGAGAGATGCTCGGGTCGAGCAGGCTGCTTCATGCGCGTTCATGCTCAGACATAGCCCGTAGCATTTGCTATCCGTAGCTTTAGCAGCAGAGAGAGAGGCAGTGCCACTTTGTCGCTGTTCCTAACGCCTAGTGACAAAGCTAGCTACATTTCTGAGGACCCTTAGCTACTTTCTGTAGAACTTTCTTCTAGATATTTCCTGCAAATTAGCAACAAAATAGCCATTTTCGCTCTGAACCGTTCTTTGGTTTGACGTTGTTTCAGCTGTCATCGAGGATATAAAAGTTACAGATACTATAAATGTTACTAGAGTGTAGCTCACCTTGTAAGATGTCTGACTCTCATGTAGAAGACCTGGGTTTGATTCTAGATGTGAACATAGTTCATTTAGAGTTTCTTTTTTACATTAATGGTATGTTTTTTTACAGTAAGATGCCCAAATTTTTATTTGAGACTCACCGAACGGCATTGAATTCACAGATAAAAAAGATTTGGGTTCAACTTTCATTTTGGAACAATTTTTCAAGCAAGGGAGGGGAATGATCTGAGCATGCAGGAGGACTGACCCATCATAAACCTTTGTCGGCTGTGCTGAAGAGAAAGGTACAGAACCAAATTATTTAATTAATTAGCTGTGCGTTCTCCTGTCCTCTGTCCTCCGGACCACACACACACACATGGGACTGTCTCAGCTGTTATTTTCGTTAAGGAGTGTGCACGTACAGCATGCGCGCCTCGTGCACGAGCCTCCTATTGAAGCTGCCATTACGCTTTTGGCCTGAGGGGGCAATAGCGAGCATAAAAATTCAAAAGTCCGTAAAGCCCCTTTAATTGGTTTGGCATACATGTGATGATTGGTGGTTTCAAAGCTACACATGATAGACATCCTGGATAAAAGCTGCAAAGTCTGACTGGCATCATCTGATAAATGATGAATAAAATAAGATGACTGGTCACTTTAGTCTGCACATTCATCAGAATCATCTCTAGACACAGCTGGAGAAGTGAAAATTCCATCAATCAAAAATAAAACTCACTGTTCTCTATGGAGCCCTTATCAGCCACAACAATAGTGTAATTACTCCTTGATTTTCATTCTCAGGAAAATGTTGAAATGCAAAACATTCTTAAGTGTGGACAGTTTCTCACTCTGTAGCAGAAATAGCAAAGAGATGAAGGATTTTCAACAATTTTACTGTAAAATAAAGGTTTCCACACTGTCTAATTCAGTGGCTGCACTCACACAGATCTGAAATCTGAATTAAAAAGAGAAAACTGACCATTTCTTTGTAGCCTGTTCTCCTCACGAATGAACACATTAATGTAATATGATTTCAAAGTCCACCATTCAGCACGGTTAACGGCATGCTAAGTGTGCAGCTCGGGGTAGATCTCAAGATAATAATGTTAAGAAGAGCTCCAGGAGACAGTCATTTGGGAGCACCTGTTCCTCATCATGTGCATGTGGAAACGACTCCGTCACTGTTCATCCTCGGTCTCTGGACAGGAAGCAAATCACTCTCTAAAACCACGTCTGTGCAGGAGGAGTGTTTATGTTTCAGACTCTACAACACGGACATCTTGGATATCTGCTGTGTGGATGACAAATCCTTGATCTGAAAGGAGTTTCTAGGTTGAAATTGAAGTTTTAGATCATTCATCAGCAGATGGATGGACAGCTAGAGAACTCTAGAGGATCCACCTTGAACATCAAGGTTTTTGTTGGCATTACTGTTAGCTGCACAATGGATCCTCAACTTCATGTGAAAATGCTGGAACACGTATCTGTATATCACTTCTAACAAGTAAATTATTCATTTTTGATACAGGGGTTACAGAAATGGTTAATTCTGTTAGCAAGCACTCCAGATTTGCTCTAAAGTTCATTTTAAACACTAGACAGTGTCCTCATGATTACAACCATCTGATTAAAATACATACATTAGGACCAATAACAGCAACGTTTTGGAGAGTTCGTCACCAGGATGGGTGGATTTGCAAAAATCAGCATGATTTGTTCTAATTCTAACACTGTTTCCACATGACTGGACTTAATGATTTTGGTGCGGTTGTCCTTCCACATATTTTCTGGATTGATTGTTTCCATTATGATGGGAATTAGCAAGATCCATGTTGGATTGAATTATATTGGCAGGACTATTAAAAAACTGCTGGATAGACCATTGATTATTTTGTTGTTGTCTGCTATAATTCTAAAATACCTCAAATGTCAAATAAATGAATGTCAGATTTGTTATGAAGCCGACCCGTAAAACTTAAATTCGGTGATTTAATCACGTTTGTTCATCACTGGTTTGGCATATCCTTTTCCAGAATAATTGCACAAGACCACACCAGCGTTGTTGTGGGTGATTTTATAGCTTACTTGAAGCCTCAGGGGAGAAAATAAGAAATATGTTGGATGCTAAAGTCCGTGGTGCTGAGGATCTCCGCAACACATCTACAGTGGGTGTTTTATTGTTGAAATTCTGGTTCTGATCATTTTCTCTCTTTCATCTCTTGACACGCATCCTTAGCCTAATATCTGGTCTTTCACTATTTACCATTAATTAGATGAAACAACCGATATAATAAAACTGAAATGAAAAGTTCTTAAACAATTTAGCGGGCTTTTATTGTGAAAAGCAGCAACTGACTAAACGAAGACCTATGAAAGCTGATATGAAGTACAAATTATTTTTTCTACTTTATGAAATTGCAGGAAACACCAATTTTGGGTGATATAAACTGCCCTGAGCAGCTTAATATTTAACAAAGTTTTAGTCTAAAAAATTGCTGAAGGCTTTCTTGGCTCATGCAAGTTTTAAAAAACACAAAGAAAAGATGCTCAGAGAGATGTGTGCGCACCAACACATGTGTGTCACCCTGCAGGCACAGGAGGATTGGACCCAAAATGCAGAACACCACAACTCAAGGCAGGAGAGGTTGTATAATTAAAGAATCCTTTTATTGGGGGTGAGAACTAAAAAGCAAAAACTGCAGGACTCAAAGCCAAAGTTCAAACGTTCCAAAAGGTCAAAAACCAAAGCTCACTCTTGAGCGAGAATCTATAGATACTCGAGGGGAACAAAAACAACACTGACAATGGACCGACAAACTATGGAGACACAGACAGGGTTATAAACACAGGGCTGGGGTGGTAGGAGACGAGGAGCAGGTGCGTGGGGAACTGGGCACAGGTGAAACCAATAACAGAAGCAGAACGGAGCAGGGGAGGAAAACAGACCTAACTGGGGAAGGGAACACACACGCGCGCGCACGCACACACACACACACACACACACACACACACACACACACACACACACACACACACACACACACACACACACACACACACACACACTAAAGGAGACTAAGGAATTGAAATAATAGACCTACAGAAACTACAGTGGGGAGACTGAGGCCTAGTCCACATGTAGCCGGGTTTTTTTTAAAAACGAATATCCGCCCCTCCAAAAACTTTCATCCACACCACCTCGTTTTAAAAAAAACTCTGTCCACACGTACCCGGATAAATACGTTGTTAAGGACATGCCAAACCTGTAGGCGGCAGTACTTCCCCCGTTCTTAACCTCGTCCTTCGTCTGTGGTCTTCCGCAAGGAGCAGTAATTCCGCTTGCAACAACAAACAAGCAAAAAGCGCTTGGACAATTGATAAAGCGAGCGCAGCTCTGAGGGCATCCATGCTGTCGGCTAGTGTAAACACAGGTCGCACACGTGATGTCAGCATTTTTTTGTCGCGGAAAGTGACGTTGCAGACCTTAAAACTCCGGTTTTGTCTGTCCACACGCAGACACCCAAAACGGAGAAAACGCAGATCTTCACTTCGGCCGGAGTTTTTAAAAAGATCCGTTTTCGTGTGGATGACAGGCCAAAACGTAGAAAAATATCTACGTTTTGGCAGATCCCCGGCTACGTGTGGACAGGGCCTAAGAGAACATGAGGAAAACCTGGAGGGGGCTAGGGACCAGAGGGTCACAGAACACGACAATGTGTGTGAAAATCCTTTACTGTAAAATATGAGTTATAATCATTGTAGACAAATCTTGAAAATATGGCTATGCACAATCTCACGCAAGAATCTCACTTGGTGTGTCAGCTGTGGCAGCCATCTGCCCCTAAAGCCAATCAGGTACATATGGTTACTTCCTGTTCTTTATTTCAATAGGAGCAGTTTTTCATGAGATATTTGGTCAACAGTTGACTCCAGCAGTTGATGCCAGAGGTTTAAAATAAAAAGTTTTGCCCAACAGAGGATTAAAAAAAATCGGAACTAAACTTTGTCAGGGGTTCGTTTTGTTATTTTCAACCTTATTTTCTTGAAACTGTTTACAGGATGGGTGCCCGTTGCTAAAGTTAATTCTTCATCAAATTCAAGAGGAGCATTTTAAATTGGATCTCACACGCCAGAGTGAGAAGATGACACTGATAATAATGAAACAACTGAATGAAAATACTTTTAAAGGTTAATTTCTAGAAAGCTACTAAATCAAGATCCGCGTTGGAGAAATGACTATAAACTGGAGTGATGAGCTAACGGCTAGTCTGCTGGTGTTTAGAAACAGTGATCTAACAAATACTGAATCGTGAACGCCTCTGCACCACCCTTCATGTACACAGATCACGTGATGAAACTATTGTGTTGGCAGCGCCCCCAGGCTGACAGCTGCTTCTGCTGGTTGTGCTACAAATAAATACTTATAAGAAATACAAACTCATAAGCATGTAAATGGTTAAAAATAATGTTTGTATGAAATATTGGGAATTTGGGGGATAAAAGTGGAAAACATACTTTTTCTCTCATCTGCTCAGGTTGTGATGGGTTTAGATGTCCCCAACCAGAAGGTTAATTCTGATTGGCTGAAGCATAAATCTCCTGACATGTGGGAGAAATCCACACATTATAATTCAACAGGAAAAAAAAATCTACATTTTTTTAAAACCACCTGCTCCTGTAACATCAATGTTTAGAGGGGCGGCCCCCCCTCAGGGGCCCCAGTTGGCGCATCGTGTTGCCGCGGACACACGGAGGCGCCAGAACACGCAGAGCATCGATGCTGTCCCTGGATTGACTTGTAGCTTCAGTTTGAAAGCAGACGTGAAACTCATTCAGATGCGCGTCCCGCCGCTCGCTCTCGCTCTCTCTCCCTCTCCCTCTCCTCTCTCTCTCTCTCTCTCTCTCTCTCTCTCTCTCTCTCTCTCTCTCTCTCTCTCTCTCTCTCTCTCTCTCTCTCTCTCTCTCTCTCTCTCTCTCTCTCTCTCTCTCTCTCTCTCTCTCTCCCTTTTCGCATGTCAGTCTCTCAGTCAGTCAGTGGCCCCGGTCCGCTGCGCCTGCGCCCGCCTCCACATCTCTCCAAACCCGAAACGCGCCACCGCTGCCGTCAAAGCGGACATGACCCACCGGCAGTAGTGGGGGTCCTCCGTCCGCCTGCTTTTAAGAAGATTAAACAAGGAGACGAAGGGAAAGAAGACAGATTTCTCCCCGCGCCGTGCGTCGAGAGGAGTGGATGAGCCAATGGCCGGGGCACAGCCGGGAGTTCATGCGCTGCAGCTCAAGCCAGTGTCCGTGCCCGAGTGCCTGAGAAAGGGCAACAAATTCATGAAATGGGATGATGTAAGTAACGGCCAGCCAGGCCAGAAGTGCTTGTTTTATTTTTTATTCCTCCTCTCTTTGTCTTTGGCTGTTCTTTGCACGCGTTGCTTGTCATGCAGACCCCCCCCCCCCCCCCCCCCCAATGCAGCTTATTACACAATCAATAATCGACAACAACACGGGACTGATTGAATTTTCACTCACTGTGTTTGCCTTCCCAAAACAGCGCTGCACAAACCGCTGCACGCAGACGCATGCTTTGTTTGCGTCCCAGTGCAGAGGATTTGTAAAGGTGCGCGCGAGGAAGTGCACGTGTTCACGAGTGCGCGTGTATACGTGAATGTAATTATTTCTCATTAAATAAAAGGAACAGTTTGAACTGATTTCAGATCATTTTCTGCAGCAAACATTTGATCAACTCAGCTCATTTTTAAAAAGCAGATCCACCTCGGCACCTGTTTGGTTTGTCGTCTTTAAGAAAGTCTAACCTTGATTACCACTCACTAAAGCAGCTTTCAGCAGACCTCTGTGGCCCCAGTGCGCCTTTTAGAGGCCTCACAACAACACACCTCACTAATTACCCTGCAGAGGCTCCACATAAAGATGGAGCTCTTCCATTTTTAGATTAAAACGAATGACCTTTTTCAAGGTAATGATTATTTTCATCTCCAGCACTATCTGAAAGGGACTTTCTGTGATATTTGTTTCCCCATGTCATTTGAATAGGTGCCTGCATTTCTCTGGTTTCGCCTATTTTTTTTTTATTGTGGCTAGTGTTTACTCTGACAATTTGCATATCAGCACTGCAAATAGTGCAAATTCTTGCAAATGGTTTGTTTCTCCTCCTGTAAATTTGATGGAAGTGCAGAGACGTGTCACTTTTTGGCTTCAAATCTTGTTAAATAAGAGGCCATGCTGCTGCTTTGTTGCTAGTGGCATTTTAGAAGATTCATTTATGAGATCATCGGTGCAAAAACACGGTCCGATTAAGAGTTCAGGTGAGCCAAACGCACTGCAGATGGCGTTTGGTTTAGGGGTGTTGTATATGTGTGAATGCGGTGACGGCTGTGAGCAAACCATGCCAAACAAGCACTCAATCATCTCAGAATTCAAGTTGTTCTTTAACTTGTAATCGCTAATGAGTGCTCTTTTCTTTAAGCTTTTGTTTTTGTTGGAGCAGAGATTTGTGTCTCTGTTTTTGTCATGATGTGAAGGGTGGAGATGGCGGACCAAGTGTGGTGGAGGGTTCAGGAGGCAGGAAAGCAGGCACGGATGAAAAAATAAAAATGGTTTAATGGTGGAAAGGGAGAGACGGGACAAAACACGCATGAACAAACAATGATCTGACGAAGACAGCAACAAGGAGGGAGGTACAAATACACAGGGAAATCAGGAATGCATGGGCAGAGTAGCGAGGGACAGGTGAGAACAATAAGGAGTAATCAGGGCAGAAGAGAGACAGTCAGGAGGGCAGGGGCAGATCGTGACAGTACCGACACAGTCAGGGAGGCCGGGGCGGATCATGTTTCCAGTCAAGTCGAGTCTTCCAGTCCTGTCCCCGCCAAGTCAAGTGTTCCCAGTCTCCTGTGTTGTGTGGCCTTGTGGGCGTCTGGTATCCGCCCCTTAAGGGAGGGGGGGGGGGGGGTACTGTCACGATCTGTCCCTGCCCTCCTGACTGTCCCTCTCCTGCCCTGATTAGTCCTTATTGTTCTCACCTGTCCCTCGCTACTCTGCCCATGTGTTCCTGATTTCCCTGTGTATTTATACCTCCCTCCTTGTTGCTGTCTTCGTCAGATCATTGTATGTGCATGTCTCGTTTTGTCCTGTCACTCCCGTTGCTATTAAATCCATTTTCATTTCATCCGTGCCTGCTCTTCTGCCTCCTGGAACCCTCCACCACACTTGGTCCAGCCGTGTTCATGCACAGCAGATTTATACATGTGGGCCTATCTCCAGATCCAGTACGTTCCTGAGAAATACAGTTGCATGCACTAATACTTACAGTCCTATTCCTTTCTCTTTTCCTATTTCCTCTCTGTATCATTGCATGGCTCAATCAGAAACTGGCACAGAATTGCATCTTATCACAGCTTTGGATGTAGGACTCTTCTCCAAATTCACAGCAACAAATTCAAATGTGATATTCATGAAATTCTGTGTCCTGTTGTGGTTTTATGTGGATTTTTGTACTCTGAGTTGGCACAGGAAAATATATAAAGCATTTTTTTTACAGTGCTGGAGTGACACGCTGTATTATAATGCATGATTTGGAGCAGTTAGGGCGGTAAGCAGGGAGCCTGGGGAACAAAAAAATCTGCACACTTCAGCACACAATGCTTGGTGGCTGATTGTTGAGAAAGAATAGAAGAGCAATCAGAATCCTTCTAGAAATGTTTACACAAGTCCCAGACCTCCCCAGCCGAAGTCACACAAACACGTTCGGCATTGTCAGGCGGCTGCGTCTACAGCTCATGAAATTCCTGGTTGCATGTTAAAATATAGAAGATAATGATAACTAAGCTATCTCATCCTCTATGCAAGATAAACTAAACCTCAACTGTAATATGGGAATAAAAACATGTGTTTTAGTTAGATGCTTACTGACTGTTGGGTATTTTTATAATTGTACCTTTTTGAGGCCTAAAAGATGCCCATTTTGTGTTAACACATCATGAATCTCTGTTTTTGCCAACTGTTGCTGTTCACGAAAGGTTGAGCAGGGATGTTGATTGTGGGTTTCCAACTGAAAACTGTACCTCTGTAACCTGAGAAGGCCCGCCTTCTCCCCCATCCTTTTGCTGAATAAAGCCCCTGGGAAACTGAGGAGACTTGGGAGTGACGGGGGAAAAGCCTCGGAGGAGGTTTTTCCCTGCGTTAACTCTCCATTATTTTGGGGACTCGGGGTAAAATGTCATCCTTGTTGTCATGAGTGTTATTTCAGGTTCCAGGGTTATGGAGATTAAATATTACCCCACATGTAGTTACTTAACATTTTGGTGGAGAATGCGGGGATGCAGAGCTGGTGACCTGAAGGCTTTCCCCAGGAACAGAGGGGGGCTGGTTAGCTCCATGGAGGGGTTTCTGCGCCCAGCTCTCGCATGACGAATCATGGACATTACAAATAACCTCTCTCTCTGTAGCCCTTTTCAGACTGACATTCTGGAACATTTGCGGACAATTCAATCCGGTTTTTAACCGGAACTGTGTTTTCAGACACACCACTTTTGTACCGGAACTTGGCCTTTCGGCTGCGTTCACACAGCAGGGAAAAGTTCCAGATGTCTGACGGCGGCGGGGGTGGTGGTGGGGGTGGGGGGCGGGGGGTCGGACTTATGTTAAGAAGAAGAAGAAAATATCATTTCTATAGCGCCTCTCAAGATAAAAATCACGAGGCGCTTAAGCATAATTCTGCGCACACGAAGATGCATAAGAGACCTGGATGATGAAGCTCAATGGTTAAAGGAATCACTGAAGCGGTGTGAAGCGCTCCGTCGCGCGTCTAGGCGGTACCGTAGGAGGCGAGCTGTCGTGGTTCGCCGCATGCTACAGCAGCGGGCTATCTAGGTGCGCACAGCGTCCCCCGGGCCCCTCCTCCTCCCCCTCCCTCTTGTCCGGAATTTTACCTCACCAGTCTGAAGCAGCCACCCTGTCCGTAACAAGTCCGGACCTGTTACTAGGGGGCTTCGTCCGGATAAATTCCAGAACACGTTATCCGGATGTTTGTATTCAGACAGAAAGGTCTTACGGACAGAGTCCGGAACATTTCCGTTTTTCATGGCCTGTCTGAAGGGGGCTTGTGTGTGTGTTATCCTTTAAGGTAATATGGGATAAATCTAAAATTACCTATCACTGACTATGATATTAACAGGCTCTGCCGGGGGTGGTGGTGGGTGGTGGGTGGGGGGTTGGGGGGCAAAATAAAGTCCCTTAAAGTAGAAGAATGTATCATGCTCAGAACAAAAATGTGCTGAGCTCAAAGCTCCACACTAACATGCCCCCTAAGGTGATGCTAATGGTACAGATGCTTCACTAAAATAATGGCACTCCATTTTTTGTCTTGGATTAATGTCCTCAGGGTGTGTGTATTTCCGCAAGTGAGTGAGTAATCTGATGTTCCCTCTGCCATGAGCAGACCACTGCTTTCTAATGTGGTCTCGTTAATGTTGAGTCCAAATGACAATTTAAAAAAAAACATTTTCAATGCAGTGGGACACGATTGGGTAAAGCGGAAACACAGCATGAAGTAATCCGTCAATTTTCTCCCAGTTTTAATCCCTGGTGCTTGAAGGAACTTTTCTTTAATGCGCAGACCCATGAGGAAATCTTCGCTCAGAGTCCACGATGGCTTAATGTGTTTGTGGTGGTGGCCGTGGAGAGTTAAGACATTAGGAAATATGCTTGTGAAAATTACCGCTCTCACATCATTAGGCAGATTCCCCGAAGCTCACAAGTTCTCCTTAACCGGCGCCACAGAAAACTCATCAGTTACCACACGTTGCCAAGAATGTTTGATTTCATTTAGTGGAACGAGGAAGTTGTTGATCCAGTTCATTATTAAATTATTTTTATGAAAAACAAAAACAAAACAAAGATATTTTTCTACGGTTTGGCCCGTCTTCCACACAACAAATGGCACCTGAAACGATTCTTTCAAAATCAAAGTGGATATCTGCGAATTGTCATCAGTCAGCATTTGCTTGTGGATGTAAGTAACCAAAGTTTGAGTTTTCACAACGTCACTAGACAAAAATGCTCTGGCATCGCGTGTGTGGCGCATGCTTACACTCGTGGACTTGTTTGTACAAGCTGTTACTGGTGTCTGTAGAAGACCACAGGAGAAGGACAACGTTGAAGACGGCAGGGGCGGCGTTAGGCCCGGCTACTTGGGCTCAAGCCCCGAATGCTTTATGAAAAGCCCCAGATCTAAATTGTGGAAGTAACCTGCAGTACTAAAGTCCAACAGAGAGGGAGCAGCTGGCAGTAGTTTGTATACAGCCTGCCTGAACCTCCACCACTGAAGAAGAAGCCCTTCAGCAGCCGGCTTCTTCTACACTCTGCCTGAAACGCATGAGTGAAGATGGACATAAGGACGTTTTTTAGACCAAAAGTACCGCGACAGAACCCCAGCTTCGATGAGACTGGTGTTGACTCAGGTTTGTGAGTCTTATTTGAAAATATTTGTTGTGCTGCTGGTTTGCCTAAAGTTAGCTTATCAGGTAAAGTTGTTGGAGAAAGAAAGGGAATATTTACTATCATCTCACACTAAACACTAACAGGAACAATACTCTGTCCTGAAAATGCTTAATATGTAGCTTCAGATTAAAAATTATGTGGTACAAGACAAATATATATGATGTTGACTTGTGCGAGTCACTGTGTGTGTGCGCGCGCGCATGTGTGTGTGTTTGTGTTAAGCCCCGGATCTTCTTCAGTCCTAAATCCGCCCCTGGAGGACGGCTATTTCAAGAAACGTTTTTCAGCGAAGACGTCAAAGATTTGTGGAACTACTGCCATCTACAGGCTGGGCATGCCTCACAATTAACTGGATTATTGCTGAAAATTAGTTGGTGTGCATGCAGACCCCCCCATTAGACCACCACCACTATGCTGAGCTGTTGTTACTAGGCTGAATGGATCCATGCCTTCATTCTGACCCGACCATCTTAATGTTGCAGCTGAAATCCAGTCTCATCAAACCAGGAAATGTGTTCTTCAGTCTTTTTTTTTTTGGTCCAGTTCAGATGATCCTGTGTGAATAGTTTTCTGTTTCCTGTTCTTAGCCGACAGGAGAGACACCAGAAGTGGTCTTCTGCTGCTGGAGTCCATCTGCTTTAAAGGGATATTTTGCAGTTTGGATTGCTTTTAGTAGCCTGAGCTGAACAAAAACATGGTGTTGAGACGACTTGTTGATGCCACATTTCCTCATCTCTGCTAAACACTAAAGTGGGGTTATTCAGTTCCGGGCTCTGAGGGCATGTATCCAGCACGTTTTGGTTTGAACCCTGCTTCAACACACCTGATTTCCATTAGTAGGTGATTAACAAGTTTCTACAGAGACTGATGAGCTGCTGTACAAGTGATTCAACCACTGAATCAAGTGTGCTGGACCAGAGAAACCACTAAAAATTCTGGATACCGGCCCTCGAGGTCCAGAATTGAATAGCCCTGCACTAAGGTAAAACTCTCCTTGCTGTGCCTAACCCTAACCCTTTTTAACACCTTAATCTAATTGCTGAAATGTCTCTTCAGCTTTCCTTAGTGTCTACAGAAATTATTCATCACTAAATGAAGCAAAGCAGCTGTGTTCATGATCTAAAACATGCAGGAAACCTGCTGGACCCAGACTGCAGCACTGGCATGCCAGCCCCACTTTATCAGGTCCAGCCAGTGGCAGCCTGCCACTCTAAAGTTGCAAGTATGATATTCTTGCCACAGGGGGCAGTGGGGTCTGAGTGACATTTCCGGCTCTTGGAGAGTACACACGCTTCTTTCTCCTCTCCCTCCCTCCTCATCCCAAGGCTCTTTGTCCTGTCTTGTCTTGAAAATAAGACCCAGAGCCAGCTGGGTATATCATGGACTCCTGGAAACAGCGGAACATGATCTGCCTCTCTCAACTGTCTGTAGAGGATTCAGAAGATGTCTGGATATTCGTGGTGTTGGTGTCGGGATTCCTGCTGTTTGGCCTGAGCGGTTACCTGGCTTACTGGAAAATTAACGAGCTTTCGAGGAATCTTACCTCAATCCCGGAGCTTGGGGATGGAATGCATCGTGCTGTGAACGCACAAACTCATTTAATTGTCGAGATGAGTCGTAAGCTTGGAACTTTGGCTGAGATTCAGGCTGTGGTACAGAAGGTGGATTCCATCAAGGAGCGAGTTGACGGATTAGCACGGATTGGGATAGATTAATTACGCCATTATTGGATCTAGAGGGGTTGAAGACCAACAGAACACTAAGGCAGAGAGGAAATTATCTCTGTCTGTCCCCAAAACATTTCTTGTCTGAATCTGGTGCCCTTGGAGCCTGTGAGGCTGAAGTGAAAACTCCCCCCTCAGAAGAAATGTGAAATGCTGCCGTCGCTATGGAAACTCATTCTCCCTATCCCAGCCTGGACGGGACTGTGACCGGTGAAGGCCATGGAACCGTATCTAGGAGTCAATGTGCTCTTTAACCCATTATATCCCTCCCCTGTCCAAACGGAGGTGATGAGCGCTGCCCCATGTGGCTGCACGCACTGAAGTGAGGAGAGTCCCAACCCTACCTCCCCACCTAGTGGACACTTATGTTGTGTATCGTCTGAAGTCTGTGTGCATATCTGTCTGAGGTGGTGGTTTTTTTTGCATAGCAAAGCTACCCTCTCTATTGAGGGTAACTCTGAAGTGCCTTTTTTCCCTCCCCCCGGACTCAATCCTCATATAAACCCTCTTGATCTATTACGGTAGCGCGACTCGGGTTGTGAATGACCACAGTCACCAATTCTTGTCATGTGTCTATGTATGTATGTCTGATCTCAGAATTGTGTGTACTGAAACTCTAATTTCCCTCTGGGATTAACAAAGTATTCATGAATTTGAATTGAATTGAACTGAATTAACCCTGTAATGGGTCATTTTAGCACACATTTGCTCAAAACAAGCATTTAAAAATATGAAAAAGTTGCATAGGATGCCTTCAAGATTCATGTTCAGGTTGTGGTTCAGCAATGATGTTCTGCAGACACTGGTTCTGGTAGGAACCAGTGGTTATTTGAGCTGCTGTTGGTTTCTATAGTCTTTAATCAGTCTGAACATTATCTGCTGACATTTACAAGACAATCTTTTCCAGCCGATTGCTGCTCACTGGATGTTTTCTCATTCTAAGACCATTTTCATAAAACCGTAATGATGGTTTAGGATGAAAATCCCAGTAGATTAGTAAGTTCTGATACACCGTCACCAATAGAAACATAGCCAAAGTCACATAAATTCCTTTTCTTTATTGCTCTGATGTCCAGTTTGAACCCGTCTTCACCAAATCTAAAGGTCCAAATCCCCCCTCCTCCCAGAAGATGAACGATATGTTTGTTCCTGATGCATTCATAGGGATGAGCTGCATCTTTTTGTCATTCAGTCAAGCCTGCAAACACTGTGCAGCCATGTGAACACAGCCATGATGGTTCCTTCTGAGCGTCTAATAGATTTCATGGGAATGATGGGTTGCCATAGCGAATGTCTCGGATGATCATTAAACTATTTCCAACACTGAACATGTCATTAAATTTCTGCTCGTTTGCTTTCAATTTGCCTCTTTCTTTTCTTTTCTTTTCTTTTCTTTTTTTTACCTTTCAACCATCTTTACGGATTACTGTTTGAAGCATTTGTTTAATTTCCCATAAACCCTGATTGTTTTGGCCAAAATAAAATTCATTATAATCATTAATTGCACTTCAGTGTAGTCTGCTGTCCATCAGCTCCCAGTTCAAGCCTTTCATGATTTCCTGCACACAGGGGCACACTGGGACATGTTGTGGGTAGCAGGCCATTAGCCCTCCCTCCAAATGCTCTGATAGGGACATCATTAGTAGCCTCATGAAGACACTTTGAAGATTTGGTTGCTCAGAGCAGCAAATGCGGTTTCCATTTCTCTGATCTTGGTTGATTGAAGAGGACAATACACTACTGTTCAGCTGAGCCACCGCCACCATGGACACAGAGAAAAATGGAAAGGCTTTTTCTTTTAATAGCAGCACCAATAATATCTGGCGTTGCCATGTGGGCTTCAGGGTCAATCTGTGGGTGAAGCTTGGAACCGTCTGTATGTAGAAACTGTGGGAAGACATTTGTCGTTACAAGAAGGGGAAAACTGAAACCTCAGCAACCAAATAACCTGCAGCTATGATTGCTACAAATATACTCACACACACGCACACACACAGAAACACAACCCTTGGTCATTTTATCCAGATGCTTTATGGTGTTGGAAAGTAGCCTATAAGGGACAGAAGTTGTAACTCAAACAATACATTGATGTTTTTTCAGATTCAGGAAGGTTGGTAAAACTAAAAAAAGTGATGGTTTGATGCCAACAGAGGAATTTATTGGTTTTACTGGAACACATTCGGCCTAAAAAACAAAAATAACACTTTACAACAAGGGTCCCTTTTGTAAGGTTTAATTTGCATCTATTTAATGAACCATAAGACATGCGATTCCATAGTAAATATGAAATCAATCTCATGGATCTTTTGGTACTTTTAACCAGAAGATTGGAACTTTTTATTGCAGGGATTATGTAACACTTCGTATTAACTGAGAGACAAGAGAAGAGAGAGTCACCTTTAAAACGTTTAAGAAGATTTATTTCTAAACAATTTTAAACAAGAATAACTCTAAACTCTAAGTGATGAATGGATCTTGGTGTGAATGAGACGTGAGATGAATGGTGTGTGTGTGAGAGATGTTGTAATCAGAACTCTCGTATCCGGAGAAGTAAGTCTGAGTGATGAAGTGATGTTTTGCTCTTAAGCTATGATCAGAGTTTCATAAGCACATGAGACGCCATGTTGTCCCTCCACACATACCCTTCAGGATGAGACCTCCGTACAGATCCAGAATGCCAGGTCCTCGGACCCCCCTTTTGGTACCGGAGCCGATGAAACAGCGTCTGCAGTACGACAGACTAGTCTTTGGATTGTCACCAGGTAAAAAGCAACAGTTGGTTGACAGCGTCAGATGGATCCAGAGGGTCAGTGAGTTCAGCTTTTATTCTGAAAGGAACCCTTGCTTGGTTGGTAAAATGCAACAGATTTTATCCAGCTTGTTGGTTCTTTGCTTAAAAAGGAAGTCCGGGTGGCCGGTCCAATACTTCGCTTAGAACTGCAGTGAACTGATCTAAGATGGCGTGGGGACTGGTTTTATTAATCTGGATGTTTTGATTTACGGTCGAATCAAAGTTGGGCAGATTTATAAACACCACAGAGACTATGCCACGCTTCAGAAAGGAAGGTTACGATTGGATGAGTAAAAGCAATGTGTCATGCGTTTACATTACGTGTGATCAGGATGTCGAGTGCAGCTGGATTAAAGTCATATTACTTATTAAAACTTACTAATCATAACATTGTCATTTCACAGATGGTCAACATTATTATTGGACTTACACTTTGTCTGATTAGCTTTATTAAAAATAGAGTTCTTTGATTTATTAAAAAGAAAGTCATTTGTCTTCATTCTTCTCTTGGGCTGGAAAGGAAAACAGTTTAGAAGCAAATGCATGAGACCTTGAGGCAATATCTCATGCAGATTAGTTCTTGCTGAGGAGAGGGGGGAATTGACTTTTCGGTGGAAAACAGTCATTTCATTCCGTTACACTTTATTAACGCTACTTAGTGCCTTATTGAAGTGATGATGAGTATTTCCCCTGGCGACACGGGGCTGTACACATGTGCAAACAAGCAGTATTTTTGTGTTCAAGTAGGACCTTAACAACGGATGGCCAATAGGGTCAAAAATCCCTGGGAGCGAAGTCTCCAGCAAAATGACACACGTCAGACTCCTTTCATCACTGGCAACATGTGAAGAGGTAAATGTGTAAAACAACGATGTTTATTAAAATTCTGTAACCATTTCTTACAAATCAGTTAACGCATTTTATCCTCATGGGCTCCCGTAGAAGGAAACATGGTGTCTAACATGGTGTCGCCTGGAGATTAGACTTGCTACCATGGTTTTTAGACCCAATTTTTATGGTCATATGTTACGAAGTCGCCAATATTTTTGAACAACTGGGCATCGTTTATTTATTTTCAACAGCATTTTTATGAATATTTCCAGAGATTAACCATTAGAAACCACAAATTGTCACTTTAAGCAAGATTAAACTAATAAATATAGTATTATTAACTCCTTAATGTTCATTTTAATATAAAGTATTGCATTACTAAGCACACACACACACACCTTGGCCCTTTGTCCTTACCTTAAGAACACTTAACAGTTAACGATATCATTAATTATAGAGGGATCCTTTGCTTATTAATGGTTAATATTGCACTAAGTAACATTAATAAATAACCCTTATTGTAAAGTGTTACCAAGACAAACATATAGAGAGACAGATGCTCTTTAACACCAGAACATTCATGCCTGATGTCTTTTTTTTCTCTTCAACCACAGGATTCTACAACTGTGACCCCTGTGAACCTAACCGTTGACCCCAAAGGTTACTTCCTGTATTGGTCTGACCAGAACAAGGTAAGACAGGAAATCTAACATCACCAGCTGCTATGGGGCCAACCTTTAACAGTCCTGCTGGTTTATTCCATTGATTGTCTGATTTTAATTTATTTCTTTTATGGATAAATTAAAATTACATCTCCACACTAGTCTAGAAATGTCTTACAAATGCATTCCTCCATCTTTGTTCAAATACTTTTATTGGTTTTCCAAGCTTAGGCACTTTAACTGTCTTTGTCATTGTCAGTTTTGAGGCTCGTTGTAAGCAGTGAGGGATCAGATACATATTGGAGGTTACAACATGCAAGTTTCACATGCAGGTTAAGCATGAAAATGGTCTTCTACCCCTATTTCCTGCATTCGCTGCTAAAAGAAAATAGAAAATAGATGGGTTAATGCTCGGATCAGTAAAAGCCAGAAAGATCTACGTCACGCTGTAAAATTTACATTCATGGACTCACCTATCTTTGCTCTTAACGGGGAAGGCAGTTGTTGATTTAGCATCCAGGAGAGAGCAGAGCACGCTTCAGCTAGTACAAGCTAGCAGCTAGCATTAGCGACTCTACAGCACAGAAGAACTCCTTGTGTTATTTGTGGAGATAAATCATCAACGTTGCAAAGCAAATGAAGTCAGTGGAAGAGTTGCACTGCTGTTAGCCAGTCAGAGGAGAGACGTCCTAATATCATAAAAAATATTGAGTGAGACTCCAAATTCTGTGGTTATCTGACCCCCTCGTCTCCGGCAAAATTTTACTTCCCGAAACAGGAGCGCCAGAGCTATTTTTCCCGCTGAAAAAGACTCACAAGGCATTCATTCAGACTAGAGACCACGGCAAATGTTTTTAAAAAACGAGTGAATGGGAGCTTTAAGGGATTAGGAGACGTTAGCACCAGTTAATCTGTCATTTCATGTTTCTTCGTCGTCAGGTAATCATTTTTATGAGACTTTTGGATCTTTGGTCTGAATGAATGTGTGTGGGTGTGTGTGTGTGTCTGTGTGTGCACGAGCGTGTGTGAACAGAACACACACTCACACACACACACACACACACACACACACACACACACACACACACACACGCACGCACGCACGCACGCACGCACGCACGCACGCACGCACGCACGCACGCACACACACACACACACACACACACACACACACACACACACACACACAGAATGATACCAAGGACAGCTCATACAAAACTCTATTAGGGCATAAATAAAGGCGCTTGCTTCCTTTCCCATGTGCCACTGTGTGTTTAAAAGGATATCTTGTGTTTTTGCTAGTCTTCATTTGGGATGGTGTTCCACATCTGTTCAACAAACTAATTTAAACAAGCTGCAGTGCTTTGTCCAGTTCTTACGCGAGTTTGTGAGAGTCAGCCCGATGGCCTGCAGAGTAAAAGCATTCCTCAGATTCTTCAGAAGCACAGCAAAACTGTACTCAGCATGCCAACTGTGCTGACTTCCAAACACTCATTTCCAGTGATAAATACTGTTATTTCCCATATTTTATATTCCCTCATGTAATGAACCTATTTCCCTGGAACCCATATTTTCCCACTGAGGCTGGGTTGGTATTTGAATCATTGTTCCTCCTTCCTGCTGGGAAAAATCCCCTTTGAGTAAGGTAAGATATTTTAAAGTCACATGTGCCAAAGTTGGACAAGATTAATACAACTTGTTGCTCATCAGTTTCATTAAAATGATCCTTCACCCACACTTTCAATACGGTGGTCTAGAGTAGGAACGAATTCTGAGGACAAAAAGCTCTGGTGCGCCTGTTTCAGCACAGAGGAGTCAGCTGAAGGAGAAAGTGTCTTCAGATGACAGAATGAGGACTTTTTTTCCCTGATATTTGGACGTCTCGCCTCTGATTGGATAACAGCAACGTGACTCTACCACTGACTCTGTTTGCTCTGCAACGTTGCTGTTTTATCTCCACAAATAACACACGCCTGAAGGAGTTCTGCCCTGTGGTGGAGTTGCTAATGCTAACAGTTAGCTTCTACTAATCGAGACGTTGCTGTTTCCTGAACGCTAACTCAAGAACAGCCTTCCCTGTTGTGAGTCAAGATGGTTGAGTCCATGAATGTTAAGTGACAGTGTGACGTGGAATCTATGTGAACCAGGCGTTTTTCCGTCTATTTTCTATCAGAAACTAATGCAGCAAATATGTTTATACTATTTTATGTCCAGCCTGCATGAAAGACTTAGAGTGACCAACCATGGTTTCTCAGTGAAGGACCTCTTTAATGCATCATCTTTTGCCTCAAAAACTGATAAATTTGTAAAAAGCTTTTCTTTTTTGTGATCTAAAGCTCTATCTCATCCATCATCATGCTATAGAAGAAGTTGGGGACTTCTTCAGACTTGTCCTCAAGCAAATACAACTCAACCTGACTGCAGTCAATCAGAGGCTCATATTTATCACGATTATGTGGGTTTTTGTCAGAACAAATCTGGTAGTTCACAAAGGAAAACATGAGATTCTAACTGTGCCACGAGGTAAGCAGTGCATCTGCTCTGGTGCAGTTATCTCACATTTAAAGAGGACATGTTATGCCTTACCTTAACACGTTCTGATAGATCTATGGTCTACAAAATTATGTTTTGAAGTTCGTTGCACACGATCCTTCTCATATGCAATGTTTCCAGCTCTGTCTTCTTGACAGTTTCAGTAGCTTTTTGGGCTGTTGGCATGCCCTGATTGGCTCCCACGAAGTCAGGAGTTGGAATATGAGGTAGGGGCTTGGAGTAGAGCTGCTGCTCCTCCATATTTTATGATAATTGTCCTTAATGTGATGTCACAATAAGGGATTTTTCAAATGTCTCATATGCATATGATTCCTGACTCAAAAATCTGACAGAAAGTGGATACATATTTTTATTCACATTTTGAATAATTACAGAGGTGGTAGAGAACTGTATGGCAACAAAAAAGGATGCAAAAATTTGCATTAAAAGTCCCCCTTTAAATTATGATTTGTATACATTTACAGGAAAAACTAGCAATGTTCATATAACTACTGCTGAAGCTCGGTGCATCACATTTTAGCACATGAGGAAAAGCAACATGCTGCTGCATTGCTGTCCTCACAAAACAGGTGCAGGCGTGTCAGAAAACATGCAATTCTTCATTTTTACCAGTGTTGAGTTTCTGGCTTTGTTGCAGGTAAAATGAAACTTTCAGAAAATGTGTTAAACTCCTTTCAGATGTGACACAGAAAAAGTTCAGGCCCTAAAAACATGTGGATCATGTATGCTCCAGTACATCATTTGCTCTGTTTCATTTGTTGATATAATGAGGAAAAGGAACAGTTAGCAGGTGCAAATGATTCTGTTAAGCTTGGCTTCCTTTATCCATCTTTTGTATTTCTGTTGTTCGGTGTTTACGATCCTTGTGTTGTCTCAGTCCATTACGTGGTTTTCTCTTGTGCAGTGATCTGTTACGGCTGACTTCTTTACTGTACTTTCTGCTTCTTGTTTTGCTGCTCTTGTGTGTCTGACTTGTTTCTTTCTCGCACTCCTTTCTATGTTCTATTGTTCGTGTGTTGAGTTGGGGTCAAGGTAAAAGAAAACCTTTTCTGTGTTATGAAAAAGAACTAAAAATGGAATCCTCATGCAATGTTTTGTGAGCCTGCTTCAAATGCACGATGAGGTTGGACGTATTAATCTTCCGCGGTTCTGTTCCACCATGGAAAACTTGTGCATGACAAGTGCTGCACTGAGCCAAACTTTCGGACTTCAAATACACTCACATGGTCCACATTGTTCCTCGCTACTTTGCTAGCACACATTGTTCTGATCAAGTGGACTTCTCATGCTGGATCTGGGCATTGCTGGATAGAATATCTGGAATGGGGTAAAAGCAAAACGTACTGCTAACATTGGAGTTTTTTGATGAAGTCCGATATAATTGGATACTGTGTTTTCAAAGTCAAAGTCATTTTATTGTCATTTCTACCACATGTGCAAGACATACAGAGAAACGAAATTGAGTTTCAGTGCACACAATTCAGAGATCAGACATACATGGGTAAGACACATGACAAGAATTGGTGACTGCGGTCATTCGCAACATGAGTCGCGCTACCTTAATAGATAGATGAAAAGGGAGTTACATGAGGATAATTGGGGGTAAGGTAAAAAAAAAGGCATAGCAGAATTAGACCCAGCGGGGAGTAACTCTATTATACAAAAAAAAAAACCTCCTCAACATAGAAGCACAAACAGCACAGATACAAAACATCAGAGTCCGATGGGGAGGCGGGGTTGGGCGGGATCCTGAAGCCTCCAACGGGAGCTGCCAGTACGGCGCATCAACTAGCTGCAGACAGACAGGTGGGAGGGAGAGATAAGGAACAGAGAGCACGTTGAGTTTCCCGCAGGTCGCTGACCTCGAGCAGAAGTCACAATCTGAAGGCAGGGGGGGAAGGTCGGGACACAGCATCTGTCAGCATTCCTCCTTTAGTGGGGGTGTGTTGAAGCAGCCTTGAGAGGCTGCCTTGGCGTCAGATAAGGATAAACATGACTTTGTTTGGGGCAGGCAGAGATAATTTTCCTCTCTGCCTTGGAGTCTGTAAGTGGTCATTCATGTCCACCAGTGAAGCCAATTATTCGTTCTAAACATCCCCACATCGTCCGGCGACCCTCTCCGAGATGACATCCATCTTGCGCACTAACACAGGCAACGTCATGAGGACATTATCCAGCTTACGGTTTACCTCCAGTAACGTCCCAGTCTGTGAGGTCACCGCACGAGCGGCACATTCCATGGGCGCGGGTCGCACTCCAATAGCTCCTGTATTCCCAAATTTCCAGAAAACCAGATATCCTCCCACTCCAATCAGAAGAAATCCAGTGATCATCAGGCCAAACATCCACAAATCTTCCACGTCCTCAATGGACAACTGAGAGAGGCACACGATTCGCCAGACCTCCCAAGAATCGAGTGCATATCCTGCTGCGAATGTCCCCTCGGGACAGGTGGGAGCCCCCTCCTCCGTTCTTATCGTAGACAAAATTGTATCAGTCGCGTTGAATGACCAGCTAATTAAGTCCATGTCCAAAAAGAAGCAGAAGTAGTGATTTCAGGAGAAATGCAGAGAGGTGCTCTGTAGGCAGACAGACACAGAGAGCCTTGGGGAAGCAGATAAGGGAGCTGAGAAAAAAAAAAGCGTCTGTACTCTCTGAAGGCTGGAGAAGAATATGGCCGTTATTCAATATCAATAGCGAAACGGGACATCCCTACAATAAAGTAGCTTCAAACTAAATTGCAAACATCTATTACCTCTAAAGAAGGGAAAGATAAATATTTTTGACCATCATGCTGAAAGCATGTGGCTGAGTGGAGAACATGGATCAACTGTAAGTGTCATAGAGAGTCAAAACTTTGCTTCTGTGATCAGTTAGGGTCTGATCCAGCAGTACGTTTCAGAAATATTTCTATGCAAAACACTGGTTTTGACTTTTATAGAAGATCTTGTTTCGCTTATTAAGTTTTAATATAAGGCTACATAAATCTGCTTGGTTCCTTCTCATAGTCATCATTGTTGGAAGGATAATATTTTATGCAAAAAGCTTTAATAAGATACACATTCTGATATGAACTGTCAGGGAAACGTTGAGGAAATAGAGGCGTCAACAGTGGCAGCAGTTTAGGGTGTGACCAAATTAATCCTGAAAATCCCCCTAGATTTGTTTATTAGCTTTATTTGACTCATTTACTTCCCTGTCTTCAGCAGTGGACACTTAAACAATGCTAGACTTGTTAATGCATGGTAGTCAGATGTAGCCCAGAGGTTTTCACTGTCTTTGCTCCTCAGCTGCAGATACAGGTGCAGATTGTTCCTCCACCACCGTATTTCCAAACAGGACGCTGCTATGTAAATTATAACAGTTATGACTCTTCTGTGTTTGTGTGTGCTTGGTTCAGAGTCCAACTGGCCAACTTTCTTGTCTCTGTATGTCCTCTTCAGCCTTTTAAACAAATGTTCACAAAAAATGTACGAATGGAAATAGAAGTTCAATGTAGCAGTTGTTCATAGTGATAGTATGCATTACAACATTATTAAAGCTAGCATCAGAGAAATCGAACATCAAATTAGTAATAGTTGCAGAAATGTATTGTGTTTTCATTAAGAAGATGTAATCATAATCAGCAAACCTAAGTCATTGTTTAAAGGGACATTATGGAAGTTTGACAGCCAAAACATGTATAGAAATAATAAATGTCTTCTTCATACATTCTCCTGCAATGCCCTGGTCCTGTAGAATGAGCCCTGGCATTTTTACTGTGATTGCCTGTTTTTCTGTAAAATCACAGAAAAAGAGAGAGGCTCGGGTCGAGCAGGCTGCTTCATGCGCGTTCACGCTCAGGCATAGCCCGTACCATTTGCATTTCGTAGCTTTAGCAGCAGAGAGAGAGGCAGTGCCACTTTGTCGCTGTTCCTAACGCCTAGTGACAAAGCTAGCTACATTTCTGAGAACGCTTAGCTACTTTCTGTAGAACTTTCTTCTAGATATTTCCTGCAAATTAGCAACAAAATAGCCATTTTCGCTTCGAACCGTTCTTTGGTTTGTCGTTGTTTCAGGTGTCATCAAGGATGTTACAGATACTGTGAATGTTACTAGAGTGTAGCTCACCTTGTAGTAGGGTTGTCACGGTAACCGGTATAGCGGTAAACCCCGGTAAAAAAGTTGACAATAAAAATAACCGTCCAGTTTTTAAAAAACTATATTATCTCGGTGGGTTTACCGTGGCCGCGGTTTCAGCGCGGTGACCCTTACCAGCCACCGTCGCTTCAGCTGAAGTTCCCGCGGCGCGCACACGCACTTTTTAGTTTGCAACGGCACCAAAACTTTGAAGCTGAAATAATGGCCGAAGGAGGAGACGGCAGCGCCCAGGACATCCATCAGCCCTCAAAGAAGACTAAATCGGAAGTATGGGCATATTTTGGATTTCTGAAAAATGCTGAGGGACAGTTAATAGAAGACTGGTATCCCGTTTGCAGAACGTGCAGGAAACAAGTGTCTGCAAAAGGCAGCAACACTTCGAATCTCATGGCACATCTGCGTGACCATCACCCACGTCTCCACAGCCAGTGCAAGGTAAGTCAACATGAGCATTTTAGCTTAAATGCATGACGCGAGGACTTTTGGCTGAGGGAGAATGCAACGAGTCACTATATACTGCAGCCGCAGCGTCCTCTGCCAGCATTTAAACCGTGTCACGGACACCCTGTTGCTGGATGAAGCATCTTATTTGTTGATGATGAAGAGAAATATACAATTAGTTCCTTGTCATTGATTTGTTTACTTGTTCAATGCCATTTATACTTGAACATTTGGATTTGATTACATAGTGTAGTAGTTATTTTAGTAATTTGTTTAAAGTGGCTATTTATTTTAAATACATATTTTTTAAGGTTGACTTGTACAGTGCTCAAGTCAAGTGTGGACTGGAGTTTTAGATTTTCATTTTGATAATGAAGAAAACAAGTATATGAGAAAACAAGTGGTGTTTCTTTGATTTGTTTACATATTGTTTATGTTTCGAATGTTTGGATTTGTATCATTTAAACCTGCACTGACTACTGTAACATGTTCCAGAAAAAGAAGATATTTGTTCCTTTACTTGTGAAAAGTTGCACTTTTGCTAAGGCTTTGTGTTATTTTAGGTTTAATAAACACTGTTAAACCTTTTCAAAACTATTTCAGTTTGTGTAGAACAGGACTATCAATGCTTTCTGAACATATGCAACACCGTTTAAAAAATACCGCGATAATACCGAAAACCGTGATAATTTTGGTCACAATAACCGTGAGGTTAAATTTTCATACCGTGACAACCCTACCTTGTAGGATGTCTGACTCCCATGCAGAAGACCTGGGTTTGATTCTGGGTGTGAACATAGTTCATTTGGAGTTTCTTTTTTACATTAATGGTATATTTTTTTACAGTAATAAGACGCCCAAATTTTTATTTGAGACTCGCCGAACAGCATTGAATTCACAGATAAAAAAGATGTGGGTTCAACTTTCATTTTGGAACAATTTTTCAAGCAAGGGAAGGGAATGATCTGAGCATGCAGGAGGACTGACCCATCATAAACCTTTGTTGGCTGTGCTGAAGAGAAAGGTACAGAACCAAATTATTTAATTAATTAGCTGCGCATTCTCCTGTCCTCTGTCCTCTGAGCCACACCTATATGTCGATGGGCCTTACACACACACGCACGCACGCACGCACGCACGCACGCACGCACGCACGCACACACACACACACACACACACACACACAAGGGACTGCCTCAGCTATTATTTTCGTTAAGGAGTGTGCACGTACAGCATGCATGCCTTGAGCACGAGCCTACTATTGAAGCTGCCGTCACGCTTTTGGCCGGAAGGGGCAATTGCAATCGCAATTTCCCATTGCTTGTAAATGACATTCTATATTTAGAAAGCTGAGGTGCTTTTCTTTTGCATAAACAACAATCCCACTTGACTTATGAACAACAAACCTGATCAGGGGTCACCAACCTATTTGAAGCTGAGAGCTACTTCATGGGTATTGAGCCTCACGAAGGGCTTAGAGCCTAATACACATAATGTGGTAATGAGCACAATACTGACCTTTGAACTGGATCAGAGTTTAACAAAGCGTATCTAAACTGCATGTGATTTGTTTTAAATGTCCTTTCTAGATCTAAATCAATGCAAGTGTGATCAAAAAATAGCAAAAGAAAAGAAAATCTAGTTTAGACGCTGCTCGGTTGTGTTTTTTTGGAACAGTTCTTTCGGTGACTTACGTGGTTGTTGGGGAACCCTTGGTGCCCACCAGGTTTGTGACCCCTGAACTAGAATATATTTATAATGTCTTTATTCATTTTGTGGTTATTAGGTCAACGAATAATTTGTAAGCTTTTACTTACTTTTTGGATACTTCAATAAATTCGTAAATATGGAAATATTTACCGATTTATTAATTAATTAGGATATCCGGGGATATCCTCGGGACTCCATCCCCTTCTAACAGGGGAAATGAATCCAAACTCTTATCAGTCTCGTCTACACGTTCCATGAATCCTAACGAGCTGCATTTGAATAATTCATATCACACAAACAAACTCAATCTGATACAAAAATCTTAATTGGCTATACATTTATTAACTAATATCATCACTTCAGCTCATTCTGAAGCGTCAATCAGTCAATATCAACCAACTGATTTTATCAAATGAATAACAAGTAATTAAACAATGAAATAATAATGTAAAACAATCTGACCCAATAAGTGAGTCTTTTACCTTGAGTCCCCCCAAACACTAAAAACAAGTATGTGTGTGTCCCCCTAAACAGGGAAAACCAGAATGTGTGTGTGTGCGCGCACGTGTGTGTGTGTGTGTGTGTGTGTGTGTGTGTGTGTGTGTGTGTGTGTGTGTGTGTGTGTGTGTGTGTGTGTGTGTGTGTGTGGGTGGGCAACTTGCACTTTAAACTTCTGAAGCACTTTCTATCACAGTAACTTAAACTTAATTCACTCAAAACACTTCAAAAAAGATCAAGAAACAACACAAAAGATCAATCATAAATGAATATCTGATAGTTTGTCAGCCTGGCCACAGCATGAAAACTATTTAAGATATTAAACAACGACAAACAACAAAACGGCTTACTCTTAATAGGATCCAATGGCGTTTTTTGGTACGGAGAAGAGAAAACCGGTTCTACTTTAAAACGATCCGCGGTTTGATCGCTTATTTTGGTCTAGAAGAGACGAAAGAGAAGAAGAAGAGAGAGAAAAATAAAATAAAAATCAAACTCTTGCGTTAGCGAACCAAGGCGTCCCTTTGTTCTTCGCGCTGATTAGATTGTGGTTCTGTTGCTTTCCAGCGGTTCTGTGTCCTCACACATCCGGAGTCGTAGCAGCGAGCGATTCTCACACATCAGCACCAGGAGAGCAGATTTGATGGGTTTCCACTGCTTTTCAGCGGTTCTGTGTTCGATCCACTTCAGCAGCCAGGCCTCCCGCGTGCTCACGTTGTCCGGAGGCATAGAAACCAGTGTGCCCTTCACCGCCAGTTAAACTGGACAAAAGAACGAATAAGTTTCGTTTTCGCTGAAATTTATAGCTTTCAGCGGCTGGCGGGCTGAGACTGTGTGGCTCCCGCACATGCGCAGAACGTGTTCCCGGGGTTCTGCGGTGACGCCATCACACTGCTTCCAGCTCAAGGAATCATGGGAAATGAAGTTGTAGCTGCCGCTGATGTTTAATTATGTTCTTCAGAGCAATTTCTGCATAGTATTTTTCTCATGAGGGCAGACCCTCAACATTCATAACGTTTTGGAATATTGAGACTAATGTGTACTCGTGAAGGCAAAATTCAAAAAAGCTTTCGTTTTCTTTTTATTGCATTGTAGACAAACTGGGAAAAAGCGTGTTTGGTTTATTTTTACAATAAATTTGCTGAGAAATAATCAAATTTATCTAACAGTAGCACGTTTTTATTACGTGTATAATTTTAATGAGCCCCACTCTTAATCGGCTACTTTAAAAGGCCTCATTCACCTTTTTTTAATTCTAAATTTGCTTTGGTTACTAGTATGAATGAATGCCTTGTAAGTAATTTTCAGTTTCAGGAAGTAAAAGTTAGTCGGAGGAGCATTTTTTACTGCGTGGGCGTCGGGACGAGTCGCCGCACTGACATCCGCGTACATCACACGTCACGTGGTCAGGAAGCAGAAAATCCATGTATTAGGAGATCTTTTTGGGCCGCTGCTGTAAAAAAAAGCGAGGAGCGAACCGGAAAAGCTTCTGTCGATCAGAATTCCACAACGGATTATGAAAGAACGGATGACACTTGAAACACGCGGATTCTTCCTACTCTTTGTTTTGGTAGTTTTGGCGTTGATATCATCATAGTGTGCAATGTTCTGTGACCCTTAAAAAACCCAGTGAAAATGCTGAAAAATGCTGGCAATGAATGAGTTAATACTGATGATATATAAACATCTCAACTCTGATTGGCTAACAGGAACACAGCTCTTCTGCTGCCTTCGTTTGTGCTTCTTTCCTGGGTAATAAATGCAACGTTGATGATTTATGATTTCATCATGTTGTGGAGTTGCTAATGCTAATGGTTAATTTCTGCTAGCTAAGGTGTATTTTTAGCCCCCAAATCAACACAGCCATCTGCATTTGCTAGCCATGGTGGGTGAGGCATCGAATACAAATTTTTTCTGACGTACAAGAGACTGGCTTTCTAACGTTGATCGTGCTCCTGTCTGTTCCTTTCTGTGGTTAATGCAGACACTATGATTTGAAGACTATGTTCAGCATGCATATGCAACTCAGAGTGACCAAACCTATTTCAAAGAGAATAAGCATGTTTTACACAGTTTCTCAGTGAAATTTGAATTCCTTGTGCACTTGACCATGTTTACATTTGACATGTCTAGGTTACAAATTTCACTGCCACGTGGATCAGCTGCAGAAAGCAAGTGGGTGGAGCTATGCAACACTGAGAAGTGCAGACAGTCAGTTAAATTAACAGCCTTTTAGTTTAGTTGCTTTCGTTGCTATGTGACAGCACACACCTTGGAAATGTCACATTCTCTCCTGGCCCTGGCTCGCATTCTGAGAAACATTGCCACTTGGAAACTGATATCATTGTTTCCGTGTGTGTGTGTGTGTGTGTGTGTGTGTGTGTGTGTGTGTGTGTGTATGTGTGTGTGTGTATCCTTCTGAGCTGTCTGTGGTTTTAACAGAAGGTTAAATGCTTTCTCAAGGGAGATTTATGTTTCAGCAGTGTGCCAATTTCAGGACGTTCACAGGACAAGCACTCAGCGTATGGCATTGAGTGATGTTCAGAGGCTCACCCCGAGCCAAACCCTAGACTCACACAGTTGGCAGCTGGTATGCAATGGACATATCTGAATGAGGCTCCAATTGAGCTAATGCACAGCAAGAGTAACACTCTTTAATACACACCTTTTTCTGTTGGCTCTGTCGAAGCAGACGTCACACATCGGTTTTTTCCCTACACAGCTATTTTCTGTGATTACAGAGGCTGCTCCTCCACCACTCTCAGCACTATGGGGTGGCGAGAGATGACATAAATCTGCAGCCAATCGACTGAAAGTAAATTTGTAACCTCTGCCAAGTTATAACCTGGCATATAAAAGTCAAATTTCATCTACACCAGTGGTCAGAGAATGAGTAAAAAACAACACCCTTGGTAATAAACTCATCATAGAGCTCACGTTTTCATCACATCAAGGATATAATTTTATTTTGACAGAAACAGGACTGGGTATATGTTAGAGCTGAAACAACTAATCGATTTAATCGATTATAATCGATTATTAAAATAGTTAACAACTGTTTTAGTCATCGATTAGTTGTTTAATAATCATATTTTACAGCATAAAGTCTATTTTTTACCACAATCTGACATCGGTTACAATCTGTTAAATTTGCCGCCAGTGTGTGGCAGTAATGAGCCACTGATCTACCAGTGGAGCCGTAGAAGAAGAAATGAGCCAATAAGTGGCCTCGGTTTTCATGACGTGTCACGTTACTGAGCTCATCTTGCTGTGAGAGATGGCGGATCAACAAGAAATACGGAAGAAAAATAGAAGCGACAAAACAAGAGAAACCCTGGACAAAAACCTCACGAGTATGGGAGCACTTCACTAGATGCCTTGAAAAGACCGGTGGCCTGCAAAATATGCAAAAACCATGGCACGACGGAAGCACGACGTCCCTAAGTGAACATTTGAGACGAAAACATGTGGGGGCTGATGCAGCAGAGGAATGTCCGGTAAGTAACAGAAAATAAACAAGCTAACGCAGATCAAATTTGGGACTTAGTGTTAGCTGAGTTCGTTATAGTGGATGTTAAACATGTTTTTTTTGCCGCGTCAGTTTACGGTGTTCTACTTCTGATTGACTAGATGCAATCGTGACACTCCTCTGTGTTGTGAATCATGCGCTTGCCAAATTTAGCACGTCTGTTTATAAGAATGTTCTCGTTAAGAGAAAAACGGCACAAACCCATAACTATGTTCCTCATTCAAAAAAGGACAACTCCGCGGAGAAAAATATACAGACGAGCTGTGTCCAGGTGAATATGACGCGGCATAGTTGTACGCTTTCAATTTTTAAATACAGGAGAAATTCAGAAAGTCCTTTTTTTTAACTATTAAAAGGCTGTTTTACCGTCTAACGCTGTAAAATGCCTCACAACACATTTTTGTCAAAATAAATGATCACTGTATATTGTTAATTAATTCAAATAATGTAATATTGATTTAGTGTTGTAGTGTGTGTGCTGCTTTATTTTATATGTGTACTTAATTCAGTTTATTTGTGTTTCTTATGCAGAAAAAAACAAGCAAAGATGGACAACTACATGGGGAACAAGACACTCACCCCCCAGCAATGCATACCACTTACAAACTCTATTCTAGATTCTACATTATTTTTTTATGGAATTTACCTCTTATATTTTGATGCCAAAAAATTATTCTGGACTGATATTTTGCATTGTTTAGCTCATTTTACACCACTGACTGTGTTCATGTGCAATAAAATAGATTGCAGTCAACTGCACAATTCTCTTATGTTTTTCTTTTTCCTAACTGAAATGTATTCATCACTTGTATAGGTTAAATACTTAAACAATAACAAACCGATTAATCGATTAATCGAAAAAATAATCGACAGATTAATCGATTATGAAAATAATCGTTAGTTGCAGCCCTAGTATATGTACATGTTTCATGACGGTGTTGAAATTTTTATATCCAACTCACACTTTCCATGTGATGCAATAATACTGAGAAGCCCAGAAACTAGAAACTAATAAATGTGCAGACATAGACTTAACTCCTTCAAATTGAAACCCATTAATGTGATTATTAGGACACATGGGCAATACTGACTCTGATTTAGATGCTTCCCAGCAGGATGCAGACACTAAAGCAAATGTTGCAATTTCAAGAATATTACAATAATATCAAGTAAAATGTTTTGGAAGACTTCAGATGGATTTATTTCATGTCTCACATAAAGGGACATTTTTATAGGTGTTTATTTTAACCCGACAGAATAGATTTTTAGTTGGGTTTCATCATTTTACACTTTATCATTTTAACACCTGCGCAAAGTTTGAGAGGGTGCTCGCTGCAGAACCACAAAGGCGGAGCTGCACCATAAGGTGGAGCTGCACCAGAGTCAGCCCCGCCCATTCACGCAAACTCAGCCTAGCCCACTGACTTCCGTTTGTTTTCCACTTTATCGCAAACTGACCTGACCCACATGAATTACGGCTGTTACTAGTTTACAGTCGTTAATGCTATGTTCTATGCTCCAATTAAACAAGATAAATATAACTTGCTACATGACAAAACCTGCATATATCTCGAAATGAAAAGATTTCTTTTAGCGAATATCTGCCCACAGCAGATCTAACAAAATTGGTGTACAACAGCATATCAGTCTATTGATTGAGCTCTGGTAGTCTAGTGGCAAGATCTTGTGAGTTAATTTTTGCTTTCCCCTCAGCTGATGCTGGTTCGATTCTCGGTGGGGTCGTCAGCAGTCTATTTAGCCAGTTGAAACATTTAATTTGTTTATATTTTAGTTGTAATGTTTATTTTTAGCAAAATATTTATGTCTCTAAAAGTTCTTTGAATTTGGTCGTTCCTAAACAGCATTTTAGTTGAAACTCTGCTCACAAATGGACTCACACTGGCTAAATAAACGAATAAATAAATTAAAAAAACACATTAGTCATTATATGTTAAACGGTATACCAGTAAATTGTTGTAAACATAGTACTGGCAAGTGTAGCTAGAAATGAAGAAAAGAGGTTGTAGACTACCTAAAACTTCCACTGTTGGGAGGCGAACCTGCGCAAACCTGCATGTCATCCTGACTCCTTAACCACTACTCCATCACACCTAACATAAATTATGTGGCGTTACATGTAATTGTGCTTTCCAGAATGTCTCGGAGATGGGTTGTATGGTTTATTGGCGGTGTCTCAGTAGAAGTCATTTCAGAAATAATTTGTCAGAAAATTCACAGAATATCCAGATTTGAGAACCAAGACCAGAGCCGCTTCGGGGGAGGAGACCAAATTGAAGCTGAGATGGGAGGAAAATGTATGAGTGAGGCTAAAAATGGCTTTGGCGTGTTTCTTATGAGGAAATGACAATATAACATGATTAAAAGTTCCAAAAGTTAGATTTTTAATTATATGGAAACTTTACAAAAACTGCTCAATTAACTTCTCATCTCCGTCCTCAATCTTGCATTTTTTTAGCTATAACACCCTCTTTGGTTCCAGAATGCTATCAAGTCTGACAAATGGAAGGAATTGTACTGACTCTGATGGAATGGGTGGGGCTGATTCTGGAATGGGCGGGGCTGACTCTGGTGCAGCTCCACCTTCTGGTGCAGCTCCACCTTTGTGGTTCTGCAGCGAGCACCACTTGCAAAGTTTAGATGTTTCTGTCACTCAAATAATGTTTTTTGCACAGAACAAAAGTTGCTGTACCACTACAGTCAGGCATCACAGAAATTGAGAAACACTGACTTAGTGAATGGTATAAAACCTGATTGATGATTACGGGTGTGGGCCACTCCTTTTTAATGAATTCATTTGCAGTGTTCTCTAGTAGGAATGAATGCCTTGCAAGTCATACTCAGTGGAATAAAAGCTCAGATGCACTTGGGAACTGCCACATCAGAGGAGAGCTTCAGATGGCAGGATTTGGAGTCCTATTTCCTGATATATAGACATCTCGCCTTAGATGTAACAGTAGCATGACTCTACCACTGCCTCCGTTTGCTCAGCAATATCATCGACATATTGTTTGTACTGGACAATGCATGTCCATAGGCACGAATTATACATTTTTGTGCCCAAATAGGAGGTTCCCACCACCGCCATTTTGACTGTGTCACAGGTCCCGTCATGGCCAGACAGTCCAAAAATGGAAAAAGAGGTGGAGAGAAGGGTGGGGCCTTTAAATTTGGAACAGGGTTGGAACAAAGGAACCAGTGAAGCTACTGGGAGACTTAACTAACCTAAGAAGCGAAGAAGAGCTCCTTGGACCGGGATATCCCACCCGCATGGCGGACTGGCTTCCCGTGTGAGGCTGTCGTCATGCTGGTCACCTGTGGAGATCTATTATGGACTGCGACTGTTAAATTACAAGCAGAGGCTCAGACCGCTGCAGTTGTAGCATTTTACATCAGCTGTTGCTCCATGGTAGTAGATAAGCAGGATATTAGCTATATGCTAACCCAAAGGTAATTAAGTTTTTCCGTCCATTTTCAGTAAGAACAACACAGTAGAGTGAAGTAAAGGCACCTCCATCCTGCTTAGTAATGAAATTATAACTAGGTAAGCTGGCAGAGGATATTGGGCTTCGCTGATCCACCACGGTGAAAGATCCGTATGCCCGCTGTTGTTGCTGGTCCCATCTCCGGGAGCCAGAGATCAGCGGGACATTAGCTACATACTAACCCGAAGCTAACGAAGTTTTCCCAGGCGTTTTCAGCGAGAAGAATGCGGTAGAAGACTCAAAAGTGAAGCAGCATCAACAAAAAGAGCTGCAGTGTTTCTGTGGTCTCCCTCAGAAATCCACCATTGACCAGCAAGACTATCGCCTCGGAGCCCAGCTGCCCCCGGGAAACGTGAACAGCCTGCTATTCTCAGGCAGGGTAAGGAGAAGCTTGTCAAGCGCTCAAGGTTCTTATGCAGCTCTACTAACATGTTTGACCAAGCAATTTAATGACAAAGCATTCCCCCCCCGTTCAACCAACAAAATAATACAAATGTATAAATTTAGTTACAGATAAAAAGAAGCCGAAACTGCTTGGATTGTCTGTTGGTAACCACAGCTTGCCAATTTGTCAAACTAATTCCATGATTAACATCCAAGCACAAAGACACAGATAAAACAGAAGTTCAGAGTCGAAATGGGCGAACATCTATTAACGTGAGGCCAAGGCCTTTCTTCAAAGCTAGCTCTGAAGTCACCTGGATGCTCATTAATTATTCGCATTTTTAAGCATTACACTCCACTTGACTAGAAGAGTTAGAACTAATTCACCCCCCTCACAGTTGCCATCAGTGTAAACTAGCTTTTTAACCAGGCTGTGAACATGTGTATTTCTGCTGTGAAATTGGCATTTTTAACATGAGAGTCATTGAGGATTTGCTCACCTCTGCTGCCAGACCCTAGCGGATGAGAGTGGAACTGCAATGTTTGCCACTCCCTTTTTGGCGTCATATTTGCTGCGGAATTAGGGGGGCTTGTGCAATATTCACGTTTTATCTCCACAAATATCACAAGCCTGGAGGTGTTCTGCTTAGTGGTAGAGTTGCTAATGCTAACAGTTAGCTGTGGTGGCCTCACAGAGGGTGCCATCGTTTAGCACACTGCTGCTAATCACTGAAACATTCTCCCTCTCCTGATAATAAGTTTTTGCTTTCCTTGATGTTGGATGTGCTACTACTAGTTTACCCGTTTAATTATAGATTCACTAGGATAAATACAATAAAGTTTATCTCTCACCAAATAGAAAATTTACTAAGAAATCACAATGTAACCATAGACACATTGCTTGGCGTGTGTGTGTGTGTGTGTGTGTGTGTGTGTGTGTGTGTGTTTGTGTGTGTGTGTGTGTGTGTGTGTGTGTGTGTGTGTGTGCTCTGTCTTCTCGATCTCCAGTGAGTCGTGGTGGATGGCTGCTTATACTGAGCCAGGATCCTCTGGAGGTTTCTTCCTGTTAAAAGGGAGTTTTCCTCTCCACTGTCACTAAATGCTTGCTTAGTATGAGGATTGCTGGGTTCCTTATATAGGAAACATTTTTTCTGATTGGCTTAATGAACTGACCTGGATTGGAATGTTTATTATGTGAAGTGCCTTGAGACGACTCTTGTCGTGATTTGGCGCTATATAAATAAAATTGAGTTGAATTGAATTGAATTCTAATTATCATTCTCTGCTGTTTTCTGGACAATAAAACAATAAAAGCCTTCCTTAAGTAACAGAGATAGGTGTAGGAGACTATTTCATGTTCAGACTGCACGAAAAACTCAAACATTGTAGTAAAAAAGTTTCACAGTTTTTGACAGTTTTTAAGTAACTCGGAATAAAGAAGCCACATTCACTTTTTATATTATAAAAAAAAATGCGGATGAGAGAGAAAGCCCTAGATATCCTCGAGCACGCTCTTTTTACAAGTAGCTGCCGGCCTTGCAGCTTACTTTTATCAGTAATCTGAAATGAATTTCTCCAAATAGCATGCCTGGACTTTAGCTTACCTGTCAAGCAGAAAACTGGCAACAAAGGCATCTGTGGGGAGCCCAGCCTTCACTTTGCACTTGAGCAGGAAGTAAAAACTACCCAGCAACGAGCACGTACGAAGACAGCCTTCTATGAATGGTTCACCAGAATGATTGACAGTTATGCAGATGGTTCAGAAGAAAAAGATCGTCAGCTATACCTTTAAAAGGTAAAATCAAATCTTTACTACGTTGTGTTTAGAAAGGAACCAAACAATGGAACTTCCTCCGCGTTTCTCGGTAATCTAAAGTGTCAGATCCTGACAATTTTGGTGGGACAAGACAGGTAAGGGGTGGTTCCAAGCTGATTTATGGTAATTTTACTCATGGTGACATCACGGTAAGCAACTTTCTTTAGGTACATGCTTACTAAACCCAAACACTGATGGATGATTTTACTCATGTTTCTAGAGACACAGGTGGCAACAAAGAGAGGTGCAAATAGTGGGATTTACATAAAATGTCCACTTTTAGATTTTTAAACAGCGTGCTCAGAAAGACTTGACTGGTTAGTTGTAAAGTGCCTAGGGGGGTTGCAGAACCCTAGAAGGTGCTATATAAATATTAGAAGAAGTCTTTGAAATTGTAATAAATCTGCTGACAGAGGTTCAGACTGAATGGCATCAGTTCACAGCAAAATGTTTTGTGATACATTATTAGAACTTAGTTGTTTAGCAAAAATTCAAATCAAAAGCAGCAAATGGAATGTGTTAAACATCAATGAGCATTGCCAAGCACTTTACAATAAACCATTCCTGTGTGACTTCAGCAGGCTTTTTGTGTGACGATGATGTTTTTCTCTCTGAATCCTGATATGGAGCCCTCTCTGCTGGTTTGCTGAACAAAATACCCCCCCCCCCCCCCCCCATACACACACACACAGAAACAATAAAGTGAAAGAACATTGCTCTTTTCATTTACTTTCCTAAATAACAGGAGTTTGTTCACAAAAATAAAGGCTCAGATGCTGAAAAAGGACCTTTTTTCCACCACCATTTAGAGCCCTCTGGCTGATTAAACCATCCTCTGTGCCAAAGCTGTTCAGTGCGGATCCCTGAGCCTCAGCAGATCCTGCCAGGGTAACAGAAACAAAGGTGCAGCAATCAGAGCTGCTTTCATTGGGCTGCCAAGGGAAAATCCCACAGTAGGACGTTTTATTCAAGCTTAACTTATCTCATAGTTTGATGCAGCCACCGCTGAACGATAACACTTATAGCTCCTACTTTCAAATTCGGGGATTTAGAAGGTTAAAAAAAACAATCCACTTTAATAAATCACACCAAGGTCTGGGAAAACGGGCTACTGGGTGTTTTAATATGTGTGAATATCACATCAGCAGCAAAGCAGTTTGCGAGGTTACGACAACACTCGTAGTTTACTTCATCGTAGAAAGGGTAGTTGCACCTTATCTTGAGATTCAGTTCAGATTTGTTTTCCTATAAGACCTTAGCATTAATAGATGTGTTTGCAACACTCATTGGTGATGAAGGCCTTGTCCTCACAAAGATGTGAGGGTGGATGTAAAGCTCTATGTGTCATACATTTTTATTATGACAGCTGACGGCTCATTTAAGTCATCACAAAGACCCTAAACATGAAGAAATTAAGAATCCTTGCAAACATTTCAAGATATTTTGGAAACTCTACAGTAAACACTAATTTTTCATTTGTTGCCAACCAAGAAATACTGGCTTTGCCGGGATTTGAATCTTTGGAGTGCAACGACATTGGGTGATTCACGTATTTATCGTCCAACTGCGATAATTCGAGCCCTTTACTCATCACATTATTATGAGCAGTTTTTTTTCCGGACTATGAATTGGCCTAAAATTACACTAAGGGGTGTGAATTGTCAAGTTTTTATCAATATCAATGGCATTGTCAATTCTAACGACCCAGTTCCTTATCAGTTCCAGAGTAGTTCAATAGGTGGTTAAAAACTAATAGCACACGGCCTCCTGCATGCTAACTGTTGGTTTATGTATGATAAATAACCAATTTTTCCTGTATCGGTTGGAAAGATATTTCCAAATGTTCTCTGCTATTCTCCATGTGAAGTCAGTCATTTTCCTCTTTTAGAAAATAATGCCGCCAATTTACCGCAATGGCGTGGTGGCATCAGAGAGCCTCAGGTCGTTTATAAGTGCACAGACCGTGACGGCAATGTTGCGCAATTGTGTCCTTTTTACAAAAGATTAAGTGATGGTGGTATAAACGGGGTATGAGGGCGGTCTCTGTGCTGCCGAAGACTTCTGTTTTAATCTTAGACATAACTTGCTTTTTATTGTGATCGAAGCCGTGCTCATTACGTTCTTTTAACAAGCCGTTCCCAAAGGTGTCTGTTCTCCACAGTCCCTGTGTGTGATGGTCTGCGTCAGCCCCCTCCTTTATGTGTCTCCTGATGTTTCTCCATCCTCTCTAGTTTCCCTTCTGTGTCTCATAGCGCCCTCATGTGTCCTTTGTCTGCGACTAAATATTGTGTCTTCTGTTTGTATGCCTTTTTATCATTCCCTCAGGTCCGGTGTTCATTTAGTTATCCTCAGTCCCTCCAGTTGCAGCTCCAGCCTCTTGTCATCTTGGGTTCCTGCATTTTGGGTCCTACCAACACCGAAACGTGACACTGTGCAGTCTCTGGTGATGTGAGATCCAGCTCTAATGGAAAAAAGCTCTGTATTGCTCCAGTTTGCCATCTCAGCTGATTCTGATTACTAAAGTAAAACTTACTTTCATTTTTAAGATATTTCCCTTCTGGAGTTTGGCAGTAACTCTCCACGTGATCATGGCACCTCCCTCTGTTGCGACAAGGCGTAAAATAAATTCACAAGTCTGGCGTTGCGGTAAGATTTCTACCAAGCGTGGTGACATGAATGTCGTTAAATTCCCTCATTGCCATGCTGCCACGGCGTGTTCATAAGACACACCGTGGCGCCAGTATTCCACTGATTTGCAGGCATGGTGTGTCCTCTAAAAGGGGCTCTTGTTTGGTGCGGTGCTCTGTAGCTTTTGCAGAATGGCAAATTCTCACCAAAGTCCGAACTTTAGTTGCTGGAGTCTGCAAGTGTGGAGTTGTATATATGAGGCAAATGACGCTAAAATGATAGGTAGTGTTAGTTGATCAGTTACCTGCAGTATTAACAGGAGAGGATGTGTAAACATCTCCGCTGCTGCTGCTGCTGCATTTAAATTCACAAGTCCGGAACGGGTCAAAACACATTAACTTGAAGTTGCCGCGTATTTAGTGCCCACATGCTTTTGCATATTTGTCATGTTTCCTCTCCTTGATGAAACATCTACTTTGCAATAATTGCAAGTTACTCAGTTGTCATTCTTTCTTGTAAAATATAACAAAACTTTTGAGCGTTTGTGCCACAACGTGCACGGTGATGCGCAGACCGGAACTGATAAGTGGAAATGTTTGCAAATTTTTGATTCCCACCCCTAATTGCAATATTGACCCGTTGCACCTACGTCACCAGATCACATGGGCCCACCATATCGAATGGCAAAAGCATAGTAAACAGTTAGCAAAATGAGTGTTGAACAATAGGAAAAGTAGCACCCGAGACATAGTGATTGATCCTGTCGTGTTTTGCGATGTTTAGCATGACTTCAACTAGTCCAAGCTCAGCTCAGTTATCAGAAATTTAGCACACCTGGGCGGGGCAACGGTGAACTACTGGAGAATTGAACTGAGAGGAAAAGTGGAGACTGAGATTTTTTTTTCAGTTTAGCCTGGTTTCTCTTAGTTCAAGCTCAGTTCACTTTTGGGAAGGTTTAGCAGCCATGGACGTAATTGGGGTGGGGGTGGAAGGGGAACGAACATGCCCCCCCACACACACACTTTTTCCAAAGTCAAGTTTTGACCCCTGCACTTTTTACCATCCAAAAACAATATTATGCTATATTAAATTGACACTGGTTGAGCACTAGGACCAAGGAGAAAACCTGCTCTAATGGGAAAAGCCTGTTTCCCATTAGAGCATACTGTAAAGATACCCCCCCCCCCCCCCCCTCACCTTCTAAAGTGAAAATTACGTCCATGTTAGCAGTCCTAGGTAGGGCTCACTGAAAGCAGTATTTACAAAAGGTAACTGTTAGCTATGTGCATGGGTACCGTATTCGGTAATTTTTAAGGCACTGACCAAATTCCGTGGTAATGACCAAGGACCGATGATAAACACTGTTTCACTTTACACTAGAGCTAATTAACAAAAAACAAAAAAAAAGTCAGGTTGAATATACATCCTTGTCTGTTAGTGCAGCCAACCACATAGCAAACCAATACTATTTTACTGTGAAATCAAATTAAAGTGATAAAAGGCTACAAACTGGCTTGTTTTGACTAGCTTCACAGGAGTATAAACGTGTGTAAAAGGTGTTTCTGCCATCTGTAATGGCTAAGAAGGCGGTCGCATAAGCGGTGTGAAGTTGTGCAAAGTTTCAATACATATACAGGACTGTGCAAACGTGACAGAATGCTATAATATTAGTACATTATTGGTGTAACGGAATAGAGTGATGTAACTATCTAGAGTTGTATTTTAATACACTGTAAGTAGATCACTTTTTATAATCAGAAGAATAGGCTGTTTTTATCATCAGGGAGTTTAATTAAACACTCTGTATTGACTTTGAGACAAGAAAAGAGAGAGAGATGGGATCGTTTGAGAATCTTTAATTTCTTAATTATAAATTCTAAACAATCTACCAGGACTAACTCTGTGATGGATGAAAATGGATTTGGATGTTGTGTTGGTGCGTGTGTGTGTGTGTGTGGTTGGTTCAGACTCCTTAGGCTGACGTCATTGAATCTGGTAGTCTTTGTTATGACTAGATATCACGAGGCTTATAAAGTGATGACATGAGCCGCTATTTTGCCGTGTACGTACCCAGTGGGGGGCCTCCCAGGTAGATCAGGAAATGCCAGGTCTGGAGACCTCGGATGTGCGCTGGAGCTGTCGGAGCAGCGGTCGCAGCGTTTCAAAGCCCGTCTGAAGGGTCGACCCCGGTACCATTCGGCGGCGTCAGCAGGTGCTCTTATTTTGAAAGGATGTCGTCTGGTTGTTAAATGACGAAAATCTCCAACTTCACAGTTCTTAGTTTAAAGAAGAAAACACATCTGGCCAGGCTGTGCTTTTCTTTAGGATGACGGTGAATAGAACTGAAGTCAAAATGGAACTGAGCTTAAAATGGCGTTGCCTTGTTTTATATCTCTGAATTGTTGAAAGTTTTAGTAAAGGGGATTGGACACTTTAAGTCAACAAGCCAGATTCTCCTGCGGCAGCCGAAAGCTCTGATTGGTTGGAACAATGTGTCATGCGTTTCTATGGAGATGAGGATCAGTCTGTCTGTGCAATAGTCCTGTTTTCATTAAACACATAAATCATGACATATTTATTTCACAGATCATTCACTTGATTATTATTGATCAACATCTGTTTTGCTTAATTTTTTTTAATCACAAATAAAGTACTTCGATTAAGTAAAAGCGTTCTTCTTCTCCTTCGGACTCTTCTCCTGGAATGTAAACAGTCTGAGGAACACCCGACCTTGGCTTTTATACACGGGTGTTACTGTGTACAGGGGCAGCTGTGTGGAGCTGAAAATAATGAACTTCATAACCTTACATTGGTTAACGACTGAAATACAAATTGATTAAAAAAAACAACCTCAAGCATGAGGAAACCTTGAGGTCTGCATCTGCAAACTGAGAAAAGACAGCTGTATGGGTGATGCATCACTCTGTACAGTGTAGGCCAGGCCCACAAAACGTCTAAACGACACCTGCGCAAATATGTCACCCATCCTCATTTTTGGGACTGATGAATATTGCTTGGGAATTTTTTATATCGCCCAAACTTAGAGTGTAACATTGTCCTTAGAGATCTATAGTCGAGATGAATGATCATAAAAGCTAAGTGGACAAATACCCTGAATGCCAAATAGAAAATTAAGCATCTATTGTATTAAATGGTAATGCCAGTCAGTTGTTGTTTTATTACAGGAATAGATGAAATTGCTGGATTAGGTGTTTGTGATTTCCCTCAGACAACACCTAGTGTTTGTCTAATCAAGGATGTCTGGCTGTCTGTTTTTAAAAAATGACAGCAGGATGAAGAGGATGATTAATCTTCTCATTGTCTCGTGTCTCGGTATTTATATCATTTTTCTGTTGGCCTGTTTATGTGCTGCTTATTCATAACTGATCTGTGTTGTGTTCATTCCATTCAAATGACACACTTCACACAGAACGCAGTTTGAAATTGCCTGTTAAGTATTTGTGTCCCATAAAGACGGCTAAGCACGCCGCTACAGGGGCACGAGAGCAAAGCCGAAAGTCAAGAGGAATGAAAAACAGGAGATTGGATCCAAGCTCTTAAACTATGTTAACACAGTAAGACTGAATCATAAAAATCCGTATGATGTGTTTTGATCCATTTGAATGGGTTGAATGAAACTTTGAATCACTGACGTTTAGGATTAGGATTAAAAGGTTTACTTCATTTCCAGGCAGTCTCTGTTTCCTCTGGGATGCTGCTATTGTCCTGTTCACACTTGAATCTTCTATGTGCAATAACAAGTAGTGCAATAATATCAATCAGCATGCCGATCAGTACAGAACCTGGTGTGATGAAGTTAAAACGACCATAATTTAAAGATAAATCAGTTTTCAGACACAATATACTGAGTGCATGGAATGAAATCTTAATATTTTATGTGTTACACGTAACTTGGGTTATCCCTCTGTGGTTTTGGAAGTTGTTGTCGAACAATCAGCAAGTAAGCAGAAGGAGATTTGAACCTTGAACATGAAGCATCAGGGCTATGGCTCTGTAGCTTCGGGTCTCCAGGCAGGTTCATCTGTTGGAGTTTGGAGTAGTTACTGTGAGCAGCCTTCATTTGAATAGATTTAAATGTGAAACTGAGCCCAGTCGTGTGTTGTTGTAGCAGTAGGTTAGAAATTTGCATGATCAAGACAGAAGTGAACAGTTACCAAGAGCTCTGCAGTCAATGTCAGAGTGTTTAGAGTTGTTCCAGCCACTTTGGCTTCCTAAGTGAACTTATTTACCCATTTTTTTAAGCAACAACAGACGCCATTGGCTGATTGTTTACTTGAGCTGACGTAACCAAGAAAGGCAGCTCTAAAATGGGAATAAAAAGTGTAACGAGACACATAAATAAAACCAAACACACCAGTGCTTCAGTGGTGGCTCCAGAAATTTTTTTTCTGCAGGTGCTATGAAGGAGCTAGTCTTTTTATTGAGGGCGCTATGAAGGAAGTGGCCATGCGTACCTATTGTTCTCTAAAACACCTTCAACACTAGCAGATACACATGCGTGCACAAAACCTCAACAACACCTTAAACAATCATTAATGTACATCATAAACATATGAACAATCGCTGACTTTTCCATGAAATCAAAAACACATACAGCCACATAGAAAACCATCTATAGTGTTGCAAGGTTAGCTAACGTTAGTGTTAGCATTTCCAGCGGCAAAACCCTCGACTGCTGCGACAGTTGAGGGTTGACTCTCTTCATCCACATCCGTAGGTTTCTGTGGGTCTGAGATCACTTCCAAAGATTCATTCATTTCTGACTGAACCCGTGGAAATGTGGGCAACAAAAAACGATCCATTTTACCACTAGCTCTACCTTTCACTCGTTCGCAGGTGAAAAATGTGGTCAAAGGTTAATATCAATTTCCTGTTTTGGTTTAAGTTTTTACTATCTATATGATAATTAACTGATTATTTTTGTTTTGTATGTAAAATATTATCACATCCACACATTAAATTAAAATTTAATTGTAAAAAAAAAAAATCTAATATTTACTTGGGGGTGCTACGACTAATCCAGGAGTAGCTATAGCGACCCCCAGGCCCCCCACCCCAACCCGTTTTTACTTTCATTTTCAATATAGTTGCCGGCCGGAGCTCGGCAGTAACTCCCCACGTGATCATGACGTTTCAACAAGGCGCAATCACCGTTTATGAGATGGACAGTTACCGCAGTATTACAACCAAACTAGGTGGAACGAATGCCGCAAAATTTGCGCATCAACTTGCTACCACAGCGCGTTCATAAAACACACCAATGCAGTAATATTACACTAATTTGCCGGTGTGATGTTTTCCCCCTCGTCCCCCAGGAAAATGTTTCTATAGGGAGTACTGGCAATTTTTTTAACTTCAAGAACAAGAGCTTCTATCTTCTATTTCTCTCTCCTTTTAACTTCTCCGTGTCCCTAAATAAGATGATTATGCTGCAGCCGCCATCACTGACCCTGCTCCCTCCCCAAGACCGGATATCCCGACATCTCAGCACTCGGTCTGACTGAGCGCTTCCAGGAGAAACAATAATGAACTTATGAAAATAATAACGCGTTTGGAGGAGCGTCCTCCGATCCTCTCTCTCTCTCTCTCTCTCTCTCTCTCTCTCTCTCTCTCTCTCTCTCTCTCTCTCTCTCTCTCTCTCTCTCTCTCTCTCTCAGTCGCTGATCGAGCGAGCAGAGCGCGCCACGCGACACCCCGCTCAATTAACACAATTCACGGCCCAAATCTTACAGAACCGATAGGGCTGATTTGGTTCGGGTTCGGTCTCAGGTTATAGCTCCTGCGCTCAGCCCTGCAGTACCACATAAATGTGGACCAAAGTTTCCTACCCGGTAAATGTGGAGAACACCGCTCTGACAGATGTGGATGCTGCGCTGGTGCCACCGTTAAAATAACACAACTACATTCCACTATAATTGATTATGGTACTCTTCTATGATGCAGAATCGTTTATGCCCGCATCTCAATGCATTATTTGATTATTTTCCTCAGCTCTATCTATCCTACACCTCCCGGTCGGCCGTCGGGGGTGGGGGTGCGCACGGGGTTTGGGGGCCACAAAGAGGTGTCCCGCTGGCCGCCATTTGAGGACCACTGATCTAGCCCTCTACCTTTGGAGTATGTGTTGGGAATAACTCAGCCTCAGCCATGTCAAAGTTTAGCTCAGTGTCTGTAAAACTGACGGTGGTATACCCCGCTTTTGCTAAGGTCAGTCATGACCGTCATGAATTGGGTTAACTCATAACGTTTGTTGGTCGTAGTTGAACAAGTTTACTTCAAATTGATCGAGTGGATCAGAAGATATGTTGCTGCCCCATGACCTATGACCCTTTCCCTTTTGGTAGCTGGTAATAATGGTTTGAAACACAAACATAAAATAATAAAAATGACAAAATATCAAGTAAAACTAACCAGCTATGTGAAATTTTCACTAAAACTAACACAGGCTTCATCCATCTACATAGCAAAACCTCATGAAAATATGATAAAAATGTCAGATACAAAGGGAAAGAAAGCTTTGATGTGAGGGTTGTTCTTACTCCCTCTTCTTCCATCCCCTCCCTTGTGTGTCAAATACCAATCTAAACCAGTTGCTATGACAATCCAGTCCATGCAGCTTGTTTTCTTGATATGACAAAGTACTCTACACCCCACCTGCTGCCGTGATTTGACTGTTATTCCCGTTTCAAGCCAGGTGGCTCCTTCCCTTAGAGAGCCTTTCAAATGGAGACATTCAGCCAAAAGACTTTAAAGTCTCGCTGTTGATAAGTTCAGTAAATGAACAGACACCATTTGTGTTTCATCCAGCACTTTGATGGAAGACCCTAAATGCCTCATGTTGCTCATTAATTTGTGGTGTTAATGCTACTGTAAAAAAATAAATAAATCCAGTTCTGCTCGTTTTTCATTATAACAATGCATGAGGCCCCTTTCCTTCATTTCTCATGCTGGGATTTGATCCAGATAGAAAAAAAACTGTCTCATTAATGTATTAAGCAACTTCAAATTTCTTTATTTTAACTTTTACTTCAGATTGTAGGCCAGAGTCCCCCCTCAGTAATTAATTTTTCTCATTCTCTTTTCCTTCTTTTTCATCCACACTGTCACCAAGAACAAAAATGAAATGAAATGAATGTTTTCATTAAATCTTCACAGTCTGAATTATCCACACTTGCTGGGAAGGACGTCTCAAGGCAAGGAAAGCTTTGATGGGGAAGTCTTTTCCCGTGGGATACGTGTTACTCATATTCCTTATCAATATGAGCAATACTTCCATCTGTGATGTTGTAGTTTTATAATAAAGTTATGTAACCTAGAGCGTGAATTCACTCTGACATTAAATTAGCTGTGAACATGTTTTACTGTCAAAAAACAACAAAGTTTTAAATCCACAATAAGGAGTTTGTGTTTTCTTTGGAGTTACTTGGACCAATCATAGCAACTAACAACTTATATGTTCATGTCAGTGCAAACCAGTCAACAAGGCAGTCCGCCATACGCCGTCAAAGACAAAGAAGAATGAAACTTTAAAAAAAATAAAGGAGTACCTCTAACTTCTGATGTCTAAATAATCCAGGTCTAAATTGTCCAACATTGACGCCAAAGTCATTTTGGACGAGCACCGTTCCTGAGCCGATGCATCTTTGTTGATTAGCTCTGTAATGGTGCCAATTCTGCACGTTTCTCTACAAACATAGAGCGCTGTGATGAGTTGGGCTGACACTTAGCTGAGCCAATGGAAGACCTGCTGAGGTCACAGTGGAGCATGGCTACACCAACCCGCAGAGCAAAATCTTTAGCTACGGTTTGTCTAGGTTTCTGGGCTACATTATGTGAACTCCCTTTCCTGACTTTACATTTTCATATTCTCCTGGAAGGTTTGTACACTTCTGGGCTCATTTTTGTCCATTTTCAAGTGAAATATTCCCACCTGACCTCCTATTGCCTTGTATTATTTTTGGTTTCCTGTGGTTTGGGATTCTTTCTCTGATTAGAACTGGGTTAGATTATGATCTGGTCTTTCTAAGCTCCTGTTTCATAGTAAGCAATTCAATAGTTCTGAAGTGACTATTGAGTGACATAAAGATTGTGTTTTGTCCATATTGTTATATTTAATTCATATATTCAAATCTATACTGATCTGAGGCTCAATTCTATTTCTTCGAACTACAACAAAGTGTTAATTGCCAAAGTATAATCAATCAATCCGAGACTGAATTAGGCTTTTGTCCAGCTCTAAAGTGATGTCTGCAGAAGGAAATGCATGCACGCAGCAAACAAGATGGATGTTTTGGTCATTTTGACAGTATTTAAAAGGTTTACACAAGATTCCAAAGGAAGGCACAAACACATGCAACCTGGCCATGCCTAGGGGTGGTGTGCTTCACAATTTATTTCTAGATGCTCCGACCATTATGCAAAACACTTGCATTGAGTGACACCCCCTCCGCAATAGTGATAAATAGATAAACCTTTCTCTGTTCTGCAGAGTTTGCAGAAGCTATTTCCTGTTGCACAACATATAGATAACTCAAATTACAATAGAGTGAGGCACAGATAATATAATAAAACATTAGATTGCAACTGATATCAGTACAACAACAATTTAACAAATGAATTAGAGTTAATCTTCTAGGACAAGTGCATAGACAAGCACCAAGTGCAATCAATATGGTGGATGCAAAAACATGAATCAGATAAATTAGAAGATGTGGAAATTATTCAGAGGAAAACACACGGTTTGGACACCCACAATGATGCAGTCAACAGAATGTTAAATCGATCAACTTCCTGGTCTACATCAGGTTTTATTAGCACTACTGTGCTTCACAACAGACATTTGAACTTTTACCAAACTAGAGGATTAAAATAATCAGAGAAGCAGGTGATCTTTCTCGGAGTTTTCATGAATTGCTGTTCTGCTTAGGCCAAAATCATCGTCACATAAAATGTTGGTCATGTTAGTCCAGTCTCTAATTTCCCTCTGGGATTAATAAAGTATTATTGAGTTTGAATTTGAATTGAATTGAAGACTATCTACTTATAAGGCTTGTTTATGCAAAGAGCAGCACTTTCCACCACATCTTATCCTCCCTCATCAATTTAAGTCTGAGCAGTTTGTCCTGATTCTCTACCAAACCTGCACTTGGATAATAAACAATCTAAAATTAATTTGTGTTTAGACACCATTTTCTAATGGCTTCAGGACCTCGCCTATACTTTGGGTCAATTATCTGATGACAGTCTAACAGGGACTCGCATCCTAAACCTTTTTCTTTCAGTGTCCACTTATGATGCTGATCTATAAACCATCAAATTACCGCTAATGACTGTCCTCATTGCTTCCTTCACAATTGCTGGGTTTACTACTTGATTATTATTATCCTCAATATATTTGTGCATATCTTCTTTTATCAGGTCACAGTTGTCTTTCATAGTTCAGTATTCGTACATTTAGTTTCAAATGTTTCTTTCTTTCTTTCTTTCTTTCTTTCTTTCTTTCTTTCTTTCTTTCTTTCTTTCTTTCTTTCTTTCTTTCTTTCTTTCTTTCTTTCTTTCTTTCTTTCTTTCCTTCTTTCTTTCTTTCTTTCTTTTTATACATCAGGTATGTAAAAAGAGGAAATAAAATGGAAACAGCACAATAAAAAATCTGGGTGTTGTGATTGATGAACACCTGACCTTTAAAGATCACCTTGCCTCTGTTGCTCGTTCATGCCACTTTGAGCTGTATAACATACGAAAGATCAGACCATACCTAACACAACATGCCACCCAGCTCCTGGTGCAACCAGCTGTCATCTCTCGCCTCGATTATTGCAATGCCCTTCTAACTGGTCTTCCAGGCTGTGCTGTGAGACCTCTTCAAATGGTCCAGAACACAGCGGCGCGTCTGGTCTTCAATCAGCCTAAAAGAGCACACGTCACCCCTCTGTTCATTGAGCTCCACTGGCTACCGCTAGCAGCACGCATCAAATTCAAATTGCTAACGCTAGCATACAAAGTCCGAGATGGTACTGCTCCCATCTACCTGAATCCTCTTGCAAAGGCTTACGTGTCGGCCCGGCCGCTCCGGTCATCACACGATCGTCGGCTAGCAGTGCCTACACCACGCTCAGGACAATCCAGACTTTTCTCCTGCATTGTTCCACAAATGTGGAATGACCTTCCAAGCACTACCAGAACAGCGGCTTCCTTTTCGACTTTCATGAAACCTCTGAAGACCCTGCTCTTCAGAGAGCATCTTCTTAACTAGCACCCTCCCTGCAACCGTCCCCCCCTCTACCGTCCACTCCTTTGTTCCCTCCTCTCCATGATTGATGTCAAGTTGTTGTTATTGTTGTTGTTAGCCTCAAGGGCAACATGCCGATTATCACTTGTAAGTCACTTTGGACAAAAGTGTCTGCTAAATACATAAACATAAAAAACACTGCTGGTGTCTGAAAGTTAATGAATAGCATGTAGGTTGTTGTATATAAATAGATTTAGGATGGTGATCGCTTTGGAGAAGAAAGTGTTATTCAGTCTTTTTGTTTCTGATCTTTTGGACCTGTAGCACCTGCCAGAGGGCAGCAGGTTGAACTGGTAGAGGGTGAGGGGAGTGTTGTCCCTGATGATGTTTTGTTCAGGATGCTGGATGAGTTTGCTTCTTCCACTGTCAGCACAGTGTTGCATAACTACAGCACTCCCCTGGTGGTGACACAGGTCAAAGTAATCTTTTCATAGTGGAACTAGAAGTCCTTTTTAAACTGCCAGGGTCTTTCCCTCGAGATGGCCTCATAATTTTTCTCTTGGTATACAAGCTATGGGTTTTGTTTGAGCAAACTGTTAAATGGAAAAAATGTCAAAGTTTTCATCATTTTTGCTTTACAAACAACACATCTAATCAGACAAGAAGGAATGGAGTTGCTCAGAAGCTTATAAGATAAAGTTAAGTTTTCTTTAGTTCTTCCTTGTATACAGTGTGATGAGGGTTTGTTTTTACCTTTGCCTGTCATGAGCTAACTGGCGGACCCGTAAAAACACCCAAAACAGAATGACAAGTTTAAGAATGTTTATTAAAAGAGGAGAGGCAAAGGCTAGGTCAGGAGACAGGAGGTCTGAGGTGGGAATAGTCCAAAAGGGAAATCCAAAAGGCGAAGTCGGGGACGGAGCAGGATCGGAGCCAGAGGATCAGAGATGCAGCGGAGCAGACAGGGTAATCCAAGAGGCGAGGTCGGGGACAGAGTAGGGTTCGGGATGTTTGAAGATAAGGTGAGTAAAAAGCTGGAGATTTTACTAGCAGGGCATTCAATAATCTGGCGATGGTTGAAGAGATGGCTGGGGTTTAAATAGTAGAGGAAACAGGTGTGGAGGATGAGTTGATGACAGGAACAGGTGGAATGAATGGAGCTGATGAGGTGCGGGCTGAGATTGCTGAGATTGCTGTGGCAACAGGTCACGACAGGAAGACGATCATGACATTGCCGACATGTTTCGACGTCACTGCCAACACCGAGCCAAAACCAGCAATAACCCTTCCATACATCAAAGGCATAACAAAAAAGATTATAACAGCAATGAAAAAACACAACATAAACACACCAACAAAACCATATATGACAGTTAGGAAGGGTCATTACTGGTTTTGGCTCGGTGTTTGATAGTTTTTTTTTTTTGGTTTTTGTTTTGGTTTGTCTTTTCTTTTTGTTGTTACTTGTAAAGAAAAGACTAGCACACCCAAAACACAAGATATCATCAGCGCTAAAATGTGGAGTCGTATACGAAATCTTATGCAAACTCTGTAACAAAACATAAACCGGACGCCAATTCAACATACAAACAATAGAACATAGAAGGGAGTGCGAGAAGGAAACAAGTCGAAGACTCACAAGAGCAGCAGAATAGGAAGCACAATAAAGAAAAATCTGCCATAACAGACAAGAGAAAATCATATAATGGACTGGGATAACACACGGATCATAAACAGAGAACAACAAAAGTTTAAAGGGAATTTACGGACTTTTGAAATTTTATGCTCGTGATTGCCCTCTCAGGCCAAAAGCGTGACGGCAGCTTCAATAGTAGGCTCGTGCATGAGGCGTGTATGCTGTATGTGCACACTCCTTAACGAAAATAACAGCTGAGAAAGTCCTGTGTGTGTGTGTGGCCCGGAGGACAGAGGATAGGAGAACGTGCAGCTAATTAATTAAATAATTTGGTTCTGTACCTTTCTCTTCAGCACAGCCGACAAAGGTTTATGATGGGTCAGTCCTCCTGCATGCTCAGATCATTCCCTTCCCTTGCTTGAAAAATTGTTCCAAAATGAAAGTTGAACCCACATCTTTTTTATCTGTGAATTCAATGCCTTTCGGCGAGTCTAAAATAAAACTTTGGGCGTCTTAATACTGTAAAAAATATACCATTAATGTGAAAAAGAAACTCTAAATAAATGGTGTTCTCACCCAGAATCGAACCCAGGTCTTCTACATGGGAGTCAGACATCTTGCAAGATCATCATCAGTATCTGTAACTTTTATATCCTTGATGACAGCTGAAACAACGTCAAACCAAAGAACGGTTCAAAGCAAAAATGGCTATTTTGTTGCCAATTTGCAGGAAATATCTAGAAGAATGTTCTACAGAAAGTAGCTAAGGGTCCTCAGAAATGTAGCTTGGTTCATCACTAGGCGTTAGGAACAGCGACAAAGTCGCTGAGTTGGCACTGCCTCTCTCTCTGCTGCTAAAGCTATGGATAGCAAATGCTACGGGCTATGCCTGAGCGTGAACGTGCATGAAGCAGCCTGCTCGACCCGAGCATCTCTCTTTTTCTGTGATTTTACAGAAAAACAGGCAATCACAGTAAAAATGCCAGGGCTCATTCTATTATTTCTATACATGTTTTGGCTGTCAAACTTCCATAATGTCCCTTTAAAAGATGGATCAAAAAAGCAGTTGAAATAATTAGGCGTGGATCCAGGACCATGGACAGGGACAGGGACGGAGGAATCTACACGCTGGACCATCCATGGGACACTGTGATCAGCGGAGAGGGCGGGCGCAGATAAAAGGAAGTGACACCACCAGCATCCGGCGGTTACATGTCGGCAAATGTAAAAACAAACCCTCATCACACTGTGTACAACGAAGAACTAAAGAGGACAAAATTAAAAAACAAACACGGTACGAACGTAACAAAGAAGATAAAGTTAAGGTTTGAGTTTCAAATATCTTAACTGTGTCATGTGCATGAACACCCTGCATTCATTCATTAACCTTTTTAATGTGGTCATTTCTACTTTCTCCTCTCCTGTGAATATTTTCCTCTCCTAACTAAAAAGCTTTTCCACATTCAGTGAAAAGTCTGAGTAAATCTGACTCAGCCCAGGGAATCAGGCCACTGGATGGCTTTCACTCACATCCCATTTGTTATTAAGGCAATTACAGGCTTTTGAACCATCTCTAGTGCTTCCTGCACACAAATGAATGACAAACTGCTCAAGTGAACAGAGACGGATTGGTAAGTGGAATGGTTACTGACCTCAGACAGCTACAAAGAGCTTTTTCTGGGATAGCTGCTAATGTTAATGATTTATTAGCTTGTTGAGCAGAGATGCACCTTAATGTTTTATTAAATTTGCTCATTCTTTGCATTCATATTAAGCAATTTACAGTTATTACATTAGTTAAAATCAAATTTTGAAGGGTCATAGTTTCCTCCAGCTAATGAGCGCTAGATTTTTATGCCACCCTTCTGCGTTTGATTTAGTGAAAACTCGTTTTTATCCTGCATTAAGTATCTTCCTTTTTCAGTTTCTTCATTCCAAATTTACCCAAAAGCTTTATGAAATCACAACGTTTATCATTTTCAAATATAATGTCAGAAAATGAATGAATTCCAGGTTAAAAAGTGTCGCTTTGAATCCAAAAATTTGACACACAAGTTGAATGCATCATATCTTCCAACGTGGCGAGTTTCCTGCCAGACTCACACCGTTGTCCACCCCTCCAGTTTCTTTTGACTCCCCTCTTCTTCGGCTTGCTGTTCCATTTCCGCTTGAGCACCTAAGTGTGTCACAAATGTGGGTCGCTTGCCATCTCTCCACACTCAAGTCAATTCAATTTGGTGAAATGGTATGAAGGTATCAAATTTAAACAGCTTGGAGGTGCTCGGGGGCCAAGACAAGGAGCACAGCAGACTGCCTTACTTAAAATATCAGCTCGTCCCCGAGAGCCTTCCTCGAGAGAAAGAGGCAACATGACAGGAGGAAGAGGAGCAACACCTGGCTCATTATAGGAGAGGAGAAGGATTTGGAGAATTATATTTTTACCGTGCAGCGGCAAGATGAGATGAAGCCAGAACGGCACCAAAACCTTCTCTTTATAGCCCCAATGTGCTCTATTGTTTCATCTGTGGTTTTACTGTGGGCTTACTGACAAACACACAGAATGACCTGTGGTTTCCTTGACAGGGAGGAGGATAAAATTCACCTAGCTTTTAAAGGGACATTATGGAAGTTTGACAGCCAAAACATGTATAGAAATAATAAATGTCTTCATACATTCTCCTGCAATGCCCTGGTCCTGTAGAATGAGCTCTGGCATTTTTACTGTGATTGCCTGTTTTTATGTAAAATCACAGAAAAAGAGAGATGCTCGGGTCGAGCAGGCTGCTTCATGCGCGTTCACGCTCAGTCATAGTCCGTAGCATTTGGGGCGACGGTGGCACAGGAGTTAAGTGCTCGCCCCGTAATCGGAAGGTTGCTGGTTCGAGTCCTGCTCAGTCTGTCGCTGTCGTTGTGTCCTTGGGCAAGACACTTAACCCACGTTGCCTGCTGGTGGTGGTCGGAGGGACTGGTGGCGCCAGTGCTCGGCAGCCTCGCCTCTGTCAGTGCGCCCCAGGGCAGCTGTGGCTACGTCGTAGCTCATCCCCACCAGTGTGTGAATGTCTGTGTGAATGGGTGAATGACTGATTGTGTTGTAAAGCGCCTTGGGGGGTTCTAGGACTCTAGAAGGCGCTATATCAAATACAGGCCATTTACCATTCACCATTTGCTATCTGTAGCTTTAGCAGCAGAGAGAGAGGCAGTGCCACTTTGTCGATGTTCCTAACGCCTAGTGACAAAGCTAGCTACATTTCTGAGGACACTTAGCTACTTTCTGTAGAACTTTCTTCTAGATATTTCCTGCAAATTAGCAACGAAATAGCCATTTTCACTTCGAACTGTTCTTTGGTTTGACGTTGTTTCAGTTGTCATCAAGGATATAAATGTTACAGATACTATGAATGTTACTAGAGTGTAGCTCACCTTGTAAGATGTCTGACTCTCATGCAGAAGACCTGGGTTTGATTCTGGATGTGAACATAATTTATTTAGAGTTTCTTTTTTACATTAATGGTATATTTTTTTACAGTAAGATGCCCAAATTTTTATTTGAGACTCGCCGAACGGCATTGAATTCACAGATAAAAAAGATGTGGGTTCAACTTTCATTTTGGAACAATTTTTCAAGCAAGGGAAGGGAATGATCTGAGCATGCAGGAGGACTGACCCATCATAAACCTTCATCGGCTGTGCTGAAGAGAAAGGTACAGAACCAAATTATTTAATTAATTAGCTGCGCATTCTCCTGTCCACTGTCCTCCGAGCCACACACACGGGACTGTCTCAGCTGTTATTTTCGTTAAGGAGTGTGCACGTACAGCATGCGCGCCTCGTGCACGAGCCTACTATTGAAGCTGCCGTCACGCTTTTGGCCTGAGGGGGCAATCACGAGCATAAAATTTCAAAAGTCCGTAAAGTCCCTTTAAGTATTAGAGTGTAGTCAGACCAACGCAACCACATAAGGGATGGGAAGAAACCAAATGACTCAATTCAAATTCAGTAGACATCGTAGTCCTGGTTTGAACCTCAAGTCAGTAAAAAAATTTGTTGAGGAATTTGATAAATCGAACCATTCAAATCATTGTTTTAGCCCTAATAAAAATAAAGCTGGTTGGAAGCTTCAGCCACGCGTTTTAATCATTCGCCTCCACATTGGTCTCTCTCTAATTCCCCTTTTGTGTTTTCTAATATTTATTATTCCTGGTGGTCATTTAAAAATCAGTTGACTCCAGAAATTAACCAGTTGTAGATGAACGTTCAATGAAGACACCGTGATGTTTTAAAATGAAAACCCCTAACCTCTAGCAAAAACATCGTCTTCTGCTTTTAGGTGGTGGTCGATAACAATGATGCTTTAACTAGGTTTGCCTACAGAGATTAGTTCCTAACAGGTACATTCATTATAACCAAACACACCAGATGGTAAAAACGCAAATGTCTGTGGAACGACTTTCAAATGGGACTTGGCAGGTGACTGGATGAACCATCTGTTTATTGCTACAACAGTGCCAGTTGGTAAACTCAAATTCTCGCCAAAGCCACTTGGGAGATTTAGGGAAAGCATCTTTTCAACCATGAAACATTTTCTGTGGCATTCTCTATTTTTCCTCTTAAATATTTGTCTTCGTCTTTACTTGAAGTATTACCTCCAGATTCTGCAAAGATGGCTTTGCAGCAACATCGGTAGGAGGCTGTCAGACGTGAAACCCATAAAGACAGAACGCTGACTGGCCTGACACAAACCCGGTAAATTGGATTCTCGTGATTTTCCAAACCTTGTGAGAATCCATCTCCCTCAGACGGTTTAAGCGTCACACCTCAGGGTACTGAAATTTTCATTTGAAACACTATAGAGATTGGATAATAAATGGATCACTGTAAAATAATAGCTTTGTGCAAATGCAAGTGCCTTCCAGATAGGACTCCTGGTATTTATGGAAATGTCTTCAACATATAAAGTGAAAGCTAATGGCAATTCGCAAAAGAATCAAAATAAAACAGAAGATGTCGGCTTTAAACATTATTATCACAGTTTTACTATTGTTGGAATAAATGCAGCAAAATTTTCTAGTTGTGCACTAAAAGCCAAGGAGCCAACCTCTACTGTCTTTTCTTTGTCCTCCTACAATTCCAGAATGTACTTATCAAAGTGCATATTAATGCACTTTGCAACAAAATAAAAGTCAAATACAAGACGAAGGAAGGGATCTGAAATTATTGAAGACAGAAAGGAAGAAACTGAGGTTTAGGTGCTGAAATAAAAGGACCGCCTTTCTCCTAGCTGTCTGTTATAGTCCTGACTTCAGAGGGCTTGTGGTTTGCTCTTAAGGCACGTCCAAAAGAGGTGATGTGAATTATGAGAGCCCGTGCTGCACTGTATGTGCCACTGGCTGTGATTCTCAAAGGACTTATGTGGAACAAAGGCACACACAGACCCACTGATCACTTTCAGTCCTCATAGGCTTGAAAAGAAAACTGTTTGGATTTATAATATATTTAAAGCTTATGGTTGGATGCTAAGAATTTTATTTGGGTGAAAGCTGCATCCTGCAAGCAGAAGAAGAAAAAATAATCAGAATCAGAATCAGAATAGGTTTATTGCCATTGTCAGTGAACAAACAATTCACAAACTAGGAACTTGCTTCGGTACTAATGTGCTACATATAACATGAATAATAAGATTAAAAATAGAATAAAATAGAATAAAATATAATAAAAAAACTAGAACAAAACTTTCAGCTATAAAAAATGGCAGGTAATGGTAACATGGCCGATAACGTTGTGTCAAGTACAGCAGACGAACATGGTTGTGTATTTATAAGCTGTTCACAAGTCTAACGGCAGATGGAAAGAAGCTGTTCTTATGGCGGGAGGTTCTGGTCCGGATGGACCGTAACCTCCTGCCTGAGGGAAGCAGCTCAAAAAGTCTGTGACCCGGGTGCGAATGGTCAGCTGCTATCCGACCTGCACGCCCCCGAGTTCTGGAGACGTACAGGTCCTGGAGAGATGGAAGGCTGCAGCCAATCACCTTCTCAGCAGAGCGCACAATGCGCTACAGTCTATGTTTGTCCCTCACTGTGGCTCCAGCGTACCACACAGCGATGGAGGAGGTGAGGATGGACTCAATGATGGCCGTGTAAAACTGCACCATCATCTGGGTCGGCGGCAAATAAGCAGGGAAAGCAAAGGCAAGGATTTAAAAAATGGCAAAGCTAAGACATTAACGTGTAAAAAGAAATCTTAATTAAGTTAGATTATTTAGTCCACATGAGCACACACCTTGTTTGCATCTTATCTGTTTTTTAATTACCTGAATGGGTCTCTGGGGATTTTGTGCAGGTATCTGCATGTTGTGCATTCCTGCCTATCACCTGCTTTATGTCTCTGATGTTTGTGTCTTTGTACCAATGCCAAACACATAGAAATGAAATGATGCGTTGCTGGAGGACGGATAGATGGTGGAGGAAAGAAATGCCTGTGCTGTGCTGTGTGAGCATGTGTCACTCATAGACATGGGAGCTGCTGCTGAGATGCAGACACGAGGGAAGAGTCTATGATGTGGAGGAGGATGTCCAGGGTGAGGATAAGTGAGAGAAATAAATAAAAAACAAAGGTGCATGTTTGAGACAGCAGGAGCAGAGAGGGACAAGAGAGGAAACAGGAAGAGGAGGATGGTGGCGGGGAAGTAAAAATCCAACTAGAAGCGTGACAAAGACAGAGAGTGATGGACGGATGAGTGAAGCGGCTTTGCTTTCTTTGTCACCCCACTCTCTTCTGCTATCTATCAGAGGGGATTCGACTCCCTTCAGTATATCCCTCAATACACTCCATCCGTCACTGGGTATACAAGCGTGTGATTGGTCAAGCATGCTGTAAGGGAACGTGTGACCAGAGTGAGCTTTCAGGTTTTGTAGTGACTGAATACCGAGGACACTGCAGATTAATGAAGCAGGTGTGTGTGTGTGTGTGTGTGTGCGTGTGTGTGTGTGTGTGTGTGTGTGTGTGTGTGTGTGTGTGTGTGTGTGTGTGTGTGTGTGTGTGTGTGTGTGTGTGTGTGTGTGTGTGTGTGTGTGTGTGTGTGTGTGTGTGAAGTTCTGCCCACAGACTTTGTGACAGAGTGTATTTTTTTACCTGCTTACATGCAAAACAAAGATTTTGGCAACCGTTATCTCCACAGCGGCTGTTTCGTGGAGTGTGTCGCCTGCTGATAGCCATTATCAACCACAGCCATACTTCTGCGTTTCTCCGCATCAGCGTTATTCCTCACATTCCTCACTTTCTCCTTCCTTACTGGCTTTGCTCATTGTGGTCCAATTCCCCCATACCTCTAATCTCTTTGTCCTTTCTTTATCCCGCCAACCGTGGACACAGCTTAGGCTGATTACCAAGGACAGCTTATCCTACCTGTTCATGACTTTATTCCAGTTGTGCTGAGGGATGGGGTTAGGGAAGACGATGTGATGCAGTTGATGCACAAGAAGATAAACTGGTCTAAGGAAAATCATTGTGAATTCTCATTCAAATGATCAGACATTTGGATACGGATGATGAAGAAGTTAAAGCAGAACCAAAGTCTAGTATGTGTAGTGTGTATAATTTGGCGTCTTTATGATGAAAAACAAGGAAACTTTGTGCTTTTTGGGTTTATTCTTAGCTTTAAAATCACAGCAGCTCAGCGCTACGACAATCGGATAAAACCCCTAAACCCACACCAAACCTCCTCTCACTCATTCCCTCCTTTCTGCCATGCCAGCCCCCCCAAGACAACCAACTGACAGACAGATCTGCCAGCTGACAGGGGAGAGGCTGTGTTCAGAGACAACAGGTCCATCACCTAAATGTTTCCCAACAAGAACCAGGTTCCAAACAGAACATGTAAAACAACTCCTAAAATTTAATTTGTAAACAGAACACAAAATTCTGTTCCTTACGCTAGCTACCTCGGCTCTGGCTTTGCTTCCTGTTCAGCTGCTCCAATTTCCATAACGTAGGATTCATGCACATAGATGGGTCGGCACAGAGGGGGAGCGATAGTCGGAGGGCAGTTTGATGGAATCGTGATCCAAACAGTAAGAACAGGGCAGTCACTATAGTGGTTAGAGGGACCAGTGGGACCTGTGTCCATGCGCCCTAGGGCAGCTGTGGCTACATCGTAGCTCATCACCACCAGTGTGTGAATGTGTGGATGACTGATTGTGTTGTGAAGCGCCTTGGGAGTTTACTATAGAGTTTTTTTTCTTTGAGCAATTAGGCAATGCTCCAGAAGATCATGATCCACTCCACCTTTAAAGATTTGATTTGATCTTGTTACCATGTTGGTGGCTGTCAACGCCAGTCTTCATAAAAAGTGTCACTAGATGTTGGTGTGTGTCTTCACCAGCTGTTTTACACTATGGGGGCTGACCAACCCAGCCAACCTCTCGGTCCTGCCGGGCTGGCCACAACCATTCCTGCTGGATGGTTTCCAGAGAAAATAGCTGGCATGAATAGCTGGTAAGCTCATAAAATCAGAAAGTAAGAGACTCAGAAGAAAGATGAAAGAAGTCATCAACATCATAAAAAAGCCCAATGGACAATCAGCCAGGACAAGGGGATCTACCACACTCTAAGAAATGGAATGTTGAATTAACTTAATTAAGTTATTTCAACTGGTTATTTCAACTTGTAGTACTTTGAAGACCTCCTCAATCCCACTGGCACATCTTCCAGCAAGGAAGCGGTGTCTGTCGACTTTAGGTTGGCCTCTCCCATGTCTATGCCGCGCTTACCAAGGTGATCAAAAACTCTTTGGTGGCAGGTTCCCGGGAGGATGAGATTTGTGTGGCGTTTCTTAAGGCTCTGGATGTTGCGGCTGATGCAGATCTACAATATTGCATGGACATCTGGGGGAGTTCTGAAGGATTGGCAGACCGGAATAATTGTCCCTCTTTTTAAAAATGGAGACCACAGGGTGTGTTCCAACTAAAGCGTGATCACACCCCTGAGCCTCCCTGGTAACATCCTTTCAGGGGTTCCAGAGAAGAGGGTCTAACGGATAGCTGAACCTTGGATTCAGGAGGAGCAATGTGGTTTTTGTCTTGGCCATAGAACAGTAGACCAGCTCTATACCATTTTTATGGTCCTGGCGTGTGTGGGAGTTTGCCCAATCTACTAACGTGTTTTGCGGACTTTTCTAATTACTGCAGAAGGGATGGAGAGGAGAATGCATTTGGCTGTGTCTCTTGGGGGGCCTTGTGGGGGGGTATTCCTGAAGTGTGGGGTACCAGGCCTTCTGATACAGACTATTAGGTTACTGTATGACCGGTGTCAGAGCTTGGTCCGCATTGCCGGCAGTAAGTCTGGCTCGTTCCCGGTGAGAGTTGGACTCCGCCAAAGCTGCCCTTTGTCACCGATTCTGTTCATAACTTTTATGGACAGGATTTCTAGGTGTAAACAAGGTGTGGAGGTGTTCCGTTTTAGTCACCTGAGAATCAGGTCTCTGCTTTTTGCAGGTGATGTGGTCCTGTTGGCTTCATCCGACCATGATCTCTAGCCTTTACTGGAGCAGTTTGTAGCCGAGTGTGAAGCAGCTGGGATGAGAATATAGCTCCTCTAAATCTTTGACCATGGCCTTGAGTCAGAAAAGGGTAGAATGCTTTCTCCAGGTCAGAAACGAGGTCTTGCCTCAAGTAGAGTACTTAAAGTATCTCACGATCTTGTTCCTTGATGAGTAAAAGATAGGTCGATAGGCAGGTTGGTGCTGCGTCTACAGTGATGCAGGTGTTGCACCGGTCTGTCGTGGTGAAGAAAGAGCTGATCCAGGAAGATCTATGCTTCAACTCTCAGCTATGGCCACTAGCTTTGGGTAGTGATCAAAAGAATGAGATCATGGGTACAAGTGTCCAAAATGAATTTTCTCTGCAGGGTGTCTGGTCTCTCCCTTAGAGATAGGGTAGAGGCTCCTCCACATTGAGGTGCCAGTTGAGGTGGCTGGGGCATCTGGTTAGGAGGCCTCCTGGCCTTCCAGGCATGTCCAACTGGGACACAGTCTAAAGGAAGACCCAGGGCGTGCTGGAGGGACTATGTTTCTCAGGAGCTGGCCTAAGTGGCTGGATGGATGGATAGCTTGATAGTGCCAGGTTAGTCTGGATAGCATTTACCTCACTAAATGAAACTGTCATTTGAAAGCTGCTTTGTGTATTTACTCAGGTTATGTTTGTCTGAGGTGGAAATTTGTTTGCTGATCTGAAATCTTTAAATGTGTCACTGTGTGCATACTAGGGGTTTATTTTTGTACCTGAGACAGCATGCAATTTGTTCTACTGACATAAGTAAGGCAGCTTGTCCAGTTTTGACTGACCTACGTCTACTTAAGCATCTATGAATTAACAGAACAATTTGCTTATGCTCTGCTTTTTCCTTCTTCTTGCACTAATTAAACATATACATGTTTATATAGATGCACAGCTTTGTCTGTAAAAGGATCCATCACTAATAGCAGGTGTGACAACCCTATTTGTTGTTTCCCTCCCGACACTGGAACACACACCTCACCTTTAATTTGTTCTGTATGTATGCACCTGTCCCTCCTTCCTGCCCTCTCTTGTCTTTTTTTCTGCTCAGCAGATGTTTTAAACCCTGCGGAGAACATTTCACACCTGGAGGCTGTCAGGCCTGCTGCTGGTAAACCTGTGGTTGTCATTTCTCACTTCCTTCTGTCTGTCTCTATTTGTTACCTTTTATTCCATAATTCCTTGACAGTCTCCACCAGTTTTCTATCTCCCATCAGCTTATGAATGCACGACATTCTCATACCAATAAAACTGGAGTAGACACGTTGCTTTAAAGGGCAGCCGAGCTCGTCGTCACACAACTACTGAGCTTGTTCGGTCCTATTAGACACAGAAAATGTGGTGGTATCCATAGCATCATGTAGGACATTATTTTCCCTCAAGTTAACTGTTTACCTTTCATTTCATTCGCATCTAAAGTCAGTGTTACGCAAACAACAAATCACAAAATATGACTTCATGTCCAAACATGGAACACAAAAAGATCTAAAATCTGACCAGAGACACATTATCCAGCTTGTGATGTTTTGTGCTAAAAGGATTCGTTCTGCTAATGCTGCGTAGCACCGCGGCAGAGACAAACAGGCACAGAAAACAGGGCTGGGGGCCAGCACAGGTTAAGCATGTTCATTAATTTCTGTTGTTTCTCCCCCCGCTGGCCCGGCTAGCTTCCTGGACGTGCTGTGGATGCTAATAGGCTTTGGATCAGTGCTGTGAAACTCACAGAAAGGCCCCGAGAGCCGAAGGGAAATCTGAGAGGACAAGCCGGAGCTACAAAGAGAGTGGTGAATAAAAACAGGATAGAGATGAAAAGAACATATGGGAAATCGAGAAAATGTAGTGAGACTGATAGTTTGAAAGACAGAGCTTTAATTAACTAATTGTACATCTTCACTCATATTTTGAAGTTACCATTATTACATTTTCCCTGACATCACATGCTGATCACACCGGTGCACTAAGTGCCCACATCCTGTAAACTGAAGTCTGTGGATGACACGGAAATGGCTGCACACTGATTGTGTTAGCGGTCACTCACCGTGAGCAGCTCACCACCCGCAGAGGGAGTTTACTTTACCGTTTATGTCATCTTTATAGGTTAACGGATGGCATTTAACCAGCTTAGAGCCGTGCTAAGTGTGTGGGGCTAGAGGGCACAACAAAGCCCTCCATCAGTGAGCTGCTTCCTGAAGCTCCACCGTTCCACCAGAACCCCATGTGGAGCTCCGACTCTCCAAAGAGTCTTCAAAGGCAGGCCCGATGCTGGCGTTAACCTTTGACTCCGAGGCTCTCTCTCTCTCTCTCTCGCTGCAAACAGAGACAGCCTAACTGATGTTAAACACGTGGCAGTGAAGGAATAACCCACAAGTCATAAAGGTTACTTTTGAAAAACAGTAGGTCACCCTGAGTTTCACAGGAATGCTGAATGTGAAAATAGTATTCTGCCCCTATTCCCTGCATTTTCAGCTTAAGGAGAAGAGGGAAATTCTTGTGTCAGAAAAAGCTACACAGATCGACGTTACACTGCTTAAGAGCATTCATGGCGGCCGGGCAAGCAGACCCGTCGCCATGGGCGGGCCATAGGCGCTGTAGCCAGTGGGATGTGAAAGCTTGGGCAGTCTTGTTTATCTTCATGATTTTCCTGTGTAAATCGTTGGTTGTTACCATAAAAATTTTCAGTTAAATGTATCGTGTAAACACATTCTCACACCCGAAGTGGCTAAAACTGACGAAGGGTGACCAAGTCTTTGTTTAAGACGCATTAGGAGCCCCCTTGTGCCAGAGAATCACTCTCTGACGTCAGCGGTAAAACGGACATTTCACCAACATTTAACCTCTAACCTGTAGCGATTTAACCATGCCCCCACCCCCATCCTGACCTTAACCCGCTTGCGCGTGCAAAACTTTGTTTCTAGTTGTATCGTTCCACTCAAACACGGTTAACGGGAAATTTAGAATGAGAAACTGGGTTAACTTTTGCTCAAAGACATCAGTTCAGTCCCTCAACTTGCTCTTTACCTCCTCTCTCCCTCCTCACCTGTGGGTTGGAACCCGCACCTTCGCTCACCGGTGTTACGTCATCAGAATTCTGCTCGGTTCGGTAGCCGGACTCGGTTCCGTGTTTGAAACGTGTTTCCCTACCGCTCCGCACGGAAGCGGCAAAATTACGTTTAGCGCTCCTAAGAAGCCGATTATCAGCGCTCTGCTCATAAAACAGAAGACCTGCAGGCCTCTGTGAGTTAAAACATCCTGATACTGTTCAGGTGTAAACATTGTGCTCCATCCCTGTGTTTGAACTCAGAAGATACTTCTTGATGCCACACATATGTGATGATTTAGCTTGTTTCTTTATTTTACTCCAGAATAAGAGATTCAAGTATTACTAAAGCAGTTCAGTGTAGTTAAATTAGTCATTCAAATGATTCTAACATGCTGCAGTGTGTGTGCGTGTGTGTGTGTGTGTGTGTGTGTGTGTGTGTGTGTGTGTGTGTGTGTGTGTGTGCTACACATATAGAGCTGCATGAGACAGAGTGGTTTCATCAAATCCATGCATCCTATATCTTGGCTGAAGTAACGGCTCAGGAAAATAACTTATATTTCATAAATAATGACGTCTCTGCAGTTTTTATGATAATATTTTATCTTATCTTTGGTCTGGGAGGTGTAACTTATGATACTAGCCTTTTAAAACATGTTAAAGTGTTACAAGAGGAGATAAAAACATGAATTTAAAGTTCATGTTTGGAGACCAACCTTCACAGTGTGGAGGCTCACGCTGGTGAGGAGACACTGTTAGTTCTTGTGACACCTGGGCTCCCAAGGCCTGTTCTGATAGGATGGACGTTACGGGACCCTTAAGGATTCCAGTTGGATGATTGGAGGATTATTTGGGAGGATTGGAATGAACAAACTGATTTCAGTGGTGAAGGATTAAGGATGAACTCTGCTAACTTTAAAAATCAGCTGCTTTAAATAAGCATGAAGGTCAGAGACGAGCTCTAGGATGGACACGGATAAAGGAACTGTAATGTAGAGGTAAAGTAGGGCAGGGCCAACATCAGCAGCGGTCATACGGTCCATCTGAAATGTTTGACTTTCATTTAGCTTGTTATGTGACAGGTTAGAGCACAGTCTCATGTTAGAGTTTTGTCATAAAAACATTGAGATACCTCGCATGCTGATGGCATCTAAAAAAATTATTTTTTTAATCAAAATAAAGAATAATTTTAATCACAATTGAAACGTACCAACCTCGTCCAATCAATGTGCACGTCCTGTTCTCACTGATTGGATAGAAATCCTTCCATCAAGCTGTGCGTGTTTGAGTGTGTGTGTGTGTGTGCGCGCACACACACACGAGCGAATTGTGAACTGGCATTGTGATTTAGCACTACTTAGATGTAGCCATCTTTACGCTGACAAAAATGTAACTAAGTAGTTTTTACGTTGAGTACATTTTGTTTACGATACTTTTTACTTGAGTAAACATTTAAGCAAGTACTTTTACTTGTAATTGAGTAAAAAATTATCAAAGTATTGGTACTCGTACTTAAGTAGGACATTTTAGTACTCTTTCCACCTCTGGTCGCGCTACCTTAATAGAGATAAGAGGGGTTTGCAGGAGGGTTGGTTCAGGTGGAGGGAAAAAAAGAGGCACTTCCGAGCTACTCTCCAGCAGGAGGGCAGCTTTACTCTACAAAAAAAAACACCTCAGACAGATATGCAACAGACTACAGACAGCACTACATAAGTGTCCACTAGGTGGGGTGGTAGGTTGGGAGTATCCCAACTTCAGCTCCTGCAGCCACGATAAGCAGCACATGTCACCTTAGTGTGTGTGTGTGTGTGTTGGGGGGGGGGGGGGGGGGGGGGATTTAGGGTTGGAGGGTTGCAGTGACCCTGAACGCTTCAGCAGCCTTCCCACAGTCCCACCCAGGCTGGGAGAGGAGGCAGAGTTGAGTTGCCATAGCGACGGCACATTCCATATATATCTTCTGAGGGGGGAGTTTTCGTTGTAGCCTTGCAGGCTCAAGGACGCCAGATTCCGATTAGAAATTATTTTGGGGTCAGACAGAGATAAACTCGGTACGTTCTCTGCATTTTCCTGGATGCTGAACCAACAACAGCCTTTCTCGCTGTTAGTCAAGATGAGTGAGTCCATGAATGCTCAGTGTGATATAGATCTATTAGGATTTTCAAATCCTAGTGTTCAATCATCTATTTTCTATCAGAAGTTAATGCAGGAGATATGTGTAGACTATTTTCATGTTCAGCCTGCATGAAAACCTCACAGTGACTGATTATAATAGGAAATAATGTTTTTTTTAGTAATCCACACCTTTAAGAGGCATGAAACAATGTTTTAAGCTAATTTGCTTTCCAGATTTGCTATCGCAGCTTTAATTTTCCTGTTCTTTCTCAGACAGATGGAGTCTGAGATAAGTCAGATTGATATGGCACGTGGTGATCGAAGGTAGGGGTGGGCAATATAAACAATATAAGGTAGAAACGATATAAAATTGGGGAATGATAGAGTTTTTGGCTATATCGCAATACCGCGATATCGCGATAACACATGCCATCACTAAGATGTGCACCCTGCTGACATTGGGGAAACAGAATGGCAGTGACTGCAAGCATGGAGTGGGTGGAGGAGGAGACCTATATGCCTAAAGTGGCATATATTTGCCACATGAGGATATTTAAAATCATGTCATGTTGACATCTATAAACAGAGGAAAAAATATATCGCAATATATATCGTTACCGCACATGCTTCAGATTATATCGCAAAATAGATTTGAGGCCATATGCCCAGCCCTAATCGAAGGACACGTCTCCATTTTCTGTGTACTCATATATGAGTACATTTCCTGCTGCAATACATTTGCAAATAAGCTTGAAATACTTCTCGTAAAATTGATAAATGCACAAAGAGCTGGATCAAACAATAGATCCATCCATGATTATGTCATGACTATTTTTAAATTAACAACAAAACCCATCGCTTTGGAATTGATTGTGTGAGCTTCTCTTTATAAGCTCCAAGTTTTTCCTCTTTACTGCATATGTGCAGTGAAATGTGGAGCCGTAATGCGTCCTGCTCCTCCAGGTAATGCAGCTCTGGACAGGACCCTATTTTTTTTTATCATTTTTTATTTAATCACGATGCTGTTATTCAGAACTGTCTTCATATTTTGGTTTTCCCATTAACTACCACTCACACAGCTGAGCTAACCGAGCTGTGGCCAGGTGTTTCAACAGAACATCACGCAGCAGCCGAACATCATGGATGTGTGAAGTGTTTTTCAGCCATTTTGTCTTTTTTTTCTTCATCATTCCAGCATTGATTTCTCTGCTATGATGCAGCTTATTAAAATATTTTTAATCGGTCACTGTGTGTGTGTGTTTGAATTAATGAATGACTCTTCTATGCCATTGGGTTTTCAGGCTATGCTGCTTATACACACATGCTCACACACACACACATGCACACACACACACACATGCACATGAACACTCGATGTCTTCTGTCAGAGGTATTTGAATAAAAGTAAAAGGTTCTTGTCACACTGGATTCAAAATAACCACCGTGGATCCATTTCTTCATGCTCCAAAAAGCCTTTGAAGCCTTTGAGTGAGCAAGCGGTCACTCCCACTAATTTAGTCGTGTTTCTTCTGCTTCCTTTCAGGAAACTGAGCTGTTGGATATTGCACACATAAAAGATGCTAGAAATGGAAAGTGCACTAAAACGCCAAAGGTAAGACTGCAACTCACGAAATCTGTGTCACTTCCCAAGAACGTGTGGGCTGCATGTTGTACTCAGATCCAGAATATGTAGAATTTTCTCAAATGTTTCTGGAAATAGTAAGGGAAATGCATTTAATGCATTGGATTGTAACATATTTTATTAATGCATAATAATACAAATCATTTATACTCATTGATTTTTGACATAAATTATCCATATTGATCAAACAAACAGGTTGTTGTAATGACTGATATTTACCTCTGGGTTGCAGAAGCGTGATTAGAGATGCACCAGTAAGAGGTGCAGCTGGCTGTTTTTGCAGCCAGATGTGTGACCGGTATTTGTTCTAATCAAAATATATATATACACACAGCATTAACACGATTAACTTGGCTATATATATATATATATATATATATATATATATATATATATATATATATATATATATATATATATATATATATATATATATATATATATGTGTGTGTGTGTGTGTGTGTGTATGTTTTGAGATGTTCTTTGTTATTCCTTAACAATTTATTGATATGCATAAATGCACTGAATGAATATTAATATTCCTGGTGACGTTTGGACTCTGTTGCTGTTTTTAAGTAATAAATGTGAACTGAGCACAGAAGAAGAAAGTTAGGGAGCTTGTAGCCTGCTCTCTGCAAGCATTAGAGCCACGCTGGTGTACGTCCCTCTTGTGTCCTCGTCAGGACAGTGGAAGATGACCAAAACCTGTCAAATTTAATGGAAAGTCCAGTCAGATCATGGCATTCCAATTTCCATCTCAGGTGTCAGAAAACGTTCACATGGTGGACGAAAAGATGAGGACACTCTTTTTCAATCTGGCAAACATATTTGTCATTGACTTGCAGTTCAAAAACTCCCAAAATTAATTACGTTTTACAAAGCGTTTGGACTCTGTCAGCATAGTGTGTGTGTGTGTGTGTGTGTGGGGGGGGGGGGGGGGGGCAATCGAATAAGCACAGCATGATAAACATGTAAGGGATTAATGCAGCTAAACAGCTCACAGACTAATATCATCAAAGGGGAAGATGTGAGAATGTAACACATCAGATTGTCAAAGACTTGGAAGTCCATTACTGGGAGATGGAGCAGTGATGCATCCTGGGTATCGTAATGGATCGTCAATGAGATGTATTGTCTGAGGATCTCAGGAAGTGACAAAATAGGAAGAAAATGAGTTGTTAAATCACTGGATGTGAGCTTTCTGGAAAAGTTATGTTATATATATATATATATATATATATATATATATATATATATATATGCAAAGCCAGAGGATGGAGGTCACGTGGATCTCATAAGGTCAGTGAGAGTAAGAAAGCACATTTTTCAATTTGTCTTTGATGTGTTTTTCCTTCATGCATCTTACAATCTAGTCTAAGGGAAGGTGTATGACTTCATTTGCAACCTTACAATACAAGCAGGAAAACAGATGTTTTTTTCTAAATTAGCTCCTTGAACTGGTGACGGTGGTGGGTGTTGTATAAGAAAACAAGGAAAATCAAATTGGATTCTGAGAAAATATAATTTTACTTATTTGATTCACACGCCCTTCATCTCCTAAAACTGAGCTCCCCTTTTTGTTCCCACTCGGGGGGGGGGCTACCTTTGCAGCTTTCACACTTTTATGCAAATATCAGGAGAGCAGCACACTCACCAAAGCAAGATGAGAGGCTGGAGTTCTGATGACATGTCGGTGGAAAGCTTCAGAAGTGCTTTCATTGTGCAACTGAAGGGTCCCGGTCTCAGCTGGATGCTGTCAGAGTCGGACACAATCATTAGGAACAGACGTTCCTGAAATGAGCTCCGGATGGAAAGGCTAGCTTCACTCATCTCGTTCAACCTCTCGTCTCCACTAGATGTGTGTGTGTGTGTGTGTGTGTGTGTGGGGGGGGGGGGTTGCTTATTTCTATCTGAGCATCATTTCGATCTGGAGCATGCTGAAGTGCGTTCATTGGCTCGTCACAGTGCATGGGCGGCTTGTCTGACCTCTCACGAACTTCTGCCACCCTGCCTACAGGCTTCAGTTGCTCAGTTATGATTCACGCATCACACAACACACACACACACACACACACACACACACACACACACACACACACACACACACACACACACACACACACACACACACACACACACACACACACACACACATAATACACAGAAAGATTTCATGACTTGTACTGCTTAATAGTGCATCCCAGCCACCAATCCCACACAGGAACATAAACACATGTGACACATGTAGCTAAAAATGCTACAAAAATACATTTAAAATAACAAATTCTGACCAACTAAAAGATCTGTGTTGTTTTCCACTGCAGATGAGGTAGATGCTAATTAGCACGCATCTCCTCTTTGTCAGTAACAAGGCCGATTAGGATGACCACTTGCCACTTTTCATAGACGAGAGCTTTTCCTGTTGGCTGGCCTCCAAAAGAAGGAACAGCCTTTTGGTTGAATCAGCGGATGATCCACTCCAACTTCAATAGTTGGTAAATTACCCAAAGGGCAGTTCAAACAGGCTATAAATGACCGTTTACAAACATTTTTATTGTATTAATTTGATTTGGAAACAACCCATATTTAACCCATTTTAATTAGTCACTTTAACTTTTGAAACAGTCATAAAAATGTATTATTTTTGTTTGTTCCATGTATCAGATACAAAAATAGTATCTGATACATGGAAAAATAATAAACGCTCAGTTGAAAACAGTAAAGGACTTATTTCCATTTGGGGAAAAGCAATAGCCATTATCTAGAAGCTACGTGCTAATTAAGCATATGTTTACTGGGCAGCAAAACTCTTCGTTTCCTCATTTCCTTACATGATAATCGCAAAGTGTAAACTTTAAAAAGCAGCTTGTTTTGTGTCAAATCGACAAATTAAAAAATAATTTAGAGGAGTGGATGATGTTCTCCATGAAGTTGGGAAAAGTTGATGTTTAACCAATTTTAAGTCCATCAGTTTGAAGTTAAGTTTAGGGTTGCATGGTGGCTTGTTCTCTCAATGCATGCATGGTTTTCTATGGGTCCTCCCAAAGACCAAACACATGCATGTGAGGTTAATCTGTGAGCCACTTTAGGTACAACTGCCTCTTAAATGCATAAAATAGAATGATTATTGACAAGTAGCAACTAGCCAAGACAGCCAAAAAATGTTGAGTTTATGTTAAATTATCTTGACTGTAAAAGTGTGCAAAACCTAAATAATTAACAATAAAGTACATATTTGGGAATTGGTTATTAAAGTTGAGGTCATTACATCAATAAATGTTGCCAGGAAGCTATCTATAATTTTATTATTATCTGTAATTATTTATTAGTTCATTTTACATTTTTTATCTAAGAGCAGTTTGAGGTTAAAATATGTAGCTTTTTTTCAGTATTTGAAGCCTTAAGGTAAAATGACAACAGTCCTAGACTTAAGCATGGTACTTTGCAATTTTTAAGTCATTTGTATGAAGTAAAATGTGAAGTAATGAGTCCAAAAAGCTGAAACGTGGCCAATATTAGGATGTAAAATGGGTAAAAATGTCATGTACAGCAGCACATTCCAATAGGATGGCTCAAATGGTTATACAACTCATCGTGTTTCAAAAGAACAGGTTTGATTTAAATATGACATCAAACACTGTAAAAAAAATCTATCTCCAACCTTGTGATTTATTTTATTATGTCCATCCATCCATCCATCCATTGTCTGAGCCTGCTTCGTCCGCGTGGTGCCGGGGGTGGGGGTGGTGGTGCCTATCTCCAGCAGTCAACGGGCAATCAGGTGGGGTACACCCTGGACAGAGAGCCAGTCCAATGCAGGGCAACACAGAGACACACAGGACAAACAACCATGCACACACACACACACACACACACACACACACACACACACACACACACACACACACACACACACACACACACACACACCTAAGGACAATTTAGACAGACCAGTTAACCTAACAGTCATGTCTTTGGACTGTGGGAGGAAGTTGGAGTACCTGGAGAGAACCCACGCATGCACAGGGAGAACATGCTAACTCCATGCAGAAAGATCCCAGGCCAGGAAGCCAACCCAGGACCTTCTCGCTGCAAGGCAACAGCTCTAACCACTGTGCCACTGCGCAGCCCTTTTATTATGTCCTGTTATAGAAAACTATCAGGCTTCAGTTTTTACACTAATTTAACTTTTCTTATTTAGTAATTTTTGAAAGGATAAATTTCCTAGAAAGAAATCTTATTTTGCTAAAGCCATTGTTATCATTAGGGATATTCTGATCATGTTTTCTGCTCCTGATCCAATTCATTTGATTCTGAGTATCTGCTGATACCGAGTCTCGATCCGATTCTTTTCAGAAAAGCATCTAAATAAGAAGAAAACACATCCAAGTTGTCCTTTAAGTTTCACCTTTTTAGGAAGTACACTGATTAAAAAATGTGTTTATATTATGAATATACTTTAAAGTAGTGGTGTTGCTTTTATTTCAAGTTGTTTACTCCCTCAATATGCAGCTGTATCGAGCAATGGGTGTTGCCGTGACGGAGCAGGCAGGAGGAGCCTCGGCAGGCAGGGTAACTTTTCCCTGCATAACACCTGTAGCTCCAGCGTGCAGCTCTGATGCTGCAGAAGAGCTAGAAACCCTGACGTTTTGCAGTTTGTTGGTAAATTCTCGTTGCTTTTTAACACATCGATTTCTGTCTGTGTTTATGTCTGACTTCGCTGTGAACTGGGACTGTTCACCGATGATTGATTCACTTTATTGATGCTCAAAGAGAAAAGGAGATGGCGAAAGTAGCCTGTTTGAAGGTGCGAATCGTGGAGCTCTATCCTTTCCAGCATGTTGAATGCCCAGAATGTAGACTTTACAAATGGCTGTAGCTTTGTCTTTGCTATCCGGTTTAAAATACCACCAAGCTGAAGCTATCCTGAGGACACACATTAGCTCTGAATTAGCCTGCTTGCTAACAGTTGCACCTTTGTGTCCCTGCCTGCCGTGGATTGAGTGACATCGAGGTGTTGTTTTTGTACACGAAACAAAGGATATTTATGTAGGGGAACTTACTGAAATTAAAATGAAGCCATTGTTATACCATTTGAAAATCTCAATCTCTCGATGAATTAAAAAAAGTCACATTTGTTGTTTTAAAAGTTTAAAGGGACATTATGGAAGTTTGACAGCCAAAACATGCATAGAAATAATAAATTTCTTCTTCATACATTCTCCTGCAATGCCCTGGTCCTGTAGAGTGAGCCCTGGCATTTTTACTGTGATTGCCTGTTTTTCTGTAAAATCACAAAAAAAGAGAGATGCTCGGGTCGAGCAGGCTGCTTCATGCGCGTTCACGCTCAGGTATAGCCCGTAGCATTTGCTATCCGTAGCTTTAGCAGCAGAGAGAGAGGCAGTGCCAACTCAGTGACTTTGTTGCTGTTCCTAACGCCTAGTGACAAAGCTAGCTACATTTCTGAGGACCCTTAGCTACTTTCTGTAGAACTTTCTTCTAGATATTTCCTGCAAATTAGCAACAAAATAGCCATTTTCCCTCCGAACTGTTCTTTGAACATTGTTTCAGCTGTCATCAAGGATATAAATGTTACAGATACAGAGGGGGCCAGTGGCACTTTAGCTCACCTAGTTAGACGTTGGACTCTAAGGCAGAAAACCTGGGTTTGATTCCGGGTGTGAACATAGTTCATTTAGAGTTTCTTTTTTACATTAATGGTATATTTTTTTACAGTAAGATGCCCAAAATTTTATTTGAGACTCGCTGAACGGCATTGAATTCACAGATAAAAAAGATGTGGGTTCAACTTTCATTTTGGAACTATTTTTCAAGCAAGGGAAGGGAATGATCTGAGCATGCAGGAGGACTGACCCATCATAAACCTTTGTCGGCTGTGCTGAAGAGAAAGCTACAGAACCAAATTATTTAATTAATTAGCTGCGCGTTCTCCTGTCCTCTGTCCTCCAGGCCACACACACACACACACACACACACACACACACACACACACACACACACACACACACACACACACACACACACACACACACACACACACACACACACACACAGGACTGTCTCACGTGTTATTTTCGTTAAGGAGGGTGCACGTACAGCATGCGCGCCTCGTGCACGAGCCTACTATTGAAGCTGCGGTTACGCTTTTGGCCTGAGGGGGCAATCACGAGCATAAAAATTCAAAACTCCGTAAAGTCCCTTTAAATTCGATTTATTTCTCGCGATCCTTTCAAAATCAAGTGATCGGGCCCGATTTCCGATCACGTGATCAAATCGGGGCATCCATATTTATCAATGTCTCTTTCAAACTATCTATTCTTGTTCCTGCACATCTTTTAATCATTAACTGTGATGGTAATCATATCTCCAGTTAAAATAACCTCTTTACTTCTCAGTTAGTTTCTGTCACTTTTTACTCTTTTTAGCACCTTGTGTCCATGCGAGGCCGTCGTCTTCCCTGAGATGCATGTGAATTAAAGACCAACATATAATCACATCTCGGCATGCTGCTCACAGGCTCAGACAGAACTGTGTGCAGCTTTTCCAGCCAAACAAATTTGAGACTGAGGTTCAGGCTGTTATGTGCAACTTGAAAGGGAGGAAACTTGATGGTTTAGTGTTTCATTTTTCTATAACAAAGAAACTGGGACATTAAACAGCCATCATTCGACTGAAAAGGCAGACTGCAACCGCTGAATACTCTCTGATTAGTCTGGCATCTGCTGCTAAGAGGTTTCTGTTTTTCCTTTGTGTTTGTTACTGAAAGATGTGGAGTCCTTATAGCTTGTCTTATACCTTCATGAAACATACATGGTTGTATACACAAAGAATGACATAATTAACTATGTAAGCCAGTGGTGGTTCTACATGGAATTACTCCCCGGGCGAGCCCCCCTTTGAGTCTGGGGATCGAATCCCGATTGGACAATTTTTTTTATATCCGCCACAGATCTCTCTGAAGAATTCACAATATTGACGGCTTCAGCAACACTGTGCCACTCCGTGGATTTTCTCTTATTTGTTTTGCCAAAGCACTTCCTTTCATTTCTCCACCTCACCCACAAGTACCTCAGTTTCTGCTTTTGTGAAATTGCGCTTCCTTGATCTGCCTTGATCTACAGTCACCATCATCATTAGCGGAGCGCTGCAACAGCCGGCTTATGCATATGCATGAGATCCACAAGGCACTTTGCATTGACTATTTATGGCAGTAAGTGGGCGTGGTGAGGGCGGAATGTGACTAAAATGCAGCTGAGAAACATTCTCGTTCGTCTCCGATTTATAAAGCGAAGATTGCATGCAGCTGTGCGTACTCCATGTTTGATAGATCACAAACCTACTTGGCGTAAGTACTTATTTTGTTGCTGAGCTTAAGTACAGTTTTAGTAAGGATTCTATGCGATGTTTGATAAATGAGACCCCAGTTCATTAGGCCAATCAGAAAAACGTTTCCTATATAAGGAACCCAGGAGATTGCATCAAGTCACTGACTAGTGTCAGTGTCTTTACAGCAATCCACATACTAAGTAAGCATGCAGCGACAGGGGAGAGGAAAACTCCCTTTTAACAGGAAGAAACCTCCAGAGGATCCTGGCTCAGTATAAGCAGCAGCGAAGGAGTCGTGTTGTTTAGGTGCAGGAGGATGTGACCTAGACTGAAGCTGTTTGGGAATAAGATTCAAAGCTGCATTATAAGTGCTGGAAAGGTGAAACCTGAGTCCTCCTTCCTTATTTAATGCTGGTCTTTTGACATAGATAACTTCCTTTACTCCTCTCTTAAACCTAAATAAATCTATATTCTCTGTCCAGAATTTACACTTTGTCATCTTCAAAAGTCTGTCCCTTGTCCTTCAGGTGTAGGTGGACTGCAGAGGCTTGACCTGAAGAGGTAGCTCTCCTGTGTTGTGCCATGCATTTGTGTAGTTATTGTTTCTTGTCTCTTAACAACATTCTAATATTATAGCTATAAATATAATGTGGAGATAAAATAACAAAAAAGATTACTTAAGTGGTTCTTGCATAACGTGCACCAACAACATGTTTTGGACCAAAAGCAACTATTGGACCATCCGGTTGTCATTCTCTCCCAACCTCCCAACCAAACCACTTCCGCACTTCCCTGGGTTCTCCACTCATTACACATATAGCAACAGAATACCGCTGCTGTGAGAGGTTCTCCGCTCAATAATGCCAGAGTAGAAACAGTGACATCTACCACTTCAACTTTAGGACAAACTACCAGAGTCCCAAAAAGCAAAAACAAATAAAGTGGTTGTGGATTTCCGGTTCCACACGGATCCAGGGAAGATATGCAAGGGGAGGGGCGAGTATCCATGACCATGTTTGCATTCAAAACCCAGCTTGTTTGTACATTGGCTATAACAGCCTAATTGAGAAATATTATTTTATGGTCTCATTTATTTATGATGACACACAGGAAGAAGAGCTGCTTTGGTTGTAATTTTGTATAAAAACAGTCAAAATTAGGGCTGCATGATACTAGGAAAACCTGCGATATTCGATAACAGTGCTTAATATTGCGATATCGATATTACTCGCGATAAATGAACAAATAGTAAAGTATGCAGTGCTGATGTCATAAGTTTAAATGTTAAATAATAGTTAACATCACTTAAATGCAACAACAAATTCTCGTTGCTACTGAGCATTTTCTCCACTTATGTGGTTATGATATAAGGCTGTTGCTGCAACTGGAAAGTGAACTGTGCTGGGCCAAACTAGGAGAAAATTAAGATTTTTTGAGGGAAAGAGAAAAAACAATTGTCTACCTTTCTGAAGTGGAACTGTCAAAAAAAAAACTACATGGAAAATATGTGAAAACGTTTGGTTTTAACCCCAAATTGAACAAGTTTACCTAGATCTTAAAAAGCAGCTCAGATGATGAAACTGCAACTGATTCTGATAACAAGCTAACAAATTGAACTAGCTCCTTAAGATAATGGACTAGCAGAGCTTCTGACTGACAGTTTATGTGCAGCAGCAAATCAACTATCCTGACAAGGTTAACAAGGTTATAAAAGCTCATAAAGGAAAAATCACTTTGATGTGTGGGGGAACTTTTCCAGGCCCTCTTTAGCAGGGTGGGACTGGGAGGAGAGTGCTGTAGCCTTTTAGCTGGAAGCTAACCGGAGCCTGGGGCTAACATCACCATCCGGTGGAACACTAGCGACATGAAGGTGGGTCGGTTCACCGACACGTGTCGGAGTCAGCCCGGTAAAAATGATTAACGACACCAAGTGGACTCACGTTCACGTTTGAAAGCAGCGCTGAATCCAGAAACCTCAGCACAAAGTGCGTTTGTTGCTCTGAGTCAGCATGACGAACAAGGGAACGGCGCTGCTAACTCAGTTTGGGTGTTGCTTTCCATCCTAAGGGTCTACGTAGGGGCGGGCTTGTTACGTGAACTGACCATCTGATTGGTCGCATATCAGAAGGGCTACATTTGATTGGTAAAATAATACTTCCGCTTAAAAAACAGAGCTGGTTTACAAAAAGTTGATGTATGACACAGATGGAAATGTTGAACCAAATAGTTATCGCCATTTTTTACGTGCTTTGCGATGGGCCTATCGCACGTCCTGTTATCGCGATGATGAAAATTTTTCTATATATTGTGCAGCCCTAGTTTTTATTTTTTTTGGAAGTTTGAGGAAAATAAGAAACCAGAGAGAGGAATAAACGTGCCATTGTTAGACCAAAGAAGGTGGATTATCTGGATTAATTTACAGAAGCAAAGGAAATGACTCAAATTGTAGTAATCAATCAGAAAACCTAATTAGTGAATAATGCAAATGCTTTTTAAAGTGTTTTCAACAACAGCAGCGGTTCTTATACTTCCATCTCTCTTCGACAGAGTCAGAGGAAACCATTTCATTTCCTGTAAAGCTGCGCAACCCCTCTGACTCAGATTGTCGGGTGAAAGTAGCCGCTACCTCTGTCGCAGTCTGAACTTACAACGGTGAGGATTGCTGGTAAAGGCAGAGCAGCTTATGTGTCCCAAACAATGTAACAGGATCCAGGAGAGGCCAGCAGGCCATTTCCACCACTGCTCTGTCTGATGAACACACTAAAGCACAATCTCCCTCCGCAGCAAGCCCTAAGCTAGCTTCTGTTGATATTCTGCTTTAAAGCAGTTGTGCTATGATTGTGCTTTACTAGTGAAGCAGGAAAGTATATATTTAGCTCCTTTCATGTAATTGCACTATTGAGAGATTTTTTTCTTTGACTGCTTTGTAGTGAGTCATCCAACGTGCCCAAATCTCTGTGCACATCTATATTTGTTCCACAGTCCGCAGCTGTCTGGTGTGTATCGATAGGGAACAGGGTCACAGCACAGGTCTCAGCTGCAACAATCCACCTCTCAGATCCATTGACTTAAGAGTGGGCGGGGCCTTTGTGAGTCCCTAGACACTGCTGTGCCGTGAAGAGCTGAGACATCCTGGACATATTAGATAACACATGTTTTATGTTTTTGGTAGAGTGTGTGCTGCCTTCTATTCTGTAGTATTTGTTAAAGTAAAGAAATGGTAAGAAATGCTTTGTGTCTGTATATTCATGTATATGTAAACCACAGAAATCAATCAGACCATGTTTCAGGGATACAGATTTAGATTATTGATATTTCTTTGTGTGTAAAGCAATCTTGGAGTGGGGATATTCATGGTAAGCCTCAATGATGTGATGTCATGCTTCTCATGTAACAGAAGTAAATATGTAAGCCTTCCCTACTGTCATTTCACCCATTTCCCATTGACAGCAACAGCAATTCAACCCCTCATCTGACCTACACGGTCGTCTGCTGTCAGATAAAAATAATTGTAATACAAGCATACAGGCAGGCAGTCCTAAAATCGAAATCTTTATTGCATTGTATTCATTGGAAGCACGTGTCTTATTCTGCTTCTGCTAAAGGCTCCAGATTTGTTACATTTCTCTCTTCTAAGAATTTTTTATTAAGTAATTTGTTGATGAATTTTCAGCAGTTGGATCTAGGAATGGGTACCTTTGACATTTGAATCGATTCGGTACTAATTCCCGGTACCTAGGAATCGATACCGGTACTTAACGGTACAAATTTTCGATACTTTTGAGTGTTTAATATTTTAATTCTCTTTTATAATAAAAAATATATTTGTCTCAATTTATAACCATATTTGATAAAAAATCACGATAAATAACATACAACTGTTTGTATTTTAACATCGTCCTTGTAGTTTTATAAGCTGATAATTAAACTGAAGCAAACATCTTTACTGTGAACTAAATTTACTGTGTATCTTCATTCCTTTTGCCATGCTTTTTCAATTGATTTTTCCTACTGGGAAGTTAGAATTTCTGAGGAGAAAGTGAACGCACCATTAGCTGATAACAATGGTGGCAATGGAAGCTAATTTTTCAAGCTAACGTTATCTCAAACAGTTTATTTAGCTGCTGGAGCAGATTAAACGATGATTCCTCACACTTAGATCGTTGTCGCTGGTTTCTTCTTCACCCAATCACTCGTTGCATTTAGTAAAGTGAAGCCAAACTTTAGAGCGTGTTCATGTTCTTCCAGTCGGAAATTTGGAGTTCCGAGGAGAAAGTGAACGCACCATTAGCGGAACGGAAGCTAACATATCAAGCTAACATTATCTTGAAAATTTTATTTACCTACCGGAGCAGATTAAGATGAGGATGTCTCACTTAAATCGTTGTCATCATCACCCAGTTACCCATCAAATTTAGTGAAGTGGACCCAAGCTGTAGCGTGCGTTCTTTCTACCATGCTGCTCTGTTTACAACTCGCTAGCAGCGACCGACGACATAACGCTCTTGCACATGCACAGCTGTCTAGGCAAGTTCTCGTCATTAAGGACGGGTACCAAAACGAGGCACCGTTTCAAATTACGTGAATCGGTGCTCAGTCGGTAATATGGAATTCGGTTGGTACCTTAAAAAGTACCGAATTCTGTACCCAACGCTAGTTGGATCTTTGTTTTTAAAGAGGTGGAACAATGAAAAACATTTTTCAGTTATTATTTCTGATTATATTCAGTCCCTCTGAGTTTTTCATGCAGGCTGGACATAACACCTACTCCTATCTCCTGCATTAGCTTCTGACAGAAAATAGATGATGAAACTCTAGGATTTGAAAATCCTGACAGATCTACGTCACACTGTCACTTAACATTCATGGACACCCATCTTGACTCAGGGCGAGGAATGCTGTTGTTGTATTGGCATCCAGGAAAAGGCAGATAATGTCTCAACTAGAAGAAGCTAACCGTTAGCATTAGCAATTCCACTGCACAGCAGAACTCCTCCTGGCTTGTGTTAGTTGTGGTTATCCAATCTGAGGATAGATGTCCAAATATTAGGAAATAAGACTCCAAAACCTGCCATCTGAGGCTCAGCTGTGATGCGGCTCACTTCTAGCTCCTGGAAACGGTGCACACGTGTTTTTCTTCCTCCAATGTATGACTTAAACTGTAAACATATTAATTAAATGAACACCTCACACATCGAAGGAACTATCAAACAAAGCATTTTTTGGTTCTACTTTATAAAAGATATTTATGAATGATGCACACAGCTTTACGATTATACAAAAAGTTATAGGTGTTTATTTCAGGGTTAGATAATAGATTTCCTTTATAAATGCCTCATTTTGAAAAAGGCAGGACTTTGAGACCAATGCCACGCACTTGACAGCAAAAAGAGAAAAAAGTAAATATGAATAAAATGAATTTAGTATGAGCCATGCTTTTTCTCCCCTACGGATTCTGCTCAGAGACATTTTAGTTCAAAGAGGCATGAAGCTTTCTGCTAGTTGACAGGTCTAGAGAGAGTACTCCCACACACTCCCATTTTAGACATGGTTCACACACACATGCACACACAGAAACACACATATATATATATTTATATATAAATATACAAGCACATATGCAGTTGTACTGGTGCTGCTTCGTGGAGGTCACTGTAATAAACATGCATCACCGTATCTAAGTATGTATTGTCCCCTCCCATTTGACTCTCCATATCTCTTAATAGTTAGTCTGTCACTTTCAATCAGATACACCAGTCAGTTCAGTCAGTGCCAATATGTGAAGAAGAGACGGGGCACGATTGCTCCCGGCTATCATTTCCATTACAGGTTTGGCCACAGGGCAAATGGCAGCCTGCAGTAAGAGGTGATTAAAGTAAAACGAGCATATTGACTGATGGATTTTCATTAAAGAACTGCGCCGCCATTCATCATTGGCCAAAGACAATAAACTGATCAGCGTCGCACGCTGATGCAACCTCTTGTTGAGCGGGGAATGAGAAGTGAGGTGACGTTGAAAAAAAAAAGAAAGCAAAGAAATGATGGAGCCTGATTCTTTAGACAATTACTTTGGCAATTCTCGCACACAGATGAATCCCCCAAGTGTGAAGCAGGTCATCTCATTACGGCTCGCTGAGAAATCGAAGCTGACATCTGTAGTCTCTTTTTGGACCTCCTCAGGAGCTGTCCTGGGCTGGGCTAACAGACGGCTGAGCCGCTGTTTCAGGATGAGCGAGGTAGATTGGGACTGAGGGAATGAATGAGCAAATGAAATGGAGACAGTAACCATGAACAGAGGGGCCGGTGTCGGTGATGAGAGACGCTTTTTCATGAGGATCCAGAGATTCCTATCTCACTCAAAAGGCCAGAACGAGGACAAAGGTGCTCTTGAGCAGGTTGAAAAAGCAGCTTTGGAATTTTCAGGAAAGGAGAGAAGAACAAATATTAGATTCATTCTTGCTGTTAGAATGAGTAGAATCCGACATGGAAGCTTTGAGAAAAGGCTTTCAGTTTAGATTCTGTTTAAGTCGGTGTGTCCAAGATGCAAAGCTACTTACCCCAAAATTCCACTATCTCCGCTCCGGCACGAACTCCGCGGCAAAAACGGTCCCGTTGTAGTCAGTCAGAGCTGTTCCACTACTGCGGCCGTTCCGCCATCCGGCAAAAATAGGATCGATTCTATTTTTGCCGAATGCCAGAGCACCTCCGCAGTCAATAGACAGAAATCACAACCGCCCAACAAGAAAGGGAGCAAGCACAGCTTCCGTTATTTCACAATAAATCGATAAACAAAAAGTGTTTGTTTGTTTCATATGCACAGGTTTAACAACTTTTAACAACTATCAATGGCGGCTGAACTTTAATTGCACAAAAATAAGCCATAAATACAGTTTCTACTATCAAAGTAGTCACCCTTTGTTGATCCAAACACTGCTGATATCTCAACACAAATGATGGGCAGATTAAACAGTTCTTTTCGATGCTTCTCCCTCACAACGGGTGTTTGGATCTAACTTCTGCGTTTATTGCTCGGACTGTATCGCAAGATCTCGAAAATCCCGCGCATGCCTGTTTGCGCACATCACGTCTCTGCACCGGGGTGGAGCCATTGTAGAGCGGGTATAGTATAATTTGAGTTCTGAAGCGAGCGGCAGCGGAAAGCGAGGGCGGAGCGAAGATAGTGGAATTTTGGGGTTAGAAATTTAGAAGGAAATGAGCGAAGCATTAATAAAGGACGGGTTTGTCTCTAAATGCACAAACGTTGCAATAGCTATTCAAATGGAGTGACTGGAAAAACAACCAAGAGCTTAAAAAGTCCAGAAAGAACATTGGAACAAAGAGCCTTCAAAAGGGGAGACATATTAATTGCTGGACTGCCAGCATGCAGTGTGCCTTTTCTTTAGTCACCATGCTGGCGTCAGTCTGTTCTAGTCGGATTTGGCACTCATCTTCGAGTCACTCGATGCCTGCAGTGAAATCAGATGTGACATTTTGTTAACCCAGCAAAAGGTCGTCCCGGCGGTACTGGAGCTGATCAAATAAGAACCAGCCGAGACGGAAGCTCTGCGACGAGACAGCGAGGCTCGCTGCCAGTAAGAAGTCACGGCAGTTTAGTGGTGAAGAGAAGCTGGCGTTCAGACAGCCAGAAACTTAGCTTTTGGTTTTTGTGAAGGCAGAAAAATGCTCAGACTGGACTTTGTGTGCTGACAGAACAGACGAGCTGATTTCATGAGTAACCACATGTCAGTTAGAGTTTAAAATGAATAATGTGCAAAACGTGTGGGCTTGTTCTGTTCTTTATGTGTTAATTCATACTTTAGTTCAAGTATAATTAGAACAACTAGAGTAACTTGTTTAAAGCTGCTATAACAAATTTGGAAAACTAATTAGCTGAAACATTTTTTCATGCCTGTTTTACATTCTAACACAGTGTAGCTATAAATATACTGTGGAGATTTGAAAAACAATAATAAAGCATTCTCTTGCATTTGTCTGAAGATCTCCACCAATAACACGTTTTGGACTGAAAGCAACTATTGGACCATCTTGTTGTCGGTCTCGTCGTACTTCCCTGGGTCCTCCACAATGTTGTTTTTGACGGGCATCTTAATTTTAGTCTTAGTCTTGATAACGAAAATGCATTTTAGTCAGTTTTGGTTGACTAAAATTCAAAAAGGTTTTAGTGGAAAAAGATATTTGCTGTTAGTTTTACAAAAAATTAAACAAACTATTATTCTCTAACAAATGAATTTATAAGTCTGACGTGAACTCTGAGCCACTGGAGTGACTTTCATACCAACATCATTTATTTTAGGGCTATGGGACACAAGCTTAGTTGCTCCGGATTTTGTCCCGTAAAACAAAAAGCTCCAGACTGGTATTATTAATTTTACATTATAATCACTATAGTATATATATATATATATATATATATATATATATATATATATATATATATATATATATATATATATATATATATATAATTTATTGATTCATTCTTTAGATTTTTACAAAATAATTTATGATTTTCTTTCCTCAATGGACTCTTAGGGAGCATACAGTGTATTCTACACAATATTTAAATAGAAATAAAGAAATGATTCTGTTTAAAGGGACAATTTGCTACTTTTTCGTATTTTTAAATAATTTTCTTGAGCTAGCATGTGCTAAAATGACCCTTTACAGGGTTAGTGAAAGGCCACCCTGCCCCATCGCCCCCTTTGATATCACAGTTGCTGGTCCGGTCTGCTGGGACTGAGCTGAGGTACTTGATGCTGCTGTCGGGCTTCAGAGCATTTCCTGCATGTTTTAGATCATGAACCCAGCTTATTTGGTTATTAAGTGATGAATCACTATTCTAGAAACGTAGGAACGCTGGAAGAAGTTTCGTCTGGTAGATTAAGGTGTTTAAAAGATGAGCGCACAGCAAGCAGATACATTTCGCTTCCACAAATGTACACTAGAGGGAGCTAAAAGCAAGCAAAACTGCTTATTATCCCTTTAATTTATTGTTTTAGTTATCAGACCTCCAACTTAGTGTCTTTAAATGTATTTTCTTTCTACCATGCTGCTCTGTTTACAACTCGCTCGCAGGGACCGACAACATTACACTCTTGCGCATGCGCAGCTGTCTAGGCAAGTTCTCGTTATGAATGACGGGTACCGAAACAAGGCACCGTTTCAAATGACGTGAATCGGTGCTCAGTCGGTACTATGGAATTCGGTCGGTACCTTAAAAAGTATCGAATTCAGTACCCATCGCTAGACATGCCTCATGTTTACTGCATCACTCACCGTATAAAGCAAGAAAAAACCAATGGAGATTGAAAAGAAACACACAAAGAACACAATAAGGAATCATCATCATCTCTACAATACTGTGATATAAATCTTATTGCCAGATTTCTGCCAATACACACACCTACTGATCACAAAATGCTATATTTAAATAATCTGATAAGAAGCCTGTTCTAGCTGATAGCTCAGAAAGCTCACATCGTAAAGCTCTTCACACAGAGGCCTTGGCTGGGAGTCACTGCGGTAGAGTGAGATAGCTATGAATCTTAAGAATGATTCTCCACACATATCTGATATTTCATAAATTTGCAATAAACAGTTCTTAGAGGCTTCTTGTTGGCTGGTCTTGTCAATACATTAAAGAAAGCGGCTTTGTTTAATCAATAACATAGGACATCCAGCCAATACCTGAAATGATGAAGTTCTAAACGGTAGACCGACTCTGACCTTGAATGCTTTGATGATAAATGATGGTCTCCAAGCATTGTCTTATTGCACTGTTAGTCTGTGGAAGGAAGAGCTTATTTTATAGATGAGTTACTCTAAAGGTCAGTTGATGTAATTATGTGAGATAATTATCCCCATGCAGCAAGATCTGATGAAATTACACCACCCCAACAATGGATCCACCAATATCCAGAACACCATCCACCTTTTAGGTGGGCGTGATCCGACTGATAATTGTTTTACCTTGAAAGCAGGAAAAACATAATGCTTGACATAAAACTTGACATTAGAAGCAGCTTCCGCTTTGACAGGGACAGATTAATGACTAATACACTCACCCTTCTTCTCTTTTGTTCAACTTTGTTTTTACACAGAATCTCCAAATCTTAATACATCGTCTCAGTGCCTTGACATAGTAACATCAATACTGACTAATCCCCCCTTAAGCAAGAGCTTGACAACATGTCCTATTAACTAGTAGAAAAATCTGACAGGACCAGGCTCGTTGTGGTTTTCCTCCTTCCTCCCAACCCTTTGGGGTTTGCGGAGAGCAAAGATGGAAAGAAAGGATTGAGAAACTCAAGAATAAACATAGAAAAGATGATGAAATACCACCAGAGAGAGGCAGAATAGAAAGTAAAAAACACAAGCATTGTGAAAGAAAACACAAAATGTATGACCTTTATTGTTTTAAAATCATGACAGGGGCTCAAAAGTTGAAGATTGTTCTCTTTAGTCTATAATAGGATGATCAGCTGTCTTAAATGGACAGTATTTTCTACTGTAACAGGATGAACTCTAATTTCAAAATGACCTCTAACTCTACTCAACCCTACTTCAGCCCTGATTACTCCTCTAAGGTCACTTTTGGTGCCTTTCTGACTTGGTAATGTGTTAACACACACCAGTATGCTCCAGACCAGCAAACTGATGTCACCTCTGGTTTCATAGAGGTGGTAACTGTCTGCTAGCTATTCCATACTCCCAACTGTAAGATGGCATTTGGATTTTGTTATTTATTTTGATTATTGGGTGACTTCTCAGGCCATGGCTCTCAAACGGAAAAAGGCAGATTGGCTGGAAAAGTCCCACCATAAGTGAAATGTTTAAAATTGTTGTTCATGAGCAACAAAAGATTGACGGACCAGATGGGGCTGTAGAAGCTGACAAGGTCTTAGTCGTGAAGAGGGAGGTAAGCCAGACAGTGAAGCTCTTTAGTTACTGGTGGATCTTTTTAAACACCTCACTATGATCATAAGATTGTATCATGAACAAGATCCAGGTGAGCATCTCCTGTAGGGTGGATAAGCAATGCCTTACACTCAGTTCACACCGGGTGTGTGAGCCGGGCGTTACCACTGCAACACGGTTTTGACGCAGCCTCCTTGGTACATCATTCCTCATCTGGAGCATGTCAGACACAGTCCGTGTAGCTGAACATGTGAGATCACAAAATCACAGGCAGAGCAACAAGATGCCACTGGTAGCATCTGACCCACCCTATGGTGCATCAGGTGTAAGCCAAGATGCACGAACATGGGGTGTTTCTCAGTGTCGAGGAAGCTCGCCTTGTCTTGGTCCCGCCCCGGTTGCCTAGGAGATTCGTCATCAGGAATCGCCAATTATACATTTACATTGAAACTTATGCATATAAATTATAATGTTACCTCATGTGTCACATGATGTGACGTGACAGACGCGGTCCATTTAATCGTTTACTTTGACCGATGAAGGACAGTGTCCCCGTAATCAAGGCGTCTGGCCTAGCAAGACATCGCCTTGCAAGGCCAGACGCCTTGACATTGAGAAACACACATGGACTTAGAGACAGTAGCAATGCTGCGCAACGCCTCTGTCAGCGCGCCTCAGGGCAGCTGTGGCTACATTTTAGCTCATTACCATCAGTGTGTGAATGTGTGTGGCATGGTCTGCGTCTCCCTCATGTGTCTCCTTGTGTGCTCCATCCCCCTCTTAGGATCCCCTTATGTGTCTCTTTGTGTTCCCCATGTGTCCCCTGATCTGCAGCCCTCCAGATTATCCCTCCCAGGTCCTGTGTTCCTTTGGTCTCCCCCAGTCACCCCTCTGCAGTTTTTCTATAAGGTTCTGCTTTTCATTTTATTAGTCTCTTTAGTGTGTTTCTTTCCCCACCGGTTGTTGTAGTTTTCCTTCCCCCTTAGAACTTTAGTTACTTTGCTGGCTCTTCTTGTCTTTAGATTTTTTTACTCTTAGGTCACGTTAGTTTCCTCCCTGATTAGTTAATTGCTTTCACTTGGTTTCTCTCCCCACACACCTGCAGCCTATCTGCATCTCATCATGCCCCAGTGGATTTAACCCTGTCTGCGTCTCTGTTTGTTGTTGGGTCATTGTTCTTGTCACCCTTGTCTCGTTCCCCCTCTCTAGATTTTGGTTTTTGGATCTTTAGGTTTTGTTATTAGGACTTTTGGATATCTTTTGTTTTCGGCTCCCTGCCTTTTTGGATTTAGTTTTTAATAAAATATTTTACGTTATTTCTACCAACCCTGTGTCATCTGGCATCTCTGCATCTTTGGGTCCTAACCTCCTCTCGGCTCCCAACGTGACAGTGTGTGTGAATGGATGAATGATACACTGTAGTGTAAAGCGCTTTGGAGTCCTCTGACTCTGAAAGGCGCTATAATGTGAGTCATTTATAATTATCAATCATAATGCACCGCTCACCTTAATTGGGGGTCAGAAAGAGATGAAGAGTTCTGTCATCTGGGGTAAGCTCGGAGTAGAGCTGCTTCTCCTCCTCGTCCAATAGAGTCAACCGAGGATGTTTGGTCGTCAGATTAAGGCCCTGTCCACACGTAGCCGGGGATCTGCCAAAACGTAGATATTTTTCTACGTTTTGGCCTGTCATCCACACGAAAACAGAGTTTTTTTCACACAAAAACGGATGTTTTTAAAAACTCCGGCCAAAGCGAAGATCTGCGTTTTCTCCGTTTTGGGTGTCTGCGTGTGGACAGACAAAACCGAAGTTTTAAGGTCCGCAACGTCACTTTCCGCGACAAAAAAATGCTGACATCACGTGTGCGACCTGTGTTTACACTAGCCGACAGCATGGATGCCCTCAGAGCTGCACTCGCTTTATCAATTGTCCAAGCGCTTTTTGCTTGTTTGTTTTTGCAAGCGGAATTACTGCTCCTTGCGGAAGACCACAGATGAAGGATGAGGTTAAGAACGGGGGAAGTACTGCCGCCTACAGGTCTGGCATGTCCTTAACAACGTATTTATCCGGGTACGTGTGGACAGAGTTTTTTTTTTTAAACGAGGTGGTGTGGACGCAAGTTTTTGGAGGGGCGGATATTCGTTTTTAAAAAGACCCGGCTACGTGTGGACTAGGCCTAAGACTGCCTCCTGGTTTCCTCTTTGGAGGTGTTTGAGACAGGAGATAAAATGGATGGGTGGATGCCTTAGTTCCCAAAAAACTATTTTGGAGCATCTTTTCAATCAAACAGAATTTTTAATCAAATAGTAAATTGGCTCTTTATTCTGTTTTGGCTGATGTCTCTCGTGTCCACTCATCCACAGTGAGATATTTAATCAGTTTTGAGTCCTCCCTGACGCAGTAAAAAGTTTTCTTTGTGTTTAATTAGTTTTGTTGAGAGTAATGATCTCGGAAGCAGGTGTGACTCATATCTTCAGTTGCAAACTGCTGTTCTTTGGTAATCATCATGAATTCTAACGAAGCAACAAAAACAAAACAATTATTTTAAAGCCAGATGCTGGAAGTGTGTGGTTAAACTTTCAGACACTTCGTCAGGCAGAAATGAGTGTTGCTCTTTTTTTTCTTCTAATTTGTCTAGATTTAATTGGAACGATCAATATCTTCTACTCCATCCTCTTATCTTCCTTCTTTGTTTAATGGATGTGTGGAGATCATGAAAGATGAGTGAGATGAGAGTAGCTGTTGGGGAAACAGTTAATTGCTGCTCCGAAATCCATCCATCACAGGTGTGACCGTTAAGCGTGGCTCACATGGATGTGATCGTATTCCAGCTGCACTCATAAATGTGTGGCTATGGGTGCATGTAATTAGAAGGACCTCTGCAGTTCAACTGCATAAAGTGAGAAATGACCTTTCTCTCTCCCTCCAGCGGTCCCTCCCAGTGCATAAGCGCTCCAAACACTTAATTTACTTTTGATAGTAAATCTCAGGAGGGTTAGTAAAGAAAATGTTCGACTCTTAAGACCGCTGCCCCAGAGACCCTGGAGCTCTCTTGAACTATTCCCTGTTTTAGTAAACTAGGGTAAATGAAGGTGGAAGCCACATTCTCTTTAGTTTTTTTTTTTTCCTTTGGTGAGTAAATGAGGTTTGGATCCAAGAACATTCTTGCTTTTCATCATGACTGATTCTGCTCTCCCAGCGTTTTTAATTTAAATTTTTTTTTAAAGCTGTGCCACAGTTTTTTGCAACCATTTGATTTGTTGGACACGTTCCTTTGCTTCCTTTGTGAACGTCACGCAGTTTGGATGCCGAGAGACTGCACAGAACCTTGTGGGACACCATGGGAAAGGGAGGTGGTGGAGGACCTAAACTTGGAGACGGCCACAGAAAAGGAGCGCTCAGAAATATAAGAAGAGAACCACTCCAGAGCAGATCCTGATAGGCCTACCCAGTCTCAGCCTCTCCTGTAGCAGGTGATGGTCAACAGTGTCAAAGGCTGCAGTCAGGTCCAGCAGGACCAGAACAGAACGCAGCAGAAGTTTGTCTGACAAGCTGATTAAGATTTTTAAAGCAACATAAAGAGAAACGTTTTCTTTCTTGCATCACAAACGATGCTTAAGTGGTGATTTGCTTCATTTGGGACCTCTGTGGTTTATAAAACTGTCTTAGGTGGTAAGCTTTTAAGATAGCATCTTTTGACTTTGTATTGGTTGTTACAACATAAGAATGCCAACCATTGATCGTGGTAAATGGTATGTTGTTTGTGTGTATGGGTGTGTGTAAGGGTGTAGGGGTGTGTGTGGATTTGCTACATGCTTGCTTAGTATGAGGATTGTTGTAAAGACACTTAAACTTGTCAGTGACTCGATGCAATCTGCTGGGTTCCTTATATAGGAAACATTTTGGCTTAATGGACTGAACTGAATTGGAATGTTTACTGTGTGAAGTGCCTTAAGACGACTCTTGTCGTGATTTGGCGCAATATAAATAAACTGAATTGAATTAAGCTCATTTATAGCACTTCTAGGGTCCTACAACCCCCCAAGGCGCATTGCAACACAACCAGTCATTCACGCATGCACACACACACATCCACACTGTCCTGAGGCAAACTGATGGAATCAAGGCTGCTGAACACAGGTGGCATCAGTCCCTCCAACCACCACCAGCAGGCAAGGAGGCTGAAGGGTCTTGCACAAGGACACAACACCTGCGACAGATTTGGATTGAACCTGCAATGCCTATGTTTATAGGTGGGCACTAAACTCTGCTGCCACCATCACCCCAATTATCTGTTTGACTCCTTGTAGAACCATCAATCCATTTTCAACCGCTTAGCCAGGGTCGGGCTGCGGGGGCAGTAGTCTAAGCAGGAAGGCCCAGACTTCACTCTTCCCAGCCACTTGGGCCAGCTCTTCCGGGGGAATCCAAAGGTGTTCCTTGGCCAGCCGTGTAGATTGTTGTTGCAGATATGCATCAAACAGTTTCTGGCTTAAAAGCATCAAGATAAAGTATCAGGATTAGTACTTTCTTTCAAAACCTGCCATTTAAATTTCTATACACGTCTACTTCCCTCTGATGGAAGGTCAAGTAGCAAAAGGCCAACTTTATTTCTTTATAACCATCATATATTTTAATACATGTACAAACAAAATTGGTCCAATTATAGCTGTTATATTATCAGCCATTGAATAGTTCTAAAAACCTTAAATTTTTATTATGATTATTAATAATAAAAAATATTATTTATTTATTTAATTCAGGAATTTTAAGACAGTTGTAATTACACTGCTGTTTCAGCCATGAAAAGAAATGAAAGTCTGTTATGTGATAAATTGGCATCTAACTTAAATCATAAACATAATTTGAACTTAATTCCTCTTTAAATCATACTCGCAGTTATCACCAGCAGATGAACAACATGAGGTGGATCATAATGTGTTTGCCCATGTCGCTGTGTTTATTTGTTTGGGTGTACGTAACGTTAGCAATGAATTTTGTGAAATCTCAGAAAATAATCACTGGATATCGTCAACAACCAATTATCTTGTTCAGCTGGATTCAAGATGGCTGCCACAGCCATCCAAATTTAGCAAACCAATAAATAAATAGATGTAACTCAGAGGATTTTTCAGATTTTGAGCTAAAATTTGAAATGTTACTGAGAGTCAACCACGACATGTGATTCAAGCACTAACTTGTTCAAGATCTTGAGATGTTGCATAAGATGCATTGTAATTTTATCGTCAAGTTTTGACCAAAATGGCTGAAACATCATTCTTTCTCAACATGTGGTGATCCGAGTTAAAACTATCGGAATGACCAACACTAGGAAATACATGCAAGGAATGCTATGCCTTTTGTGTTTTCTTTTGCTATTTGTAAACAGAAAAATATTCACTGCAGCTTCTCTCAGCTGTTTTTACAAAAGTAAACTTAGGCAGAATCTGATCATGTGAGAGCTACTGCCATGTGTTTGTCTTCAGCACAGTGGGATTTCCAATGCACACACAGAACATATGATAGAAGGACCAATTGACCATTGTAACATTCCCAAAGCCTATTTCAACATTCTCTAAGTCTTTGTTGGCAGATCAGACGAGCACACAGATGCCAAACTACATGGGTCATCATGTGAGGTCGGTGTGTGGCAAGCAGATGGTTTGAGGATGTTAGGACAGAAGACTCTGTGTCACTAATGATAGCAAAAGGCAAAATGATCACTGTAGATGATTGATTACAATCACTAATCACTCCACAAGGATTCTTAAATGTTAGTTAAGGAGTTTGAGTCGGACTTGGTGGAGATCCATCTCATTCCATGTACACAGTTGTTCATATTTTTGTTGCTGTACAGTATTGATCAGGTTAGCCTGAAAAACATGAGCCTGACTCTTCCAGCAGTGACATTTAGCTCTACACACCACAACTTTCTGAGGCCCTGACACACTTTTCATTCAAATCTGCTCTCATTAATAATAATAACAATAATAATAATACATTTTATTCAAAAGCGCCTTTCAGAACACCCAAGGTCACTTGACAGAAAACACGTAATAAAATACAATAAAACAATAATAAAACCCAAACAAGAAAAAAAAATAGAGAGAAACAGTTCAATAAAATCAGAGGCTGTAGGCAGATCAGTAAGCTCTAATGTTTTCTCTATTGATATGGGAACTGTCTTTTTGAATGATCAATGGCTTCCTGATGTTAGACAGACTGTATTGAGCTTCAACTCACCCTCGCATGGAGTGCTTGGAAATGGCCAAATTCAAATGTCTTTAGTGACCAAGTGATATTTTGCCGAAAAGTTTCAATTAAACTAAAATATAAAAATAGAAGCTGCTTCAGCTGGCTAAAATATTAAAGAAGGTAAAAAAAAAAAAGTTGATACTTACAACAGTATACCTATAAAGGGCTAAAAAGGCAATACTGGTAAGACGTGTTGCCCAAAAAAAAAAAAAACACGGGGAATCGAACCGGGGTCAGGACATGGCAGAGCAGAGTGGAAGACTGATGCTTCGCCCACCAGACCTAATATAAGGATTTGATTGCCTGACCCCTACTGCACACTGGAAGCAAAAGCGGCATGGGACGGCAGCGAAACGGCACAGCTTCGAGAATAATCTATTATAGTCTCTGGAGAGTAACAAACCAGCCGCGATGCGGCAATTTTCAGTTGCATTCCAGAAGCACGGTGCCACTGCGTTGCTGAAGTTAAGATCGGGTACTATTTTTTCCACGAGCCGCTTCTGAGATAGGGCTGGAAAGGAAATCACACACGATTTCAGTGTAAAATCCTTGGTAATTTTCAAAATAAAAGCATTGCAGCGTTGCAATTTCATATATATATATGAAGCTTACATGTGACCTAATGGCTTATTTATTTACATGTGTTTCCATGGCTTCATTCCTGGCATTGGAGAGGAACAACATCATAACTTACATCAAACAGCGATATAAAACCTGATTTCTTTTCTAACCTTTGAAGTCTCAAGGGATCGTGTGATTTCGTGAGGAGGTCGGTGGAAGACGAGGGATTTTGTGATCTCGCGAGTTGAGTGACGAGCACTGCAGAGAAGCCACTTCGCTGCTGAGACTCTCCCGGTGTGCACTTGAGTGCTGTGATTGTCGCGAGTAAACTTTTCTGCGCTGCTCTTGCTTCTAGTGTGCAGTTGGCCTAAGATGCAGGTGTTGTACGTGCACCTTCTGCTGGCCATGACGCACATTTTGTCAATGGCCTTCCTTGGTATGGGGGGCCTCACGCAAGCAGATCTGCTCCGTAACAGCCGGTGTTCAAGCAGGGGGAAGCATCTCACAAAAGTATTTTTTTAAATTTTTTTTAACCAGATTGGTTGGTGCCTCCAAAGTTAATGGGTAACCAGTGCAGAGACATTAGAATAGGAGTGATGTGAGCTCTTCTGTTTGCTCCAGTTAGGAGCCTTGCTGCAGAGTTCTGGACCAACTGAAGGCGGTCAAGGGCTTTTTTTGTTAAAACATATGAAGAGTGTGTTACAGTAATCTAGAGGGGAGGAGATAAAAGCATCGATAACCATTTCAAGTTAATATTTTCACTCCAACCTTCGCAGTTTGCAGATATTTCTTAAATTATAAAACAGTTTCGGACCAAAGTTTTTGAGTGGCCCTCAAGAGACATTGATTGCTCAAAAACAACACCCAAATTCCTTAAGTTTATCTTGATGGCGGAAGATAATTGACCAAGTTTTTGACTAATCAGGGGAACCATGTTCAATGCACAGTGTGTGCTTTACGGGGGCGGAGTGACGGCGCTGGTGTAAATACTAGTATATGTGTTATTGATGAAGTGTAAATGGACATGGAACGTTGTTAATGCTCTGAACTGAACACTAGGTGGCAGCAGAACACTGCTAATATATAAGGAGGTGTAGTGTAGAGTTCAGGGGAAGTTCTGCTGTGGGTTACGAGATGAATACTGTGTGTACGCTTGTCCCTCCTGCTGCAATAATGTTCATATGGATAAAGTTATGGCCTGTCTTCTTTCTACCAACTACACATTTTATCTGATTTTATCTTTCTTTTCATCATTAAGAACGATTTGTCATGATTCTTTTAATAGTAGTTTTAGTTGTGTTGGTAACACATAAAAAAGTTAAGGTTGTAGCTCAGACACTGCAGTTTTTTAGAGGTTCAGCTTGATTAGAATTATTAATATACTGTATAGGGCATGAAGTAAACTTTTTCAACCCCCAATTGGGGGACATTTTGGCATTTGGGACACATTTGGGCAACATTACAAGCCCTACCCTGTTTTTGTGCACAACTGCTCTGCATCACCCATAACGGCATTACAGCTCAAGACAAAACCAAGTTTTTGTTTGCAAGAGCAATACCATTAAAGCTTTATTATTATTTCCTGCACCATGTTGGTTACTTCTGATGTTGCACAGTCTTCTCCCTCAGCCCGTCAGGAATGTTCCCCAGTAAACTCAGTTGGTCGTAGTCAGATCTAATAAACATGTCGCTGGGTTTGGAATCTGCTTAGTGTCTTCCATACAGCAGGGGCACATGAGAGAAGAGGAGGAAAGAGAAGAGTGTAAGTAAAAGAATGATGGAAACAGCCAGAGGGAAATGACATATGCTGTTTCCTTCCAGCAGCAGCAATGGAAGAGCATTTACAGCCTGAAGGCTGGACTCCAGCAACAAGGACACGTGTAAATTATTTATTCCTAACCCCGTTGTGTCCGTTGTCCCTGCTGGGTCTGTCTTTATGTAATCCCTGTCTAGTGAAGGGCCCCTCACATGGTGCCAGAGGGAGGAAAACATGCTGAGATCAGCAGTTTTTTCAAGTTTCTCTGAGGCCCTGTCCACATGTAGCCGGAATCTGCCAAAACATAGATATTTTTCTACGTTTTGGCCTGTCATCCACACGAAAACGGATCTTTTTAAAAACTCCGGCCAAAGTGAAGATCTGCGTTTTCTCTGTTTTGGGTGTCTGCGTGTGGACAGACAAAACCAGAGTTTTAAGGTCCGCAACGTCACTTTCTGCGACAAAGAATGCTGACATCACGTGTGCGACCTGTGTTTACACTAGCCGACAGCATGGATGCCCTCAGAGCTGCTCTCGCTTTATCAATTGTCCAAGCGCTTTTTGCTCGTTTGTTTTTGCAAGCGGAATTACTGCTCCTTGCGGAAGACCACAGATGAAGGACAAAGTTAAAAACGGGGGAAGTACTGCCGCCTACAGGTCTGGCATGTCCTTAACAACGTATTCATCCGGGTACGTGTGGACAGAGTTTTTTTTTTAAACGAGGTGGTGTGGATGCAAGTTTTTGGAGGGGTGGATATTCGTTTTTAAAAAAAAAACCCGGCTACGTGTGGACTAGGCCTGAGGAGAGGCAGTCAACAGAAAAAAGTCAACTTGAAACCAGATCAGTTCACAAACAGATAAACTGAAAATTTTAAACATATTTTTTCTATAAAGTCAAACAAAATTCTGTATAAATAAGATTTAACCATTTTTTTAATTCTTATTTTTCATATTTAACACTCAATGTGCTTCAATTGGTCTGAAAGCTTAATTTACAAACAAATTAGACAATTAAGTGATTTATCTGTAAAATATGGACTCAGATCTAGTTGCAGTTTTTGGCACTGGATCATTCAGTATGTGAACATTCAGTTTTTGGCTCAATCGGAGACAGAGAAATGTGGCTGGTTGTTTCACCAGACTCTTGGCTGTTGTGTTGGCGTGCATCTGCGCCTCCTTGAATGCCATCTATGTGTCATTGCATGTGCGGAGGCCTGGCATGTGCGCTTAGCAGTGGTTTGCATCCGCATTTACTGAAGTCTAAATTAGATCTGCTGTATGGGTCAAGAATAATTAGCATATTTGCATACATACTTGTTTCTGACAGCTGGGCATTGTTTTTAGCGCCGCTACTGACAGAACGCAGCTCAATGGACAACATGAACAGAATGATGTTCATTCACCTTGCAAAGAGATGAGAGTGAGTCAGAGAGCGTGGGTGGAAGTAAAGACCAGAATACTTGGGACGAGCTGAGATGCAGTGGCACAAGCAAAAAAAAAAACTTTTTAAAGTGTTTTACACTTGTTTCTTTTACTGAAATTTGATAATTTTTTACTTTTTTATGTGTATTTTTTCTTGCTCCTTTAATTGTGTGTTATTGTGTTTTATTTCTAATAAAAATCTGGAACATTTTCTATTTTTGAGACATTTTCAGCCTTGTTTTTGGCATCATAGCCTTTTATTATCCAACACTTTTTTTCCACACCTCATTAAATCTCCATCCAAGTAAGTTGTTAGCTGATTTCCAGCTCAGCTGTTTGATTTGCACACCACTAGCATTTGTTTGGTTGTTGTTCTAATGAGAAAAGCTGAACAGCTGAATTTCAGCAGCTGATTATTTTTCTTCTGCTGCAGTTGGTCTGGCATGTCTGGGGTCAGCTCCCTCCTGTCTTTGTCTTTACCTTCCTGTCTGTTCCTGTGAGCTTAGCCAGCTAGATGAAGAGTTCCTGCCAGGTAGACTCCTTCCACCTCATCAAGCCTGCCCCTTGCCCTTTCTGTCTCTCCATCTTCGCCTCAAAGTGATTCACACACAGCATAAGTTGTCTTCTTGGTTCTTTTGTTGTTGCTGTTCATTCTTTGTGACTTCATGACACTGCCTCTCCTTGAGACACCAACCTAAACCATTGCATTAATCAGGTGTGCAAAGACAAGTGTCTGAACTAAACACTTTGTTTAACTGAGTTTTGTGCAGATTGTCCTTTGGCATCCAAGATAATCTCTCCTAATTGAAGTTGCCAAGTATCTAAAGGGATTAATTAGATTAGTGATATGCTGGTTTACTGTTCACCTGCTTAAAACAATGCATGAAAGACATTTTTGCAGCATTAGGCGATTCATGTTGAGATAATTTTATTTAAGACAATGCTCAGTGTTCTAGACGTGCCACACGAAGATGCCAAAAGGCATTATTTACCAAGAATACTTAATGATCTAAATTGCATGTTTAACTTCAATTAAGGTTAGGGTTAGCTTTGGGTCAAGACTAAAAGAGCAAGATCATGAAAGTAGGTGGCCGAAACGAGTCTCAGCTTTACCCCGGCCTTCCACCGGACATGAAAGTGGCGCTTAACGGAATAGAGGTGTTTTACCCATGAGCTCCTTTCCACAGAAGCAATTCTGCAAAACGGGAGCGAAAGCATTCCCTCCCCCCACCCCACCCCCACCCCGCTGCTCCCGCAAAGTCAAAAAAATCACGAGAGAATTGCAGCACCATGCATGATTTCAGAAGTCTAGACAATAACAAGCAAGGAGAAAGACAGCTGCATGTATCCAAAAAGGTTTTCTGATTTCTGTTCTGTTTACCTCGGCTATGAGGGGGGGGGGGGGGGGGTTAACAGGAAATGATGTCTGTATATCTGCACCTGACTTTAATTTAGAAAATTTACAAATGTTTTACAATGCTTCCGTTTTTGACTTACTGTGATATTTTTGCAAGCATAGAGCGTAAACAATAAACTCGAAATGTAATGATAGGGTCCCTTCCCTTCTGGGACGTGTCCAAAATGTTACACTTTGCTGCCGGTGGAAAATAACCCATTCACTATTACTGCAGCTAATTGCAGCGAAGCATGTCTCATAGCTATTTTGCAACACTGTCACATCCAGTGGAAAGAATTTAGAAGCTCAAGCATCTTGGATAGACTTCCTGCAAAGCTGCTGCTTCGCCACATTGGGAAGAGCCAGCTGAGGCCATTTGGTCAGGACGCCTCCTGGATGCGGGCTGCACAGTGGCACAGTAGTTAGAGCTGTTGTCTTGCAGCAAGAAGGTCCTGGATTCGCTTCCCGGCCTGGGATCTTTCTGCATGGAGTTTGCATGTTCTCCCTATGCACACATGGGATCTCTCCGGGACCTCCGGCTTCCTCCCACAGTCCAAAAACATGACTGTCAGGTTGATTGGTCTCTCTAAATGGTCCTCGTGTGTGTGTTTGTGTGCATGATTGTTTGTCCTGTGTGTCTCTGTGTTGCCCTGCAATGGACTGGCAATCTGTCCAGGGTGTACCCCGCCTGCTTGCCCGTCGGATGCTGGAGATAGGCACTAGCCCCCCACGACCCTGCATGGTCAAGCGGGTTCAGAAAATGGATAAATAGATGCCCCCCTGGATGCATACAAGTTGAGGTATTTTAGATATGTCCTTCCAGTAAGACACCCCAGGGCCAAGCAGAAAACACTGGAGGGTTTATATTTCGAGGCTACTCTGGAAATACCTTGGAATCAGGCTGGAGGAGCCTTAAGAGTAGGCATCCCTGCTGGGATTGCTGCTTAGATAAGTGAAAGAAAATGAAACAAGACAGCAGGTCACTCTCCTGCACCCTGACTATCTGCTAGCAGCCCGTTTGCACAACATGTTCACCCAAAATTCCCCATCGTGTCATGGCTCTCTTTGCATTGGAATGTAGCCACTACCCATAAGATCTAGGTGTAGCCGTGACATGAGGTCATTGTGGCTCAAAACAGCACACAAGTCCAATGAATTTAATGTGCTGCCACCAAATCCCACCAAAATTCCTGATGCATTGGTGCTACAATCAAAAACCACAGCAATCATGCTACAGACGTTTTGTGCAGTTGTTGAATCATCACACTCCATAGCACGTAATAGGGAACCCATTGTTCTCCTATGGCATGCCTGAACACTTTGCCAAATACCCTACAAGACTGTCCACATTCTGGTTGTTGCTTTTTTACATCGTAGAGTGGTTTTCGTCTACTGTGAAGGGGCCCTACGGGTTGGACATAGGAACACAGAAACAAGTCCTTGGTGTTCAACTTTTCTACACAGCATGCCAGCTGACAGTAAAATCAGATGACTTTGTTACTGAGGGTGCTTTGATTTGCAGACAAATGCTGACAAGTGTCCGAGTGAGTTTCTAGAGAATGATGTGTTTTTCTTCAATAACACAGCAGCTTGAATTAGTTGTCAGGAGTTTTTGTATGTGAGGTGGCAGACTGAATTAGGAGTTTCTGCCAAGGCTGCAGTCTCAGCTGTTAGACCTCACCTATTCAAACATAGAGACAGTGGGCAGGTGGCTTTCTTTCAGACTTTATCTAGATCTGGTCTCTGGTGGAAACATGTCGTGTTTTGGGCCAAGAACATTTCTTTTTTTATTTTTACTTTTTGTTAAAGTAAACAACTTTAATGGGACTTGCATTGGACATGAAATGGTGTATGAGCAGAAGAAGTCGCATCACCCTACCAATAGCTTTCAGTTAACTGCTAACTGCGGCAGATTCAGATTTCCTAAGTTGTTTAGAGCATCATAGCCGTTGCAGTAAACATATAACCTTTGGCAGTTAACTGAAAGCTATTGTTTTAGAAAATGTTTAATGCACTAGCATTAAGAAACATATCTATTGTTGTTTGTTTTTCAGTTCACACATTTTCACAGTCTTGTCCAAAGCCCCGGGCAGAAGACAGTCAGTGTTTGTGACCCTAAACAGAGTTAAAAACATTCTGCAGGTTTTCTTTTCTTTAGAATTGATCTGTTTTTACTGGTATTTTCTTTGTTATTGTTTTATCAAATCAGAAATCTGTATGAAAAGGATCAATAGGCCTCAGAGACAGAACAATAAAACAGTTCAGTCATCTTTGTTCTGTTTCCATTAAGTATGGATATTTCACCCCCCCCCCCCCCCTCCCGAAATTGACAAGGAAGACCAAGGACACACAGGAGGGACTTTCTTTCTCTGCTGATCTGGGAGTGCCTTGAAGAGCCCCCCCCCCCCCCCAAAAAAAAAGCCCAAGTGGCTGGAGAGTCTGGGCCTCTCTGCTTAGGATACTTACCCTACCCCACGACACAACCCTAGATTAGCCAAGGTAAATGGATGGACTGATTGATGAATGGATATTGGAAGGAAGGATGGATGGATAATGGATACATGGATACATGGTTGGATGGGTAGATGGATGGATAATGGATACATGGATGGATGGATGGGTAGATGGATGGGTGGATGGATAACGGATACATGGTTGGATGGATGGACTGATGCATGGATGGATGGATATATATATATATATATATATATATATATATATATATATATATATATATAATGAGGGTATTTCAGTTTCTTTTCTTAAAAAATGTATATGGAGAAGATTTGCATTAAAGAAGCCTAAAGACAGCAACCAGAGTTTTATGGTATTATTAGAAATAAGGTGTGGAGCTCTATCATCCAGGGGAGGTTCCAGAATTATTTATCTGAGGTGGTTTTAGCTTTTAACAAGGTTACCTTTTCGTTTGTCTTCTTCTGGAGGTCTTGTGGAAATATCCCACTGTCAGGAGTCCTGAGTCAGACCCAGATTATCAATCTTCCCCTGACCCAGGAACTCCTTATGGTCCCCGAAGAGCAGCTGGAGAGCATCACTGAGGAGAGGGCAGTCTGGTCTGGACTAGCTATCGCCATGACCTGACCTTGGATAAGCAGATGGAGATGGATAGATTGATGTTATCCAAACTTTGCCAAATATTCTTGGCCCCAAATCATAAGCAGAGTAAACTTCCTGCTTCCATTTTCTTGGGTTCATGTCCCCCAGCCGTGTGTTAGTTCCTTTGGAGTAGTAAAACTAACTTTATCCTAACCAGCAGGACTCCTGTTGACATTCTTTCCCAAAAGTATCACGCTGACATAATTAGTTCGTTTCAGCAATAGAAGAGTGTGATACAAACTCATTTTATTATCTTGAGTCATGTTACCCTGTGAAATCTGCAAGAATATGAACATTTCTGGAATAAAAACTTGAGACAGACCTTCTGTATCAAAGCACAAAAGAGGACTCAAATGCAGAGCTCACACTGTTTAATAAACTGAAGGGACTCCTGGCAGTACAGCACAACTGAACAAGTCCAAAACTAACTAAATACACTCTCACAAAGTGTTACTGAGAGTAGGTTCACTGTACTCAACTGAAGAAGACAAACTGGAAAAGGAAACTGTTTGCAAAGAAGCATAAATGGAGAAGCCAGTACACAGGTGCAAGACATAAGGCTGGTTAGCGAGGAGCCTCAGGTCGTGAAGCTGCCTGTAATGAGACAGGAAGTGAATACACAAAATAAAACAGGAAGTACCAGAAATACAATAAAACCAGAAACATGACTGCAAAACACTCAACCTACAGAACCACCCATGACATTCTGTTCCTTTGTTCATAACATTACTCGGAGTGTTAAGTCCAGCGGATCTGCAAATTTAAGAAAAGCTGGACAGATTCTGTAGGAGAATAAAAGTCACTTAGAGAAATGACTGCAATAAGTTTGCTCGGTGTGTGATTAAAATATTCATGATAAAAGGGGATATGCCGAGCTTTCATAACTGCTCTTTCTCTTTGCACTTCAACGTCTACGATGCTCGGACCCCCTGTGTGTTATGATGTGATTAGCACAGGGTGTGAATGTTAGGCCACTTTCACAAGACATGAAAAGGAGAGGCTGTCAGCAGACGTAATTGCTGATGTTCTGGCATTTTAGAAATGGTGTGTCATCTGCTCTCCACCTCCCCTCTGTCAACCTCCATCTCATGTTTTATGTCTCCATTCATCGGGGTTAATGAAACTCTCTGATTGAAGAACTGGAATGTGAGGTTCGTGTAAGCTTTCTGCCTCCTCCCACGCGTTTTCTCCGCCTGTGCGTCAGTGCATAACTGAGCACCTGTGACTCACCACCACAGACTCATGCGTTTGAGTTTAGTCCTCCTAAGACAGGATTGTACTCATTCTAAAATCCCTAAAAACAAATAAAAGTTCATTTTAAGGATCCTTTCAATAAATTTACTCAATCAGCATCAATCACCAGCTCAGTGGCCTAGTGGTAGAGTGTCCGCCCTGAGACTGGGAGATCAGGGTTCAATTCCTGGTTGGGTTATACCAAAGACTTAGAAAAAAATGGGACCCAATGCCTCCCTGCTTGACACTCAGCATTACGGGGTTGGATTGAGGGGTTAAACCACCAAATGGTTCCCGAGTGTGGCTGTTTCTGCAGCTCACCGCTCCCCCAAGGGATGGGTCAAATGCGGAGAACAAATTTCGCACACACTTCAGTGTGTGTGACAACTAATGGGACTTTAACTTTAACAAGTGCTTGCAGATAGTAATGTTTTATGAAGAACTTGGTTAAATCCAAGCAATGCAAAGTCCGTTGTCTACTGAGGTCAGTACTGCATCATCTGACAGCTGACCGATGAGGTGCTGACCTTTTCCTCCTGAGCTGCTGGGTATTCTCCACCTCATAAAACACTAGTGGTCTGCCTCCACTCAAGGGCTGAAATGAATTACGACCCTGTGAGAATAATAGAAATGAAGCAGAAACAATGTGGTAGCACGCTTCAGACAACACGGGGGAGAACATGAGGTGAAAAGAATAAAAAACCATAGAGTCTTAACTCATTTTTCATTTTCATTCATTCGTTCATTTTAAGATGTTATTGATCGTGTTTAGAGTGTGGCTGTTTGTGCTTCTTTTATCTTTGGCATCACCTTCCCCGAGCTTCAAACGATTTCCGCACAGAGGGAGTAGCAAATTTTAATCTGCAGAGCCGCATTGGGAGCAGACTCTTCTCTCAAATCCATGTGAAACTCTGTTGAAGCTGAACCAAGCGGTCCATTTGATAAGCCAGAATCTTGAAACATGGCGTCCCTGAGTGGCTGAAATACTCCGCTCTGGAGTCACATCACATGATGGCGTTTAGGGAAATGTTTAGAGTTGTCTATGAACTTTTGAGGTCCTTATTTATAGGCCGAGCTCAGTCGTAGAGCGGAATCTCCAGTTGTTTTTCAAATTGTCTCCACATGCAGTTGGACCAGGCTAGGACAGATCAGAGCAAAGAACATGATGTATTAATCCCTACGGAAATCAGTCAACAGGGCAGTCCGCCATATACCATCAAAGAAGAAGAAGCAAATAATAACTTTTTTAAAAATAAATGACTTTCCTCTGTCTGCTTGTGTCTCAAAGAAATGCTCAGGTCTAAATCGTCCAAAGTTGATGCCAAAGCTGTTTCAAACAAGAACCGTTCCAGAGCTGATGCCATCTTTGTGTGTCTGAGGCTACAATGGAGCGTGACTAGACCAACCTGCAGAGAAAAACCTTTTGCAGATTTCTAAGCCAGGTCTTCTAGACAACATGTAAAATAGAATAAATAGGTGGACTCTATGGAATATTTCTAAATATGGACAGAGAATCTGGGTCCCACAGGGGTTTGGTCCATTTTTATGTTTATGTTTATGTATTTAGCAGACGCTTTTGTCCAAAGCGACTTACAAGTGATAATCGGCATGTTGCCCTTGAGGCTAACAACAATAACAACAACTTGACATCAATCATGGAGAGGAGGGAACAAGGAGTGGACGGTAGAGAGGGGGGACGGGTGCAGGGAGGGTGCTAGTTAAGAAGATGCTCTCTGAAGAGCAGGGTCTTCAGGAGTTTCTTGAAAGTCGAAAAGGAAGCCCCTGTTCTGGTAGTTCTTGGTAGGTCATTCCACATTTGTGGAACGATGCACGAGGAGAGTCTGAATTGTCCTGAGCGTGGTGTCGGCACTGCTAGCCGACGATCCTGTGATGACCGAAGCGGTTGGGCCAAGACGTAAGCCTTTGCAAGAGGATTCAGGTAGATGGGAGCCGTACCGTCTCGGACTTTGTATGCTAGTGTTAGCAATTTGAATTTGATGCGTTCTGCTAGCAGTAGCCAGTGGAGCTCATTGAACAGAGGACCATTTGAAGAGGTCTCACAGTACAGCCTGGAAGACCAGTTAGAAGGGCATTGCAGTAATCGAGGCGGGAGATGACAGTAGATTGCACCAGGAGCTGGGTGGCATGTTGTGTTAGGTATGGTCTGATCTGTCGTTTGGTATACAGCGCAAAGCGGGATGTATCTGGGTCCTTTTGGAAATCCTTGTAGGGCCTGTTACAATCTATGTGGGCAAAATTCTTTGAGGGAAAACCTATAAGGGACCGTCGTGTAAACCACAGACAAAACCAGTTGGAACCCACACTGTTTGGCTCTATGCATGCCATACGGGGCCCACCTATGCTGGCTGGGAAAATAACAGACACAAAGAAACAAAAACAATCCTTACTCTGCATGCTTGAAGAATGTGATGTCATTGATTTCTTAGCTGCACATGCATGTCTGGCAGTGCACGTGACTGTGTGTGGATGATTAGGTAAGCCATTTGCAGGAACCAGCAACAGCATGGCGACAAAGATGGGGCTCTTTCTCCTAATGGGATCAGTGTTTCAGTGCTTTCTGTCTGTGTAAGTTATGATGTGGCTAATGTTTAAAACATGCTCTGCAGATGCAGCAAAACCCTCTTAAATAAATGACTGCATTGCCGGGAGACAGTCTTCCCAGTATTGGCTTTGCTGAGGGTGCAATGCTCTGCACACTTCAGCTTATAAACAAAAGCACAGACCAACACACAGACAGCCAATAAAATGACTTGTAATTACAAAATGTTATGCTGGACAACTTTATATTAAATTAAAAATCACTTTTAATGAAATAAGAAGCATATCGATTACTCTGAATTATAACACAGAAAAAAAATACGTGAACATGAAGCTGGATGGAAAAAAAAGTTACACAGATTTTTTTTAAATATTCCAGAAAATGTTCTTTCAAAAATATCCATAAATTAAAGGGACATTATGGAAGTTTGACAGTCAAAACATGTATAGAAATAATACATTTCTTATTCATACATTCTCCTGCAATGCCCTGGTCCTGTAGAATGAGCCCTGGCATTTTTACTGTGATTGCCTGTTTTTCTGTAAAATCACAGAAAAAGAGAGATGCTCGGGTCGAGCAGGCTGCTTCATGCGCGTTCACGCTCAGGCATAGCCCGTAGCATTTGCTATCCGTAGCTTTAGCAGCAGAGAGAGAGGCAGTGCCACTTTGTCGCTGTTCCTAACGCCTAGTGACAAAGCTAGCTACATTTATGAGGACCCTTAGCTACTTTCTGTAGAACTTTCTTCTAGATATTTCCTGCAAATTAGCAACAAAATAGTCATTTTCACTCTGAACCGTTCTTTGGTTTGACGTTGATTCAGCTGTCATCAAGGATATAAATGTTACAGACACTGTGAATGTTACTAGAGTGTAGCTCACCTTGTAAGATGTCTGACTCCCATGCAGAAGACCTGGGTTTGATTCTGGGTGTGAACATAGTTCATTTAGAGTTTCTTTTTTACATTAATGGTATATTTTTTTACAGTAATAAGATGCCCACATTTTTATTTGAGACTCGCCGAACAGCATTGAATTCACAGATAAAAAAGATGTGGGTTCAACTTTCATTTTGGAACAATTTTTCAAGCAAGGGAAGGGAATGATCTGAGCATGCAGGAGGACTGACCCATCATAAACCTTTGTCGGCTGTGCTGAAGAGAAAGGTACAGAACCAAATTATTTAATTAATTAGCTGCGCGTTCTCCTGTCCTCTGTCCTCCGGGCCACACACACACACACACACACACACACACACACACACACACACACACACACACACACACACACACACGGGACTGTCTCAGCTGTTATTTTCGTTAAGGAGTGTGCACGTACAGCATGCGCGCCTTGTGCACGAGCCTACTATGGAAGCTGCCGTTACGCTTTTGGCCTGAGGGGGCAATTGCGAGCATAAAAATGCAAAACTCCGTAAAGTCCCTTTAATTATATATTAATTTTCTCAAACTAGCACACAGTCTTTAAAAATGTAGTGAACTACATGCTGTGGCTGTGCTAACAAAAGTGAAAATGTCCATATTTTTCTCTTAAAAAAACAGTTTGAAAATGTATGTTTCAGAAGGCAGCATTTATTTATATAGCATATTTCATGCATGGGCAATTCAGTGTGTTTTCTGTTAGCAAGGACAGCACGAACATTACAATAACGTGACACCGTGATTTAAATACACAAATTATTTTAGATGAAATTAACACAAGAACTTGTTTCAAATTTGAGAATCAGAAAAACAAGTTTAAAGGTGAGTAGTTACAGTGCAGAAGGTGCAGCATAAGAAACACTGATTGAAAGACTGATTTTAAAAGTTACTACAGTTGGGGCACATTTGATGTCATATCAATGCTGATTGATCGTGTGCAGCATAGTACAGTGTTTTCCCTAGAAATTTCTCCAGCTGTGGCGTGGGGAGAGGGAGGGTCCTCGCAGAATGTGCATCATCTGCGAGGGTGCGTGTGGAGGGTTGGAGGGGGGTGTCTTGCGCATGGAACGTTTTGCTTCTGTGCATCTCTGGGGAGAGTGGGGTGGGTGAATTTCTTAGCTGTGGCGCCATGCCTGAGCCTATGTAGGGGAAATGCTGTAGTAGCTAAAAGCTACTTCATTCTGTTTGGTTCTGACCCGGGGTTCTACCAGTTGACTGTTTCCTAAGGATCACAGAGATCTAAAGATGTATTTTGGCCCCATGCCAATGAATATTTTTAAAACTAGAAGCACTTTGAAATAGATTATATAGTTTACTGGTAGCCAGTGTAGAACTTTAAGAACAGGAGTGATGTGTTTGATCCTCTTGGTTCTTGTTAAGACTCTAGCAGCAGCATTCTGAATAAGCTGCAGCTGTTCACAGTTTTTTTGGCAAGACCGGTCCAAAGACCATTGCAATAGCCCATCCTGCTGGAGATGAATGCATTAATGACTTTGTCTAGCTTCTGTCTGGACTTGTGACCTCTGAGTCGTGCTATTTGATTAAGATGATAAAAAAGCTGATCCTAGTTCCAGTCATCCATCCAATGTCTGAACCCGCTTTGTCCACGTAGGGTCGCGGGGGGCTGGTGGCTATCTCCAGCGGTCAGTGGGCAATCAGTCGGGGTACACCCTGGACAGAGAGCCAGTCCATCGCAGGGCAACTGATCTTAGTCATAGCCTGAATGTGACCAGTGAAGCTCAGGTCTGAATCAATTATGACATCCAGATTTCTAACCTGGGTCTTTGTATTTATTCCTCTGGAGCCAAGTTGAGCAATAACCTCCATCCTATCCTTCTTATTTCCAAAGACGATAACTTCAGTCTTGTTTTGTTTTTTTCAGCTGAAGGACATTTGACTGCATCCAGTCCTTAACTTGCTCCAAACACGGACAGAATGAGTCTATGGGGCTACAGTCACTAGGTGATAGAGCTAGGTAGATCTGGGCGTCATCTGCATAACCATGATAGGTAATGATGTTAGTGTGTTTAACCTGAAATACATGTATAGATTAGTTTTGGAAGATGATCCTCATTTCTTTGGAATTTGTCCCATTAAATCGGAGATGCGTTTAAAATGTATAGAAACACACTGAATGTATTGTTCCCATTACCTTTTGTGACAATGACGAGGCTCACTCATGAAAGTTGTACCTGACACCAAATCATTGTTTGGTTTTAAAACCTCGTAGGATTTTTTCTTAACTAAACACTCATCAGTAGTGAAACATTTGTTTCCTCCAAGGTGAAGACATGCTATTTTGGTGTTTATGTATGTAGCAGACATGTTAATCCAAAGCAACTTAAAAGGCACACATTTTATTTCTAAACAAACACTAATAATAGTAAAAAGGAAATAACATGAAAGGTATTCTCAGATCTTGATGAGTTGGCAGATGTGAAGGTAGTTGGTTCAATCAATCATTCATGTTGACATTTCCTTTGATCTGATGTCCCTTTGTGTGTATTTAGCAGCACGAGTGTCACACAGTTGTGTGTCTGGGTCATTGGGATGTGTTTTTATTATTTTTGAAAGAGTGTGTATGTAAATTACTGTGTCAAAGCTGGGATTGATGCATGAGTGAGTTCAGACAAGTCTCTTGCTGCAGCAGATGACTGGAGTGCTCTGGTCTCCCTTTGCCAGTCTGAACTGCTTCCTTGCACCCAAGAGAGCGTGACACAGTTCGAGCTCATGCCTGGCGACAGGTGGAGCCTTGTGACAAACCAACGCAGGCAGGAAAAGTCTGCATTTCCTCCGGCAGCTGCTTCACCTGAATCTGCAAGAGGAGTTCATATGTTGACACGCTGCAGCTGCTAACCGACGACGCGAACGCCTGACGAAACGCATCACAGTGTGCATGAATACACAGATAGATGGCCCATATTCACACACACACACACACACACACACGCACGCACGCACGCACGCACGCACGCACACACACACACACACACACACACACACTCCAGACATTTAACAGTCTATTATTGTGTTTAAACGCCACCCCCAACGAGGAAGCGCCCAAACAAACTTTATCACAAACCCCCTTCCACCCTCCACACTGCCTGGTTTACACTAAATCTTCAGTCTTGTGGTAACCAGGACCTCAGGCATGTCTCTTACAGCTCCCAGAATGCACCAGTACAAATTGCATTTCACTCCCATGGCTAAGCCCCTCTTCTTTTAGTGCTGTCTGATCACAGCTCAGTTTCTTCTCTTTATGTTGCCCCCCTCTCATTTCAGTCCTGTGCAGCAGGTCTTATCCGCCTGACATCAGCTTGTTTCTCTGCAGGTCTTCTTCCCATCACAGCTGTTGATGGTTCTTGAGTAGCTGTAAGGGCCTGCAGTTTTAGCTCCATGCCGACTGCGTGCGAGGAGATAAGCTCCATGTTCTGCTGATGGCTGCAAGGAGAATCCAAACAGTATTGACGTTCAACCTCTGTAGTAAACGAAATATGCATCTTACTGTTATCGTGTCTGTTCTCAGAAGCCTTTCATCTTTGGCAGTCAACCAAGTTGCTTTCATAGAGGGTTTTGGTTTTGTGCGCTTAAGCAAATTACATGTGGCGTTTTACACTTTGACACGCAGGTGTTGTGCTTTCAGAATACACAAGTGGGTATTTACTAGGTTTTCATTCAAATCAGAATGTGGGTATTTTGTCAGAGACCCATTTTCAAGAAACCTGCTTTAGGAGGACACAAGAGCTACAAATGAATTCAATCAAACTAGGGCTGAACGATAAATTGCATATGCAATTATATTGCGATGTGACAAAAGGAGATTTTCCATTGGCAAAGGCTGCAATTTGACTGGGAGCGAGTGGTTAGCACAATGCTAATATACATAGAAAAACACATAGGGATTGCTAGTGCTAATATTCTAACAAGACCCAAAACGGGGTTGTGATGGTTCAGCTTTTATTCTGAAAGGAACCGTTGCTTGGTTGGAACAGCAACAGATTTTATCCAGCTTGTCGTTGGTTCTTTCGGCTGAAGAGGAAAGTTACGGATTGGCCACTCCGACAACTTCTCTAGAACGCTTTGAACTGGCGTTAAAGATGACGTGGGCATAGTTTTATACTTCAGATGTTTTGATGTACGGTCGAATGAAAAGATGACAGATTTACCAAGCACCACCAAAACCACGCCTCCGTCAGATCTGGCAGATTCTGAATGGATCAGTAAAAGCAATGTGTGATGTGGCTTAACCTTATGTGTGATCAGTCTCTAGTGGAAACATTTAAAGTTATATTACTTATTATATTCTATAGGATTATAATATCAAGTAATTCATATTTTCATTTCACAAATTGGTTCACATTTTATTATTGACTAACATTTTGTTTTATTAGCTTATTAAAAACAGAGTTCTTTAATTTATTAAAAAAGAAACAGTCCTTTGTCTTCATTCTTCTCTCTTGGGCTAGAAAGTAAAACAGTTTAGAAGCAGATGCATGAGACCTTGAACAATATCTCATGCAGATTAGTTCTTGCTGAGGAGAGGGGGAAATGACTTTTAGGTGGAAAACAGTCATTTCATTCCGTTACAGAGATGTCTAGAGGACATTTATCAGAAGGACACAGGACACAGTACTCAGCTTTTTTATTTATTTATTTGATTGGTGAAATTAGTAGGAGTTAATTTTCTTTCTCAGCACAATCCTTCTCAGGGTTTTAGGTTGTTTTAATTAAGCCCAAGCAACCATTCTGCTTGCCACTTGAATACCAAGCCACGAAGGAGAGAACTGAAAGCGTTCTCTCGTTCCTCAGAGGCATTCTTGTTTGTGTTTTAGAATTTAGAAAGATTGCCTTCCTAAATGTGTACTTGCTAAAACGAGTTTGATTTAGTTTTCCCCGGATGATTACGTCCTCAGAATGAAAAGTCTTTGGAGTGTGTTTCCGTGCGAGCTGGACTGTCGCCAGCGCCCACGCTTGTGTTACAACCAGGAAGAGATTTCTTAAAACAATGTGCTGAATATGTTGGATGACAAATGTGGGAGGAAATTAAATCTGGAAACTGCTTCGCTGAAGGTGGAGACAGTCTGTTCAGTTTGTAGCATTTAGCATTATTAGTAAAAAAAAAAAACACGTCTCAGAAGGAATACTGGTCACAGTAAAATGTGTAAATTGCTCCTTTCATTACCATCTGTCTGAAAGTGAGAGAAAGGTTAGACAAAGGCCTCGGGGTTACATATTGTACCCGTAAATTGACCCATTATTCATAGCCTTACTTAATCCACACTCTTTGCTGGTTTAATAGCCTGTAATGTGGGCTGTTTGAGTCTCTCTGGAGTTTATTGAGGCTTTAGTCTCACCTTGTTCCAGAGTAGACCTTTCATTAATCAGATGAATCAGCTGTCAGATACTCTAGCATGCTAATAGGTCCTGTTTCACTTCAGTTGAGAGACAGATTCTCATGACACAGGACAGAACTGCCGCTCACTTCCTTAAAAACATGCATTCCTCGTCTTTTTTTCCTCGTCTGGTTTGTCTCATTTCATCCTCCCTTGAAGTTTTGTTTAGCTAGCAGGTTTCAGGACCCAGGTTTGGGTGATTTGTTCTGCTACGTCGTGAGAGATGTTTTAAACTCACAAGTACGAAAATGTACCGTCCAGCTAAGACTGATGATTTCCTTTCTGTGTTTGTGTTTCGTTCTAAAGGATGCAAAGCTGCGTGAGCTGTTGGATGTCAACACACTGGCGGGTAAGATGGAGAACAGGATGCTGACAGTGGTGAGCGGCATGGACATGGTCAACATCACCTACCTGAACTTCATGGCCTTTCAGGAGGAGATTGCGAAGGTGAGATGTAAAAAATGAGCAGAACTACAGAATCGTCATGTATCTGTGCTATTTTATGGATTAGAAGAACTTTTGAGTTATCACAGTGATAAATGTGGTAAGAAACAGTAACTGGATCTAGAAGTTTTGTTGATTTTAATATATTGGATATATACACTCACTGGTCACTTTATTGGGTACACCTTGCTAGTACCCGGGTTGGGTCCCCTTTTGCCATTAGAACTGGCTTAATGTCATGATCCTGCCATGCCTTGACCTCCATGCGCCATCATTCACCTCATCAGCCTTCATGCTTCACACCTGGTCCCCTCATCTAGCCCCAGCCAAACCCTGTTTCCACAGCAATCCCAGCCTGCATCTCATCAGCTCCATCCACTTCACCTGCTCCTGACTCCTCAGCTCATCACACACATCTGTTTCCCCTGCCTCTTAAGAACCAGCCATCCAACCATTCAGTGCCAGATTATTGAACACTTTTTGCCAGTAAATCTTCCAGCCTCCCTTCCTGCCTGATCACAGTCCCTTGACCTCGTTTCCATGCCTGACCATCGCCAAGAACTCTGCCTGCCACCACGACCCTAGCCTGTCTACGACCACGTCTCCAGCCTGCTCCTAGTACCTGCTTAGTTTCGACTGGTCTGAAACTGATCTGGTTTCGACCCACGCCTGCCTTCGACTCTGCCCTTACCTGAGTTTTCTCTCATAATAAAGACTGTTAGAAACGTCTTGGCAGTTATACCTTTGTAGCATAGATTCAACAAAGTACTGGAAACATTCCTCAGAGATTTTGGTCCATATTGACATGATAGCATCACGCAGTCGCTGCGTATTTTTCGGCTGCACATCCGTGATTCAAATCACATATTCTACCACATCCCAAAGGTGCTCTTTTGGACTAAGATCTGGTGAACTTGGTGGCCATTTGAGTACAGTGAACTCATTGGCATGTTCAAGAAACCAGTTTGAGATGTTTGACAAGCTTTATGAGGCATTATCCTGCTGGAAGTAGCCGTCAGAAGATGGGTACACTGTGGTTATAAAGGGATGGACATGGTCAGCAACAATACTCAGGTAGCCTGTGGTGTTGCAGCGATGATCAATTAGTACTAAGGGGCCCAAAGTGTGACAAGATAATGTCCCCCACAACATTACACCACCACCACCAGCCTGAACCGTTGATTCAAGGCAAAATGGATTTATATTTTCATGTTGTTGACAGCAAAGTCTGACCCTACCATCTGAATGGCACAGCAGAAATCGAGACTCATCAAAGCAGGCAACATTTTTCCGATCATCTATTGTTCCCTGTGCTTAGCTGACAGGAGGGGCACTCGGTATGGTCTGCTGCTGTAGCCCATCTGCCGCAAGGTTCCACGTGTTGTGGGTTCAGAGATGCTCTTCGGCATGCCTTGGTAGTAACGAGTTGTTATTTGAGTTACTGTTACCTTTCTATCAGCTCGAACCAGTCTGGTCATTCTCCTCTGACCTCTGGCATCAACAAGGCATTTTCGCCCACAGGACTGCCGCTCACTGGATGTTTTCTCTTTTTTGGCCCATTCTCTTTAAACCCTAGAGATGGTTGTACGTGATAATCCCAGAAGATCAGCTGTTTCTGAAATACCAGTCCGTCACCAACAACCATGCCAAGTTCAAAAATCATTTAAATCCCCTTTCTTCGCCATTCTGAAGTTCAGTTTCAACTGCAGCGGATCGTCTTGACCACATCTAGACGCCTAAATGCATTGAGTTGTCACCACATGATTAATTTAATTTGTGCTAAAGAGCAGTGGGAATGGTGTACCCAGTAAAGTGGCCAGTATGTTTCATGATCATGGTTTGTTTATGGCAGGAATGGGCGGAGGAGCTGTTCAAGCTGGCATCAAACCTCCTGGCACAGAACATGTCCAGAGCGGCCTGCCTTGAAAAAGGGTATGTTCTGTAAGGACAGAAAAGCATGCACACACACATCTAACATAGCATCAATCCTCATGGTAAGCATGAAAAATGAAAAGTCTTCTCAACACATAAACATCTGAGCAGCAAGCACAGGTTTCAGTCTTACATAAAAAAAAACCTCAATCTTGTTTCATTATCAGTTATCCTCACACCACCTCTTGTTTTGTAGATTAATTGTGCTCAGCTGCTTACTGCATCATCATTGTCCATCTGAGGCACACACACACACACACACACACACACACACACACACACACACGGTTCACATCTGATTTATCTACATACTGAGAGACTTAATGAGGCTCATGCAGAGCAAGTTTAAATATGAATGGGAGATATTGCTTTTAGAGAATACCTGGGGCTGTGCTTGGTGACATGTCTTAGCTGTCTGATGTTTATTCTACAGAAGCCATTAACTCACACCCACGAGGAGGCTAATTGACGTATGAGACAATAAAAGTGGCCATCGACCACATAGCGCTAGGAGAGTTGGAAAAAAATTTAAGTGGGCAGGTTTCGCAGTCACCTTGGTCACTCACAGCAGCAGCTGTTGAGCTCTGTTCGCTTACAGATCCCCTTCTACAGCTGGAGGAGGCTTTATCCCTGAGACGATGTTGATGTTTCTCAACATGTGGTCAATTCTCTTGAGCTCTTACGGCTGTGATATGCTGTTTTCATTTTGGTGGGGGCTTGGTAGATGAGCAACAGGAAGCAAACTATAACCCAGCGTGTGTTCTAAAGAATGCTTGCTATAAGATGTTCTTTTGAGATCATTGGGGAAGAATGAAAGACACCCCTTTGGTCACGTCTCACTCACACGTTAAACATCAGTAATCTGGATTCAACTGCAAGGTTTAGCAGTGGATGACTAGAGATGGGCCTTTCAGCAAAGGAACTGTTCCAATTTGAATGTAGTTCCTTGAAATTTCTTTTGAATATGCAAACTCAGAGTTGATAATGGTAGCGATAACTTTATGTGCCAGTTTAATAGGTTTGCTCAAAAGACTGATGAGGTTCTTGAGGTTAATAGTGAATAAAATGTTTTGACCACAGTCCCGCAGCTGAAAGCACCAGTGGATGAAACAGAAGTGGGCAGTGCACGTTAGTGCTGGTAAAAAATAATAAATAAATAAATAAATAAATAAATAAAAATAACAGCAAGATAATTCTGCAGATTTTTGACCTGATTCTACTCTTCTGACAATCTTAAGAATGCACCAGATTGCCCAAAGATAATTTGATCAGATATTCCTGCCGTGTGTGGTCTATCATGAAAGTCTCTGATCTGCTCTGATATACGTTGGGACCACTCCGGTCATAAATTTGGGGATTATAAATGTTTTTTTTTTAAATTGTGTTGGCCTAATATCACAGCCGGTATGGCGTGCCCCAAGGACAAATGAGTGAGCAGCCTGTTGAATGTGACGTTTAGCCAGTCAGAAAGTGAGGTTGTGGTTGTAGTGAAGGGAATCTATTTCCTCCTCCTCTTCCACAATTTTTTCTTTCCTTTAAAGTCACGTTTTGTCATGTAGCCCAACACAACACACTGTAGGACCAGAGCTGTTATATCCATGATTTTGCCACATGCTGGCCTGTGTTGCAGCCTTGCTAGTCATGAAAATTGGGGTTTTTCCTTTTCACTCGTCTCTTGCATCAACATGTTAAAGGGTGCCCCTCTAGTCTGCCAGTAAAGTATTAGCTCACCCATAAATGTTTGCAGAGAAAAACTCCGTGTTTCCACCTTATTCTATTATTAAAACAACAAAGCCACAACATGATGCAACAACATAATATGTAGGGATGGGTACCTTTGGCATTTGAATCGATTCGGTACTAATTCCCGGTACCTAGGAAGCGATACCGGTACTTAACCGTACCAATTTGAGATACTTTTGAGTGTTTAATATTTTAATTATCTTTTATAATTAAATATATATTATTCTAAATTTATAACAATATTTGATAAATATCACGATAAATAACATACAACAGTTTGTATTTTAACATCGTCCTTGTAGTTTTATAAGCTGATAATTAAACTGAAGCAAACATCTTTACTGTGAACTAAATTTACTGTGTATCTTCATTCCTTTTGCCGTCCTTTTTCATTTGATTTTTCCTACTGGGAAGTTAGAATTTCCGAGGAGAAAGCAAACGCACCATTAGATGATAACAATGGTGGCACTGGAAGCTAATATATCAAGCTAACGTTATCTTAAACAGTTTATTTAGCTGTTGGAGCAGATTAAAACGATGATGCCTCACACTTAGATCGTTGTCGCTGGTTTCATCTTCACCCAATCACCCGTCGCATTTAGTAAAGTGAAGCCAAACTTTAGAGCACGTTCATGTTCTTCTAGTTGGAAATTCGGAGTTCCAAGGAGAAAGCGAACGCACCATTAGCGGAACGGAAGCTAACTTATCAAGCTAACGTTATCTTAAACATTTTATTTACCTACCGGAGCAGATTAAGATGAGGATGTCTCACTTAGATCGTTGTCGCTGGTTTCATCATCACCCAGTTACCCATCACATTTAGTGAAGTGGACCCAAGCTTTAGCGTGCATTCTTTCTACAATGCTGCTCTGTTTACAACTGGCTCGCAGCGACCGACGTAACGTTCTTCCGCATGCACAGCTGTCTAGGCAAGTTCTCGTTATGAAGGACGGGTACCGAAACGAGGCACCGTTTGAAATGACGTGAATCGGTGCTCCGTCGGTACTATGGAATTCGGTCGGTACCTTAAAAAGTACCAAATTCGGTACCCAACACTAATAATATGTGACCCTGTTTCTGTGCATTTGTGATGTAGAGCTGATTGTCTGACCAGCGCATCCACATACAATCACAGTAGCATTAAATAACTAATCACAGGCTTTTGCTGAGATATCTGCTTCCTGTTTCAATTGTGGTGTTTAATAAAGAAATTTGAAAATGAGTTTCATTTTTGTTTTCACTTCAGAGTAAAATTACAATGGTAGAAACATGATGTTATGCTGAATACACGAACCCCTATCTGGAAAAGCATGGTGGTGGTTTGGAAAGTGCTTTGCACATTACCACCACCTAGTGGTTGTTTATTTATTAATACGTCAGGTGTTGGCTGAATAAATGCATCTGCTAATTAATTGTCATTGTATTTTATATTCTTTGAATATTTGAAGTTATGAGACGTGCTCGGTTATCTCGTTTTAAAGCTCTCTGTAGCTGCTGACGTAAACTTTACATATTTTAAAGAAAAAGGCTAAAGGCGAAAACATTAATGGTGCCTATCAACTTCACAAAGCTTCAGTGACTTTCCCTTTAGCAGCTAGTCTGCTGCCCTCTAAAGTGGACACTGAGATGGATATTAATTATTAGCCAGCAGCTACTTAAAGCTCAGCCTGTAACGATAGCTCCTGTTGCAGCTGAGCTATTTATAGAACTGAACGCTCTGTCCGTGCTGTTGTTGCTGCTGCTGCATGGCTGTGCACTGCCAACACTTGAGACTGTCAGGGATTAACCACAAGCCTAACCTTGGCATGTAAACATAAGCAGACATTCATGGTATGCAAAGATAACCTCAACATCGGAGTTGAATTGTGCATTTAGAACTTAAATATTCGAACACACAAACCAAACTGACTGGTCACAGAACATGCATTAATAATACATTTGAGGAAAAAAGTTGCAGAGGAAAACTAAAACGTGTTCAAAACATGTTTTCTGTTCAGATACGCTCGGCTGAAGCTGCAGCTGAATCCTGAGGGACGAATTCCGGTCAAGAAGTAAGTCTGTCTGACTCACCCTTCTCTCCCCTTAGGGCTGTCGCGGTTGAGGAATTCCCCCTGCGGTGATTCAGGGTGGCTTAATATTGCGGTGTGCGATATTATTGCAGCCCTTTTTAATTGCAGTACTATCTAAACATAATGTTTACACATTTAAAAAAGGTTAAAAATTGCTGTGCCTTCTTTTATAACACTTTACTGAATGCAGATCAAAGGGCAGTAACAACCGCAGTAACGTTTGTTTCTCCGACAGTCGGAGTCCGACTGAACTTAAAAACAACTAAATTCAGGAGGTTAAACTTTTAAATGCAAATTTGGCTGCAGCATCTAACAAATAAGAAACAAGTCCCCATTTTGTTTAGTTGTTTAAAATAAAGCATAAAAAATTACATGTACCGGGCGCGCGCGCGCCGGGGGGCGGGCACACTATCGTTTCACTACACACGAATGATGGTGCTTTATAGCTCGGTCACGTCCTTGTTACCTACAAGGAAAACCAGCATGTTAACCATATACGGTTTGAGAGAGGATCTGAGAGGGGTGGCAACATTTCCAGCAACACTGAAAACCCTCTCGCATGGTGCGTTCGTCGCACTAACACACACGTACTTGCGTGCGACTCTGGCGAGCAAAGGGAATCTCTCCCGGTTGTTGCTCCACCATGTCAGGGAGGTTTCTTTAGGGTGGATGCGTTCCTCCTGCAGGTAGCGAGTGAGCTCCAGCTCGGCTCAAACTCTCTTCGGGACGGTTGCAGAAGCAGTGCTTGTCCGGGACTTCAGCAGGTCTCCAAGCATTTATTATTATTTTTTTGCCGCTGGTGGCAGCTCTGTCTCGGCCAAGGACTCTGGCTGCGCAGCAGCTGACGTACTGAAAACCAAAGTGCTCCCAAAGGAGCGAAGTAACGTTTCGTTTCGATACCAGTGCAGTCATCCTTCTCAACATGCATCATTGAGTTGAATCACGTTCAGTAATCACGGTGGCCCATGATGCAGCGCAGTGGGCTTCTTCATATCGCGGTATTTCATTTTTGCGGTTACCGCGACAGCCCTATCTCCCCTGCCACCTTTCCACGCTTTTGATCAATGCAAACTGCACTTTTCTCCGTATCTGGGCATTTGGGCACTACGTACATGCACGCAGTCTCTATTTATGCACTGCTGAAAGATATTTTATTATCTCTACTTCACAGATTCAGAACATTCTTTCTTTCAAACTCAGCTGTAAAATTCAAATCTACATTTTCTACTGAAATAACACATCTGTGCATGCAATTTAGGGGTACATGACATTGCCACAATAGCCTATGAAGTTTTCTTTAAAGGTGCGATTTACTTGTTTATTCAATACATCTGCAGTGTTCTTTAGTGTAAAACAATGCTTTATGAGTCATTAAAAAAACTATGCTGCACCTGTTCTGGGATGCAGAAGTTTGCTGGTGCAAAGGTGGGCTGAAAACAGCAGAATTGCTCATTCTTATTAATGATATGCACACACCTTACTTCTGAATGGCTAACAGAATGTGTTCAGTCATGTTGCAAAGTCAGTATCACCTAGACACCCTGCTTTCTCTCCTCGCTGGAAAAAAAAAGTGTTCCTGTGGGCGGGTGCTAGCCAAGATGGGCGAGGCCGTGAATGCAAATTCACAGTGTGACATAGATCTGTGAGGATTTTCAGATCCTAGCGTTTTACCGTCTATTTTCTATCAGAAGCTTAATGCAGGAGATAGGTGTTGGAGACTGTTTTCATATTCAGCCTGCATGGAAAACTCAGAGTGAATGATCAAAATAATGAAAAATTGTTTAAAAAAAAGTTGTTTTCTGTCAACCACACCTTTAAATTAGAATTAATTAATCACAGTTATTTGTTGGAGCAAGGTAGAGGGGCTTAAGGCAAACCACTAAAGCCCGAGGTACTTCTTTTCAGTCAGGTGGGTGGGTGCTGGGACATGCAACGACCATCATCACTAGGCTTAAGGAGGGTGATTGAGATATGCATGATTTTTTTAAGTGTCCAACATAATCAACGGAGAGTACATTGGACAGCACAATACACAATAGCAAATCCACTATCATTGACCAGTAGGAATGGGTACCTTTCACATTTGCATTGTTACAATGTCAATTCTGGAAACCTAGGAATCAATACTGCTACTTACCTGTACCAATTTTTGATACTTTTGAGTGTTTGAGTGTAAATATTTAAATCCTATTTTTTTAATTAAATGTCTTTTTTACTCAATATATAACCATATTTGACAATATAACAATAAATAACATGCAACTGTGAGTATTTTATCATCACAGTTTGCTCAAAATTATTCAATGTGAGAACCTTTAACCACAACGGTTTCTAAATGATACAAAATAACTCTGGAATAACTCTGACAATGAGACCATGTATTATAAACTAGAAATAAAACTAAAACAAACTTTGATTCCATACAGCTGTTTGTATTTTAACATTGTGGTGTTTCACAAACTAAACCCAGCTCCATGTACTCCTGTCCTGTCCTTTCCCCTCTGGACAAACGGTGTGATGGTGGGTCCTTTTAGTTTTATAAACTGCAAATTACACCGAAGCAAACATCTTTGCTGTGAACTAAATTTACTGTGCATTTTCATTCCTTTTGCCCTTCTTTTTCAAACTGTTCATTTTTTCTACTCAGAAGTCGGAATTTCCGAGTTCCGAGGGGAAAGCGAACGCACCAAATAGCAACGGAAGCTAAAATATCAAGCTAACCTTTTCCTAAACAGTTAATTTACCTGCTGGAGCAGATGAATATGATGATAGCTCACTTAGATCGTTGTTGATGTCGTCATCATCGCCCTGTCTCTCACCGCGTTTACTGAACTAGACCCAAACATTAGAGGCTCTCTCTCTCTGCCATGCTGCTTACTCTGTTTACAGCTCGCTCGCAACGACTGACGACATTACACCCTTGCACATGCGCTGCTGTATATCTTCGCAAATCGCTGTCTTGTGAGTTCTCATTAATAAAGGTCAGGTACTGAAACAAGGCACCTTTTCATATCACGTAACTCTGTCCTTGGTAGGTACCACAGTGCCTGAAAAATACCAAATTCACTATCCATCACTATTGACCAGAAACTGCAATGGTGCTGAACCCCGCGGAAAAGTGCTGTGCTATATGTTGTCCTAATGAGGGATTTCTTTGGAACAATCCTCAGGCAAAGGAGAAGTAAAACGTATCCATCTATGTGTGTGCATATCTCTGCACCTGTGCAGATGGAGTAGTATAAACTAGGCTTTAGGCACCAATGTGGCGAAGACAAAATAGCTAATTACTCAAGCCTGCACGGGACACCTGACCTTACACGGACCAAGGACAAAGCCAGCATCGCTACAAGAGCATCACCATCTACAACAGTCTGGTATGGAAACTGCTTTTTGGCTGACAGGAAGCCTTTGTGGACAGCAGTTCCTCTTATCTAGAGGACATTTTCACCCATGGAAGTAAAACCAGAGGAAAGAACGAGTTCAGCCCTTTCACCCTCCTTCCCTCAGGCAGACGGCTGTGCAGCATGAAAACCTGAGCAAGGCTGAGGAACAGCTTTTTCTCCGAGGCTATAAGGCTCTTAAACTCTCACCCTGTAGTTGTCCTCCACCCTTTGGACTATTGTATTCTTTTAGATTTGACAGATCGACTCTTTCTAATCCTTCACCGTCTAATACTACCTCATCAGTATTACCGTGAATAAGTGGGAATTTAAGGAAACTCAAAGTAGGGCTAATCACTCACAAATGTTTTGCTGCTGCACAATAAGTAAGATCTGCTGGCCTATAGCTGATTATGTAAAGACAAGTATTTTGAAAAGTGCTTTCAGTAAATGATTAAAGGCTGAATCGTAATAACTGCTTATCACCCAGACACGCACACGTGCTGATCTCCTGACAGCGAGGAGAGGACAGGTTTGAATGGATGAATTTGGGGAAAGCAGTTGTTTGTATTCTCTCTGAGTGCTCTAGGAATCCACGGATAATTCCGTAGAAAACTCCACCACCAAAATTTTCCATACCTGTAGCCGTAGCTCAGTTAGCAACATATGCAAGAAATTTCAGTTTATTTCAGTCGAGTGAATAATCACTTCATCTTTGTCATCAGCTCGTTGAAAATCCAAAATCTCTCCATCTCCATTACTCATGTTGAGCTTTCAGGCAGCATCAGTGAACTCCCGTGATAACCTCCCTCAGAGCCATACAGGAAACGGTGGGTGTCAAAACACAGAGGCAGAGCGGTGCTCCTCGCCGTTTAGGGAATTAACCTCCTAGCTGGGAGGACATGTCTGCTTGACTAATGTCAGCCCGACTGTGCTCTCCTACTAAGCCTACAGTCATCGCTCATAGACCCACTCAGACAAATCACAGCAAATAATTACAGCAGACTACAGCAAACGAAAACAGAGCTAAACAATCACACATCAGCTGTTCATTGTAGCAAATCTTTATTGTCCACAAGAATTAAACAGGAGCCCAATCTTACTGTCAAACACGCTTGATATGTATTAGAACACAATCTGGTGTGCCACCCCCTGATTGTTTTCTGGCCCCATCTGGTCACCCTAATGAAGATTTTGCAACAAACACCATTTTCTCTATAGACAACAATGAGATGTTAGCAAATAGACCTGTAGCTCTGGCAAACAACAACAGCATTAAAAATTTCAATGGATCGCAGTTATTTGGACTTAATGTGGCTTTATTAGCATTTTAATATAATTTATAGGTTTTATTCAATCCTTCTATAGGCGGTTGAGACGCCGTTCCACTTAATGTTCAACTAGATCAGGGGTGTCAAACTCACACGGTGCCGAAATGAAACTCTGGGACGGAGTCGAGGGCCAAACTTAATATTTTTTGAAAAAGTGACGGCAAATTTGCACATTTTCTTTGTCAACATGTATGCAATTTTGAACCTTTTAATTTGGAAACAAACTTATTTCTGCATTAACACTGAATGTGGAATAACCAAATGACACACGAGCAAGTCAGTTTTAAATAAAAGGCATCAGTGGTATTCATTACTTGTGGTATAATCAGCATTTTTAAAATCTATTCAGGATTTATGTTTTCTTGTTTATTCATTTTTCTTATTTTTATTCTCCTTTTTTTCTCCTGTAATACGTGTCATCGCTGCTGTGACGTCCAGCTTTCCCCACTGAGGAACAATAAAGGGATTTTCTATTCTATTCATCTATCTGCAGCCTTTCCACTTCCTGTTTACTGTAGGTTAAATCTTTTCTCACGGGCCAACAACAAAATAAAAATATCATTTTATCTTAAATGAAAATGCAACATCTCACCTGTTAACTTTCATGTTTTGGAGCAGAAAAAGAGCATAAAACCAACATATTTAAAGCTCAGTTTGCTCCACTGGTTTACTGTGATGCTCACCTGTTCCAGCCAGATACCTGCATCATGGGGTTGATCTGAGCTGAGGAGGAGACTGTTGTTTTGTTCATCTTCATCATAATAATGACAACGTTAGATGACAACAGGTGCTCACATAGGTTTGTGCTGATGAACATGTCTGAGCAGCTTGACCACGTTGTTGTGTGTCGGGGAGGAAACACAACGACAGCAAGCCACAGAGCCGTGCTGGTTTGAGCGTGTCGCTGCTCGCTGGAGTTATATCAGCTCTGTCTGGACGTTAGTTGGAAAACTTTCTCTGTCAGTCATGAACACATTACTGAGCGATTACAATCTCTGTTTCTGGGCTTCAACGTCAGAAAATAGCTGAGTGAACTCAGCGCTGAGTGAGAGGAGTGTAGTTTGTCCGAGACAGCGGAGCTGCAGACACCAGCAGCAGGCGGAAAAAACACAAAGGAGGGGGCGCATCGGCTCCGCGCTGACGCCGCAAAGCATCATGGGAGTTGTAGTCTTTGCGGTAAAATCGGCCAGCGGGCCAGTTTTAATATATTTTTGATATTTATCTCGCGGGCCACATAAAAATGCTCCACGGGCCGCATCTGGCCCACGGGCCTTGACTCTGACATATGTGAACTAGAGGGTTAGGTTAGGGTTGAGTCTGATTTTTGAAATCTAATCTCATCAAATATTTTGCAAACAAATTCTTCTTACATTCACATGTTATTACAAATACAAATGATACATTAAATCATAGATGTTTTTGTCTTCTTTCACCCGTCGTGTTTCTCGCGTCTGTAAAGATCGTGGTTTTCTCTCAAGTTCACCTACAGGGTGCAGAAAGTGTGATCCCAAGCTTCAGTACTTCAGTTCAATCCTAGCTCAACATATTCTTATCTATACTGAAAGTAAAATGGGGTTTTAACTTATCATGTGTGTATTTTCACTCATGGGAGGGTGTGTTCTTTATCCCCCTTACAGTATTTTCAGGATGTTCTCAGCAGACAGGAAGCGAGTGGAGACAGCGCTGGAAAACTGTAACCTCCCTTCTGGCAGGGTAAGACAACAAAACCTGTATTTTTTTATTCAAAGAATTTTTTTATTATTATTTTCTCTGTCTATAAACCTGACTCCACGTGTGCCCCTCTTCATCTCCTCCTTTCTCTCTTATCTGATTCTCCAAGCTCTTTAATCTTCTCCACCCATCCATCAGTCAGCCCTCTTTCTATTTAGCCCATTATCTATCCTCCTGAAGCCACAGCTGATTCCTGCTTTGCTCGTTTGTTTGGAGTCATGCTTTCTGCATGTCTGCATGACTTCCCACTCAGAGCCTGGGTTTAGTTCAGGTTGTAATGCAACAAGCAGATACAGTGGGAGGAATAAAGATGACAAAAGCAGTTTTACAACTACCCATTTTTTTTGTAGATGTCACTTGAGAGAAGCTGCCTCCTCATGCAAACAGTCCCTTAACTCCATAACGATGCAGCAGCAAGCAGTCTGCATCCTC